>NC_061862.1:14425412-15625412 GCF_907164915.1 Impatiens glandulifera | reverse complement strand
AGAGAGAGAGAGAGAGAGAGAGCTTGATGTTGTTTCTTCAAACTGCAAGACCGCCGCAACCTAAATTTTTTATCCTTCATCGCAGCTGTGATCACCGCGACAGTTCGCCTAGCCGCCTGAAGTTGAAGTCGCACCTAATCTTCCACAGCTGAAGAAGACACTGCAGAATAACTAGAACACAGCACCTGCACCTCTTTCCTTTTGGCGAACGCAGATTTCGGAATTCCAGCAAAAATGGACTGGAATCCTAAAACAGAAGAATTCTAATCCTAATCTCGACCTAAGCTATTCTCAATCAATGCAATTAACAGCTAAAGTTTAACCAATACAGTATGTTAATTCAGCAAAGTAAACAATCCAATAAGAACTCAAGTGAACTGCAGGTTCAAGCTTCAATACTGACTGGCATCGGTGTACAAAACCGATGCCTCAAACATAGTACTACGATCTACATCGAATAGACAATTACCTGAAGTGAAGAAATCGACAGAATGGATAACGGATCGGAGCTCTCCTGGATCTTCCGCGTGAATACTCCTTCTAGTTCTGCTGTCGTGCTGTATTCGTTTCCTTTGACCAAATCCGAAAATGGAGTTCTTCTCTCTCTGGACGGAATCGGAACTGCTTCTTCTTCGCGATGGAACCGTTCCCTGGATTTTTTGTAACTTTCCCTCTACTCCTGAAAACTGCCCTCTTTTTCTAAAACTCACCAACTTCCCCCCTTTTTAATTTTATTACAGGGGTTCATTTCTAATTAGCCCAAAAATTGAAGGGCACGCTTGGAAGAAAAGAAAAAAAAATATATATTTTCCCCTTTTTTTTCTTTTCGTTTTACTCCTTTTCCATTTTTCTTTCTTTGCACCTTCACACTAAACAAATCACCCCGGTCGCGTTTTTGCTCAGAAAATTGTGAAAATTTTATGGTCAGTTCTTAACACCACGAACATGAATCTCCTTTTTGAATGAACCCAAACGGACCTTCCTATCCAAAGTTATGATATTTTAAAGCCACCCCTCCATTTCAATCTTTTCAATCCCGTGGTTTTCACTTTCATAACTTTAATAGCCCATAACTTTGTGCACAGAGCTTTCCCCACAATGAGGTTGGTACCATTGGAAAGGAAAGACTCTTGCCTACATCCCCATGTTCTCCTTTGCTTACGAAATGGTCCGTGTTGGTCAGGAGACTAGCCTCACAAAAACGTGTCAGTTCACGCATCACCTTCGCTGCGGCCGACTTGGACTGAGCTTCAGGGAGAACTGGGAGAAGTATTTGGTGTCGTTGGAAAGGTAATTCAATGGGCTTTCCAACGGTAGCTCATACACTGAAGATGGATCATTGGTGCAAAAGATATGATTTTTAGAAGTACAACATAACTTCAGCTAGCTCCCAGGACTTGAATCGGTAGTTTTTCCTTCTTTTTGAGCATTTTCTGCACAAATTTGCAAACAATAACATTATACTCAAAATTCAAGATTTTTCAAAACGTACAACATGAACGTGTCTCGGGTTGGGAAAACAGAGTCGTTATGAAACTCGACATTTGGATCGTTATCTTTTAAGCTTTACCGGGTCAGTTTTCCACGAGGTGATTCTATTTTTGTTTTTCCGGTTCAATAAACAAACATGAGTATTATTTTGGGCCGGGTTTTTCTATTAGGTATCTAGGGTGTAAAAATGGGGTGTCTACAAATATATATATATATATATATATTATATAATGATAAAATTTAAATGTCTTTTCAAATTCCAAATAATAAGTCATAGTCATCATTAAATAAATATATTAATTATTTTATCGTTACTCACACATCATTCATTAATTTGTAATAAATGTTTCTCTCTCATAAACAAATACTCTTAATTTATTCAACTTCTATTTTCATCTTCTCTAAGTTTTGTTCAATTTCAAGTTTTTAATAACAAAACAAATTGTAAGTAATGTTTTCATTTATGTTTTTAAAATTTGATATTATTTTTTTAATTTTATTTAATAAAGTTATAATTGTTCTTCAACTTTTACAATCTTATACTTTTTTTATTAATTTAATCTTCATTATTTATTTTTATAGTTTCTTCCTCAGTAACTCCTACAAAAATTACAAGATACATATAAAGGTAAGTAATACTTTTATTATATATTTTTATAATTTCAATATTGTTATTTTTAAAGTTATTGATTAAAAATAACTAATTTGTTGTTTCCTCATAACATGTTTATATTGTTTTCATTTAAGATAAACTAATTCTTAAAAGGGTTAGTGTTTTAAGACAAAAATAAATAGTCAATTTGTTAAGGCAAAAATAAGGTCAATTTTTTAAAACAAAAATAAAGGCTTAATTTTTAAGCCAAAAATAAAGGCTTAATTTTTTATGAAAAAAATAATGGGTCAAGACACCTAATTCTTTTATTACTATGTTTATGTTAGAGAATAAAAGTTTAATATATTATTTATTTATTATTTTTATAAATATTATATATTAGTAATGAATTGTTGGTAGAAGATTTGAAGTAGGTTATTAGTTAAATACTTTAATCTTAAATTTATTTATTTTTTATTTGTTAATGTTGATTGTTTTTTTTATTAATTTTGTAGGTTGTAATTTATGTGTTAAAGAAGTGTATTCAAGAAGGATGTTTTTTTTTTTTTGTGAGAAAACTAATTTAATGATTTTTTAAGTTTGTGTTTAATTAAGAATTTTCTACTATCATTTTTAAATTTATTTGTATTTTGTAATATAAATGAATTTATATTATATAGTGTAGATGATTAGCGGTCTATTGTTTAAGGATAAAATATTTATTAATAGTTTTAAGTTAATTATATTTGGGAAGAATGTCAATTTTATCATCGAACTATAACGAAATATTCACGTATATCACTGAACTAATTTTTATTCATTCATGTCATTATAGTTGAGTTTAATGTTCATCTTTGTCACTGTTTAACAAAACATTGAAGTCCGTTAAATTCACGTGTAATTGACCTGTCATTTATTTTAAAATTAATATGCATTATAATTCAAAATTTTAAATAATAAAATATTTACATTTTAGAAAATTAACCAAACAACATTTTATCAATCAATAATAATTCATTTTTTTTAAAATTAATACATTTTCAATATTTATTTTTATTCACATTCCTAAATAATAAAACAATTTTTTTACTTTTCTCATTTTTGTTAGCCTAATTCACTAAAATAAATTAAAAAACATATTTAGGAATGTTAATAAAAAAATGTTAAAAATATATTAATTTTAAAAAAAATGAATTATTGTTATTGTCTCCTAAAATATGTTTTATTATTTAGAATTGTAAATAAAAATAAATAATATATATATATATATATATATTAATTTTTAAAAAAATGACATGTCAATCACACATGTTATCTAATTTAACAGAAAACTTAACGGACTTGAATGTTCTTTCAAATAGTGATATAGATAAACATTAAACTCAACTTCAATGGTATGAACGAACAACAATTAGTTCATATACATGAATATTGCGTTATAGTTCAATAATAAAATTGACATTCTTCTAATTATATTTTGGTGTAACATATTAGTTAATATAATATATTAAATTTATATAATTTTAGTTTAAATGAGTTAATTAAAATATATAATTTTTTAATATTTAGTATCGGGTAATGGGGTAACGTCGGGGATCGGGTATCCGACGAATCAAAGATGAGGATATAAATAAAGATACCTGTCAGGTTCGGAGTCGGGTAGTAAATTGAAAACCGGGTTCGGGGATGAGTACTTCACTACCCAGCGGGTATCCTACCCGTTGTTATTCCTACTTGTGATTGTTTAAGTTATTTTATAATTTTTTTTGTATGTGTATATATATTATATAAAGAGAGAATTATTTTTAAAATATACTATAAATTAATTTTTAAATATGTTGTTAATAAATTATAAAATAATTAATTTAAACATATTTATTAGGAGAGAAATATATATAATAGAAAAGAGAAAAGAATTAAGATAGATAAACATTTGTAATAATGGTGGAGCTTCATATATATTTGGGGATAAAGAACATATATATATAACAACATCAAATAATTTAATTTATAGTATATTTGCAATTATATATTAAATATATATATAACTGGAAATCTACACACCGGAAGACTAGACCGTAGGTCTGAAGACTAGATCGCCAGGTCTGAAGACTAGACTGTCATGTCTGAATCATTGAACCTCTGCTCAACCAATCAAATTCAAGGAAATGAAATGTGACCGTTGACACATTTCACCTATAAAAGAAGGAGCTGAAGTGGAATAAATGCGGTTACAAGTTCTGAAAGTTTTCTACAGCCTAAGTCAAAAATCGTGTTCTATCTCTCAAAAGAGCTTAAAAGTTTATTTGAAGAGTATTTACAATTTCGGTTAAAATTGTACGGGTGTTATCGAACAGAAAATAAGTCTCGATCGGATTGTGTGTGTATTCCTTAATGAATATCCTTCTCGCGGTTTCGAGAGGAAGGGTGACGTAGGAGTTTCATCTCCGAACATCCATAAAAAGCTGTCTTGTCATTTACTTTCCGCCTGCTTTACATTCTAACCGATCTGCACTAACCTACTAATACCGCTCCAACCGATTCAACATCATCTAAACCGAATTACTAAGCAACAAAACCGACCCAGCAATCTCCAAACCTGTCTTATTAAAATCCGGTTTTGCCTATCTCGTGTGTGTGCTGCTTTAACCTGAAACAAACCACTTCCGCGCTTGAACTCGGTTCAAGGGTTTGTGACAGTTTGTGTAGTATTGAAACCCCGGTATTAATCTCTAACCGGATTAATCACCATCCTTTGAGTGAGATGCGCTGACCGACCAGACCCCGGTTCCCCAGCCGCGACCTAGATCCTAACAATATATAATTATATAATTTATAAAATAATTAATTTAAACATATTTATTAGGAGAGAAATATATATAATAGAAAAGAGAAAAGAATTAAGATAGATAAACATTTGTAATAATGGTGGAGCTTCATATATATTTGGGGATAAAAATATATATATGCACAACTTCAAACATTAAATATTACAAATATATAGGCACGTTTTAATTATATAATTGATTTAGTAATTTTAACTAATAAACTAAATTAGTGAAAAAAAATTATAATCAAGTATTAAAATTATAATCTCAATTTTTTTTTTCAAACACTCAACTCTTTTTAAATATTTGTTTTATGCATCCTCTCTCTCCTTTTTTTTCATTTTAGTTTTTTTTATATAATTTTATTTAATCATTAAATAATTATATATATATTTATTAAATTAATTATTTATATAAAATTATAATAATAATAAAATATAATTTAAATATATATTTCTTATTTTCATTTTTTACACACATATTTAAATATATATATATATATATATATTCTTGTTTTTTTATTTATTATTTAAATAATATAATATTACTTTTAAAACTAATTAATTATATATTTTTTATTTTTAGATAACACATAATAAAAAAAACATATAAAAAACAAAAGGTATGTATTAGAGATTTTACTCCTTTAGTTATTACATAAATAAGACAAATAATCCAAATAAAAAATGAAATGACATGGTCCTCGAAGAAAATCCTAAGAACTAGAGGAGAGGCATGTTAGATAATGAAGTTCAGAATCGGTAATGGAAGGAGAATATTATTCTGGCACGATTCATTGTTAGAGAATAATCCTATAATTCATCGGGAGGAATTTCAATCTATTAGAGACAGAATCAGAAGAAATTGTCTCTTGTACACAATTAGAGATATTCAAAAAGGAAAATGCAGCTCTATTCTTAATAGTATTTCAGAAGGAGTCAGAATTTTGAATCTGATCAATAATATACAATTCAATGGAAACATTGATACAAAGAGCTAAGATACTGTTATGAATAGAAAGTCCGTGGCAGGAAAAGCATGTGAGATCATTATAACAAAGGAGGTGGTTGTTGATTGACATAAAGTAGTCTGATCTACAAAGGTTATACCTCGAAATCAATTCATTCTTTGGCTGATATTCAGGAAAAGATTGGCGACAAGAGACATAATTAAGAAGTATATGAATATTCCAGATGTCAATTGCCCAATGTGCGTAGCAAAAGAGGAAAGCATTGACCACTTGTTTGGGGAGTGCACATTTGTATCCAAGTTGTGGAATAATTTTTCTTAGAACATGAATATCAATAAATTTCCAGGTACATGGAACGAAATCGTAGATCTTGTAAATAAAAAGGATAAGGGAGATATTTATTATATTCTATTATTTTTGTTTAATAATTGTTAAAAATAATTAACAGGTGAATGAGTTTACTTTATTTTATTATTATTTTTTATCATATTATTATAATGAGTAATGATAGAGAGCGGGAAAAAAATGACAAGAAAGTGTAGGGAAATGATATGTCATTCTTTGAGTAGATTAAAAATTTGAAAATTCTCTATCCTATTAAATTTTCAAACCACTCAGGAAATGACACATCATTTCCCTACACTTTCTTGTCATTTCTTTCCCGCTCTCTATCATTTCTCTATTATAATTTACCACTAAATAAAAAGTACAAATAACTTACTTTTTATATTATTAAACAAAATCAAAACAACTAAACACTAAACAAGCTATTTAGATGTATTTTTTTGTTTAATAAATATCTTTTAATTTAATAAAATTTTATTTTAAAAAAGTTATTTTTTAATTTAAATAATTTATTAATATTTAAAATTATGTTAGTAAAAAATATATATTTAAATATATAAAATATTAAATATTATTACAAATAAAAAAATAAATAAACTAACATTAGAATTTTGTTTTTGAGAAATGGCTTACGGCATTAATTAAAATGACCCGAAAAGGGTAAAAAAGTACAAGAACTGAAATTGAGATTACAACAATTTGCTCAAAGTCAACACACAATATGGCCATAAGGAATCCACAATTGGCCTAAGAAACGCACACGAACATTAAATCATAGTACAAAAGTGAATAAGGAATGAAACTAGCAATTAATCAACTAAAACAAGACGATAGGGGTTGATTTCCTCGGACTCGTGTCTCTTGTCTTTTTCTTTGTTCTTTCTTTCCTTCTTTCTTGTCACCCTTAGGTCTTTTTGAGATATATTTACAGATATAGTTCAGGATTCTTCGTCTTCGCTGACTTCTCTTGTCATTTTTTTTCTTTTGGGCTTGAGTTTGGAGTTGAGCGTATGAGTTGTTTCCCTTAAGGTGGTTTCTTTGACAACGTTGCGATTTTTTTTTGGTATCGGAGCTCATGTTTTGAGATGTTTTGGCTTTCGCTATCATCCACGTCGATGTCAGGCTTTTTGAACATAATTAGTGGGCAAAGGGTCTCGATTTATGCTCGGTGGGATCAGGATCAGTTTGGTTTTCGTTCCCGTTCACGTGTTCGTTGTGACTTTAATTTGCTTTGAGGATTTCGATATAATATTTTTTGACCACCTTTAGATTCTCTTGTTCGGGGGTGGCCACATGGCTTCTTTTGCTTTTTCCCGTCCACTTTTTCCGGATGCTCGTACATGACTTCAATGGTGGTCATGTTTCCATTTCGGCATCTTAGCTCAAATTTTTCCAATTTTGTACTCATTGAATTGAATTTAATATAAACGCGGGAAAACGTGACCCGTTTAAACGAGTCAAAGTCGGAATCAGTCATGTGACTGGTCGATGCAACAATTGGATTTAAGGCAACATCATCTGCATCAGCAACGTTGTGACCGATCGGACACCTAGAAGAAGTGACAGCCCTTTCAACCAATTTCTCTAGATTCCCTTTACTTTTCCTTATGCTTTTAGGTCGGTTGAGGAGGCTGGTCGAACAGAGGCTGGTCGAACGGAGGCTAGTTGAGCGTAGGCTAGTTGAGCGTAGGCTCATCGTGGCTCAGCCTGCGCATCAGAAAGCCAAATGCCTTAGCAACTAGCAACAATTCAGACATGCATCAAAAATCAACAATAGTAATCTGTAGCAGCATATGACAACAGAGGAGCCAACAAAAGCCACCCAACCCAGACCAGCCCGATTGAGGAGAAACCTGCACAGTAGACGGCAACCAGCGGATCCCAAAAAATCAGCCAAAAAAACCAAAACAATAGGCAAAGCCAACTGCACAACAAAATGTCGCTAGATATCGTGTTCTCCGTGCAAATCGGGTTGTGCCGTTTGTGCCTATTATGCCCCCGTGCCGATCGTGTCATGCCGCCTGTGCCGATCGCGCTTCTTTTGATCAATACAATATCGTGTTGTCCGTGCAGATCGGGCCGTGCCGCATTTGCCTGTGCCACTCATGCCGATTATGTCGTGCCGCTTGTGTCGATTGCACTTCCTTTAAACAATGTTGATTTCGGCGCTGATTTTATGGTTTCCGACTCAAGACAAAATCGTACCGCATATGTCGATTGTATCGTGGATGTGCCGATCGTGCCACCTAAAAAATCTCTAGAGCTTTTCTCTCTCCTAACATTAGAAACTTGATAAAAACATGCTTAACATTATTAGCCATCAAAATAACCTGAAATCAAGAGTACTTTAGAATAAGCTAAAAAGTGGAGCTTATAAACTAAATCAAATTTACCTTATAATTTTTAAAATTTCTTATTTTACCAATTTAATTTTTACATTTATTTACCACTAACCAATTGTTAACAATTACATTATGAACTTTTCACTTTAATTTGGTAACAATTGGCTGTATTAATCTATGAACTAAGAATACCTCAATAGGAGTTTAAGAGTGGATCATGAAATTAAGCATATTCTTAAATAAGTTTTCATTAAGTTGGAACTAACAATATTCCAACATTCAATAATTACTACTTAAACCAAAATTAAAACACCAGTATTCCAGATTTAGTCTTTGATCAAGGAACAACTAACTCTATAGAAACTCTAAACATTTTTCATCATGGGAACGCCAAACTCTATAAAAACACTAGTCGAACGGAAGGAGAAATGATTTTGCGAAGCAATTCAGATTGATTTTGAAACATGTTTTTTCCTCAATAGTTGCTTCATTGTCCCAACAACTGAAGCTTTTGTATATCTTGTTAGATGGACCAATAGCCAGTACTTTAAGTCCGATTAGATTCTCTAATTGATACTCAAGCAAATCAACTTGGTGTTGGTTTACTATGAACCCATTCAACTCTAGCTTGGTTATGGTTCCATTAGGGCATTTCTCAATGACCTCCTTCTTCCCTATCTGTATGTACTCTGGTAAGATTTTGAGCAACTGCAACAAATATTAAAAATATTAAAATGTTATGTAAGGATTTTCAAGAATAATGTGCTTGATTGTTGGAATCTTTACATTCAACTAAAATGTTTGCAACAAGGGAAAAGTCTTGAAGATATAAATGATCCATAACCATCCCCTGTAATGGAAAGCATCACAAAACAATCGCCTCATATTAGTGAATGCATGCACATGATCATCTAGGAACCTGAAAATGCCGAAATGTTGTCAGCAAGAAAAGAATAACTCGGTTAGTTTAAAAACAATATTGATCAAGTACAAGAAAGGAAGATGTACTTTGGAAGTCTTACTTTTAATGAATATAAGTGTGATGATAAAATTAGATTCTCGATCAAAGGGATATCATGACACAATCCATTGATGTTAAATCGGGAATCTACGATCTCGTCTATAAAAACATTAACTAGTCTCGGGGGTTTGTTCTTAAGTGAGAAGAATTCTGTCAGACCAATTAATTGAACTGTATGGAGATTGTTGGCACAAAGATCAATCTTCGTTTTAACGAGACACTTCAAGGACAAAATCATGAGATGATCACTTTGTATCGTATAATGGTCTGAAATTTCATGTAGAGCTAACTTCTCAAGTAAAGGACAACTTTTTAGAACCTTAGTCAATCGAAGGCTGGTTATATTTACACTTTGTAGCTCAAGGGAAATGAGTGAATCAAACTTTTCGGAAGTTGACTGATCCTGGAAATTGCAAGAGGCCACTCGCAGATGTTTCAATGACCCTTTATTTTCGGAGACAGTCTTAAGCAACGAAAAGTTATATTTCAACTTATATTGTTGTTTGTAGGAAGAAATTGGACGACAACCGAAGGTACCACTGGACAAATCAAGATCAATGGTCTCCACACCTTTTCTAACTGCACAAGTGATCCACCGATCAATAGAAAACACTTCCCCAATTCAAACTGAAGACAAAATGAGTTAATCTTGTTGCTGCCTTTCAACCACTGCTGCATAATGTGGTCCACAAATTTCACAAAACGAGTGTCCCAATGTTTGTGTAAGGGATATCCCAATCCAAGTATATTAAGACGGTTAAATTTGAAGGCAGCATGGTTAATCCAAATGTATCTCCATCTTTTCGATAAAATGCTTGTCTTCACTGCATCTTTTATGTTCAACTTACAAGTGATTGTGATCAGAATTTCATCTAGCAACTCACTAAGACGATCATTCTTTTTCTGCAAGTTTAGTTGAAACGGATCCACATCATGATCATCAACAAATAAATTTGAGGGCTATTACTTAAATCCGCTCTTAAAAGTATTGAGAATGAAGATTTCAAAATTGACTAATAGTTTAAATGGTAATACAAAATGTTCCTACTTTAAGGGGCGGATCTATGTATTACTCCTAAATTTAAAAGTGAAAATAGTTATATAAATCAACATGGTATAGCTAGCTTCATACCGCCAATTGAACCAGCTTTGTGTCTTCGACTCATTGCCTTAGTGTTATCTATGGAGACAACCGTAATGTAGTAGAAAGAAAAGTCATTCAAGATCAAACTATACCCGTGGTCTGCAACATCAAATAACAAAATAAAATCAAAGGAAAGGAAAGGAAAGGAAAAACTTGATTACTGTATCCCTAAATCACCCACTGGACTGGACTATAAAAGTAGCATGATTATGAGTGAGTTCCTTTTCCATAGAGGTGCTAAAACAACAGCATTGTTCATTTTTAGGACACAAACACTAAAGAACTACATTAAGAGGTGCTTTAAGGCAATTTATAAAACAGGATAATGTATTAATAGTGGAAAGTAGCACTTGGGATAATATAAATACTAGTTCCCTAAGAAGCCAATCCATGATGATGTTTGATAATGAATCAAACTTTTAGTTATTTAGACAGTGTCTAATTGTGTGTCTATCTATGCAATAGTTAGTATTTTCACTAGTTTGATTAGTGCATTATCCTCCATCAATACATAAAAAACTAATGATAATTTTGAATCATCCAAGGATAAACAAGTATAAAAAATAGAAATAGAGTTGAAATAAAGGAATATATTCATCATACTGGTTATAAAGATTTATCAACTATTTTAATTATGAAATTGCACAAGATCATAAAGGAGAAATTGTTTGAGTCCTGCATCTAGATCCCTGGTCTATTTATTTTCCCAAACGTCTTTTCATTTGCTAAATCTGTTGTAATGATAAAGAAGAAATCAAACGAATTAACAAAGCAAAAACAGAATATACCCAAGCTTCATCTTCAGCCATGGTTCACCCGCCTTCCTTCCTTCTAATTGTTCATATTCTACTAACTCAATCTTATCACCATATTTACAAGCCCTAGAGAAAATAATTAAGTAATAATATTCTTTAAAACATATATTTATAAATATTTTTTTCCAAATAATTATATATTTATTTCTTACCTTAACTAAAGAAAATTATATTTCTTACTTTAATCAAATATATATATTATTTCTTACCTTAATTAAAAATCTATCACTATATAATATAAATTTATTATAAAATATAATTTATATTCTCATTTTTTTAATGTATAATTGTAACACAAAAAATCGATCATTACCGAGAAGGAGTTTTCGTTACTCGATAGTCGTGCCCATAACTCACATTTTCAAAATGATAGGATTGATTAGAGTGTATTTAAAAATATCGATTTAGACTAGATTTGACTTTTTTAGAGTCGCCGCCTAATTTAATACTCGAGAAATTAGGAAAGAAAAATATTTTGCGTGTTCAAATGCATTTTAAAGATTCTATTTTTGGTTCGGTGCTTGTTTACACGTGAAAAATGGCTCCCGCACTATGTCTCACGTGTCTATCACTTTACCGTCTCTATTATAAACTTTTGACTATTTAAAAAATATTATTCTACACCTTATTTATTATAAGATTCTAGGGTATGCGTCTAAAAATAGTTCAAGCTTAACCTTCATTGAAATCATTTATACTGGATCTCGGATTATTTATAATTATGTTATTACCAGAAACATCAATTATTTTCATATCGCCCTCGCGATAAAATCTGCCAATGAATTGTCAAGGAAGAGAGAAACTTCTTTGTCCGGAGAAGTTATAGAAAAGAGATTACGCATAAATAAAATTTTGTCGATTACTTCAATAATTTTATATTCAATATTTTTCTATGTCCAAAATTACAAGACACATAATTTCAATTTATGTCAACATAATGAGTGATATCACCTCATTTATGCATATGACAACAAAACAAAATAATTAAGAAATTATGCAGAAATAAAATATTTCAAAAATAGTATTTCTATAATTTCAAGCTAAGATTATATTTATATTTCTAAAAATCACAAGCAACCGAAAATAATTCTATTTCCCAAAACACAAGTCACGAAAATATCAATCACTACTCTCATTCTTTTTTACTTTTGTGTTTCTATTCACGCGGAGCAACAAAATATGTTAATTATATTACTTTTAAGACTAAAGCGACTAAAACAACTAAACAAAAAATATGCAGAAATAAAGTATCCTCAACCGTAGTAATTTAATCATTTAATACTTAATATTTTTTAAGTCCAATCACAATTTAAGTGATATTTCCTTATAATAAACAAAGAGTAAATCATTTGATATTTTATATATTTCACAAATTCAAAATCATAAAATCTCAATATTATAGAACCACTTTATTAAGTGACATTGCCTCAAAATTTTCAAAATATTCTTTGTGTTTCTAACCTTACCAGACAACAAAATAGGCTTAACAAATTAATTATGAAAAAGTAGATCAACTAATCTGAGAATATGCATAAATGAAATAAAGTATTCTCAAACATAGTGTTTCTTTAATTGCAAGCTTGATTATATTTCTCAAGTCACAAATCGAAAGCCACAAAAATCTCATAACTAGACAACTAACATTAGTAAATTGCCCCAATTTCTTTTGAACTTTTCTTTGTGGTATTATTCATAAGGGTCAACTAGTCTGAGAATATTCATAAATTAAATGAAGTATTCTCAAACATAGTGTTTCTTTAATTTCAAGCTTGATTATATTTCTCCAGTCACAAATCGAAAACCACGAAAACCTCATAACTAGAGAACTAACATTAGTAAAATGCTCCAATTCCTTTAGAACTTTTCTTTGTGGTTTTATCCATAAGGGTTAACTAGTCTGAGAATATGCATAAATTAAAGAAAGTATTCTCAAACATAGTGTTTCTTTAATTAAAGCTTGATTATATTTCTCAAGTCACAAATCGAAAGCCATGAAAATCTCATAACTACACAATAAAATTAGTAAAATGCCCAAATTCTTTTTGAACTTTTTTTGTGGTTTTAATTTGAAAATATGCATAAATGAAATAAATTATTCTCAAATATAGTGTTTCTTAAATTTCAAGTTTAATTATATTTCTCAAGTCACAAATCGAAAGCCACAAAAATCTCATAACTAGACAACTAACATTAGTAAAATGCCCCCAATTTCTTTAGAACTTTTTCTTTGTGGTTTTATCCATAGGAGTCAACTAGTCTAATAATATGCATAAATAAAATGAAGTATTCTCAAACATAATGTTTTTTAATTGCAAACTTGATTATATTTCTTAAGTCACAAATCAAAAGCCACGAAAATCTAATAACTAGACAACTAACATTAGTAAAATGCTCCAATTTCTTTTGAACTTTTTCTTTGTGGTTTATCCATAAGGGTCAACTAGTATGATAATATGCATAAATGAAATGAAGTATTCTCAAACATAGTGTTTCTTTAATTGCAAGTTTGATTATATTTCTCAATTCAAAAATCGAAAGCCACGAAAATCTCATAACTAGACAACTAACCTTAGTAAAATACCCCAATTTCTTTTGAACTTTTCTTTGTAGTTTTATCCATAAGGGTCAAATATTATGAGAATATGCATATATGAAATGAAGTATTATCAAACATAGTGTTTCTTTAATTACAAACTTGATTATATTTTTCAAGTCACAAATCGATAGCCACGAAAATCTCATAACTAGACAACTAACATTAGTAAAAATGCCCCAATTTCTTTTGAACTTTTCTTTGTGGTTTTATCTATAAGGTTCAACTATTATGAGAATATGAATATATTAAATGAAGTATTCTCAAACATATTGTTATTTTAATTAAAAACTATATTATATTTCTCAAGTCACAAATCGAAAGCCACGAAAATCTCATAACTAGACAACTAACATTATTAAAATTCTCATATTCCTTTTAAACATTTCTTTGTGGTTTTATCCATAAGGGTCAACTATTACGAGAATATGCATAAATGAAATGAAGTATTCTCAAACATAGTGTTTCTGTAATTGCAAGCTTGATTATATTTTTAAGTCACAAATCGAAAGTTACAAAAGCCACGATAATCTCATAACTAGACAAATAACATTAGTAAATTACCCCAATTTCTTTTGAACTTTTCTTTGTGGTTTTATCCATAAGGTTAAAACAAATAGACTTATCAAATTATTTTTAAGAACTAAAACAACTTGGTAAAATAATATACAGAAATGAAGTATTCTCAAACACAGCTAAGATAATACTTAAGCACATAATCAAATACTATCGAGTCAACCTTTTAAGTTATATCTCCCCATGTTTTTGAAATATTCTTTTTGTGTCTATACTCATAAAAGACGACTAAATAGATTTATAATATTAGTTTTTGCAAAGATAGACTAACTAGTCAAGAAAATATGTAGAAATGAAGTATTCTTTAACATAATAAACTTCTATCATTTGAAACATAATACTTTTTTAAAATCCAAAATCACAAGGCATGTAAATATCAATCACTATAAACCAACATTAGTAAATTATATTGTTTTCATTCTTTTTGAAATTTGTTACACAATATGTTTATTAAATTATTTTAAAGACTAAAACAACTAAGAACAAGAATATGCAGAAATGAAGTATTCTCAACCGTAGTGTTATAATACTTTAACACAAAATCAAATACTATAGAGCCAACTTTAATTAAGTGATATCACCTTATATTTTTCAAAATATTCTTCGTGTTTGTAATTGAAACAAAAAATAACAAATTAAGTTTATAATACTACTTTTGAAAATAATAGATCAACTTGGCAAGATAATAGGTAGAAATTAAATATTCTCTAACATAATACTTCTATAATTTGAAACCTAATACCTCTAAGTTCCAAAATTACAAGCCATGAAAATACCAATCACTATATAACCAACAATAGTAAGTGCGGTTTCATTCCTTTTGAAATTTTGTGTTTCTATCCATGTGGGGGCAACAAAATAGGTTTATCAAATTATTTGTAAAATTAAACTAAGAGAATATGAAGTATTTTCAATTGCAGTATTTTAGTAATTTGATACTTAATAATTATTATTTTATCATTATATACTAATACTTTATTAAGTCATTTTATAAAATAAAAAATTATACCTCCTAAAAATCAACACCGATCATATTTTTTAAATAACATTAATCCAACAAGGCCTAAGCAATTAATAAATTAAATATTTTCTAGAATCACTAAGGAATGATTTTATTAGTATTTTTTAAGATATTCTTATCTACGGTTCTAATATGGAACTAAAACTAAGGCATATTGAGGATGCTTTGAACATTCTAAAAAACAGTGTGGTAAAGCGGTAAAGTGATCAAAATTCTTATTATGATTAAAGAAGCAAGAATATATTGGTCAATTCTTTGACATCAAAGCATTAAGAGGCTTCATAGGCAGGGTATTATCAAAGATTCGTATGCAACTCAAGAAGGTATGTCGTAATGGACTGAAAATGCAGAAAAGGCGTTTAAAACATTGAAAGAAGCTCGAACCACCACTCCAATTTTATTATTACCTGATTTTTCAGGTTGATCTCAAAATAGGAAAAGATGCCAACATTCAGTCATCCTACTTAACTCAAAAAATTCAAGATACAACGGATGCAAATAAATTTGACATGTTACATAAAAGATTCAAAATATCAACATCTAACTGAATTCAAAATTGTGTCACAAGATTGTAACACTACAACAAGATATTGTGAAACAGTTCGATTTAATACAATAAGATACAACGAGAGAACAACAACACTCAACTTGAAGACTAAAATCAATGCAGTCACAATTTTTGGCAAATCTAGCAACAAAATTGAATCAAGAAACATACATGTCATCAAAATCAAGAAAGAACATAATGAGCGTCATCATCGACTTCAGCCCGAAAAGAGAACGTAGATGGAGATGAAATATTTTGCCGACCAGATGTAAATCTAACAAACAGCAACCAACAATAACACAATAACAGAAGACATAGTTTAAATTAGTAGGCACACAAACAACTAAAAGCTTATTTTAAAAAATCCTAGAATTTATTAAGACAGGTTTGATGGAACTAATTCGACAGGGGTTAGGGGTTAGGAGGGCGTACCAATTTTTCGGAAATTTCACAATCGAAGATAGTGACAAGTTGAATTATTCTATATATTTTTTACGGGCCGAGTTAGATTATGGGTGACTAATTGTTTGATGGACCACACAGTTTTGACATGGAGGGATGTATTCACAATGAAGTTCTATTAGCGTTCCAACCAGTAACTCTATACAACAAATTTTGGGGCAACTCAAAAAAGTAAAGTTCTTATTTTGATTGATAGCGTTTATAGACGAAGGAAACACACACCAATTGGGTTGGGTTTTGACCTACGAGAAAATAATCCGTTAGTAGTTACCATTGCAAATGAAGTTACTTTATATAGGATTGTGTAGAGGAAAATTAATTTACACTCAAGGTATGGACATTAAAATTAGGAGGCTGCAACATAGTTTATGGGTTGATTGAATGAGAAAGTTTAAACAAGTAAGCTAGAATTATCCAAAGCAATGAATGAAGACAAAGATCAATGGTTTAAAAATACGTTTGTACGGGATTAAGGATAAGATAACTTTCAATTTGATGTGTGTCGAGTTAGTGAGCAAAAAGCCAATAAAAATGATTGGGTTGTTTCGTGGGACAAATATACCACATAAAAATTAAGAAATCATCTTCAAACAGAACAAACTGATCATAGAAGGACAACTAGACTTGTCCATTCAAAAGGTAATTGAAAAGTACCTCAATGTTTTCAAAAGCCAAGCCAGCTGCCTGCCTCCAATTCTAAAAACTGGCCATTCTATTAATCTCAAACGATTCCACCAAATCTGAGACAATTCCTTTATCCCTTTATTTGTTTATCCTG
Organism: Impatiens glandulifera; assembly: GCF_907164915.1. Taxonomy (NCBI): domain Eukaryota; kingdom Viridiplantae; phylum Streptophyta; class Magnoliopsida; order Ericales; family Balsaminaceae; genus Impatiens; species Impatiens glandulifera. Next base: position 15,607,887 of record NC_061862.1, on the reverse strand, counting down.
TTATCTTAGTTAAGAAAAATGATGGAATATGAATGTTTTGTGTAGACTACATGCAACTAAATGAAATCACAATAAAGGATAAGTACCATATACATGTAGTGGACGTGTTACTGTATCAGCTTTATGAAGCAACATTTTTCATCAACCTCGACTTATGTGTGAATTATCATCAAATAAGGGTCAAAGAAGATGACATTCACAACACTGTTTTAAGAACTCATTCTAGATTATATGAATTCAGAGCGATGACATTCGAATTATCAAATGTACCTGCAACATTCTAAGTATTAATAATTGAAATATTTTCGAGAATGGCTAAGAAAATATTTTATTAGTATTTTTTTATGATATTATTTTATACAGTTCTATTATGGAATTACATCTAAGGTATTTTGATGAAGTTATAAAAATTTTAAAAAAATTAGTCTGTTGGTAAAATGATCAAAATGCTTATTTGGATTAATGAAGTAGGAATATCTAGGTTATTTCTTGGACAGGTCATTATCGAAGATTCTTATGCAACTTTGGAACTATTAACAAACCATTACATGGATTTACACAAGAATGATATGTTTAAATGGACTGAAGACGCAGAGAAAATATTTAAAACTTTGAAAGAGGCTCTAACTACCACTCCGATATTAGTATTACCTGATTTTTCGGTTGATCTCAAAATAGAAACAGATGCCTGCATTGGCGCGGTATTGATGTAGAAAGAAATACCCATCGCATATCTGAGAAAATCACTATCTAAGAGACATTTATGTTTTTATACATATGAGAATAAACTGTTGGCAGTATCTAAGTGAAGATATTACCTTTATGTTAGGCATTTTCATTATCAGGATAAAATGTTCTGATGAAGAAAAATATTACTACAGTCTTTCAACAAACATGGTTATCAAAGTTATTGGAATTTAATTATATCATAATGTACAATAGGGGAAAGACAAATGTTGTGACCTAGGAAGGTACATAAAGTCAGCAATGCATAAACACGAGAGATTCAGCCTCATAAGAGATTATAAAAGTTGTTAGTACTGTAAAAGATTATAGAAGTAGTACTAGTTAAAGTTGTTAGCAGTTGATAGATAGTTAGATAATCAACAGTCTATATATGAGTAGTATAAATAGATAGACAAATATAATGTAATAATTTATGTTTTCTTTTTTTGGAAAATGACTTATTGTCATTTACTAAAACCCCAAAGAGATACAAGAGTTCAATCCAGACAAGACAACCCTTGCTCTAATAAAGAAGGTTTTATTAGTAATTTTTATGATATTCTTATATACAGTTCTAATATGGAACTACATAACAAGGTATATTGAGGATGTTTTGAACATTCTATAAAATAGTCAATTGGTAAAGCGATCAAAATGCTTATTTGAATAAAAGAAGTAGGAATATCTAGGTCATTTTTTGGGCATCAAAGCATTAAGAGGCTTTCTTGGGCAGGGTATTATCGAAGATTCGTATGCAACTTTGGAACTCTTAACAAACCATTACATAAATTTATTCAAAAATGGTATGTTTAAATGAACTGAAGACGCAGAGAAGACATTTAAACTTTAAAATAGGCTCAAATTACCACTCCGATATTAGTATTACCTGATTTTCGATTGATCTCAAAATAGAAACAAATGCCAGCATTAGTGCGGTATTGATGTAGAAAGGAATACCCATAGCATATCTGAGCAACTCACTAGCTAATAGACATTTATGTTTTTCTATATATGACAAAAATAAAAAGTTCTGATGAAGAAAAATATCACAAGAAATATGGTTATCAAAGTTAGGGATTCAATTATACCATAATGTACAATAGGGGAAAGACAAATTTTGTGACCCGGGAAGGTACATGAAGTCAACAATGCATATACACGAAAAATCCAGCCTCATAGAAGATTATAAAAGTTGTTAGTAGTGTAAAAGATTATAGAAGTAGTTACTAATTGTTTATGAGTGTCCATACATGAATACTATAAATAGATAAGGCAAATATGATGTAATAATTTCTGAATTTTTGTTTGCTTTGGGAAATGATTTATTGTCGTTTAATAAAACCCAAAAAGGAAAAGAGATACAAGGTTCAATCAAGACAAGACAACTTTTGCCTTGAGATAAAATAGTCATCAACAAAACAAAGATATATCCAAATGACAACAAAAACAAAAACAATAACAAACCGAAATAATTTTTATTTCTTCCTAATGGAATGGGACTCAGCACCTCCGTTCTTCTGCTCCCCATTTCTGATTCAATCTGTCTCGTCTCTATTCCTTATCGTCTATTATAATTCTCTCTCCTTGCATGTCAATGGAGTTTGTTTACATTTAACATTTTTTAGAACGAAGAGTCAAGCAGAACAAGTCGATACACATGGTAGACTGGTTCTAATAGTAGTGTCATCCAAACATCTTCCAACTGTAAGTAAAAAGCTTAGACTAGCCATTATTATTTCATAATTGTCTTGAAGATTCTCATTGTTCAAGTTCTGCTCAGGTTGCTTTCGTTAGCATGGTACCTTAACCATTACAGACGATCTGACTAGCACTTTCTTTAGCATTCACACTTGCATTTAGATAATTGCTACCCCAATGGGACAAACTCCAACAGCTATATTGAAGATATAATTTGTATGACAACAGTAACAACATTATTTTGTACAATCGTATCTATTTTAACATTTAGATAAAAGTTCTTCCACACTAGTTTTTGTTTTATCTACCTTAATGCCAGAGGATTCTCATTACCATAAGTATGGTCTATACCAATATTATTGCTAGAATGCATAGAAATCATACCTTGATTGACATCATTTATCCTGGATCTCGGATCCTTTATAATTCTGTTATTACGAGAAACATTAATGATTTTCAGATCGCCCTCGCGATAAAATTAGCCCCTAAAATCGTCCAGGGAAGAGAGAAACTTCATTGTCAGGAGCCGTTATTGAAAATAGATTATGCATATATAAAATTTTGTCGAACATATTTTTTAATAATTTTATATTCAACATTTTTCTATGTCCAAAATTTCAATTTACAAAGGCAACATAATGAGTGAAACCGCCTCATTTGTTTTTGTCACCGCCATGACAACAAAATAAGCTTATAATATTTTCTTATAAAAGAGTAGACCAAATAATTAAGAGAATATGCAGAAAAATGAAATATTTCTATAATTTTAAACTAAAACTATATTTCTATTTCTCAAATTTCAAGCAACCCAAAAATATTTCTAATTCCCAAACCAATACAATTCACGAAAATATAAATCACTGTAAAACCAATATTAATAAATGATATTATTCTCATTATTTTTGTACTTTTGTGTTTCTATCCATGTCGGACAACAAAATATATTAATTATATTATTTTTATGACAAAAGAAACTAAACAAGAGAATATGCATAAATAAAGTATCCTCAACATTAATAATTTAATCATTTAATACTTAGTCTAAAATCACAATTTAAGTGATATTGCCTTATAAGAAACAAAGATAATAAGTATAAATGAATTATTCTGAAATACAGTGAGTTAAATCATTTGATATTTAATATATTTCACAAATTTAAAATCTTAATATTATAGAACCACTTAATTAAGTGATGTTGTCTCATAATTTTCAAAATATTTTTTTTGTGTTTAATATGAGACAGCAAAATAGGCTTAACAAATTAATTATGAAAAAAGTAGATAAATTATTTTGAATAAATGAAATGAAGTATTCTCAAACATAATGTTTCTTAAATTGCAAGTTTAATTATATTTCTCAAGTCATAAATCGAAAGTAACGAAAATCTCATACAACTAACATTAGTAAAATGCCCCAATTCTTTTTGAGCTTTTCTTTGTGATTTTATCCATAAGGGTCAACTAGTCTGAGAATATGCATAAATGAAATGAAGTATTCTCAAACATAATTTTTTTTAGTTGAAAACTTGATTATATTTCTCAAGTAAAAAATCGAAAGCCACGAAAATCTCTAACTAGACAATTAACATTAGTAAAATGCCCCCAATTCCTTTTCATCTTTTCTTTGTGGTTTTATCCATAAGAGTCAAATAATTTGAGAATATGCATAAATGAAATGAAGTATTCTCAAACATAGTTTTTCTTAAATTGCAAGTTTAATTATATTTCTCGAGTCACAAATAGAAAGCCACGAAAATCTCATAACTAGACAACTAACATTAGTTGAATGCCCCAATTTCTTTTGAACTTTTTCTTTGTGGTTTTATCTATAAGGGTCAACTAGTCTGAGAATATGCATAAATGAAATGAAGTTTCTCAAACATAGTATTCCTTTAATTGTAAAATTGATTATATTTCTCAAGTCACCAATCGAAAGCCACGAAAATCTCATAACTAGACAATTAACATTAGTAAAATGTCCCAATTTCTTTTGAACTTTTCTTTGTGGTTTTATCCATAAGGGTCAACTATTATGAGAATATGCATAAATGAAATGAAGTATTCTCAAACATGATGTTTCTTTAATTACAAAATTGATTATGTTTCTCAAATCGCAAGTAAAAAGCCACAAAAATATCATAACTAGACAACTAACATTAGTAAAATGCCCCAATTCCTTTTGAACTTTTCTTTGTAGTTTTATCCATAAAGGTCAACAAAATAGACTTGTCAAATTATTTTTAAAAGACTTAAACAACTAGGTAAAAGAATATAAAGAAATGAAATATTCTCAAACACAATTTTCAATCATTTGATACTTCATCACAAAGTCAAATACTATCGAGTCAACTTTTAAAGTTATATCGCCCCATGTTTTTTGAAATGATGTTCTTGTGTCTGTACTCGCAAAGGACAACAAAATATATTTATAAATTAATTTTCAAAAAGATAGACCAACTAGTCAAGAAAATAGGTAGAAATGAAGTATTCTCTAACATAATACACTTCTATCATTTGAAACTGAATACTTCTCTAAAGTTCAAAATCACAAGGCATGAAAATACCCATCACTATAAACCAACATTAGTAAGTTATATTGTTTCCATTCTTTTTGAAGTTTTTTTGTGATTTTATGAGGACAACAACATATTTTTAACAAATTATTTTAAAGATTAAAACAACTAATAACGAGAATATGCAGAAATGATGTATTCTCAACCATAGTGTTATAATTATATAAAACAAAATCAAAATACTATAGAGCCAACCTTAATTAAGTGATATCACTCCATTCCCCATATTATTCGAAATATTCTTTGTGTTTGTAATTGAAACAAAAAACAACCAATTAAGTATATAATATTACTTTTGAAAAGAATAGATCAACTATTCAAGAGAATATACAGAAATTAAGTATTTTCTAACATAATACTTCTGTAATTTGAAACCTAATACCTCTAAGTCCAAAATTTCAAGTCATACAAATATCAATCACTATAAAACCAAAATTTATAAGTGCGGTTTCATTCTATTTGAGATTTTGTGTTTCTATACATGCGGGGTAACAAAATAGGTTTATCAAATTATTTTTAAGACTAAACAACTAAGAGAATAGACAGAAATAAAGTATTCTCAATAGCAGTGTTTTAATAATTTGATACCAAATAATTATTATTTTATCATTATATACTAATACTTTATTAAGTCATTTACCAAAAAAAATCTATACCTTCTCAAAATCACCACCAATCATATTTGTTAAATAACCTAAATCCAAACAAGGCCTAAGCAATTAATAAATTAAATATTTTCTAAAATGGCTAAGAAATGGTTTTATTAGTATTTTTTAAGATATTCTTATACATAGTTCTAGTATGGAAGAACAACCAAGGCATATTGAGGATGTTTTAAACATTCTAAAAAACAGTCTATTGGTAAGCGATCAAATTCTTATTAGGATTAAAGAAGTAGGAATATATAGGTCATTTCTTAGGCATCAAAGTTTTCATGGGCAGGGTATTATCAAAGATTCGTATGCAACTCAAGAAGGGTATATCTAAATGGACTGAAAATGCAGAGAAAGCATTTAAAATTTTGAAAGAGGCTCTAACCACCACTCCAATTTTATTATTACTTAATTTTTCAGGTTGATCTCAAAATAGAAACAAATGCCAACATTTAGTCAATCTGCATCTAGAAACAACAGTCGAAAATTAAATTGACATGTTACATAAAAAATTCAAGAACATCAACATCTAACCGAATCCAAAATTCTGTCACAAGACCGTAGCACTACAACAAGATAATGTGAAATTCAACTTGAAGACATCAATGTAGTCACCATTTTTGGCAAATCTAACAGAAAAATTGAATCAAGAAACATACATGTCAACAAAATCAAGGAAGAAATCAAAGGAGCGTCATCATCGACTTCAGCACGAAAAAAGAACGTAGATGGAGATGAAATATTTTGCCGATCAGATGTAAATATAACAAACAAACAACTATAACAAAAGATAGAAGTTTAAATTAGTAGGACTACAAACAACATGAATCTTATTTTAAAGAATCCTATAATTGATCAAGACAAATTTGATAGAATTAATTCGACAGGGTAAGGAGGGCGAACCAATTTTTCGAAAATTTCAAAATCGAAGATAGTGACAAGGTGAATTATGCTATATATTTTTTACGGGCCGAGCTGGAACATGGGTTACTACTTACTAATTATTTGATGGACCACATGGTTTCGACGTGGAGGGATGTATTCAAGAATGAAGTTCTATTAGCGTTTCAACCAATAACTCTATATTAAAAATTTTAGGGCAACTCAAAAAAAGGAAATATCTTATTTTGATTGATAGTGGGAGTACTCATTCGTTTATAAACGAAGGAAATGCACGCCAATTGGGTTGGGTTTTAACCTACGACACGCCAATTGGGTTGGGTTTTAACCTACGAGAAAATAATCCGTTAGTATTTACCATTGCAGGTGAAGGTTCTTTATATAGGTATGGACACTCAAATTGTTGCAACATAATTTAGGGTTGATTGGATGAGAAAGATTAAACAAGTAAGCTGGAAGTATCCAAAGCAAGAATGAAGACTGTTGTTTTTGGCACAATTAGAATCCCACATCGGAAGATGATGGGAGTGAAAGAAGTTTCTTAGTATATAAAAGAAACTATATTCACAATTAGCAGAAATCCCACATCGGAAGATGATGGGAGTTGGGGAAGTTTCTTAGTGTATAAAAGAAACTCTCCCCTCTTTGGTTTATTGCACCCAAATTTGTATCTCTTCTTCCTTATTAATTGATAGCCTTAGTGCTCGGAGACGTAGGCAACATTTTGGCCGAACTCCGTTATCAAATTCTGTTAGTGTGTTCATTATTTTGTTTTCTTCTTTTGTGGTTCTGTCAGGGTTTTTCCCCAACAAGTGGTATCAGAGCCGAAGGTTCGTCCTTGGCATGGTGGAGTCTTCAAAAGGGGCGTCAACTCCTTCGTCATCCTGGACGAGGACACCGATGTCGAATTTGAAGTTTGCGGTGGAGATCTTTGATGGAACTGGACATTTCGGCATGTGGCAAGGTGAGGTTCTAGATTGTCTTTTTCAGCAGGGTCTAGAGGTTGCTATTGAGGTCGGAAAGCCAGATGGTATAGAAGAAAAAGAGTGGAGTATCATGAATCGGTTGGCGTGCGGAACAATTCGGTCGTGCCTGTCCAGAGAGCAGAAGTATGCTGTGAAGAATGAAACTTCTGCACAGAAGCTGTGGCAAGCATTGGAGGACAAGTTTCTGAAGAAGAGTGGTCAGAATAAGCTCCTTATGAAGAAGCGACTGTTCCGGTTTGAATACCAATCAGGTACTACGATGAATGAGCATATAACTAAGTTTAATCAGTTAGTAGCGGATTTGTTAAACCTTGACGTTAGGTTTGAGGATGAAGACTTGGCTTTGATGTTGCTATCGTCCCTTCCTGATGAATTTGAACACTTAGAAACAACGTTACTTCATGGGAAGGGAAATGTTTCTCTTGATGCTGTAAGTTCTGCTTTATATAGTCATGAATTAAGAAAGCAGGATAAAAGGAAAAACAAAGTAGATACAGCAGATGAAGCATTGATGGTCAGAGGCCGTCAGCAGAACAAATCAAAAGGGAAAGGAAGAAGATCTGAAAGTAGAGTTGCCAAAGATGAATGTGCTTTCTGTCGTGAGAAAGGACATTGGAAGATTAACTGCCCAAAGTTGAAGAAGAAAGAGAAAGATTCTGAAGATGCGAATGTTGCAGAAAACAAAGGTGATGCAGATTCAGAATACTCTTTATCGATGTCACACACAACATCACATCCTGATGCGTGGATATTGGACTCAGCCTGCACTTATCATATGACACCAGTTCGAAAGTGGTTCTTTGACTTTAAGGAGCTAGATGGTGGAGTTGTTTACATGGGAGATGCTAATACATGTAAAATAAAGGGGATAGGTTCAATCAAGCTGAGGAATGATGATGGATCCACCAGAATTATTAGAGATGTTCGGTACATACCAAATATGAAAAAGAATCTCATTTCTTTGGGGGCCTTGGAGTCGAAAGGCCTACATGTGAAATTGGAAAATGGAGTTCTTAAGGTAATATCTGGAGCGCTAGTGATGTTGAAAGCTATCAGGAAGAGTAATAATTTGTATTACTATCAAGGTAGTACAGTTAATGGGACATCATGTGTATCAACTTCCGGGAGCAGTAAGGAGTTAGAGGCAACAAGGCTATGGCATATGCGATTGGGGCATGCTGGTGAGAAATCTATGCAAACTCTTGTCAAGCAAGGATTGTTGAAAGGTACAAAAGTTTGTAAGTTAGATTTTTGTGAACATTGTATTCTGGGAAAACAAAGGCGAGTAAAATTTGGCACTGCTATGCATAATACCAAGGGTATTTTGGATTATGTGCACTCAGATGTCTGGGGACCTGCCAAGACTCCTTCTCTTGGAGGTAGACATTACTTTGTTACTTTTGTTGACGATTTTTCCAGAAGAGTTTGGGTGTTTACTATGAAGAACAAAGGTGAAGTGTTTGAGATTTTTCTTAAATGGAAAACTCAAGTTGAAGACGAGACAGGAAGAAAGATCAATGTTCTCCGGACTGATAACGGTGGAGAATACAAGAATGATCCATTCCAGAAGTTATGCCAAGAGTGTGGCATAGTTCGACACTTCACAATTAGAAAAACACCACAGCAGAATGGAGTATCGGAACGTATGAGCAGGACATTGGTGGAGAAAGTTCGATGTATGTTGTCTAATGCTGGGTTAGACAGGAAATTTTGGGCAGAAGCTGTGTCATACGCTCAACATTTGGTAAATCGCCTACCATCATCTGCACTTGGTGGCAAGACTCCATTAGAGGTATGGTCTGGAAAACCTGCAACTGATTATGATTCTTTGCATATTTTTGGTTCTACTGCATATTATCATGTAGCTGAATCAAAGTTGGATCCACGAGGAAAGAATGCTCTTTTTATGGGATTTACTACGGGAGTTAAAGAGTATCGCCTCTGGTGTTTAGATGCAAAGAAAACCATTATCAGTAGAGATGTTACTTTTGATGATTATTCAATGTTGAATAAGGTAACACCAGACAAAATTGATTGTACTCCGCAACAGGTGGAGTTTGAGCAGATAAAGATGAGCCCAACTAGAAGTGACTCTCCGACGACAGACGAAGAGTTAAATGAGGAAGAGGTTCTGACCCAAGAACCTTCAGAACAAAGTGAATCAATTGTTGTTAATAGGCCAAGACGAGTTATTCAAAAACCAGGTCGGTTTGTTGACATGGCGGCCTATGCACTTCTAGTCGTAGATGATGTTTCATCCACTTTTTCAGATGTCAGTCGAAGTACTGAAAATGGAAAAAGGAGAGGTGTTATGGAAGATGAGATGCAATCTATTCAGAAGAATGAGACATGCAAGTTGAGACATCTACGAAAAGAGAAGAAGGTTATTGGTTGTAAATGGATCTTTGCTAAGAAAGAAGGATTTCCTGAAAAATTTGATGTTCGCTACAAAGAAAAATTGGTAGTTAAAGACTACGCTCAGAAGGAAGGAGGTGATTATAATGAGGTACTTTCTCATGTTGTTAAACACTCTTCCATTAGAATTTTGTTGGACTTGGTAGCGCAGATGAATTTGGAGCTAGCTCAACCAGATGTGAAGACCGCAGACATACACGGTCATTTGAATGAGGAAATCTACATTTATCAACCAGATGGATTCAAAGTTGCTGATAAAGAAAATTGGGTTTGCAAGTTGAACAGATCATTGTACAGGTTGAAGCAATCGTCGAGACAATGGTACAAGCGACTTGATAAGTTTATGATTGAGCACAAGTACACAAGAAGCAGATTCAGTTCATGTGTGTATTTGCGCAAATTGCAAGATGAGTCTTACATCTATCTACTCTTGTACGTTGATGATATGTTGATAGCATCAAAGAGCCAATATGAAGTTGACAAGTTGAAGGCTCAATTGGGTAAAGAGTTCGAGATGAAAGACATGGGGAAAACCAAATCTAATTGTTTAGATTTGGTAAACATCTTCCGCGTTTGAGCCGGCGCTGAGGAGCGCCAATTGGAAGCACTGAAGGACTATTTTTAATATTGAAGAATTAGTATTTGGATATTGTGCCAAGGTGGAGATTTGTTGTTTTTGGCACAATTAGAATCCCACATCGGAAGATGATGGGAGTGAAAGAAGTTTCTTAGTATATAAAAGAAACTATATTCACAATTAGCAGAAATCCCACATCGGAAGATGATGGGAGTTGGGGAAGTTTCTTAGTGTATAAAAGAAACTCTCCCCTCTTTGGTTTATTGCACCCAAATTTGTATCTCTTCTTCCTTATTAATTGATAGCCTTAGTGCTCGGAGACGTAGGCAACATTTTGGCCGAACTCCGTTATCAAATTCTGTTAGTGTGTTCATTATTTTGTTTTCTTCTTTTGTGGTTCTGTCAGGGTTTTCCCCAACAAAGACAAGGATCAATGATTTAAAAATACGTTTGTACGGGATTAAGGATAAGAGAACTTTCAATTTGATGAGTGTGAGTCAGTGAACTAAAAACTATTAAGAAAGGATTGGGTTGTTTCGTAGGACAATTATACCACATAGAAATTAAGCAATCTTCATAAAATAGAACAAACCGATCATAAAAGGATAACCAGAATTGTCCATTCAAAAGTTAATTGAAAAGTACCTCCACTGTTTTCATAGAACCAAACCAGCTGCCTGCCTGTCTCCAATTCAAAAAACTTTTCAATTCAAAAAACTGATCATTCTAATAATCTCAAACGATTCTACCAAATCTGAGACTATACCTTTATCCCTATTCAAAAAAGGCTTCAGTAGCAAAGATGAAGAGGGTTGGGCTTATAAGAAACAACACAAGTTTATTTGTTTATCCGATTATCCTTGTTAAGAATAAGGATGGAACATGAATATTTTGTGTAGAGTACATACAACAAAATGAAATCACAATCAAGGATAAGTACCTTATATCTGTAGTGGACGAGTTACTGGATGAGCTCTATGAAGCAACGATTTTCATCAACCTCAACATATGTGCGGATTATCATCAAATAAGGGTCAGAGAAGAGGACATCCACAAGATTATTTTTAGAACTCATTCTAGACTGTATGAATTCAAGAGTAATGACATTCGGATTATCAAATTCAACTACAACATTCTAAGTATTAATAATTGAAATATTTTCGAGTATGGCTAAGGAAAGGTATTATTAGTATATTTTTTTTTATGATATTCTTATATACTGTTCTAATATGGAACTACATCTAAGGTATTTTGAGAAAGTTATCAAAATTCTTAAAAAACAGTATAATGTTAAGCGATCAAAATGCTTATTTGGATTAAAGAAGAAGGAATATCTATGTCATTTCTTGGGCATCAAAGCATTAAGAGGCTTTCTTGGGTAGGGTATTAACGAAGATTCGTATGCAACTTGGAACTATTAACAAACCATTACATGGTTTTACTCAAGAATGGTATGTTTAAATGGACTGAAGATGCAGAAAGACATTTAAAACTTGAAAAAGCTCTAAACACCACTCTGGTATTAGTATTACCTGATTTTTCGATTGATCTCAAAGTACAAATAAATGCCAGCATTGGCGCAGTATTGATGTAGAAAAGAATAGATGCCAACATTGGCGTAGTATTGATGTAGAAAAGAATACTCATCGCGTATCTGAGCAAATCACTTGCTAAGACACATTATGATTCTCTACATATGAGAAGAAACTGTTAGCAATATTAATGGCATTATTTAAGTAAAGAAATTACCTTTATGGTAAGCATTTTCATTATCAGGATAAAAAGTTTGAAGTTTCTAATGGAGAAAAATATCACTACAGTCCGACAACAAACATGGTTATCAGAGTTATCTGGATTGAACTATACCATAATGTACAATAGGGGAATGATAAACGTTGTGAGCCGGGAAGGTACATGAAGTGATTAATGCATATGCACGGGAAACTGTAAGAAATATTAATGTTAGTTTCTAAGTGAAAAAATTACCTTTATGGTAGGCATTTTCATTTTAATAGAAGATTCTAGAAGTTGTTAGTAGTGTAAAAGATTATAGAATAGATAGTTAGATAACCAACTGTCATTATATGAGTAGTGTAAATAGTAGGCAAATATGATTTAATAATTTCTAATTTCTTCCTAATGGAATGGGGCTCAGCCCCCTCCGTTCTTATTCTCAATCTATCTCTATCTCGTTTATATTTATTATCTTCTATCATAATTCTCCCTCCTTGCTAATTCTGGTTACTATTAAAGATTTTGTTTAGTTTGTGCCCTCTTTGTAGATCGGGACACAACAACAGACTTAGTAGAATATACAAGAACAGTCGCATTAGTTTGGCCAAGTGAAGTAGAAGGATCGTACAAAGAGATGACGAAATACAAAAGTTTATAATACTACTCGCATCTCAACCAAATAAATGTCTATTCTACAAGTAATAAGACAATATCATCAAATATACAAATAGAAACAAATAAGGGAAGCTATGAGAATAAATTTTAACCATTCTTTATATATAAGATTATATTGTTGCTCGTATGGGAAATTAGGGTTTGTCTGAGACATTAATTATTAGAAATGTAATGAGATGAGAAGAACTGACCGACCTGAGGATGATGTGGAAGGAACGGTCGTCAGGTGGTGGATTTCACTCTCCGATCACACTTCTCATCTTAACTGGCGTAGAGCTCTGACCGACCGACTGAGAAGAGAGACGCGGAGGATTGAGTGGTGGAGGAGTGTATTTATACTTTTAATTCTGAATGGTAACATAATAAAAAAACAAAAAGTTGGAACATAAAGACTAGTTTTGATAAAAAAAAAAAACCGCTTTCAGTAGTGAGAATACAAAAACAAGGCATAAATCTATCTAAAAATCACTAGTAAATAAAAGGTATGAACCTGAATTGGGGTATGAACCTGAATTGGACTTTTTTCGTGTAATCTTAATACTGGGTGGCAGATGTATCTTCCTCTATTGTTGCCCTTTTGCTTGGCTGATAATACATAAAACCCATACTGCAACTATGAACAGTGCACTCATAGGTTCTCTTAGTGCAGCAGCATGATATGAATATGAAAAAGATACATTTGTCATTTTGGTAAATAATCAGAAACTAAACATTCTCAATTGAAGCAGAACATTATACTACAATTTGTGGATATTGATGCAGAAACTAATTCTTATACCAAATGAAAAATCTCGATCATATCCAAAAAATAATATCAGCTTGCCCAAAAAAAAACCCTTAAACCAAATAATGTTTTGAGGTGCAATGGGGCGAACCTTCATCCATTTTCCGTCAAGAAAGAGTCCATTGATCAAATAATTAAAGAAACATGATTATTGATTGACTCGAATACATTGATTGATCAAATAGGGTAAGAAAGTTTGGGAAATTAGGGTTTGTCTGAGCCATTAATTATTAGAAATTATATGAGAAGAACTGACCGACCTGAGGATGACTGTGGAAAGAACGGTCGTCGGTTGGTGGATTTCACTCTCCGATCACACTTCTTCTCTTAACTAGCGTAGAGCTCCGACCGACCGAGAAGAGAGACGCGGAGGATTCGGTGGTGGAGGAGTGTATTGATACTTTTAATTTTGAATGGTAACATAATAAAGAAAACAAAAAGTTGAACATAAAGACTAGTTTTGATAAAGAAAACCACTTTCAGTAGTGAGAATACAAAAACAAGACATAAATCTATTTGAAAATTGACTAGTAAATGTATGAACCTGAATTGGGGTATGAACCTGAATTGGACTTTTTTTGTGTAATCTTCATACTGGGTGGCAGATGTATCTTCCTCCATTGTTGCCCTTTTGCTTGGCTGATAGTACATCAACCCAGACTGCAACTATGAACAGTGCACTCATAGGTTCTCTTAGCGCAGCAGCAGGATATGAATATGAAAAAAATACATTTGTCATTTTGGTAAAAAATCAGAAACAAAACATTTTCAAATGAAGCAGAACATTATACTACAATTTGGGGATATTGATGCAGAAGCTAATTCTTATACCAAATGAAAAATCTCGATCATATCCAAAAAATAATATCAGCTTGCCCCAAAAAAAAACCCTTAAACCAAATAATGTTTTGAGGTGCAATGGGGCGAACCTTCATCCATTTTCCGTCAAAAAGAGTTTCATTGATCAACTAATTAAAGAAACATGATTATTGATTGACTCGAATACATTGATTGATCAAACAGGGTAAGAAAGTTTGGGAAATTAGGGTTTGTCTAAGCCATTAATTATTATTAATGAAATGAGAAGATCTGACTGACTTGAGGATGATGTGGAAGGAACGATTGTTGGTGGATTTCACTCTCCGATCACACTTTTCCTCTTAACTGGTGCAGAGCTCCGACCGACCGATCGAGAAGAGAGACGGGAGGATTCGGTGGTGGAGGAGTGTATTGATACTTTTAATTCTGAATGGTAACATAATAAAGAAAACAATAAGTTGAACATAAAGACTAGTTTTGATAAAAAAAAAACACTTTCAGTAGTGAGAATACAAAAGCAAGGCATAAATCTATCTAAAAATTGACTAGTAAAGGTATGAACCTGAATTGGGGTATGAACTTGAATTGGGGTATGAACCTGAATTGGACTTTTTTCGTGTAATCTTCATACTGGGTGGCAGATGTATCTTCCTCCATTGTTTCCTTTTTGCTTGGCTGATAGTACATCAAACCCAGACTACAACTATGAACAGTGCACTCCAGACTACAACTATGAACAGTGCACTCATAGGTTCTCTTAGCGCAGCAGCAGGATATGAATATGAAAAAGATACATTTGTCATTTTGGTAAAAAATCAGAAACAAAACATTCTCAAATGAAGCAGAACATTATACTACAATTTACAATTTGGGTATATTGATGTAGAAACTAATTCTTATACCAAATGAAAAATCTCGATCATATCCAAAAAATAATATCAGCTTGCCCAAAAAAAAAACCTTAAACCAAATAATGTTTTGAGGTGCAATGGGCGAACCTTCATCCATTTTCCGTCAAGAAAGAGTTTCATTGATCAACTATTTAAAGAAACATGATTATTGATTGACTCGAATACTGATAGAAAAATTAAGTAGATTAATTTTTGGAACCGGTCAGACGAACTAAACAGTTGCTAACTTTCATGTGCAGGTACAGATCAAAATCGTATGAACTGGTTGGGGGCATCAAAAACCGGTTGCTGTTATACTTCAAAGAAACCGGTCTCAATTAATCAAGTTAAAGATCAGAGGAACCGGTTTTACTTTCTCAAGAAACCTGTTAGCAGAATCAAAAGCTTACGTACCAACCGGAGCATACTGCACAAGACACAGAAATCAGAAAACTCAAACTTCAAGAGTGACGTACCATGACGAAAGAAACGTGTCTTGAAAGAATAAAAGAAGATCGGATCCGATCGGAAGCATGCGAGGAAAGCAATGATGCTTTATTGATCTGAAATTGACAACCGGAGGTGCATGTTCAACACGTGTCCAAATCGGAAAACCGGCTACGTCATCTTCTGCTTAGAGCTGTCTGCATGACTGCCAGGTGTTGAGGAAAGTGAAGCGTGCAAGCAACCTCTCTGCACCAGGCGTGATAACGATCAACCAATCCAGAAGAGAGAGAAGAAAAACGACCGTTGGGTCCTCTCAGCTATAAAAGGAAGACGAAACGTCTTCATTTAATGCATCATCAGTTCTGAAAGTTGTACATTACGAATTACGAAAAGCATTATGTTCTAGAGAGATAAAGTCATATACTGTAAAACCGGTGTCTCTAAAACCGGAAGTTCTTTGTGTGTTGTTGTGTTGAGTTGTTGTATTACATCAAAGAGTGAGTTTGGTGTAACCGGCGAGTAGCGAAGTTGGGCTCGACCGGCAGTATTGTTGTAACTCTAAGAGTTAGTGGAAATCCTTCTCATAACCTGAGAAGAAGGGGTGACGTAGGAGGGTTTGCTCCGAACATCCATAAACAAATCTTTTGTCTCGTGTTCTTTCGTTGCTTTCATTATCTAACCTCAAACCAATCATACTCCTAAAACCGGTCACTCACATCCATAAAACCGACTCCTCCTAAAACATCATCTAAAGTCGCAAACGTTGCTTCAACCTGAAACAGACATTTCCGCCCTTGAACCCGGTTCAAGAGTCTGTGACAGTTTGTGCAGTGCTGAGAACGGTTATAGTCTTTAACCGGACTATCACCAAAGTGTGTGTGTTGTAAGCGGCCACCCTTACCGAAACCGGAAACACCCCGGTCCTCCAAGGGCGTCCCCGATCCTAACAAGTGGTATCAGAGCGAGTAAGTTAATTTTTCTAACTGGCTAGTAAGCAAATTTTTCAAAACCGGCCACACATTACAATTTTTGAATATTTATTCTAAATAATCAAAAAGGAAGAAATTGATAGAAAAATTAAGTAGATTAATTTTTGGAACCGGCCAGACGAACTAAACAGTTGCTAACTTTCATGTGCAGGTACAGATCAAAATCGTATGAACCGGTTGGGGGCATCAAAAACCGGTTGCTGTTATACTTCAAAGAAACCAGTCTCAAGTAATCAAGTTAAAGATCAGAGGAACCGGTTTTACTTTCTCAAGCAACCGGTTAGCAGAATCAAAAGCTTACGTACCAACCGGAGCATACTACACAAGACACAGAAACCGGAAAACTCAAACTTCAAGAGTGACGTACCATGACGAAAGAAACGTGTCTTGAAAGAATAAAAGAAGATCGGATCCGATCGGAAGCATGCGAGGAAAGCAATGATGCTTTATTGATCTGAAATTGACAACCGGAGGTGCATGTTCAACACGTGTCCAAATCGGAAAACCGGCTACGTCATCTTCTGCTTAGAGCAGCCTGCATGACTGCCAGGTGTTGAGGAAAGTGAAGCGTGCAAGCAACCTCTCTACACCAGGCGTGATAACGATCAACCAATCCAGAAGAGAGAGAAGAAAAACGACCGTTGGGTCCTCTCAGCTATAAAAGGAAGACGAAACGTCTTCATTTAATGCATCATCAGTTCTGAAAGTTGTACATTACGAATTACGAAAAACATTAAGTTCTAGAGAGATAAAGTCATATACTCTAAAACCGGTGTGTCTAAAACCGGAAGTTCTTTGTGTGTTGTTGTGTTGAGTTGTTATATTACATCAAAGAGTGAGTTTGGTGTAACCGACGAGTAGCGAAGTTGGGCTCGACCGGCAGTATTGTTGTAACTCTAAGAGTTAGTGGAAATCCTTCTCATAACCTGAGAAGAAGGGGTGACGTAGGAGGGTTTGCTCCGAACATCCATAAACAAATCTTTTGTCTCGTGTTCTTTCGTTGCTTTCATTATCTAACCTCAAACCAATCATACTCCTAAAATCGGTCACTCACATCCATAAAACCGACTCCTCCTAAAACATCATCTAAAGTCGCAAACGTTGCTTCAACCTGAAACAGACATTTCCGCCCTTGAACCCGGTTCAAGAGTCTGTGACAGTTTGTGCAGTGCTGAGAACGGTTATAGTCTTTAACCGGACTATCACCAAAGTGTGTGTGTTGTAAGCGGCCACCCTTACCGAAACCGGAAACACCCCGGTCCTCCAAGGGCGTCCCCGATCCTAACAAATACATTAATTCATCAAACAGGGTAAGAAAGTTTGGGAAATTAGGGTTTGTCTGAGCCATTAATTATTAGAAATACGCGGAGAATTCGGTGGTGAATCCGATCGTTCAATCGATCATCCCTCGCTTACTTTTCCTCTAATTGGCTTGGCGTACACCTGACACAGCAGAAAAGAGAGATGGGCGGAGGAGTGTATTTATACTTTTAATTATCCGTCGCGTCACCTGTTCGATTAATTAGTTAATTCAGTTTATTTAAAGTCCCATTAATTCATTAAATTTATTTGAAGTCCGATTATATTTTAAAACAAATTATAAACATTATATTGTCAAAATTTTAATTTATTTCTAGGAGATGAAATTTATCTAATATAAAATTATTATAATAATTAAATAATTAAAATTATTATAAGATTGACTTGATTTTAAAATAATATATAAACTGAATAAATAAAAAACATTTGAGATTCTATTTAGAAGGGTCATCATCAATTCTATTTAATAGAATGACCGTTAATGTCATGGAATGTTTCTTTGATGTCATCAATCACTTATTTCTTTTCCATTATATGTGATGTCATCAATCACTTATTTCTTTTCCATTATATGTAATATTTAATGAGCAGTTGAGCACGGATACTTTTTGCATTCATTCTATAATATGTTTATTAAAATAAAAATATTCTTTAATTATTTATTTAAATCACACAACAAATTTTTGAGAGTTTATACTGGTATGAAGAGATACATAATGCACAATCGTCCAGACATTCATCATTTAATTTAATTGACAAGTGATATTGTTTTTAATCTTTCTGGAATTTTGTGTTTCTGTCCATACGAGCAACAATATAATCTTATATGAAAAGAGAATATATATATATAAATGAATTTTAATGGCATTATCTAAGTAAAGAAATTACCTTTATGGTAAGCATTTTCATTATCAAGATAAAAAGTTTGAAGTTTTTGATGGAGAAAAATATCACTACAATCCTGCAACAAACATGGTTATCAGAGTTATTTGGATTCAACTATACCATAATATACAATAAGGGAATGATAAATGTTGTGACTCGGGAAGGTACATGAAGTAGTATAAATAGATAGGCAAATATGATGTAATAATTTCTAATTTCTTCCTAATAGAATGGGGCTTAGCCCCTCCGCTCTTATTCTCAATCTATCTCGTCTATAATTATTCTCTTCTATCATAATTCTCATGGAAGCCAAATGTGGGGGTAACGACTTTAGACAAAGAATGAAGAAATTGTGAGAGGTTAGGCATCCAAATGTGTTGCCAGCCATGGAGCAAGAGTCTGAGACTTGAGCAGTAGGCTGAACATGGCAGCCTCCATTGAAGATGTTCATTAGAAGAGAGCTTCACCGAGAAAGGGGCTTTAGTAGTAGAGATAAAGAGTGTTGTGTTTATAAGAAATAGTAAAGTTTATTTGTTTCTCCGGTTATCCTAGTTAAGAAAAAAAGATGGAACATGGATGTTTTGTGTAGACTACATACAACTAAATAAAATCACGGATAAGTACCATATACCTGTACTAGTGGACGATTTACTAAATGAGCTTCATGAAACAATGATTTTCATCAACCGCGACTTATGTGCGTATTATCATCAAATAATGGTAAGAGAAGATGACATTCACAAGACTTTTTTCAGAATGAGTGTATGAATTCAGAGTAATGACATTCGGATTATCAAATTCAACTGCAACATTCTAAATATTAATAATTGAAATATTTTCAAGAATGGCCAAGGAAAGGTATTATTAGTATTTTTTTTTATGATATTCTTATATATAGTTCTAATATGGAACTACATCTAAGTATTTTGAGGAAGTTATGAAAATTCTAAAAAAAAACAATAGTACATGCTTTTGATTTAATATTCAATCAAGATTGTAACATGGAAAATAAAAATCATTCAAACAACAAAAATTTAAACATATATAAGATTTTATTTTTAAAATTAACAAAGATCATCTTTGTATTGCTTGTCATTGGAATCCACAATCTCCCTGGTGATAAATTGCCACTGCCAACTCTCTCATTAAGGATTAATCCCAGAATAACCATTAAATACATAATTAATCTTTGTGTTTGTATCCACAGAAAACAAAGTAGGCTTATCAAATTACTTTTGAAAAAGGACAGAGAAAATAAAAGAATTTTCAGAAATGAAGTATTTTCAAACATAATGTTGTGATAATATCAAACTTAATATCTCTCAATTCTATATTACAAGCTAGAAAAATCCAATAATTATAAAACCAGCCTCAATATCGCTCTCATTCTTTTTGAACTTTTCTTTTTATTTATATTTGCACAGGGCAACAAAATAAATTTATCAAATTATTTTTAAGAGTGGAACACTAGATATGCAGACATAAAGTATTCTCAAACAATCTTAATATATTTCTAAAGTCCAAAATCACAAGCCATTAAAATTCATCCATTTAAAGTTAACATTAATAAAGTGATTTTTTTAAAAACTTTTCATAGTGCTTGTATCTGCATCGAGCAAAAAAATAGGCTTATCAAGTTACTTTAGAAAACAGTATGTAGAGCAGCATAATAAATTAAATAACCATGCAATTTGTAGAATTTAGAGTACCCTTAAATGTCTTCAGTATAGAATTTCAAGAAATTATTGTCTTGAATTTAATGCATCTTATTTAAATAACATGTGGGACTAATTTCATATAACTTATTGTCCACAGTTTCTTGTGTGTTCTTATAATACAGATCTTGAACTCTATTAGATATTATATGTTTAACAAATTAGGTAAGATTTCTTATTTGTTAAAAAGAATGGAGAAGTAAAAAAATATTGATTAGATATTAAGTTTTTCCCTTTCTAAGAGATGAATATTGCATTATGAACTTGGTGTAGTACTTAAAATTCAAACAAATTATAACTATGTAGAATGACCTTTAAAAGAGTGAGACTTCTATAATGTTATAACCTAGAAAACTACGGGCGTGTTCTTACAAGAAAACTCTAAAACAAGCACTCTAGTAAAGCAACTAAAAAAAGGTTGGTCTCATCAACAATTCACAAGAATGAATTTCAAGTTATTCTTCCCAGTTTTTAGCAATAACTAAAGTGTACCTGATGAAATATTCATCAGTATTTTCTCCAAAGTTATACCAGCATCTTGAGGAAGCATTGATGGCAGGAATATGTATATCAGGATCAGTATAACTAGATAGGCAAATATGATGTAATAATTTCTAATTTCTTCCTAATGAATGGAATGGGGCTCAACCCCTCCGTTCTTATTCTCAATCTAGCTCTCGTCTATATTAATTCTCTTCTATCATAATTCTCCTTCCTTGCTAATTCTGGTTACTATTAAAGATTTTGTTTAGTTTGTAGATGGGACACAACAACCGACTTAGTAGAATATACAAGAACAGTCAAATCAGTTTGGCCAAGTGAAGTAGAAGGATCGTACAAAGAGAGGAAGAAATACAAAAGTTTATTATACTACCAACCAAATAAATGTCCATTCTACAAGTAAGAAGACAGTGTCATCAAATATAAAAACAGGACCTGCATAGGTAAAATAAATTGTATTACTAACAGCGGCGGCTGCATAGGAAGACATTCGGATATGCAAGCTACATACTGTATATGAGAATCAAAAACAACTTACAACTTATACTACAGTTTCATCGTGAAATTGAAATCGCACTACCTAGCTACTACAACAACAGTACTACATGCTTTGGATTTAATATGCAAACGTATCTGAGATTTTTAATTTTAGAATTAACAAAGATCATCTCTGTATTGCTTGTTATTGGGATCCACAATGATTGAATCAGATTCTATAAATGTTGCAGAAGAGTGGGAAACTTGTGAAGAAAAAATCGAAAGAGACACTAACGATTGAATAAGATTCTATAAATTGAAGGAGACACTAACGATAACAACGATTGAATCGGATCCTATAAATTGAATTGAAAGAAGAAAAAGACGGAGGATCGCCTTACTTGTCGAGAATCGCCGAAAAAGAAGAACAAAGGGAATGAAACACCACCGTCGGTCTGTTGATTGTTGAATCAAGTCTTATAACTCAAAATCGCCATCATCATCATCGGAGTCCAACTGCGTAAAGTTTCCGAGAAGGGAGAAATATGAAAGATACAAACAATGGCTTCCTTGTATTTATAGCTTTAAAATGTAGAACGCTAGTAGCGTAGGATTCACGGGCCCGTTATTCCACGTGATGAATCATTTTATTTATCGCTAATATTTTTTTTTTATTTTAACCCCTTAATTGTTAAAACTTAACTTTTTACACTTTAAAAAATATATATATATTTTATTGATAAATTTATATTAAACTTTTAACCTATATTTTCTCTTCTCGATAAAATTGTCAAATCATGCATTAGTTTCATTTCACAACACATTTCCAAATATTATATCTTATTTTATTTTTTTTTATTAAGTGTACGTGGTTCATTTTTATCCGTTTATTGAACAAAATGCATATTTAAATCGTTATCGTCGGTTTATTAAATTTCAACAGTCAATTTGATCGGTTCTGTTTGAACGGTTAGAAGATTCGGTTACGTCAGTTTAATCGGTTTGATCCATTGACGAATTTCTTTAAACAAATTAAAAGAATATATAAATATTACGAATAAGAATAAGGTCCGGGAACATAATTTAATAATTTATAACATGATTTCAAAAAACACAAATGTATTATACTAAGATATTTTTTTTTTATTAAACATCACACTAAGAGAGTGTGAGTCAACAATTTTTAAAATTAAATTTATTCACTACTAATAATAGTTTAATATCATTCATAATCTAATAACAAGTCTTTACATTTATGGTATTATCTTATTATTATTATTTTAAATGTGTTATTACCTAATAACTATACTGTATATTACTAATAGTTGGAGTAGTACGTCGGTTTAATGTTTGATTTTCGTTATCTTCTTGTTATAAGAAACACAATCAAGGATAAGTATCATATACATGTAGTGGACGAGTTCTGGATGAGCTTCATGAAGCAACGGTTTTCATCAACATCGACTTATTTGCGGATTTTCATCAAATACGGGTCAGAGAAGAGGACATCCACAAGATCGTTTTTAAACTTATTCTAAACTTAATTAATTCAGAGTAATGATATTCGGATTATCAAATGCACCTGCAACATTCTAAGGCCTGTTTGGATTATTTAAATAAATCAAATTCAAAAAACATTATTTCACTCCCTCTTTTCCATCACATCACTTAATTTATTAACCAAAATACTTAAAAAAAATATTATTTTAAATTAAAATGGAAAAAAACAGACAAAAATATAGTTTCGAATCTAAACCAAAATAGGATTTCTAATGTTCAACGCCTATTTATAATTTCGAATGAGAAAGGAAATCGATGTGTCAAAGAAATAAGTCATCAATTGTCGAACAAAGAAATGAACCAAAGATATTTTAGAAATATCCCTTTTAGGAAACAAAAGAGAAAGCGAATAGGGTGGGAAGATAAACTTTCTTCCTGTACTTGAGAGATGACAAACATTCATAATGTAGTCAAAGCCAGCCTCGTTTAAACTGCGTTCAATACAAAATCTAGAAAGCAAGCTCGACCAACGGCTAAAAAAAGAATGATTTTTTTTCTTCTACAAATGTGGTACCATAGGATTAGTGACCTTATTTTTATTGCCCTTTTTCTCATTTTTCCTTGAGAAAAATGTGTAATGAATGATGTGTGTGCTTCTAAGGTGAATCGAAAATTTGAAAAATCATTCTCCTTTAAATTTTAAATATACTTAAAAAGTGATTCCTATACATTTTTCTAAATTTTTTTTTACGATTCTCTATCATCAAACAAACAAAACAAAGCGTAATATTAGAACAAATTCCCAAACTAACCTGATTTGATATTCAACTTCCCAAACTAACCTACTTTGTTCTTTCATTTCCAAACTAACCTACCTTACTATACAAACTCAGTTTTCTTATTTATTTTTACTTTTTTAATTTATTTATATTTAAACTTATTATATATATATATATATATTTAAATTAATCTCTTTTTATTAAAATATTTTTTTTATAAATTTAATTATTTATATTTTGATGTATATATTTACATTATTATTTATATTTTGAATTATTATTTTTATAAATATTATACTTATAATTTTAATATATATATATTTATATTTCAATTATTATTTATTATATTATAATGAATATTCACCCTACGATCCTCATAAATAATTAATAAATAATAATATATTTTAACCATAACCATAGATAATAATTTAATAATTTATTAAAATAATTACAATTGTTCTTCCCTAAATTATTGATAATTTTACTCAAAATAATCTTTGATTACATTTCGTATAACCTTCTTGGTCACACCTCTCACAAATTATAATGTGATTATTCATTTTTAACCTTCTTGGCCACACCTCTCACAAATTATAATCTTTTGTGAGTTATCCATCTCAATTTTAATACACTGACTTTGGACTTCGTTAGTTTTCTCTTTCTCAAAATTTCACTAGGAATAAAATTATCATATTTCTCCCAATTGAGAACGTCCAATATTGATTTTCTTGAAATATCTGAAATCGTTAACACTATATTTTATGTTAAGTTTGTTCGTTGATAAATATTTTGTACTTATGTTTTTATTATTGTTTTTCAGATGTTTAATCTTGTTATTTTTCAATTTATTTGGTGACACTTTGAACGATCATGTTTTTTTATAGCGTTTTTGTCATTATATTTAAACCATTCTTGTTTATATAATATTTTTTAAAATAAAAATAAAAAGTTATATAAAATAATAATTAAAATTAAATATATATTAAAATATAAATAATAAAATTTATAAAAAAATATTAATTTAAATATAAATAATCAAATTTATAAAAATAATAATTTAAATATAATAATAAAAAAATTAAATATATATACATAATAATAAGTTTAAATATATAAAAAAAAGAGTTTGAATAGTAAAGTATGTAAGTTTGGGAAGTTGAACGTCAAATAAGGTTAGTTTAAGTAAAAGTCTGACTATCGAAATATTTATTTATAACATTTATTTCCTTTAATTATTAGTCTGGGGTCCTAAACAAGGATATGTTTAGATTACGTAAATAATTCTACAAAATTATTTAAAAGAACCTACCTGCGATTGCGTTGATATAAGATTAAGTATAATACTTGAAAAGTATCAGAAAAGTATTAGAATTTAAAAATAAATTCCAAACGGGACCTTAATCAAAATATTTGTTTAGGAAATATCCTAAAAATATTTAAATATCATTTCTAACCTTTCAAGATTATTTGAAAATGGATTGGGTTCCAAAATTACAAAAATAATTTTGGATTTTGAAAAGTGGAACCAAACAGACCTTAGGACCAGAGTCCTAGGGCTTTGGTCCATTTTTGTCGATATGGGCCCGGACAGGCTCGGTCTAGACCAGGGTGTCTGAATCAAGGCTCGGTAGCATGGGTCCATGGATCCAGAGGGCTCGGTCATGGGTTCGGGAGGCCCAATCTCGAACTCGGATTGCCCAGTTCTTAGTCTATGAGGCTCGGTCCCAAGTTAAGTTTATTGGCCTAGTTCTTCGGTCCTAGGTTAAGTGGTCCTTTGTTAGAAAAATTGGTCCTAGGCTGAAGGGAGTGCTCAGTCATAGGTTAGTCGGTATGTTTTCTCGGTCCTAGGCTATGAACACCGATCCTTGGGTTCGATCCTAACTCAAGAACATCGATCTCGGTCATGACTCAAGAACATCGGTCCTTGCTCTCGGTCCTAACTCAATAACATCTTTCCTTTCTCTCGGTCTTGACTCAAGAACATTGGTCCTTGGTCTTAGACTTAGGTTAGTATTTTTGGTCGGTTTTCTCGGTCCTGGCTAAGATTCTCTATCCTGGTTCTCGGTCCCAAGCTAAGAACCTCGGTCCTTTGTCGTGGTCTAAGAGGACTGAGTGTTCTTGAATTGGTCAAAAACTCTAGGTGCCATATCTTTTGATACCGATCATGAAAACATGATATGTAAGTTGCAAATGACTCATATGATTGTGGAGATTAAAACCCTTAACCCTAATCCCGATCAATCGATGCTTACAAGGATCAATTTCTTAAAACCGTTTTTAGGGGAAATTTTGGGATCTTTTGAATTAGGTCATCTCATGGCCTAATTCTTGTTCCAACAGCTTTGAAATGATGAACATAGTCGAACACAACCAAAATAATAACATCATTCAAACTCTTAACAATTTTTAAAACTGGAATTTAAAATCATTTAAAAAAAATCAGTTGGATCAAACATGATCGGGATGTTGATACAATGATTTAGAAATCATCCCAATATGCTTACAAATATGTTAGGTAGCTAATTGAACCAAAATTCCATCTTAAGAGCTCAAGAACATCAAATCCAAAAAATCCAGATTTTCAAACCAAAATTTTGTTTTGGGTTGGTTTGATCAAATCTTTTTCAACAAAAAGTTTATAAATCATCTAGAGAATGATTCTAAACAAAGAAAACAAAAAATTAAGCCCTAAAATGATCAACCCGATCAATCTTGAAAAATTCCAATTTTCAATCACAATTTGAATTATAGTGGATCTAGAAGCTTACCAACAATTGGAGAATACTCCAATGATGTGTAGGAAACTTTTCTAAAGCCTGGATCGAACTTGTGATTGCGGAAGAAGATTTTTCAAAAATCTAGTTTCGTCAGAATTCTTGATTCTTCGAATTAGACCGTAATGTGTGATTATTGTTTAATGGATTGAAAGTTTAGCACCTAAAGACTATTTACACTAAGTTATGTCGACTATGATCATCGAATTCAACTTTGATTTTTCTTTCGAAGTTCTTCTTCAATCATATTTCGTCTTTGCAGCCTAGGTAGAGCGTATGTTTTGACTTCTAGACCTAAGGGAAATGATGGCGAGGAGGAGACGTGCACATGAGTGAAAAAACGAAGGGATAAAGTAGAGTATCAAAGGAGATAGGCCTTCTAGAAAAATCGTCGGCATCGAGCGCGACCTTTGGCGTTCACCCTGTTTGATCAGAAAAGACGAACGAAACGACGTCGTTTCGTTTAATTGAAACGCGATGTTGCGTTCCGTTGGAGATCCGTCATCGTTGGAGCGTTTGGACTAATGGGGTTAGTGTCCCTGTTAGTTGTTACTTTTCGCATTCTTTCTATAATATATTTATTAAAATAAAAATATTCTTTAATTATTTATTTAAATCACACAACAAATTTTCGAGAGTTTATACTAGTAGGAAGAGATACATAATGCACATTCGTCGAGACATTCATCATTTAATTTAATTTAATTGACGAGTGATATTGTTTCTAATCTTTCTGGATTTTTTTGTTTCTATCCATACGAGCAACAATATAATCTTATATGAAAATAGAATATATATATATATATAAATGAATTTATTGGCATTATATAAGTAAAGAAATTACCTTTAGCAACAATATAATCTTATATGAAAATAGAATATATATATATATATAAATGAATTTATTGGCATTATATAAGTAAAGAAATTACCTTTATGGTAAACATTTTCATTATCAGGATAAAAAGTTTGAAGTTTCTGATGGAGAAAAATATCACTACAGTCTAGCAACAAACATGATTATCAGAGTTATTTGGATTCAACTATACCATAATGTACAATAGGGGAATGATAAATGTTGTGACCCAGGAAGGTACATGAAGTAGTATAAATAGATAGGCAAATATGATGTAATAATTTCTAATTTCTTCCTAATGGAATGGGGCTTAGGCGCCCCTCCGATCTTATTCTCAATCTATCTCGTCTATATTTATTCTCTTCTATCATAATTCTCATGGCAGCCAAATGTGGGGTAACGACTTTAGACAAAGAAGGAAGAAATTGTGAGAGGTTAGGCATCCAAATGTGTCGTCAGCCATGGAGCAAGAGTCTGAGACTTGAGCAGTAGGCTGAACATGGCAGCCTCCATTGGAGATGTTCATTAGAAGAGAGCTTCACCAAGAAAGGGGCTTTAGTAGTAGAGATAAAGAGTGTTGTGTTTATAAGAAATAGTAAAGTTTATTTGCTTCTCCGGTTATCCTAGTTAAGAAAAAAAGATGGAACATGGATGTTTTTGTGTAGACTACATACAACTAAATGAAATCACAATCAAGGATAACTGGATAAGTATCCTATACCTGTACTAGTGGACGATTTACTAAATGAGCTTCATGAAACAATGATTTTCATCAACCACGACTTATATGCGTATTATCATCAAATAATGGTAAGAGAAGATGACATTCACAAGACTTTTTCAGACTTTTTTCAGAATGAGTGTAGAATGAGTGTATGAATTCATAGTAATGACATTCGGATTATCAAATTCAACTGCAACATTCTAAATATTAATAATTGAAATATTTTCAAGAATGGTCAAGGAAAGGTATCATTAGTACTTTTTTTATGATATTCTTATATACAGTTCTAATATGGAACTACATCTAAGTATTTTGAGGAAGTTATGAAAATTCTAAAAAAAAAAAAGTCTATTGTTAAAGCGATCAAAATGCTTATTTGGATTAAAGAAGCAGGAATATCTAGGTCCTTTCTTGGGTACTCCACAATAACAATAGTACATGCTTTTGATTTAATATTCAATCAAGATTGTAACATGGAAAATAAAAATTATTCAAACAACAAAAATTTAAACATATCTGAGATTTTATTTTTAAAATTAACAAAGATCATCTATGTATTGCTTGTCATTGGAATCCACAATCTCCCTGGTGATAAATTGCCACTGCCAACTCTCCCATTAAGGATTAATCCCAGAATAACCATTAAATACATAATTAATCTTTGTGTTTGTATCCACAGAAAACAAAGTAGGCTTATCAAATTTTTTTGAAAAAGGGCAGAGAAAATAAAAGAATTTTCAGAAATGAAGTATTTTCAAACATAATAATGTTGTGATAATATCAAACTTAATATCTCTCAATTCTATATTACAAGCTAGAAAAATCCAATAATTATAAAACCAGTCTTAATATCGCTCTCATTCTTTTTGAACTTTTCTTTTTGTTTATATTTGCACAGGACAACAAAATAAATTTATCAAATTATTTTTAAGAGTGGAACACTAGATATGCAGACATAAAGTATTCTCAAACAATCTTAATATATTTCTAAAGTCCAAAATCACAAGCCAATAAAATTCATCCATTTAAAGTCAACATTAATAAAGTGATTTTTTTAAAAACTTTTCATAGTGCTTGTATCTGCATCGAGCAAGAAAATAGGCTTATCAAGTTACTTTAGAAAACAGTACGTAGAGCAGCATAATAAATTAAATAACCATGCAATTTGTAGAATTTATAGTACCCTTAAATGTCTTCAGTATAGAATTTCAAGAAATTATTGTCTTGAATTTAATGCATCTTATTTAAATAACATGTGGGACTAATTTCATATAACTTATTGTCCATAGTTTCTTGTGTCTTCTTATAATACAGATCTTGAACTCTATTAGATATTATATGTTTAACAAATTAGGTAAGATTGCTTATTTGTTAAAAAGAATGGAGAAGTAAAAAAATATTGATTAGATATTAAGTTTTTCCCTTTCTAAGAGATGAATATTGCATTATGAACTTGGTGTAGTACTTAAAATTCAAACAAATTATAACTATGTAGAATGACCTTTAAAAGAGTGAGACTTCTATAATGTTATAACCTAGAATAGTCGTGATCTAATTCTACGGGCATGTTCTTACAAGAAAACTCTAAAACAAGCACTCTAGTAAAGCAACTAAAAAAAGGTTGGTCTCATCAACAATTCACAAGAATGAATTTCAAGTTATTCTTCCCAGTTTTTAGCAATAACTAAAGTGTACCTGATGAAATATTCATCAGCATTTTCTCCAAAGTTATACCAGCATCTTGAGGAAGCATTGATGGCAGGAATATGTATATCAGGATCAGTATAACTAGATAGGCAAATATAATGTAATAATTTCTAATTTCTTCCTAATGGAATGGAATGGGGCTCAACCCCTCCGTTCTTATTCTCAGTCTAGCTCTTGTCTATATTTATTCTCTTCTATCATAATTCTCCCTCCTTGCTAATTCTGGTTACTATTAAAGGTTTTGTTTAGTTTGTGCCCTCTTTGTAGATCGGGACACAACAATAGACTTAGAAGAATATACAAGAACAGTCAAATCAGTTTGGCCAAGTGAAGTAGAAGGATCGTACAAAGAGAGGAAGAAATACAAAAGTTTATTATACTACCAACCAAATAAATGTCCATTATACAAGTAAGAAGACAATGTCATCAAATATAAAAACAGGACCTGCTGCATAGGTAAAATAAATTGTATTACTAACAGCGGCGGCTGCATAGGAAGACATTCGGATATGCAAGCTACATACTGTATATGAGAATCAAAAACAACTTACAACTTGTACTACAGTTTCATCGTGAAATTGAAATCGCACTACCTAGCTACTACAACAACAGTACTACATGCTTTTGATTTAATATGCAAACGTATCTGAGATTTTTAATTTTAGAATTAACAAAGATCATCTCTGTATTGCTTGTTATTGGGATCCACAATGATTGAATCAGATTCTATAAATGTTGCAGAAGAGTGGGAAACTTGTGAAGAAAAAATCGAAAGAGACACTAACGATTGAATCAGATTCTATAAATTGAAGGAGACACTAACGATAACAACGATTGAATCGGATCCTATAAATTGAATTGAAAGAAGAAAAGGACGGAGGATCGCCTTACTTGTCGGAGAATCGCCGAAAAAGAAGAACAAAGGGAATGAAACACCACCGCCGGTCTGTTGATTGTTGAATCAAGTCTTATAACTCAAAATCGCCATCATCATCATCGGAGTCCAACTGCGTAAAGTTGCCGAGAAGGGAGAAATATGAAAGATACAAACAATGGCTTCCTTGTATTTATAGCTTTAAAATGTAGAACGCTAGTAGCGTAGGATTCACGGGCCCGTTATTCCACGCGGTGAATCATTTTATTTATCGCTAATATTTTTTTTTATTTTAACCCCTTAATTGTTAAAACTTAACTTTTTACACTTTAAAAAATATATATATATTTTATTGATAAATTTATATTAAACTTTTAACCTATATTTTCTCTTCTCGATAAAATTGTCAAATCATGCATTAGTTTCACTTCACGACACATTTTCACAGTCAATTTGATCGGTTCTGTTTGAACGGTTAGAAGATTCGGTTCCATCAGTTTAATCGGTTTGATCCATTGACGAATTTCTTTAAACAAATTAAAAGAATATATAAATATTACGAATAAGAATAAGGTCCGGGAACATAATTTAATAATTTATAACATGATTTCAAAAAACAAAAATGTATTATACTAAGATATTTTTTTTATTAAACATCACACTAAGAGAGTGTGAGTCAACAATTTTTAAAATTAAATTTATTCACTACTAATAATAGTTTAATATCATTGATAATCTAATAACAAGTCTTTACATTTATGGTATTATCTTATTATTATTATTATTTTAAATGTGTGTTATTACCTAATAACTATACTGTATATTACTAATAGTTGGAGTAGTACGTCAGTTTAATGTTTGATTTTAGTTATCTTCTTGTTATAAGAAACACAATCAAGGATAAGTTTCATATACATGTAGTGGACGAATTCTGGATGAGCTTCATGAAGCAACGGTTTTCATCAACATAGACTTATTTGCGGATTTTCATCAAATAAGGGTCAGAGAAGAGGACATCCACAAGATCGTTTTTAAACTTATTCTAGACTTAATTAATTCAGAGTAATGATATTCGGATTATCAAATGCACCTGCAACATTCTAAGGCCTGTTTGAATTATTTAAATAAATCAAATTCAAAAGATATTATTTCACTCCCTCTTTTCCATCACATCACTTAATTTATTAACCAAAATACTTTAAAAAAATTATTTTAAATTAAAATGGAAAAAAACAGACAAAAATATAGTTTTGAATCTGAACCAAACTAGGGTTTCTAATGTTCAACGCCTATTTATAATTTCGAATGAGAAAAGAAGTCGATGCGTCAAAGAAATAAGTCATCAGTTGTCGAACAAAGAAATGAACCAAAGATATTTTAGAAATATCCCTTTTAGGAAACAAAAGAGAAAGCGAATAGGGTGGAAAGATAAACTTTCTTCATGTACTTGAGAGATGACAAACATTTATAATGTAGTCAAAGCCAGCCCCGTTTAAACTGCGTTCAATACAAAATCTGGAAAACAAGCTCGACCAACGGCTAAAAAAAGAATGATTTTTTTTTCTTTCTTCTACAAATGTGGTCCCATAGGATTAGTGACCTTATTTTTATTGCCCTTTTTAGAGAAGATTTTTCCTTGAGAAAAATGTGTAATGAATGATGTGTGTGATTGAAAATTTGAAAAATCATTCTCCTTTAAATTTTCAATATACTTAAAAAGTGATTCCTATACATTTTTCTAAAAAAAATTTTACGATTCTCTATCATCAAACAAACAAATTCCCAAATTAACCTGATTTGATATTCAACTTCCCAAACTAACCTACTTTGTTCTTTCATTCCCAAACTAACCTACTTACTATTCAAACTCAGTTTTTTTATTTATTTTTATTTTTTTAATTTATTTATATTTAAACTTATTATATATATATATATATATATATATTTAAATTAATCTCTTTTTATTAAAATATTTTTTTTATAAATTAAATTATTTATATTTTGATGTATATATTTACATTATTATTTATATTTTGAATTATTATTTTTATAAATATTATAATTATAATTTTAATATATATATTTATATTTCAATTATTATTTATTATATTATAATAAATATTCACACTACGATCCTCATAAATAATTAATAAATACTAATATATTTTAACCATAACCATATATAAAAATTTAATAATTTATTAAAATAATTACAATTGTTCTTCCCTAAATTATTGATAATTTTACTCAAAATAATCTTTGATTACATTTCGTATAACCTTCTTGGTCACACCTCTCACAAATTATAATGTGATTATTCATTTTTAACCTTCTTGGCCACACCTCTCATAAATTATAATCTTTTGTGAGTTATCCATCTCAATTTTAATACACTGACTTTGGACTTCGTTAGTTTTCTCTTTCTCAAAATTTCACTAGGAATAAAATTATCATATTTCTCCCAATTGAGAACGTCCAATATTGATTTTCTTGAAATATCTGAAATCGTTAACACTATATTTTATGTTATGTTTGTTCGTTGATAAATATTTTTTACTTATGTTTTTATTATTGTTTTTCAGATGTTTAATCTTGTTATTTTTCAATTTATTTGGTGACACTTTGAACGATCATGTTTTTTTTTATAGCGTTTTTGTCATTATATTTAAACCATTCTCGTTTATATAATATTTTTTAAAATAAAAATAAAAAGTTATATAAAATAATAATTAAAATTAAATATATATTAAAATATAAATAATCAAATTTATAAAAAATATTAATTTAAATATAAATAATCAAATTTATAAAAATAATAATTTAAATATTATAATAAAAAATAATAATTTAAATATATATATATATAATAATAAGTTTAAATATAAAAAAATTTAAAATAAAAAAGAGTTTGAATAGTAAAATAAGTTAGTTTGGGAATGAATGAACAAAGTAGGTTAGTTTGAGAAGTTGAACGTTAAATAAGGTTAGTTTGGGAATTGGTTCGTAATATTGAATCTGCAGAAGGCAGAAGGAGAGAAGGAGAGAGAAGACAATCAAACCGGGGATGATGGCGGTGGGCGGGGAGTTGCAGGTCGCCGTTCTCAATGTATTCTTTGGCTTTCATTTCTTCCCTCACCCACCACTTAGAATAATCATCTAACGAGTACTTTCAACTAATTAATTTGAACCCTTTTAACAATAAAGCTTAGGGAATTGAACCTCATCAATACTTTCTTCTCTCTCACACCTTTCTAAAGAGTTTTTGAGTTCAACCAAGTGATTTCCCAAAGTAACCTTGTTTGACGTTCATTTTCTCAAACTAACCTAATTTACTATTCAAACTCAGTTTTTTTTATTTATTTATTCTTTTTACATTTAAAATTCATTATATATAAACTAAATTATTTATATTTTGATATATAATTTAAATTATTATTTATATAAATTAAATTATTTATATTTTGATATATATTTTAA
Source organism: Impatiens glandulifera (assembly GCF_907164915.1). NCBI lineage: Eukaryota > Viridiplantae > Streptophyta > Magnoliopsida > Ericales > Balsaminaceae > Impatiens > Impatiens glandulifera. The sequence goes on along the minus strand of NC_061862.1, from coordinate 15,573,432 downwards.
ATTATTATTTTTATAAATTTAATTATTTATATTTTGATATATAATTTAAATTTGATTATTTTTTATAAATTTGATTATTTATATTTTAATATATATATATATATATATATATTTACATTTCAATTATTATTTATATATATAATAAATATCCCCTTTAGCATTCTAATTGGATAATTGATAAATACTAATAAATTTAAAATATTTTTAACTATAATAATATAATAATTATATATTCATAAAAACGTTTTTAAATTTATCAATTATTTATTAAATATAATAACATTTTTAATTAATATTTTAACCTTAGAAATATGATAATCTTGTTATTATATTTAAAAATAATTGATAAATTTAAAAAGGTAATATTTAATTATTTTATTGTTATGGTTAAAATATTTTTAATTTATTAATATTCATCAATTATTTATTAGAATTATTTAATATTTATTACACTATATAAATAATAATTGAAATGTAAATATATATATATATTAAAATATAAGTAATAAAATTTATAAAAAATAATTATATTTAAATTATATATCAAAATATAAATAATCTAATTTATAAAAATAATTATTTAAAATATATATCAAAATATAAATAAATTAGTTTATATAAATAATAATTTAAAATATATATCAAAATGTAAACTTTATATATAATAAATTTTAAATGTAAAAAAAAAATAAATAAATAAAATTGAGTTTAAATATTAAACTAGGTTAGTTTGGAAATGAATGAACAAATTAGGTTAGTTTGGGAAAGTGAACGCCAAACAAAGTCATTTTGGGAAACCGTTCAAGCAATCCCCATAGTTTTCCATACTAACCTTGTTTGGCGTTCACTTTCCCAAACTAACCTAGTTTATTCATTTATTCCCAAACTAACTAGTTTATTATTCAAACTCAGTTTTTTTTTTCTCTATTTTATTACTAACTAGCATAGATCCTTGCCACTCATTAAATATGTTAAAATTTATATAAATTAATTAAATAGATTAAAATTAAAGAGTTAAACAATAAGAAATCAATGTTATTATAAACCTCAGTCATTTATATTAAAGTTTAAAAAGACATTTTAGAATTAGTATTTAAAATCATATGTTTTAAGAATTAATTTATAATTTCCAAACAAATTCAAATTAAATGTACAGACAAATTTATAATTAAATTGATTAATTTTATATGAATCTAATTATAAATAGATAGAATTGAAATTGTTTTTAAATGAAAAAATATTATTAAAAATATTAATATATATAATTAAAGTATATTCTAGACCATCATTTCAACTAAATTGAAATAAATATTTAAAAAATAATAATATTTGTAACAAAAAAAAAATTTGTTGTTTAAAGTGAGATTATTTCCAAATAAAGTCATCATTATAAAATAAGAGAAAATTAAATATGGTGCAATTGTAAGTTTGTGACCATAAACATATATGAAAATGAGTAAATAATAAAAATTTTGAACACCAAATACTTAACATTTTACTACATCTGCGACTATCTTCTACCCACACATTGTACATTTTATTCCATTTCATTATCGACCAACATCTACCTTCACTTTGAATATTTTTCTCCAACTAATTCGTCATTATCGATCACATTATTATATCCTCATTTTGTGCATTTGATTCAATTCGAACTACTATTCTTTTAATCCCTCAAAGTCACACCCATCCCATCTAAAATCTGACAATTCTTTTAATCTCTCAAATTTACACTCATATATACCATAATCATAATCATTTTAATCTTTATAATACACACTTTAAAATGTGCATCAACTAAGGCACATAACATAATCTTAAGTTTGAAATGTGAACACTTTAACCAATACACCACTTGTGATTACTGAATTCAATTTATAATTTTGTGTATATATATATATTGTATATAAACTCGAATATATAAAAATATATTTTTTTAATAAATTATTTGAAAATTTTAATTAAAGAGGTAATAATATTTTTGTAACCCCGGGCGATGGTCCCTTTCGTAGCTCAACACATGTTTAGATGACACGTGGCATTATGGGAGGAGACCCGAGCTGACTCTAGGTTTGATGCGTTTCAATTTTGTTTGCATGCAATGCATCTTTTTAAAAGAAAAAACTATTTTAAAATGTTTTGAAAATACCTGACTGCTTTACTAATTAATTATATTCAAATCTTAATAATCTGGGGACCAAATAATAATTTATTTAAAACCCAATTTAAATTAATCAAACATAATAAATTTAAAAGATTATTTATTTGAATATAGAGTCGCCAAAAGATTTTATAAAAATCAATAAAAGGTACATGTATAAATGTACTTTGTACTAGAGTTTCTATAAGGGGTTCGTTTTGTGGTTACGCTCGGGAAAGGGCTTTCGTGCTACGTCATTCACGCCTGTCAAATGACGATTTTATTTCTTAAGTAAAAGTCTGACTATCGAAATATTTATTTATAATATTTATTTCCTTTAATTATTAGTCTGGGGTCCTAATGAAGGATATGTTTAGATTACGTAAATAATTGTACAAAATTATTTAAAAGAACGTACCTGCGATTGCGTTGATATAAGATTAAGTATAATACCTGAAAAGTATCAGAAAAGTATTAGAATTTAAAAATAAATTTCAAACGGGGCCTTAATCAAAATATTTGTTTAGGAAATATCCTAAAAATATTTAAATATCATTTCTAACCTTTCAAGATTATTTGAAAATGGATTGGGTTCCAAAATTACAAAAATAATTTTGGATTTTGAAAAGTGGAACCAAACAGGCCTTAGGACCAGAGTCCTAGGGCTTTGGTCCATTTTTGCCGATATGGGCCCGGACAGGCTCGGTCTAGAGCAGGGTGTCTGAATCAAGGCTCAGTAGCATGGGTCCATGGATCCAGAGGGCTCGGTCATGGGTTCGGGAGGCCCAATCTCGAACTCGGATTGCCCGGTCCTTAGTCTATGAGGCTCGGTCCCAAGTTAAGTTTATTGGCCTAGTTCTTCGGTCCTAGGTTAAGTGGTCCTCGGTTATAGGCTAAAAGGGAACTCAGTCCTATGTTAGAAAAATTGGTCCTAGGCTGAAGGGAGTGCTCAGTCATAGGTTAGTCGGTATGTTTTCTCGGTCCTAGGCTATGAACACCGATCCTTGGGTTCGATCCTAACTCAAGAACATCGATCTCGGTCATGACTCAAGAACATCAGTCCTTGCTCTCGGTCCTAACTCAAGAATATCTTTCCTTGCTCTCGGTCTTGACTCAAGAACATTGGTCCTTAGTCTTAGACCTAGGTTAGTATTTTCGGTCGGTTTTCTCGGTCCCGGCTAAGATTCTCTGTCCTGGTTCTCGGTCCCAAGCTAAGAACTTCGGTCCTTTGTCGTGGTCTAAGAGGACTGAGTGTTCTTGAATTGGTCAAAAACTCTAGGTGCCATATCTTTTGATACAGATCATGAAAAAATGATATGTAAGTTGCAAATGACTCATATGATTGTGGAGATTAAAACCCTTAACCTTAATCCCGATCAATCGATGCTTACAAGGATCAATTTCTTAAAACCGTTTTTAGGGAAAATTTTGGGATCTTTTGAATTAGGTCATCTCATGGCCTAATTCTTGTTCCAACAGCTTTGAAATGATGAACATAGTCGAACACAACCAAAATAATAACATCATGCAAACTCTTAACAATTTTTAAAACTGAAATTTAAACTCATTTTAAAAAAAAATCAGTTGGATCAAACATGATCGGAATGTTGATACAATGATTTAGAAATCATCCCAATATGCTTACAAATATGTTAGGTAGCTAATTGAACCAAAATTCCATCTTAAGAGCTCAAGAACATCAAATCCAAAAAATCCAGATTTTCAAACCAAAATTTTGTTTTAGGTTGGTTTGATCAAATCTTTTTCAACAAAAAGTTTATAAATCATCTAGAGAATGATTCTAAACAAAGAAAACACAAAATTAAGCCCTAAAATGATCAACCCGATCAAACTTGAAAAATTCCAATTTTCAATCACAATTTGAATTATAGTGGATCTAGAAGCTTACCAACAATTGGAGAATACTCCAATGATGTGTAGGAAACTTTTCTAAAGCCTGGATCGAACTTGTGATTGCCGAAGAAGATTTTTCAAAAATCTAGTTTCGCCAGAATTTTTGATTCTTCGAATTAGACCGTAATGTGTGATTATTGTTTGATGGATTGAAAGCTTAGCACCTAAAGACTATTTACACTAAGCTATGTCGACTATGATCATCGAATTCAACTTTGATTTTTCTTTCGAAGTTCTTCTTCTTCAATCATATTTCGTCTTTGCAGCCTAGGTAGAGCGTATGTTTTGACTTCTAAACCTAGGGAAAATGATGGCGAGGAGGAGACGTGCACATGAGTGAAAAAACGAAGGGATAAAGTAGAGTATCAAAGGAGATAGGCCTTCTGGAAAAATCGTCGGCATCAAGCGCGACCTTTGGCGTTCACCCTGTTTGATCAAAAAAGACGAACGAAACGACGTCGTTTCGTTTAATTGAAACGCGATGTTGCGTTCCGTTGGAGATCCGTCATCGTTGGAGCGTTTGGACTAATGGGGTTAGCATCCCCGTTAGTTGTTCTGTTGTTGACCCGGGCGCGCACTATCTTTGTTACATCCGAATGTGTGGTACGTTTCTAGGTGCTAGATGAAAATCCAACGCCAATCCGATGGTCCTGAATCTTGCTACAACGTTTAAACATAATTTCGACCACACAAGATTATCAGTTTATATTTTTAATAAAAGAGTTATTTTGAAAACGATTTTTTAACACTTTATTTCATTTATCTTCACCAAAATTCCACAAAAATATTTTAGAAAACATAATATAAATTATGTTCATTATTTTTATTTTTAGGTAATTTTGGGATTTTTAGGGTATTTATTTAATTGTTTTAAGCCATAAATTATATATAATCTATGTTTAAAATCATTGTTAAATAATTTCAACCCTTTTTGGTTTAATTTGGATAAAATAAATACAATATTTTAACCTCAAATTAATTTTGGATTTTGGATTAATTTTTCTAATTAGAGTTTATTTATCATAATAATTAACCCTAATTTGTTTTTTAATCTATTTTTAGGTTATTTTGAATTTAAAAATTCAAAATATTATTTTAATATTATTATAAATTAATAATATTATTTATAAAATTAGGGTATCCTATATTTTCATTCTTACAATTTTTAACATTTAATATTTAATTATATAGTATAATATAATTAATAAAAATAAAATTATTTATATATATATAATTATTTATTAAAAAATTCAAGTAAAATAAAGTATAAGATTAAATGTTAAAAAATAAAAAATAATATAATGATGCATTTAATAAATATGAAGAAAAAAATAAAAACATATTTTAACTTAATAAATATAAATGAAGGAAAAAATTAATATTAAAGAAAGACAAATAATCAAAAAAATTAATTTATTTTTATTTAAATATATCACAAATTAAATTTTTAAATAGGTTGTTATATATATATATATAATATATATAATTATATAAATTATAAATTTATTAATACAGAAAGACTTAAGCACCTAGTAACTATCATATATATATATATATATATATATAATCACCATGAATGAAAAAAAATTAAAGTATTATTATCTAAATATATTTATTATTTTGATCTAGAAATGACCAATGAAAGATATATAATCATCACCAAACTTACCTTCGTTTTAAAAATTATACACTAACAAATTCATCATTATTAGTCATCTACCCTCACTAATTATCGGTCACATTATACCATCATTTATCATTTTTATCCATCATTCCCTTAATCACTCAAATTCACACCCACATATACCACAATCACATAACTTCACTTTGAACAATATGCATTAACAAACTCAATTTGGACATTTTGATTAGGGGTGAGCATAATATGGGTTTACCCAAACCCAACCCTAACCCAAACCCAAAATATTAATTTGGGTTGGTTAATATGGGTTGGGTTGAGTATGGGTTGAGTTTAATTTGGGTTGGGTTAGGGTTACCCAAATTACCCAAATTATATAAATTTAGTTTAATTCTCTATTATTAATCCAATATAAACTAATCATCTTCCAACTTTAAGTCGAACACGTTTTTAACATGTTTAACATATTTTTCATACGTTTAACACGTTTTGCACACATCTAACACGTTTTTAATATTTTTAACACGTTTCACTTATAACATGTTTTTCACACGTTTAACACATTTTTCACACGTTTAACACGTTTTTCACACGTTTAACACGTTTTTCATACGTTTAACACGTTTTCACATTTTTGACACGTTTTCACGTTTTTGACACGTTTAACAAGTTTTCACGTTTTTGACACGTTTAACGCGTTTTTGACATGTTTAACACATTTTCACACTAATAACACGTTTTTCACGTTTTTGTCACGTTGAACACGTTTTTTACATGTTTAATACGTTTAACACGTTTTTGACAAGTTTAACACGTTTTTTACATTTTTGGCACGTTTAACACGTTTTTAACATAACTAACACGTTAACACGTTTTTGATAAGTTTAACACGATTTTCACATTTTTGGCACGTTTAACACGTTTTAAACATATTTAACACGTTTTTGATAAACTTAACACGATTTTCACGTTTTTGGCACGTTTAACACGTTTTTGACATTTTAACACGTTTTTGATATGTTTAACACGTTTTTAATATTTTTATCACGTTTTTAATATTTTTATCACGTTTTCACACTTAAAACATGTTTTTCACACGTTTAACACGTTTTTACGTTTTTGGCACGTTTAACAAGTTTTTGACATGTTTAACACGTTTTCATACTAATAACATGTTTTTGTCACGTTGAACACGTTTAACGCGTTTTTGACAAATTTAACACGGTTTTTTTTACATTTTTAGCACGTTTAACACGTTTTTAACATAACTAACACATTAACACGTTTTTGATAAGTTTAACACGGTTTTCACGTTTTTGGCACGTTTAACACGTTTTTGATATGTTTAACACGTTTTCACACGTTTTTCACACGTTTAACACGTGTTTCACACATTTAATATGTTTTTCACGTTTTTGGCATGTTAAACACGTTTTTGACATTTTGACACGTTTTTCACACATTAACACATTTTTTCACATTTTGGTACGTTTAATACGTTTTTGACATGTTTAACATGTTTTTCATATTTTTCACATTCTTAACACGTTTAACATGTTTGTAACATGTTTAATACGTTTGTAACATGTTTATCACGTTTTTGGCACGTTTAACACGTTTTTGACATTTTAACACGTTTTACACATTTAACATATTTTTGAGATGTTTCACATATTTTTTGCACGTTAACATGTTTTAATAAGTTTTAACACGTTTTTGTCACGTTTAACACGTTTTTGGCATTTTTGACACGTTTAATATGTTTTTCACACATTTGACAATAAACGTGTAAAAACGTATTAAACGTGTCAAAACTGTGAAAAACATGTTAAACGTATCAAAATGTGCCAAAAACGAGGAAAACGTGTTAAACGTGCCAAAAACGTGGAATATGTGTCAAAACGTGTTAAACGTGCCAAAAACGTGTTAAACGTGCCAAAAACGTGAAAACGTGTGAAAACATGTTTAAAATGTTACAAACGTGTTAAACGTGTTAATAATGTGAAAAATATGAAAAACATATTAAACATGTTAAAACGTGTTAAACGTGAAACATGTGTCAAAATGTGTTAAATCTGTCGTAATCGTGAAAAATGTGTCAAACGTGTTAAAAATCGTGTTAAACATGTCAAAACATGAAAATAGTGTCCAACGTGTCAAATGTGTTAAACGTGTTGAATGTGTGAAAAACGTATTAAATGTGTAGAAAACATATTAAACGTGTCGAAAACGTGAAAAACGTGTCAGAAACATGTTAAACGTCTCAAAACATGGAAAACGTGTTAAACGTGTCAAAACGTGCCAAAAATGTGAAAAACGTGTGAAACATGTCAATAATGTGAAAAACGTATTAAATGTGTCGAAAACGTATTAAACGTGTCGAAAACGTGAAAAACGTGTCAAAAACATGTTAAACGTCTCAAAACGTGGAAAACGTGTTAAACGTGTCAAAACGTGTTAAACGTGTCAAAACATGTTAAACGTGTCAAAACGTGTTAAACGTGCAAAAAATGTGAAAAACGTGTGAAACGTGTCAATAATGTGAAAAACGTATTAAACGTGTCGAAAACGTGTTAAACGTGTCAAAACGTGTCAAAAATGTGGAAAACGTGTTAAATGTGTCAAAACGTGCCAAAAACGTGAAAAACGTGTGAAACGTGTCAAAAATGTGAAAAATATGTTAAACGTGTCAAAACATGTTAAACGTGTTAAACGTGCCAAAAATGTGTTAAATGTGTCGAAAACGTGAAAAAATGTGTCAAAATGTGTCAAACGTGTTAAAAACGTGTCAAAAACGTGTTAAACATGCCAAAAACATGAAAAACGTGTTCAACGTGTCAAAAATGTGTTAACTGTGCCAAAAACGTGTAAAATGTGTCAAAAACGTGTTAAACGTGTGAAAAACGTATTAAAAATGTCAAAAACATGAAAAAACGTGTTAAACGAATAAAAATGTGTTAAATGAGTCAAATACATGTTAAATAAAAAAATAAAAATAAAATAATTTGGGTTACCCAACCCATACTCAACCCAACCCATATTAGTAAATAATATGGGTTGAATTATGGGTTGGGTAAATTTAATTTGGGTTGAATATGGGTTGGGTAATACGGGTTGGGTTTACCCGTTTGCTCACCCCTAATTTTGATCGATTATTCATGTAACTCCTCAAATTCATACCCACATATTCCACCATCACATAACATTATTTTGAACATTATGCACTAACAAACTCATTTTAGACATTTTGATCGATAATTCTCTAATTCCTCAAATTCACACACATATATCACATTTTAATATTTATAATGTCCCTCCATAATTCGCATTAGGTGGGACACAAACCATTTATGATTATTGAAATTATTTTATAATTTTGTGTATTTGTATATATTGTATATAAAGGGAGAATTTATTTTTATTTAAATATACCACAAATTAATTTTTAAATATGTTGTTATATATATAATAATTAATATGTATTAGTTATTATTTTAAATATATATTAAAAAAATATTTGGTATAACTTATCCATTAACTTCCTGTTGAGTTTATATTTATATTAATCAAACCGATTCATTTTGTCTAATATAAAGATCCAAATCACTCAAATCGCTCAAAGTAAAGTTATTGGTCACATTATACCATCATTTTAGACATTTTTATCGAGCATTCCCCTAATCTCTCAAATTTACACCCACATATACCACCATCACATAACTTTATTTGAACATTATGCACTAACAAACTCATTTTAGACATTTTGATCAATTATTTATTTAATTCCTCAAATTCACACTCATATATTCAACCATCACATAACCTCATTTTGAACATTATGCACTAACAAACTCATTTTAGGTATTTTGATAAATAATTATCTAATCTCTAATCTCAAATTTGAAATGTGAACACTTTAACCACTACACCACTTGTGATTAGGAATGACAATGGGTACCCGTATACCTAATACTCGTGGGTACCCGATGATTGGGTCCGGGGTCAAGGTCGGAGATGAGGAGTAAAAAATGTTACCCGATCGGGTGTTCGGGGTCAGGAATGAGGAGTATTAGAAACTCAAACTCGATACCCGAATATATTAATATTAATATATATATATATATTATATAATGATAAAATTTAAATGTCTTTTCAAATTCCAAATAATAAGTCATAGTCATCATTAAATAAATGGGAAGAATGTCAATTTTATCATCGAACTATAACGAAATATTCACGTATATCATTGAACTAATTTTTGTTCGTTCATACCACTGTAGTTGAGTTTAATATCCATCTATGTCACTACTGGACAAAAATATCCAAATCCGTTAAGTTTTTCGTTAAATGATAACACTTGTGATTGACATATCATTTTTATAAAATTAATATATATTATATATTCATTTTTATTCACTATCTCTTAATAATAAAACTTAATTTACATTTTCAATGGCATTAATCAAATAAATTATACATTTTGAGAAACATTAACAATAATTCACTTTATTTAATTAATATATTTTCAACATTTATTTTTATTAACATTTTTAAATAATAAAATTCGTTAATAAAATTAAATATTGAAAATATATTAATTAAAAAAATGTGAATTATTCTCTCAAAATATTTTGATTGTTTGGTTAATGAATCTGAAAATATAAAAGTTTTATCATTTTAAAATTATGAATAAAAATAAAAATATAATATATATTAATATAAAAAAATGACATGTCAATCACAATCACATGTTTCGTCATTTAACGGAAAACTTAACGAAGTTGGATATTTTGGGTAACCAGTGATATAGATGAACATTAAGTTCAACTACAGTGGTATGAACGAACAAAAATTAATTTAGCGGTATACATGAATATTCAGTTATAGTTCGATGATAAAATTGACATTATTCCCTTAAATAAATATATTAATTATTTTATCGTTACTCACAAATCATTCATTAATTTGTAATAAATGTTTCTCTCTCATAAACAAATACTCTTAATTCATTCAATTTCTATCTTCATCTTCTCTCTAGGTTTTGTTCAATTTCAAGTTTTTAATAACAAAACAAATTGCAAGTAAGTAATGTTTTCATTTATGTTTTTAAAATTTGATATTATTTGTTTTAATTTTATTTAATAAAGTTATAATTGTTTTTCAACTTTTACAATCTTATACCTTTTTATTAATTTAATCTTCATTATTTATTTTTATAGTTTCTTCCTCAGTAACTCTTACAAAAATTACAAGATACATATAAAGGTAAGTAATACTTTTATTATATATTTTTATAATTTCTATATTGTTATTTTTAAAGTTATTGGTTATTTAATAAAACATGTTTTTATTGTTTTCATTTAAGATAAACTAATTCTTAAAAGGGTTAGTGTTTTAAGACAAAAATAAATAGTCAATTTGTTAAGGAAAAAATAAGGTCAATTTTATAAAACAAAAATAAAGGCTTAATTTTTAAGCCAAAAATAAAGGCTTAATTTTTTAAGAAAAAAATAATTGGTGAAGACACCTAATTCTTTTAGTATGTTTATGTTAGAGAATAAAAGTTTAATATATTATTTATTTATTATTTTTATAAATATTATATATTAGTAATGAATTGTTGGTAGAAGATTTGAAGTAGGTTATTAGTTAAATACTTTAATCTTAATTTTATTTATTTTTTATTTGTTAATGTTGATTGTTTTTTTTATTAATTTTGTAGGTTGTAATTTATGTGTTGAAGAAGTGTATTCAAGAAAGATGTTTTTTTTTTTTTTGAGAAAACTAATTTAATGATTTTTTAAGTTTGTGTTTAATTAAGAATTTTGTACTATCATTTTTAAATTTATTTTTATTTTGAAATATAAATAAATTTATATTATATAGTGTAGATGATTAGCGGTGGTCTATTGTTTAAGAATAAAATATTTATTAATAATTTTAAGTTAATTATATTTAGGAAGAATATCAATTTTAAATATTCACGTATATCACTGAACTAATTTTTGTTCATTTATGTCATTCTAGTTGAGTTTAATGTTCATCTATGTCACTGCTTAACAAAACATTCAAGTCCATTAAATTTTTCATTAAATGATGACACGTGTAATTGACTTATCATTTATTTTAAAATTAATATACATTATAATTCAAAATTTTAGAAAATTAACCAAATAACATTTTATCAAACAATAATAATTCATTTTTTTTAAAATTAATACATTTTCAATATTTATTTTTATTCACATTCCTAAATAATAAAACAATTCTTTTTACCTTTCTCATTTTTGTTAGCCTAATTCACTAAAATAAATTAAAAAACATATTTAAGAATGTTAATAAAAAAATGTTTAAAATATATTAATTTAAAAAAAATGAATTATTGTTATTGTCTCCTAAAATATGTTTTATTATTTAGAATTGTAAATAAAAATAAATAATATATATATATATATATATATTAATTTTTAAAAAAAATGACATGTCAATCACACATATTATCTAATTTAACAGAAAACTTAATGAATTTGAATATTTTTTCAAATAGTGATATAGATAAACATTAAACTTAACTTCAATGGTATGAACGAACAACAATTCGTTCATATACATGAATATTGCGTTATAGTTCAATGATAAAATTGACATTCTTCTAATTATATTTTGGTGTAACATATTAGTTAATATAATATATTAAATTTATATAATTTTAGTTTAAATGAGTTAATTAAAATATATAATTTTTTAATATTTAGTATCGGGTAATGGGGTAACGTCGGGGATCGGGTATCCGACGAATCAAAGATGATGATATAAATAAAGATACCTGTCAGGTTTGGAGTCGGATAGTAAATTGAAAATCGGGTTCGGGGATGGGTACTTCACTACCCGGCGGGTATCCTACCCGTTGTTATTTCTACTTGTGATTGTTTAAGTTATTTTATAATTTTTTTGTATGTATATATATATATATTATATAAAGAGAGAATTTTTTTAAAAATATACTATAAATTAATTTTTAAATATGTTGTTATATATATATTTAATATATAATTATATAAATTATAAAATAATTAATTTAAAGAGAAATATATATAATAGAAAAGAGAAAAGAATTAAGATAGATAAATATTTGTAATAACTAATAATGGTGGAGCTTCATATATATATATATATATTTGGGGATAAAAATATATATGTGCACAACTTCAAACATTAAATATTACAAATATATAGGCACGTTTTAATTATATAATTGATTTAGTAATTTTAACTAATAAACTAAACTAGTGAAAAAAAATTATAATCAAGTATTAAAATTATAATCTCAATTTTTTTTCAAACATTCAACACTTTTTTAATATTTGTTTTATTCATCCTCTCTCTCCTTTTTTTTTTCATTTTAGTTTCTTTTTATATAATTTTATTTAATTATTAAATAATTATATATATATATATATATTTATTAAATTAATTATTTATATAAAATTATAATAATAATAAAATATAATTTAAATATATATTTCTTATTTTCATTTTTTACACACATATCTAAATATATATATATATATATATATTCTTGTTTTTATTTATTATTTAAATAATATAATATTACTTTTAAAAATAATTAATTATATATTTTTTATTTTTAGATAACACATAATAAAAAAAATCATATTAAAAACAAAAGGTATGTATTAGAGATTTTACCCCTTTAGTTATTACATAAATAAGACAAATAATCCAAATAAAAAACGAAATGACATGGTCCTCGAAGAAAATCCTAAGAACTAGAGGAAAGGCATGTCAGATAATGAAGTTCAGAATCGGTAATGGAAGGGGAATATTATTCTGGCACAATTCATTGTTAGAGAATAATCCTATAATTCTTTGGGAGGAATTCCAATCTATTAGAGACAGAATCAGAAGAAATTGTCTCTTTACACAATTAGAGATATTCAAAAAGGAAAATGCAGCTTTATTCTTAATAGTATTTCAGAAGGAGTCAGAATTCTGAATCTGATCAATAATATACAATTCAATGGAAACATTGATATAAAGAGCTGAGATACTGTTATGAATGGAAAGTTAATGGCAGGAAAAGCATGGGAGATCATTATAACAAAGGAGGTGGTTGTTGATTGGCATAAAGTAGTATGGTCTACAAAGGTTATACCTCGAAATCAATTCATTCTTTGGCTGATATGCAGGAAAAGATTGGCGACAAGAGACATAATTAAGAAATATATGAATATTCCATATGTCAATTCCCCAATGTGCGTAGCAAAAGAGGAAAGCATTGACCACTTGTTTGGGGAGTGCACATTTGTATCCAAGTTGTGGAATAATTTTGCTTAAAACATGAATATCAATAAATTTCCAGGTACATGGAACGAAATCGTAGATCTTGTAAAGAAAAAGGATAAGGGAGATATTTATTATATTCTTTTATTTTTGTTTAATAATTGTTAAAAATAATTAATAGGTGAATGAGTTTCTAACTTTATTTTATTATTAATTTTTATCATATTATTATAATTTACCACTAAATAAAAAGTACAAATAACTTACTTTTTATATTATTAAACAAAATCAAAACAACTAAACACTAAACAAGCTATTTAGATGTATTTTTTTGTTTAATAAATATCTTTTAATTTAATTAAATTTTATTTTAAAAAAGTTATTTTTTAATTTAAATAATTTATTAATATTTAAAATTATGTTAGTAAAAAATATATATTTAAATATATAAAATATTAAATATTATTACAAATAAAAAAATAAATAAACTAACATTAGAATTTTTTTTTTGAGAAATGGCTTACGGCATTAATTAAAATGACCCGAAAAGGGTAAAAAGGTACAAGAACTGAAATTGAGATTACAACAATTTGCTCAAAGTCAACACACAATGGCCATAAGGAATCCACAATTGGCCTAATAAACGCACACGAATATTAAATCATAGTACAAAAGTGAATAAGGAATGAAACTAGCAATTAATCAACTAAAACAAGACGATATGGGTTGATTTCCTCGGACTCGTGTCTCTTGTCTTTGCCTTTGTTCTTTCTTTCCTTCTTTCTTGTCACCCTTAGGTCTTTTTGAGATATATTTACGGATAGAGTTTCGGATTCTTCGTCTTCGCTGGCTTCTCTTGTCACTTTTTTTCTTTTGGGCTTGAGTTTGGAGTTGAGCGTATGAGTTGTTTCCCTTAAGGTAGTTTATTTGACAACATTGCGGTTTTCTTTGGTTTCGGAGCTCATATTTTGAGATGTTTTGGCTTTCGCTATCATCCACGTCGATGTCGGGCTTTTTGAACATAATTAGTGGGCAAAGGGTCTCGATTTAGGCTCGGTGGGATCAGGATCAGTTTGGTTTTCGTTCTCGTTCACATGTTCGTTGTGACTTTCATTTGCTTTGAGGATTTCGATATAAGATTTTTTGACCACCTTGAGATTCTCTTGTTCGGTGGTGACCACATGGCTTCTTTTGCTTTTCCCCGTCCACTTTTTCCGGATGCTCGTACATGACCTCAATGGTGGTCATGTTTCTATTTCGGCATCTTAACTCGAATTTTTCCGATTTTGTACTCGCTGAATCGATCTCAATATAAACGCGGGCAAACGTGACCCGTTTAAACGAGTCAAAGTCGGAATCAGTCATGTGACTGGTCGATGCAACAATTGGATTTAAGGCAACGTCATCTGCATCAGCAACGTTGTGACCGATCGGATACCTTGAAGAAGTGATAGCCCTTTCAGCCAAATTCTCTAGATTCCCTTTACTTTTCCTTGTGCTTTTAGGTCGATTGAGGAGGCTGGTCGAATAGAGGCTGGTCGAACGGAGGCTAGTTGAGCGTAGGCTAGTTGAGAGTAGGCTCAACGTGGCTCAGCCTGCGCATCAGACAGCCAAATGCCTTAGTAACTAGCAACAATTCAGACATGCATCAGAAATCAACAATAGTAATCTGTAGCAGCATATGACAACAGAGGAGCCAGCAAAAGCACCTAACCCAGACCAGCCTGATTGAGGAGAAAACTGCACAATAGACGGCAACAAGCAAATCCCAAAAAAACAGCCAAAAAAACCAGAAACAATAGGCAAAGCCAACTGCACAACAAACTGTCGCTAGATATCGTGTCGTCCGTGCAAATCGGGTTGTGCCGTTTGTGTCTATTGTGCCGCCCGTGCCGATCGTGTCATGTCGCCTGTGCCGATCGCGCTTCCTTTGATCAATACAATATCGTGTTTTCCGTGCAGAACGGGCCGTGCCGCATTTTCCTGTGCCACTCGTGCCGATTGTGTCGTGCCGCTTGTGCCGATCGCACTTCCTTTAAACAATGTTGATTTCGGCACCGATTTTATGACTTCCGACTCAAAACAATATCGTACCGCCTATGTCGATCGTGTCGTGGATGTGCCGATAGTGCCACCTGAAAAATCTTCAGAGCTTTTCTCTCTCTCTCCTAACGTACTACCACTCCGATATTAGTATTACCTAATTTTTCGGTTGATCTCAAAATAGAAACAGATGCCTGCATTGGCGCGTTATTGATGTAGAAAGAAATACCCATCGCATATCTGAGAAAATCACTATCTAAGAGGCATTTATGTTTTTATACATATGAGAATAAACTGTTGGCAGTATTTAAGTGAAGATATTACCTTTATGTTAGGCATTTTCATTATCATGATAAAATGTTCTGATGAAGAAAAATATTACTACAGTCTTTCAACAAACATGATTATCAAAGTTATTGGAATTTAATTATATCATAATGTACAATAGGGGAAAGATAAATGTTGTGACCTAGGAAGGTCTATAAAGTCAGGAATGCATAAACACGAGAGATTCAGCCTCATAAGAGATTATAAAAGTTGTTAGTACTGTAAAAGATTATAGAAGTAGTACTAGTTAAAGTTGTTAGCAGTTTATAGATAGTTAGATAATCAACAGTCTATATATGAGTAATATGAGTAGTATAAATAGATAGACAAATATAATGTAATAATTTATGTTTTCTTTTTTTGGAAAATGACTTAGTCATTTACTAAATCACAAATAAAAAGCCACGAAAATATCATAACTAGACAACTAACATTAGTAAAATGCCCTATTCCTTTTGAACTTTTTCTTTGTAGTTTTATCCATAAAGGTCAACAAAATAGACTTATCAAATTATTTTTAAAAGACTTAAATACTAGGTAAAAGAATATAAAGAAATGAAGTATTCTCAAACACAATTTTTAATCATTTGATACTTCATCACAAAATCAAATACTATCGAGTCAACTTTTAAAGTTATATCGCCCAATGTTTTTTGAAATGATGTTTTTGTGTCTGTCGCAAAGGACAACAAAATATATTTATAAAATTAATTTTCAAAAAGA
The DNA here is from genome assembly GCF_907164915.1 of Impatiens glandulifera. Taxonomy (NCBI): domain Eukaryota; kingdom Viridiplantae; phylum Streptophyta; class Magnoliopsida; order Ericales; family Balsaminaceae; genus Impatiens; species Impatiens glandulifera. The sequence goes on along the minus strand of NC_061862.1, from coordinate 15,556,342 downwards.
TAGACCAACTAGTCAAGAAAATAGGTAGAAATGAAGTATTCTCTAACATAATACACTTCTATCATTTGAAACTGAATACTTCTCTAAAGTTCAAAATCATAAAGCATGAAAATACCAATCACTATAAACCAACATTAGTAAGTTATATTGTTTCCATTCTTTTTGAAGTTTTTTTTGTGATTCTATGAGGACAACAAAATATTTTTAACAAATTATTTTAAAGATTAAAACAACTAAAAACGAAAATATGCAGAAATGATGTATTCTCAACCATAGTGTTATAATCTATAAAACAAAATCAAAATACTATAAAGCCAACCTTAATTAAGTGATATCACCATATTCCCCATATTATTCGAAATATTCTGTGTTTGTAATTGCAACAAAAAAACAACCAATTAAGTATATAATATTACTTTTGAAAAGAATAGATCAACTATTTAAGAGAATATGCAGAAATTAAGTATTCTCTAACATAATATACTTCTGTAATTTGAAACCTAATACCTCTAAGTTCAAAATTTCAAGCCATACAAATATCAATCACTATAAAACCAACATTTATAAGTGCAGTTTCATTCTATTTGAGATTTTGTGTTTCTATACATGCGGGGTAACAAAATAGGTTTATCAAATTATTTTTAAGACTAAACAACAGAAATAAAGTATTCTCAATAGCAGTGTTTTAATAATTTGATACCAAATAATTATTATTTTATCATTATATACTAATACTTTATTAAGTCATTTACCAAAAAAAATCTATACCTTCTCAAAATCACCACCAATTATATTTGTTAAATAACCTGAATCCAAACAAGGCCTAAGCAATTAATAAATTAAATATTTTCTAAAATGGCTAAGAAATGGTTTTATTAGTATTTTTAAGATATTCTTATTATACATAGTTCTAATATGGAATAACAACCAAGGCATATTGAGGATGTTTTAAACATTCTAAAAACAGACTATTGGTAAGCGATCAAATGCTTATCAGGATTAAAAAAGTAGGAATATATAGGTCATTTCTTAGGCATCAAAGTTTTCATGGGCAGGGTATTATCAAAGATTCGTATGCAACTCAAGAAGGGTATATCTAAATGGACTGAAAATGCAGAGAAGGCATTTAAAACTTTGAAAGAGGCTCTAACCACCACTCCAATTTTATTATTACCTGATTTTTCAGGTTGATCTCAAAATAGAAACAAATGCCAACATTTAGTCAATCTGCATCAAAAAACAACAGTTGAAAATCAAATTGAAATGTTACATAAAAAATTCAAGAACATCAACATCTAACCGAATCCAAAATTTTGTCACAAGACCGTAGCACTACAACAAGATAATGTGAAATTCAACTTGAAGACATCAATGTAGTCACAATTTTTGGCAAATCTAATAGAAAAATTGAATCAAGAAACATACAGGTTAACAAAATCAAGGAAGAACTCAAAGGAGCGTCATCATCGACTTCAGCACGAAAAGAGAACGTAGATGGAGATGAAATATTTTGTCGATCAGATGTAAATCTAACAAACAGCAACCAACAATAACACAATAACAGAAGACATAGTTTAAATTAGTAGGCACCCAAACAACAATAAGCTTATTTTAAAGAATTCTAGAATTGATCAAGACAGGTTTGATGGAACTAATTCGACATGGGTTAGGAGGGCGTACCAGTTTTTCGGAAATTTCACAATCGAAGATAGCGACAAGTTGAATTATGCTATATATTTTTTACGGGCCGAGTTAGAATATGGGTGACTAATTGTTTGATGGACCACACAGTTTCGACATGAAGTGATGTATTCACAATGAAGTTCTATTAGCGTTCCAACCAATAACTCTATACAACAAATTTTGGGGCAACTCAAAAAAGTAAAGTTCTTATTTTGATTGATAGCGTTTATAGACGAAGGAAACACACACCAATTGGGTTGGGTTTTGACCTACGAGAAAATAATCCGTTAGTAGTTACCATTGCAAATGAATGTACTTTATATAGGATCGTGTAGAGGAAAATTAATTTACACTCAAGGTATGGACATTCAAATTAGGAGGCTGCAACATAGATTAGGGGTTGATTGAATGACAAAGTTTAAACAAGTAAGCTAGAATTATCCAAAGCAATGAATGAAGACAAAGATTAATGGTTTAAAAATACGTTTGTACGGAATTAAGGATAAGATAATTTTCAATTTGATGTGTGTCGAGTCAGTGAGCAAAAAGCCAATAAAAAGGATTGGGTTGTTTCGTGGGACAAATATACCACATAAAAATTAAGAAATCGTCTTCAAACAGAACAAACTGATCATAGAAGGACAACAACACTTGTCCATTCAAAAGGTAATTAAAAAGTACCTCAATGTTTTCAAAGAACCAAGCCAGCTGCCTGCCTCCAATTCTAAAAATTGGTCATTCTATTAATCTCAAACGATTCCACCAAATCTGAGACTATACATTTTTTCCTTTATTTGTTTATCCTGTTATCTTAGTTAAGAAAAATGATGGAATATGGATATTTTGTGTAGACTACATGCAACTAAATGAAATCACAATCAAAGATAAGTACCAATATACATGTAGTGGACGTGTTACTGTATCAACTTTATGAAGCAACATTTTTCATCAACCTCGACTTATGTGTGAATTATCATCAAATAAGGGTCAGAGAAGAGGACATTCACAACACTGTTTTCAGAACTCATTCTAGATTATATGAATTCAGAGCGATGACAATCGAATTATCAAATGTACCTGCAACATTCTAAGTATTAATAATTGAAATATTTTCGAGAATGGCTAAGAAAATATTTTATTAGTATTTTTTTATGATATTATTTTATACAGTTCTATTATGGAATTACATCTAAGGTATTTTGATGAAGTTATGAAAATTCTAAAAAAATTAGTCTATTGGTAAAATGATTAAAATGCTTATTTGGATTAATGAAGCAGAAATATCTAGGTTATTTCTTGGGCAGGTCATTATCGAAGATTCTTATGCAACTTTGAAACTATTAACAAACAATTACATGGATTTACACAAGAATGATATGTTTAAATGGACTGAAGACGCAGAGAAGATATTTAAAACTTTGAAAGAGGCTGTAACTACCACTCCGATATTAGTATTACCTGATTTTTCGGTTGATCTCAAAATAGAAACAGATGCCTGCATTGGCGCGGTATTGATGTAGAAAGAAATACCCATCGCATATCTGAGAAAATCACTATCTAAGAGACATTTATGTTTTTATACATATGAGAATAATCTGTTGGCAGTATCTAAGTGAAGATATTACCTTTATGTTAGGCATTTTCATTATCAGGATAAAATGTTCTGATAAAGAAAAATATTACTACAGCCCTTCAACAAACATGGTTATCAAAGTTATTGGAATTTAATTATATCATAATGTACAATAGGGGAAAGACAAATGTTGTGACCTAGGAAGGTACATAAAGTCAGTAATGCATAAACACGAGAGATTCAGCCTCATAAGAGATTATAAAAGTTGTTAGTACTGTAAAAGATTATAGAAGTAGTACTAGTTAAAGTTGTTAGCAGTTGATAGATAGTTAGATAATCATCCGTCTATATATGAGTAGTATAAATAAATAGACAAATATAATGTAATAATTTATGTTTTCTTTTTTTGGAAAATGACTTATTGTCATTTACTAAAACCCCAAAGAGATACAAGAGTTCAATCCAGACAAGACAACCCTTGCCCTAATAAAGAAGCTTTTATTAGTAATTTTTATGATATTCTTATATACAGTTCTAATATGGAACTACATAATAAGGTATATTGAGGATGTTTTGAACATTCTATAAAATAGTCAATTGGTAAAGCGATCAAAATGCTTATTTGAATTAAAGAAGCATGAATATCTAGGTCATTTTTTGGGCATCAAAGCATTAAGAGGTTTTCTTGGGCAGGGTATTATCGAAGATTCGTATACAACTTTGGAACTCTTAACAAACCATTACATAAATTTACTCAAAATAAATTTACTCAAAATGATATGTTTAAATGAACTGAAGACGCAGAGAAGACATTTAAACTTTAAAAGAGGCTCAAATTACCACTCTGATATTAGTATTACCTGATTTTTGATTGATCTCAAAATAGAAACAAATGCCAGCATTAGCACGGTATTGATGTAGAAAGGAATACCCATAGCATATCTGAACAACTCACTAGCTAAGAGATATTTATGTTTTTCTATATATGAGAAAAATAAAAAGTTCTGATGAAGAAAAATATCACAACAAACATGGTTATCAAAGTTAGGGATTCAATTATACCATAATGTACAATAGGGGAAAGACAAATTTTGTGACCTGGGAAGGTACATGAAGTCAACAATGCATATACACGAAAGATCCAGCCTCATAGAAGATTATAAAAGTTGTTAGTAGTGTAAAAGATTATAAAAATAGTTACTAATTGTTTATGAGTGTCCATACATGAATAGTATAAATAGATAAGGCAAATATGATGTAATAATTTCTGAATTTTTGTTTGTTTGGGGAAATGACTTATTGTCATTTAATAAAACCCTAAAAAGAAAAGAGATACAAGGGTTCAATCAAGACAAGACAACTTTTGCCTTGAGATAAAAGAGTCATCAACAAAACAAAGATATATCCAAATGACAACAAACACAATAACAAACCGTAATAATTTTTGATTTCTTCCTAATGGAATGGAGCTCAGCACCTCCGGTCTTCTGCTCCCCATTTCTGATTCAATCTGTCTCGTCTATATTCCTTATCTTCTATTATAATTCTCTCTCCTTGCATGTCAATGGAGTTTGTTTACATTTAACATTTTTTAGAACGAAGAGTCAAGAAGAACAAGTCGATACACATGGTAGACTGGTTCTAATAGTAGTGTCATCCAAACATCTTCCAGCTGTAAGTAGAAAGCTTAGAGTAGTCATTATTATTTCATAATTGTCTTGAAGATTCTCATTGTTCAAGTTCTGCTCAGGTTGCTTTCGTTAGCGTGGTACCTTAACCATTACAGACGATCTGACTAGCACTTTCTTTAGCATTCACACTTGCATTTAGATAATTGCTACCCCAATGGGACAAACTCCAACAGCTATATTGAAGATATAATTTGTATGACAACAGTAACAACATTATTTTGTACAATCGTATCTATTTTAATATTTAGATAAAAGTTCTTCCACACTAGTTTTTGTCTTATCTACCTTAATGCCAGAGGATTCTCATTACCATAAGTATGGTCTATACCAAGATTATTGCTAGAATGCATAGAAATCATACATTGATTGACATCATTTATCCTGGATCTCGGATCCTTTATAATTATGTTATTACGAGAAACATTAATGATTTTCAGATCGCCCTCGCGACAAAATCGGCCCCTAGAATCGTCCAGGGAAGAGAGAAACTTCATTGTCAGGAGCCGTTATTGAAAAGAGATTACGCATATATAAAATTTTGTCGAACATTTTTTTTCAATAATTTTATATTCAACATTTTTCTATGTCCAAAATTTCAATTTATAAAGGCAACATAATGAGTGAAACCGCCTCATTTGTTTTTTTCACCGCAATGACAACAAAATAAGCTTATATGATTTTTTTATAAAAGAGTAGACCAAATAATTAAGAGAATATGCAGAAAAATGAAATATTTCTATAATTTCAAACTAAAACTATATTTCTATTTCTCAAATTTCAAGCAACCCAAAAATATTTCTAATTCCCAAACCAATACAATTCACGAAAATATAAATCACTATAAAACCAACATTAATAAATGATATTATTCTCATTATTTTTGTACTTTTGTGTTTCTATCCACGCCGGACAAAAAAATATATTAATTATATTATTTTTATGACAAAAGAAACTAAACAAGAGAATATGCATAAATAAAGTATCCTCAACCTTAATAATTTAATCATTTAATACTTAATATTTTTTAAGTCCAAAATCACAATTTAAGTGATATTGCCTTATAATAAACAAAGATAATAAGTATAAATGAATTATTCTGAAATACAGTGAGTTAAATCATTTGATATTTAATATATTTCACAAATTTAAAATCTCAATATTATAGAACCACTTAATTAAGTGATGTTGTCTCATAATTTTCAAAATATTTTTTGTGTTTAATATCGGACAGCAAAATAGGCTTAACAAATTAATTATGAAAAAAGTAGATAAATTATTTTGAGAATATGAATAAATGAAATGAAGTATTCTCAAACATAATGTTTCTTAAATTGCAAGTTTAATTATATTTCTCAAGTCATAAATCGAAAGCAACGAAAATCTCATACAACTAACATTAGTAAAATGCCCCAATTCCTTTTGAACTTTTCTTTGTGATTTTATCCATAAGGGTCAACTAGTCTGAGAATATGCATAAATGAAATGAAGTATTCTCAAACATAATTTTCTTTAATTGAAAACTTGATTATATTTCTCAAGTAAAAAATCGAAAGCCACGAAAATCTCATAACTAGACAATTAACATTAGTAAAATGCCCCAATTCCTTTTCAACTTTTCTTTGTGGTTTTATCCATAAGGGTCAACTAGTTTGAGAATATGCATAAATGAAATGAAGTATTCTCAAACATAGTTTTTCTTAAATTGCAAGTTTAATTATATTTCTCGAGTCACAAATAGAAAGCCACGAAAATCTCATAACTAGACAACTAACATTAGTAGAATGCCCCAATTTCTTTTGAACTTTTTCTTTGTGGTTTTATCTATAAGGGTCAACTAGTCTGAGAATATGCATAAATGAAATGAAGTTTCTCAAACATAGTATTCCTTTAATTGCAAACTTGATTATATTTCTCAAGTCACCAATCGAAAGCCACGAAAATCTCATAACTAGACAATTAACATTAGTAAAATGTCCCAATTTCATTTGAACTTTTCTTTGTGGTTTTATCCATAAGGGTCAACTATTATGAGAATATGCATAAATGAAATGAAGTATTCTCAAACATGATGTTTCTTTAATTACAAAATTGATTATATTTCTCAAATCACAAGTAAAAAGCCACGAAAATATCATAACTAGACAACTTACATTAGTAAAATGCCCCAATTCCTTTTGAACTTTTCTTTGTAGTTTTATCCATTAAGGTCAACAAAATAGACTTGTCAAATTATTTTTAAAAGACTTAAACAACTAGGTAAAAGAATATAAAGAAATGAAGTATTCTCAAACACAATTTTCAATCATTTGATACTTCATCACAAAATCAAATACTATCGAGTCAACTTTTAAAGTTATATCGCCCCATATTTTTTGAAATGATTTTTTTGTGTCTGTACTCGCAAAGGACAACAAAATATATTTATAAAATTAATATTCAAAAAGATAGACCAACTAGTCAAGAAAATAGGTAGAAATAAAGTATTCTCTAACATAATACACTTCTATCATTTGAAACTGAATACTTCTCTAAAGTTCAAAATCACAAGGCATGAAAATACCAATCACTATAAACCAACATTAGTAAGTTATATTGTTTCCATTCTTTTTGAAGTTTTTTTGTGATTCTATGAGGACAACAAAATATTTTTAACAAATTATTTTAAAGATTAAAACAACTAAGAACGAGAATATGCAGAAATGATGTATTCTCAACCATAGTGTTATAATTCTATAAAACAAAATCAAAATACTATAGAGCCAACCTTAATTAAGTGATATCACCCCTATTCCCCATATTATTCGAAATATTCTTTGTGTTTGTAATTGCAACAAAAAACAACCAATTAAGTATATAATATTACTTTTGAAAAGAATAGATCAACTATTTAAGAGAATATGCAGAAATTAAGTATTCTCTAACATAATATACTTCTGTAATTTGAAACCTAATACCTCTAAGTTCAAAATTTCAAGCCATACAAATATCAATCACTATAAAACCAACATTTATAAGTGCAGTTTCATTCTATTTGAGATTTTGTGTTTCTATACATGCGGGGTAACAAAATAGGTTTATCAAATTATTTTTAAGACTAAACAACTAAGAGAATAGACAGAAATAAAGTATTCTCAATAGCAGTGTTTTAATAATTTGATACCAAATAATTATTATTTTATCATTATATACTAATACTTTATTAAGTCATTTACCAAAAAAAAATCTATACCTTCTCAAAATCACCACCAATCATATTTGTTAAATAACTTGAATCCAAACAAGGCCTAAGAAATTAATAAATTAAATATTTTCTAAAATGGCTAAGAAATGGTTTTATTAGTATTTTTTAAGATATTCTTATACATAGTTCTAATATGGAAGAACAACCAAGGCATATTGAGGATGTTTTAAACATTCTAAAAAACAGTCTATTGGTAAGCGATCAAATGCTTATTAGGATTAAAAAAGTAGGAATATATAGGTCATTTCTTAGGCATCAAAGTTTTCATGGGCAGGGTATTATCAAAGATTCGTATGCAACTCAAGAAGGGTATATCTAAATGGACTGAAAATGCAGAGAAGACATTTAAAACTTTGAAAGAGGCTCTAACCACCACTACAATTTTATTATTACCTGATTTTTCAGGTTGATCTCAAAATAGAAACAAATGCCAACATTTAGTCAATCTGCATCAAGAAACAACAGTTAAAAATCAATTGACATGTTACATAAAAAAATCAAGAACATCAATTGATCAACATCTAACCGAATCCAAAAATTTTGTCACAAGATCGTAGCACTACAACAAGATAATGTGAAATTCAACTTGAAGACATCAATTTAGTCACCATTTTTGGCAAATCTAACAGAAAAATTGAATCAAGAAACATACATGTCAACAAAATCAAGGAAGAACTCAAAGGAGCGTCATCATCGACTTCAGCACGAAAAGAGAACGTAGATGGAGATGAAATATTTTGCCGATCAGATGTAAATATAACAAACAAACAACTATAACAAAAGATAGAAGTTTAAATTAGTAGGACTACAAACAACATGAAGCTTATTTTAAAGAATCCTATAATTGATCAAGACAAATTTGATAGAACTAATTCGATAGGGTTAGGAGGGCGAACCAATTTTTCGAAAATTTCACAATCGAAGATAGTGACAAGGTGAATTATGCTATATATTTTTTACGGGCCGAGCTGGAACATGGATTACTAATTATTTGATGGACCACATGGTTTTAACGTGGAGGGATGTATTCACGAATGAAGTTCTATTAGCGTTTCAACCAATAACTCTATACTAAAAATTTTAGGACAACTCCAAAAAAGGAAAGATCTTATTTTGATTGATAGTGGAAGTACTCATTCGTTTATAGACGAAGGAAATGCACGCCAATTGGGTTGGGTTTTAACCTACGAGAAAATAATCCGTTAGTATTTACCATTGCAGATGAAGATTCTTTATATAGGATCGTGCAAAGAAAAATTAATTTACACTCGAGGTATGGACACTCAAATTGCTGCAACATAGTTTAGGGTTGATTGGATGAGAAAGATTAAACAAAGAAGCTGGAAATATCCAAAGCAATGAATGAAGACAAGGATCAATGATTTAAAAATACGTTTGTACGGGATTAAGGATAAGAGAACTTTTCAATTTGATGTGTGAGTCAGTGAGCTAAAAACTATTAAGAAATGATTGGGTTGTTTCGTAGGACAATTATACCACATAGAAATTAAGCAATCTTCATAAAATAGAACAAACCGATCATAAAAGGATAACCAGACTTGTCCATTCAAAAGTTAATTGAAAATACCTCACTGTTTTCATAGAACCAAACCAGCTGCCTGTCTGTCTCCAATTCAAAAAACTTTTCAATTCAAAAAACTGATCATTCTAATAATCTCAAACGATTCCACCAAATCTGAGACTATACCTTTTTTCCTATTAAAAAAGGTTTTAGTAGAGGGTTGAGTTTATAAGAAACAACACAAGTTTATTTGTTTATATGATTATCTTTGTTAAGAATAAAGATGGAACATGGATATTTTGTGTAGAGTACATACAACAAAATGAAATCACAATCAAAGATAAGTACCTTATATCTGTAGTGGACGAGTTACTAGATGAGCTCTATGAAGCAACGCTTTTCATCAACCTCGACATATGTGCGGAAGGATTAGAGAAGAGGACATCCACAAGATTATTTTCAGAACTCATTCTAGACTGTATGAATTCAAGAGTAATGACATTCGGATTATCAAATTCAACTGCAACATTCTAAATATTAATAATTGAAATATTTTCGAGTATAGCCAAGGAAAGGTTAATATATTTTTTTATGATAATCTTATAATCAGTTCTAATATGGAATTACTTGGTATTTTGAGAAAGTTATGAAAATTTTTAAAAAACAGTATAATGGTAAGCGATCAAAATGCTTATTTGGATTAAAGAAGCAGGAATATCTAGGTCATTTCTTGGGCATCAAATCATTAAGAGGCTTTCTTGGGTAGGGTATTATCGAAGATTCGTATGCAACTTGGAACTATACCATAATGTACAATAGGGGAATGACAAACGTTGTGACCCGAGAAGGTACTTGAAGTTAGTAATGCATATGCACGAGAAACTGTAAGCAGTATTAATGTCAGATTCTAAGTGAAGAAATTACCTTTATAGTAGGCATTTTCATTTTAATAGAAGATTCTAGAAGTTGTTAGTAGTGTAAAAGATTATAGAATAGATAGTTAGATAACCAACTGTCATTATATGAGTAGTGTAAATAGTAAGCAATATGATGTAATAATTTCTAATTTCTTCCTAATGGAATTAGGCTCAACCTCCCTCCGTTCTTATTCTCAATCTATCTCGTTTATATTTATTATCTTCTATCATAATTCTCCCTCCTTGCTAATTCTGGTTACTATTAAAGATTTTGTTTAGTTTGTGCCCTCTTTGTAGATCGGGACACAACAACATACTTAGTAGAATATACAAGAACAGTCGCATCAGTTTGGCCAAGTGAAGTAGAAGAATCGTACAAAGAGATGAAGAAATACCTAAAGTTTATAATATTACTCGCATCTCAACCAAATAAATGTCTATTCTACAAGTAATAAGACAATATCATCAAATATAAAAACAGGAACAAATAAGGGAAGCTGTGAGAATAAATTTTAATCATTCTTTATATATAAGATTATATTGTTGCTCGTATGGGAAATTAGGGTTTGTCATTAATAATTAGAAATGAAATGAGAAGAACTGACCGACTTGAGGATTATGTGGAAGGAATGGTCGTCGGGTGGTGGATTTCACTCTCCGATCACACTTCTCCTCTTAACTGGCACAGAGCTCCAACCGACCGAGAAGAGAGACGCGGAGGATTCGGTGATGGAGGAGTGTATTGATACTTTTAATTCTGAATGGTAACATAATAAATAAAACAAAAAGTGGAACATAAAGACTAGTTTTGATAAAGAATCACTTTCAGTGGTGCGAATACAAAAGCAAGGCATCACTATATGAAAATTGACTAGTAAGGGTATGAACCTAAATTGGACTTTTTTCGTGTAATCTTCATACTGGGTGGCAGATGTATCTTCCTCTATTGTTGCCCTTTTACTTGGCTGCAACTATGAATAGTGCACTCATAGGTTCTCTTAGCAGCAACAGGATATGAATATGAAAAAGATACATTTGTCATTTTGGTAAAAAATCAGAAACAAAACTTTCTCAAATGAAGCATAACATTATACTACAATTTGGGGATATTGATACAAAAATTAATTCTTATATCAAATGATAAATCTCGATCATATCCAAAAAACAATATCAGTTTGCCCAAAAAAACCCTTATTAAACTAAATAATGTTTTGAGGTGCAATGGGGCGAACCTTCATCCATTTTCCGTCAAGAAAGAGTTCATTAATCAATTAATTAAAGAAACATGATTATTGATTGACTCGAATATATTGATTGATCAAACAGGGTAAGAAAGTTTGGGAAATTAGGGTTTGTCTAAGCCATTAATAATTAGAAATGAAACGAGATGAGAATAACTGACCGACCTGAGGATGATGTGGAAGGAATGGTCGTCGGGTGGTGGATTTCACTCTCCGATCACGCTTCTTCTCTTAACTGGCGCAGAGCTCTGACCGACCGAGAAGAGAGACGCGGAGGATTCGGTGGTGGAGGTGATACTTTTAATTCTGAATGGTAACATAATAAAGAAAACAAAAAGTTGAACATAAAGACTAGTTTTGATAAAGAAACCACTTTCAGTAGTGAGAATACAAAAACAAGGCATAAATTTATCTGAAAATTGACTAGTAAGGGTATGAACCTGAATTGGGGTATGAACCTGAATTGGACTTTTTTCGTGTAATCTTCATACTGGGTGGCAGATGTATCTTCCTCTATTGTTGCCCTTTTGTTTGGCTGATAATACATCAAACTCATACTGCAACTATGAATAGTGCACGCATGCATAGGTTCTCTTAGCGCAGCAGCATGATATGAATATGAAAAAGATACATTTGTCATTTTGGTAAAAAAATCAGAAACAAAACATTCTCAAATGAAGCAGAACATTATACTACAATTTGGGGATATTGATGTAGAAACTAATTCTTATACCAAATGAAAAATCTCGATTATATCCAAATTAATAATATCAGTTTGCCCAAAAAAACTTTTAAACCAAATAATGTTTTGAGGTGCAATGGGCGAACCTTCATCCATTTTCCGTCAAGAAAGAGTTTCATTGATCAACTAATTAATGAAACATGATTATTGATTGACTCGAATACATTGATTGATCAAACATGATAAAAAAGTTTGAGAAATTAGGGTTTGTCTGAACCATTAATTATTAGAAATGATATGAGATGAGAAAAACTGACCGACCTGTGGATGATGTGGAAGGAACGGTCGTCGGGTGGTGGATTTCACTCTCCGATCACACTTCTCCTCTTAACTGGCGCAAGGCTCCGACTGACCGAGAAGAGAGACGCGAAGGATTCGGTGGTGGAGGAGTGTATTGATACTTTTAATTCTGAATGATAACATAATACAGAAAACAAAAAGTTGAACATAAAGACTAGTTTTGATAAAGAAACCACTTTCAGTAGTGAGAATACAAAACAAGGCATAAATTTATCTGAAAATTGACTAGTAAATAAAGGGTTTGAACCTGAATTGGATTTTTTGTGTAATCTTCATACTGGGTGGCAGATGTATCTTCCTCCATTGTTGCCCTTTTGCTTGGCTGATAGTACATCAACCCAGACTGTAACTATGAACAGTGCACTCATAGGTTCTCTTAGCGCAGCAGCAGGATATGAATATGAAAAAGATAAATTTGTCATTTTGGTAAAAAATCAGAAACAAAACATTCTCAATTGAAGCAGAACATTATACTACAATTTGGGGATATTAATGCAGAAACTAATTCTTATACCAAATGAAAAATCTCGATTATATCCAAAAAATAATATCAGTTTGCCCCAAAAAAAAAACCTTAAACCAAATAATGTTTTGAGGTGCAATGGGGCAAACCTTCATTCATTTTCCGTTAAGAAAGAGTTTCATTGATCAACTAATTAAAGAAACATAATTATTGATTGACTCGAATACATTAATTGATCAAACAGGGTAAGAAAGTTTGGGAAATTAGGGTTTGTCTGAGCCATTAATTATTAGAAATGATATGAGATGAGAAGAACTGACCGACCTGTGGATGATGTGGAAGGAACGGTCGTCGGGTGGTGGATTTCACTCTCCGATCACACTTCTCCTCTTAATTGGCGCAAGGCTCCGACTGACCGAGAAGAGAGACGCAGAGGATTCGGTGGTGGAGGAGTGTATTGATACTTTTAATTCTGAATGATAACATAATAAAGAAAACAAAAAGTTGAACATAAAGACTAGTTTTGATAAAGAAACCACTTTTAGTAGTGAGAATACAAAAACAAGGCATAAATTTATCTGAAAATTGACTAGTAAATAAAGGGTATGAACCTGAATTGGACTTTTTTTGTGTAATCTTCATACTGGGTGGCAGATGTATCTTCCTCCATTGTTGCCCTTTTGTTTGGCTCATAGTACATCAACCCAGACTGCAACTATGAACAGTGCACTCATAGGTTCTCTTAGCGCAGCAGCAGGATATGAATATGAAAAAGATAAATTTGTCATTTTGGTAAAAAATTAGAAACAAAATATTCTCAATTGAAGCAAAACATAATATACTACAATTTGGGGATATTAATGCAGAAACTAATTCTTATACCAAATGAAAAATCTCGATCATATCCAAAAAATAATATCAGTTTGCCCCAAAAAAAAAACCTTAAACAAAATAATGTTTTGAGATGCAATGGGGCAAACTTTTATTCATTTTCCGTCAAGAAAGAGTTTCATTGATCAACTAATTAAAGAAACATGATTATTGATTGACTCGAATACATTGATTGATCAAACAGGATAAGAAAGTTTGGGAAATTAGGGTTTGTCTGATCATTAATTATTATAAATGATATGAGATGAGAAGAATTGACCGACCTGAGGATGATGTGGAAGTAACGGTCGTCGGTTGGTGGATTTCACTCTCCGATCACACTTCTCCTATAACTGACGCAGAGCTCCGACCGACCGACCGAGAAGAGAGACGAGGAGGATTCGGTGGTGGAGGAGTGTATTGATACTTTTAATTGCAAGGCACTCAATAGCTATATCATCCCCAAATGCAGCAGCATGACCAGCTCGGTTCTCATATACGGTTAATAAACCCTCCTCTGTATATTGCAGAGTGATGATGTCGAATTCGTCGTCTGGACAACCTGAGATGGACATGTACTTTGCCCAACTAGGACCATCATCAACAGCATCACATCTCTCTTTGTAAATAGACTCAGCAGCCATTTCTCTTCATATAATCAAACAAACAATATCATGATTTGTTCGAATTTCTCAATAACAGATAAATCCAGCAAATGTCTCAAGATCCAACATAAATAAATATTATAAAACAATCAAGAACTTCTTTACCTCTGCAATACCAACTGAACAAGTTCGTCAATGGCTGCATCCAAGGATTCACGATCTGCCTTCTTAGCCAATAACTTAACCTCCTGAACAACGTGAATCCCCCAACCAAACTTCAGATCCGGTGAATACAGATGCTTTATAGCCGCATCTATCGCTTTTCTCTCATCCCCGCTAACAGATTTAAGATCTTCCAAGAACCTCCTCACGGTCCTACGCCGGAGTTCTCTCCCGTTTTCCAAAGATCTCATCGATTTCTGAGACGCCGTGAAGAGACAGTTACCGTCCGCCTCTACATCTCCTCCGTGCGTTAGCCTAAAAATTGCCGATCTGATCTGAGACGAAGAAGAATCTCCACCTGGATGCTTCCAGATGACACCTTTGGTGTAAAGTCGTTTCAAATGGCGTCTGTTGAATCAAGTTTTATAACTCAAAATCGCCATCATCATCATCATCGGAGTCCACTGCGTAAAACTGCTGAGAAGGGAGAAATATGAAAGATACAAACAACGGCTTCCTTGTATTTATAGCTTTAAAATGTAGAACGCGTAGTAGCGTAGGATTCACGTGCCGGTTATTCCACGCGGTGAATCATTTTATTTATCGCTAATATTTTTTATTTTAACCCCTTAATTGTTAAAACATAACCTTTTACACTTTAAAAAAAATATATATTTTATTGATAAATTTATATTAAACTTTTAACCTATATTTTCTCTTCTTTCTAAAATTGTCAATCATGCATTAGTTTCCCTTCATGACACATTTCCAAATATTATATCTTATTTAATTTTTGTATTAAGTGTACGTGAATATTTTTATCCGTTTATTGAACAAAATGCATATTTAAATCGTTATCGTCAGTTTATTAAATTTTAACAGTCAATTTGATCGGTTCTATTTGAACGGTTAGAAGATTCGGTTCCGTCAGTTTTAATCGGTTTGATCCATTGACGAATTTCTTTAAACAAATTAAAAGAATATATAAATATTACGAATAAGAATAAGGTTGGGAACATAATTTAATAATTTATATAATGATTTCAAAAAATACAAATGTATTATGCTAAGATATTTTTTTTTATTAAACATCACACTAAGAGGAACAGTTTCCCAAACTAATCTTGTTTGGCGTTAATTTTCCCAAACTAACCTAATTTGTTCATTTATTCCTAAACTAACCTAGTTTAGGATTTAAACTCAATTTTATATTTTAAATTATTATTTTTATAAATTTAATTATTTATATTTTGATATATAATTTAAATTATTTTTTTTTATAAATTTAATTATTTATATTTTAATATTAATATTTAATAGTTCATTAACTTAAGACATATTTTTTTACCATCCTTAAGTTAGAAAGATAACACATTAAAAATTGATAAAGTTTTTATTGTAAAATTATATCATAATGAAAAGTTGTCAAAATTATTTTAATAAAAGACAACCCAACAAATATAAATAATAATTTGAATGAAAAGTTGTCAAAATTATTTTAATAAAAGACAATCCAATAAATATAAATAATAATTTGAATAAAAAGTTGTCAAAATTATTTTAATAAAAGACAACCCAATAAATATAAATAATAATTTGAATAATAAAAAAAATTATGGGGATGAAAATCATACTGCCACATATATAAATATATATATATATATAATAAATTTGAAATATAAATATATATATATATATATATTAAAATATAAATAATTAAATTTATAAAAAAATAATTTAAATTATATATCAAAATATAAATAATCAAATTTATAAAAAATAATAATTTAAAATATATATCAAAATATAAATAATTTAGTTTATATAAATAATAATTTAAATATATGTATCTATATATATAAAATAAATTTGAAATATAAAAAAAATAATAAAATAAAAAAACTGAGTTTAAATAGTAAACTAGATTAGTTTGGGAATAAATGAACAAACTAAGTTAGTTTGGGGAAGTGAACGCCAAACCAGATTAGTTTAGAAAATTGTTCACACTAAGAGAGAGTGTGTGAGTCAACAATTTTTAAAATTAAATTTATTCTGTACTAATAATAGTTAATATCGTTGATAATCTAATAACAAGTCTTTACATTTATGGTATTATCTTATTATTATTATTTTAAATGTGTGTTATTACCTAATAACTATACTGTATATTACTAATAGTTTGAGTAGTATGTCGGTTTAATGTTTGATTTTCGTTATCTTCTTGTTATAAGAAACACAATCAAGGATAAGTATCATACACATGTAGTGGACGAGTTCTGGATGAACTTCATGAAGCAACGGTTTTCATCAACATCGACTTATTTGCGGATTTTTATCAAATAAGGGTCAGAGAAGAGGACATCCACGAGATTGTTTTTAAACTTATTCTAGACTTAATTAAGTCAGAGTAATGATATTCGAATTATCAAATGCACCTGCAACATTCTAAGGCCTGTTTGGATTATTTAAATAAATCAAATTCAAAAAACATTATTTCACTTCATTTTTTCCATCACATCACTTAATTTATTAACCAAAATACTAAAATTCTTTTTATTTTAAATTAAAATAGAAAAAACAGACAAAAATATGGTTTCGAATCTAAACCAAAATAGGGTTTCTAATGTTCGACGCCTATTTATAATTTCGAATGAGAAAGGAAGTCGGCGCTCGACCAACACGGGTTAAAAATGAATGATTTTTTTTTCTTCTTCTACAAATGTGGTCCCATAGGATTAGTGACCTTATTTTTATTGCCCTTTTTAAGAAGATTTTTCCTTGAATAAAATGTGTAATGAATGATGTTTGTGCTTCTAAGGTGAATAGAAAATTTGAAAAATCATTCTCCTTTAAATTTTCAATATACTTAAAAAGTGATTCCTATACATTTTTCTAAAAAAAAATTTACGATTGGTTTCTTCTCTTCTTGGCTCTTCCGGACTTTCTTTGGATTCCTTTGCCGACTCCTCCCTTACTCCTTGATTCTTTTTGGACTTGAGGTCGCTTCACAAGGAGGTGTTCCCGAGTTGCAGAGAACAATCCGAACTGAGGCAATCTTTCCGGATTCGCTCCTAAGGTAGAAAAAGTGGAAGAAGGAGAAAGGTGATTGAATGCCTTATCTCACAGAGGTATACCTACGAGCCTATCAAGCCCTGTAGTTGCAAGAATTCGGTCAATTGCTTGACTTGCTCAACAAATTCTGTTTCAATAGAGGTACGAGAAAAGGTTGGGGGCAATGAAGTAGGTGAAGTGGTTGAATTTTGCGAGCTGTTCCAACCACTGCTGGATTGAATTCCAATAATGGTTGATTCTTGAGTCGTATCCAGAGGGCATGTATATCGCCATAGGAGTACCTTGTTAGAGGTGGTGCCTATCTATCCCTTGTCATAGCAGGCCTCATCAGCCCGGTTGAGGAAAGTCGGGATTTTTTGCTTAGTGACTTTATTCTCTATCATCAAACAAACAAAACAAAGCGTAATATTGAATTTGCAGAAGGAGAAGGAGAGAGAAGACAATCAAACCGGGGATGGTGGTGGGCGGGGAGTTGCAGGTCGCCGATCTCAATGTATTCTTTGGCTTTCATTTCTTCCCTCACCCACCACTTAGAATAATCATCGAACCAGTACTTTCAACTAATTAATTTGAACCCTTTTAACAACAAAGCTTAGGGAATTGAACCTCATCAATATTTTCTTCTCTCTCTCACACCTTCCCTGAAGAGCTTTTGAGTTCAAACCAAGCAATCCCCAAACAAATTTTCTAATTTCTAGAGAGAAAACCAGAAACCCAAATGGTGCAAACCCGAGAAGGAGAAGGAGAAGGAGAAGATCGAAATTGAGGCAAATGTCGATGCCAACCTCGAGGCGCCACCCTATATCATTTCCCCATTCAATACCATCTTTAAATCTCTCCTTCTTTCTCACATTTCTCTCTATCCTCACTTCCGCCGCCACCGCTAATACCGAAGAAGAAGAAGCTTCATTACTATTCTCTTGGCTAGATTCCGCCTCTGTCATTCCACCTTCCTTTTCGAACTGGAACAACTTAGACAACAATTCATGCAATTGGACTTACATAACATGCAACTCCTTTGGTTTCGTCTCCGAAATCAACATCCAATCCATCTCTCTCCACCTTCCATTACCTTCCAATCTCTCCTCCTTCAACTACCTGACTAAGCTTTCAATCTCCGGCGCTAACCTCACCGGTACAATCCCTGATGACATCCACGGCTGTCAATCGCTTCAATTCATCGATCTCAGCTCCAATACTCTCGTGGGTATCATTCCTCCGGCCATTGGGAAGCTTCAAAATCTTCAACACTTGATCCTTAACTCGAATCAGCTTACCGGAAAAATACCATTAGAACTCAAATTATGTCAGGGGTTGAAAAACCTCTTGTTGTTCGATAACAGGCTAGCCGGACCAATCCCGGCCGAATTGGGCCAATTGTCTTCTCTAGAAGTTCTACGAGCCGGCGGCAATAAGGACATTGTCGGAATTATCCCCGATGAGATTGGAAACTGCGGTAACTTGACAATACTCGGTCTAGCGGATACAAGAGTTTCAGGGAATATTCCAGCTACGTTAGGGAAGCTGAAGAAGCTCCAGACATTGTCAATGTATATCACGATGATAACCGGAGAGATTCCTCCCGAATTAGGTAACTGCACAGAGCTTGTGGAAATTTATTTGTATGAAAATGGTTTATCTGGTTCAATCCCACCTGAGATTGGAAAACTAAAGAAGCTAGAAAAGCTTCTTCTATGGCAGAACAATTTGGTGGGTAACATTCCTAACGAGATTGGAAACTGTTCTAATATGATTTCAATTGACGTCTCTCTGAACTCTCTTTCTGGGTCAATTCCTCAAACATTTGGTGGGTTATTTCAGCTCGAAGAATTAATGGTGAGTGATAACAATGTCTCTGGTTCAATCCCATCTGTTCTTTCAAACGTTACTAGTTTGATACAACTACAACTCGACACGAACCAGCTCTCTGGTTTGATACCGCCGGAGCTGGGTATGTTATCGAATCTCTTTGTCTTCTTCGCCTGGGAAAACCAGCTTGAAGGAAGCATACCTTCAAGTTTAGCCAACTGTAGTAGCCTTCAGGCACTTGACTTATCGCACAACTCTCTCACTGGTAATATCCCTAATGGGATTTTTCAGCTTAAGAATCTAACGAAGCTTCTGTTGATATCAAACCATCTTTCTGGTTCAATCCCAGAAGAGATTGGAAGCTGTAACTCTCTGGTTAGGTTGAGACTTGGGAGTAACCGGATATCCGGTCAGATTCCAAATCAAATTGGGTTTTTAACAAGTTTGAACTTTCTTGATTTGTCCGGCAATAGGTTATCTGGGTCGGTACCAGATGAAATCGGGAATTGTTTAGAGCTTCAAATGGTCGACATTAGTAATAATACCTTTGAAAGCAACTTGCCTAATTCTCTTTCATCTCTGTCAAGTCTACAAGTTTTGGACATTTCAAATAATCAATTTACAGGTCCAATTCCTGCTAGCTTTGGTCGTCTTATTTCGCTTAACAAGCTCATCTTAAGCTGCAATTCATTCTCTGGTTCAATTCCTTCATCGCTTGGACTCTGTTCTAGCCTCCAGTTACTAGATCTCAGCAGCAATCAACTCAACGGTAATATCCCAATCGAATTGTGTAAAATCGAAGCTCTCGAGATCGCTCTCAACCTTAGCTTCAATCGCCTAAACGGACCGATCCCAATTCAAATCTCATCGTTCAACAAACTTTCCATTCTCGACCTATCCCATAACAATCTTGAAGGGGATTTGAGTCCTCTTTCCGATCTTGAAAATCTCGTTTCTCTAAATATTTCGTATAATAATTTCTCCGGCTATCTTCCCGATAACAAGCTTTTCCGGCAGCTATCGCGTTCGGACTTTGCTGGAAACGATGGGTTATGCTCGGTTAGCCACGGTTCTTGTTTCTTCAGCGACGTTTCCAAGACTGGAAGCCATCGGTCGAGTAGAATTAAGTTGGCTATTGGTTTTCTAATTGCTTTGATAATGACTATGGTAATTATTGGATTAATGGCCGTGATTAGGGCAAAAAGAAGGTTAAACTCTGGCCAGGGGTCGGAAACTGGCGACCCGTGGCCTTGGCAATTCACTCCGTTCCAGAAACTGAACTTTTCGGTCGATCAAGTTCTTCGATGTCTAGTGGAAACGAATGTCATTGGTCGTGGAAGTTCGGGGGTTGTTTATCGAGCTAATATGGAAAATGGGGATGTTATTGCTGTTAAGAAGCTATGGTCCATGTCGTACGGGTGTAGTCAAGAGAGGTGTGCGGTTGTTCGCGACTCGTTCTCAGCTGAGGTTAGAACGCTAGGATCGATTCGCCATAAGAACATTGTAAGGTTCCTAGGTTGTTGTTGGAACCGAAACACGAGATTGCTCATGTACGATTACATGGCTAATGGAAGCTTGGGAAGCTTCTTACATGAAAGGTGCAATCGCAACCGCCCTTTGGAATGGGAGTTAAGATACAAAATCCTTTTAGGCGCGGCTCAAGGGCTCGCTTACTTGCACCATGATTGTGTACCACCGATAGTCCATAGGGACATTAAGGCTAATAATATACTTATCGGTCTTGAATATGAGCCTTACATTGCTGATTTTGGCTTAGCCAAGCTAGTCGATGATGTTAGTTTTGGTCGGTCCTCCAATATGGTTGCCGGGTCCTATGGATACATAGCACCAGGTTAGGTTTTTGAATAATGATTTATTTTACTTTGACAACCTTAATTATTTCAAAAACTAATTTCATTTATGCTCAATCTATATGTCTTTAGAGTATGGCTATACGACGAAGATAACTGAAAAGAGCGACGTTTACAGCTATGGAGTGGTCATACTAGAAGTGTTGACGGGAAAGCAACCAATCGATCCAACCATTCCAAATGGGCTCCATTTGGTTGATTGGGTGAGGTTAAAAAAAGGAGGGATGGAAGTTCTTGATACGAGCTTATTGGGTCCATTAGAATCTGAAATGATGCAAGCTTTAGGGATTGGTTTATTATGCGTAAGTTCATCTCCGGAGGAGAGACCTGTCATGAAGGATGTGGTCGCAATGCTTAATGAAATCGTGCATGAAAAGGAGGAGAACTCAAAGGCGAAGGCAGACATATTACTCGAGCGCACTAGAGTTGACCTCGCGTTTAGGGAAAAGGAGGCGACTTCTTCCTCAACACAAGAAACACAAATTTTGTAGCACAAAAATAATAACACAAGTTTCTAGCTTTCTAAGTACTATTCTAGAACATTCTAAGATCAATAAGTTTGTACCGGTTAGATCAACAGTGTGTAAGATTAATAAATTTGATTAGTTTGTATGAATTTGTTTCTTATCATTAAATCATCAATAGTGTGTAAGATTAATAAATTTGATTAGTTTGTATGAATTTGTTTCTTATCATTAAATCATCATGGACCATCTAAACATAAAGGAATTGATGTATTTGTTTAGAGCATTAGATTATCATTGAACATTGGAGATTGTATATTTGAGAGTGACATTGATTAGTTGGTGATTTATTTAAATAATTTTTAAAATTATAAATTATAAATTTTGATTTAACTATTTGACCCTGAATTTGAATGTATATTTGGAGTTTGAAGTATCATAGATTTTATTGATTTGAGTAATGTTTGTCATTTTTCTTACTTTATAGTCGTATTTTTATTTATTTAATTAATTATTATATTTATAAAAAAAACATAATTATTATTTCTTTATCCATTTTGTCCAACTATTTCACACCTTATAATAGTTCTAACATATTTAAATTGAATTAATAATTTGAAACTAATATATCTTTAAAAAAATTAGTTTAAATCCGTTCAAATTGATAATCCGTACATAAAGTAATGTTATTTCAAAATTTTATGAAAAATAAATATTAAATCTATTTTTTCGAATTTTATCAAATCACACATTTTTTTAATCATTCGTTAAATTAAAATGTAAATCTAAAAAAAACAATAGTCAGTTTAAAAACATACATTCAAAACATTTTAAATATCATTTATAAATCTAACAAATTAATTTAAAAAAATAAAAAATAATATGTTCAAATAACATTATAAACGCCTTCAATTTAGAAAAAGTTTCAAAAGACTAAAGTTAGAATAGTTACACCTTATACGGCACAATTTAAAGTTATAATCTCCTTTAATAAAATTCTCATAAATTGAAGCCTCAAATAATAAACTTTTGTTTAAAAAAATATATATTTTTAAAATATTTTAACTTATCAGAATTATTTAAGTAATATATTAAATTATTCAATTCAATATATGTCTAATTTGAGATTTTAAAAAAATACTGATTATTATTATTGTGAGAATGTTTGAATTTTTTAAAAATATTTAAGGAGTATTAATATATAATAATATAATAAAATTAATAATTTAAAATATAAAGTATTTTAATGTTTTATTTAATTAATTTATTGAAGTAATAAATAAGAATGGAGTGAAATGTTATTTTTTTATTTTAATTATTCATCAAAGTCATAATTGTACTTTATTTTATGAAAATGTTTTAAGAATTTTGTTATCTGTATTTTATTTTTTTACTAAAAGATAATTTATATAAAAATATATATATTTAAAATTCTATAATAATGTTTATTTTTAATATTTTAATTAAAATAATAAATTGATGCAATATAGATTATTTACATCTAAATAAAATAATTAACATAATAATAATAATAATAATAATAATAAAAATAAAAGGAGAACGAGGCTGTTTTAAATATTAAAGAATGGGTTAAAATGAAGTGAAAAGACAGTAAAAAGTAGAATTAAAAGAAAAATAGGAATGGTTGGGTGATGTGATGGTCAAGACTCTTGTTTCGAATCCTATAGATCCATCATATCATATGATGATTTGATTTGACTTTACCTCTCTTGTCAAGTCATTTCCATGTAAATTCATATTTAAATAAATCTTGAATTATTTTTAAATTTTATAATATATTTTTTAATAAAAATATTTAAAAATTATTAATATATAATAATGTAAACAAAATTTTGATTTAACCTATAATATAAATAATATTATAAAATTATCCTAATATTTTGAATTTTTAAATTCAAAATAACTTAAAAATATATTAAGGCATTGTTCTCTTGAGTTTTTTAAAAAACTTATTCAAAATTAATTTTTCAATCAATCACATCTCAATAATCACATCACTCATTTAATTAACCAAAATACTAAAATACTCTCTATTTTAAATTATTATTTTTATTTTATTCATATATATATCAATACCATTTAGGCCTTGTTCGGATTTGGGTTTTCCAAATAACCCAACCAAATCAATTGTCACTTCACTCCCCTCTCATCCTTCAAATCAATCAAGTCATTAACCAAAATACTAAAATACCCTCTATTTTAAATTATAATTATTTATTTTATTTATATATATGAATATCATTTAAGTCTTTTTACTAAAAAAAACATCATTATTTCCTCAAAATTATCACAAATCATTACCAATAATCATTTTTCTCTCTCCAGGTTATTTAAATAACCTGAACCGAACAAGCCCTTAAATCTTTTTATCAAAAATAATCATCACCTCCTCAAAATCATCATCAATCATTATTTTTTTTCCTCTCTAGGTTTTTTCAAAAACCTCAATCCAAACAAGGCCTAAAAATCAAATAAGTGTTGGAGGTTGTTCGGAATGTGGTTTTATAAAACCTAAAACGAGAAAAATAATAATGATTTGTGATGATTTTGAGGAGATAGTGATTATTTTTGATAAAAAGACTTAAAGGGTATTGATATATATAAATAAAATAAAAAAAAAATAATAATTTAAAATAGAGGGTATTTAAGTATTTTGGTTAATGATTTGAGTGATGTGATGGACAAAAGGGTAGTGAAGTGATGTTTGATTTTGTATGGGTTTTTTTAAAAACTCATACCGAACAAGGCCTTATTTTTGTAATAATTTGACCATAATTAGGAAAATTAAATAAAAACCCAAAAATAATTTGAGGTTAAAATATTGTATTTATTTACCCAAATTAAACCTAAAAAGGGGTTGAAATTATTTAATTATGATTTTAAACATAAATTGTATATAATTTATGATTTAAAACAATTAAATAAATATCCCAAAATACCCAAAAATAAAAATAATTGACATAATTTTTATTATGTTTCCAAAAATAATTTTTGTGGAATTTTTAGTGAAGAAAAACGCAAAAGGGGTTAAAATTCAATTTCAAAAAACATTTTTATTAAAAATAAAACTGATAATCTGGTGTAACCGAAATTATGTTTAATTGTTGCAGACATAATATCAGCCATCAGCGCCCAGGAATCATCCACGCAGCCAGATGTAACAAAACCAAAGCGCGCCCGAGCCGCATGAAATTAACTAACGGAACGTTGATGTCCGTTAGCCCAGCTGCCTAGACGCAACAAAACGCCATAGAACGCCAAACGGCGTGTTTTGGACTGATCAAAACGACGTCGTTTTATTGTCATCTTCGCGAATTCTAGTCATTCGTGACGAACTCTGGCGACCTTTCAGAAGGATTATCTTCTTCGTTAGTCGACCTTATACTCTCGTTTTTCTTCCCCTCGTGCTTGCCTTATCATCACCATCATTAACCTTATACCTATTTAACCTTATCTTCCCCTAGAACTATGTTGTCACAAATGAGATAAAATTAGAGATAAGAACTTTGATCATCAAATTGAAGTCAAATTCTTCCTCCTCAACCGACCTAAATCTAGTATAATAATTCTCTATGTCATTCTTTATCAATCCACCAAACAATCAACACATATTACACATTAAATCAAAGATTCAAAGATTCTG
The DNA here is from genome assembly GCF_907164915.1 of Impatiens glandulifera. Lineage (NCBI taxonomy): Eukaryota > Viridiplantae > Streptophyta > Magnoliopsida > Ericales > Balsaminaceae > Impatiens > Impatiens glandulifera. Next base: position 15,530,452 of record NC_061862.1, on the reverse strand, counting down.
GCCAAATTGGTTTTTGTGAAAACCATTTCCGGTGATCAAAGCTTTGATCCAGGCTTTGGGAAAGCTTTTAATACATCATTGGAGTGTTCGCCAACTCTTTATAAGCATCCGGATTCTTTGTAATTCGATTTGTGGTTGAAAATTAATTTTTCCTAAGTTTGATCTGTTATAGAGTTCGATTGTATGATTTCTTTGTTTAGAATCAATGCCTAGATGTTATATGAACTTTATGTTGAAAGAGATTTGATCAAATCAACCTTCAACAAAAAAAATGAACTGAAATTCTGGATTTTTTAAAATTCATGTTATTGAGTAGGGACCGAAGAATCTGACAAAGATTTCTAACCTCGAGCCGAGAGGTATGACCTAGGACCGAGCCTTCTAGGTCCTTAACTGAGAAACCTAAACCTAGGATCGAGCCTCCCAGACCTAGGACCGAGTCTTCTAAACCCCAGGACCGAGCACTCCGGTCCCTCGATCGAGCAGTCTGAGTTCTGGATCGAGCCTCTCGAACCCAGGACCAAACCCTCCGAACTTATGGACCCATGCTCCGAGCCCTGATCTAGACCAAGCCCGTCCGGGCCCAAATCATCAAAATTGGACCCATACCCTAGGACTCTAGTCCTAAGGCCTGTTTGGTTCCACTTTTCAAAATCCAAAATTATTTTTGTAATTTTGGAACCTCAATCCATTTTCAAATAATCCCTAAAGGTCAAAAAACTATATTTAAAATTTTCAGGATATTTTCTAAACAAATATTTTGGCTAAGGCCCCGTTTGGAATTTATTTCTAAATTTTAACATTTTTCTGATATATTTTAGGGTTTTTACTTAGTATTATATCAACACAATCGTATGTACGCCATTTTAAATAACTTTGTACAATTATTTACGTAATCTAAACTTATCCTTATTTAGGATCCCCAAACTACTAAATAAAAAAATATTATAAATAAATCATATCATAACCATACTTTGTTTTAATAAAATAAAACTGTCATTTGATGGGCACGGAGGACATAGCGTGAAAGTCTTTCCCAAACATAACCAAAAACCGAACCTCTTATAGAAACTCGGGTATAAAGTACGTTTATACACCTACCTTTTACTGATTTTTCTAAAATTATTTTATGATTCTATTTTCAAATAAATAATCTTTTAAATTAGTTATGTTTGATTAATTTAAACCGGACTTTAGTTAAATTATTATTTGATCCACGTATTATTAAATTTGAATAAAATTAATTATTTTTACATGATTAATTTCTAAAATTCTCAACTATTTTCAAAAATCTTTTAAAAGAAATCTTTTAAAATAATGTTTTCTTTTAAAAGATTTCTAGTACGCAAACCAATGTTGAAATGCATTGAACCTCGAGGCACAACACGATATTCTCCGTATTGTCATGTGTCGTCCAAACACGTGCTAAGATACGAGGGAGCGATTCTTAGGGTTACAAATAATATAATTTCTTTTCAAAAAATATAAGATATTTTATTAATTTTTTAATAAATGGAGTAATATAATTAATTAGAAAGATAAAATAAAATGTTTTAATTATATTAAGATTTTTAAAAAAATCAACCAAACAAAGTTATATATATTAAAATTTTTATTAAAAAAAATAGTTAATTCTTAAAACATATAATATATATATATAATTATAATGATGCTTAATTTTTAAAGTGTTCGGATTGCCGGATCGAGAGTTGTGGTTAATTTGGATATATGTGAGAGTAAATGGATACTTGGGTCGGATTGTGGGTTGACCCGCCCATAAACTTAAAACGGTTAAAAATAAAATTAAAAATGTTATAGGTATGGTTTGAACTTGCAACCTAACAAAACAAGTACAACCTTGTAACCAACAAGGCTAATAACACTTTATATTTTAAATTCAACCCAAAATTTGATAAACGCGTGACATTTTAACAATATAAGTTCAACTTTTTAACTAACTAATCTATATATATATATATATATAATAATGCTTAATTTTTAAAATGTCTGGATTGTCGGGTCGAGGGATGTGGTTAATTTGGAAATATGTGAGAGTAAATGGATACTTGGGGTCGGATTGTGGGTTGACCCGCCCATAAACTTAAAACGGTTAAAAATAAAATTAAAAATGTTATAGGTATGGTTCGAACTTGCAACCTAAACAAAACAAATACAACCTTGTAACCAACTAAGCTAATAACACTATATATTTTAAATTCAATCCAAAATTTGATAAACGCGTAACATTTTAACAATATAAGTTCAAATTTTTAACTAACTAATCTATATATATAATGATGCTTAATTTTTAAAGTGTCCGGATTGCCGGGTCGAGAGCCGTGGTTAATTTGGATATATGTGAGAGTAATTGGATATTTGGGTCGGATTGTGGGTTGACCCGCCCATAAAAACTTTACCGTAATATTTTTTTCACGCTTTTTTATATTATTATTCGTACAAATGCACGGGATACATGCTAATTACATTAATAGTAACAAAATGTTATTTGAATGTTTACATGAATAATTGGTTTTGGATTGAAATTATTTTGAAATTTTTTATTATTACGATGAAAATACATAAAAGATTATTAATAAATAATAAAAAAATATAATGTATTCTAATAGTTTCCCTTTTTTTAATTATATTTATTTTTTATTATCTAATTAAGAGCGCGTTTGATTGAGATTATAAGTTGAACATTTAGCGTTTACGTAATAATTTGGTACAATAATTTTGTTTAATATATTTTAATTTAAACGTATTTTTTCTCTATCTCTTCTTTTAACGGAATAAGTTCTGAATTATATAAATGTATATGAGAATAAGCTAAATAATTTAGAATGAATAAGCTTTTAAGTATAAATTGTATCAAACTTATGATGAAGAGCTAATGTATAGAATCTTAACATCATTATGCATAAATATCACTGTTTTATTAAAATAAGATGTAGGTTGGTAAAAAACACATTACAGTGCATCAATCATGATCACATCTATTGAGATGTAATTAAGGAGTAATTATCTGCCGTCTTGACAGCAACAATATTGGAACAATGGAGGCACACAATTCCCCGATACAAATCCGACTCTCCTGCAGAAAGCATCGCAGTTCGGGATATCTTCACATTTTGCTTGGCACACATATTTCGCGGTCCCTGCGTATATATCAACATATATATAATTTATAACATGATCACCAATTTAGTGTAATAAGTAGGACTTACCAAGTGAGACTAGTAAAGATGCAACAAACACTATAAGCAAGAGCTTCACCATGAAAGATGTGGAGAAAGAAGCCATTTTGATACAAATTTTTAATTTGCTAGACAACTTGTTTATGTAGAAGGTAACCACAAGCTTATATTTATAAGGAATGCATGTGATTTTTTTTAAACATATCTGTCCGGTCTAACTATTTCATTTATAATAAATATGTATTTTTGTTAATTAATTAATTACATACCATCATTGTCCTCTTGTTTATCTCAATCCAGTACAATTAATGACGGAAATAATCTTATTATTATTTCTTAAATATCATTAAAATTTTATTTACTAGAGATTGTCGAAATATAATATAACACACAAAAGGATACAAGATAACAATGCACTTTCAACCACTCATCAATTGGGGTTCACACCTATTCAACTAAGTAAAAAAATAAAACTTCTTGAAAACTAGTGTTATTTTATCATAATTATAGTCCCACTTTAAAGAATTAATAAATTTAAAAAAAAAAAATGATATTATATGAATTTTGTGTGAAAATTATTATTTAATTAGATAAAGCAGTCAAAAAGTAAATTGTAAAATTATTTTTTAAGAAATCTTTAGAAATTGCTAAAAATGAATTTGTTGATCATATTATTTTTTTGCCAAACAACTTTAAATATCTTGATATTTTGTAAAAGTAAAATAAAATCTAGAAAGGCTTTAAATCCATCAAAAAGGCTTGTAATGACAATGTTAGGCTTTAAGCTTAACATAGGGGCAAAACAGAATCAAACTATTTGAGTTTTGCATAGGGGCGATTATGTAATGTTCATGCACCGCTTTGATTTGCTCATTTGATTTATTTAAAAAAAAATTATTTAGACATATATACTTGTTAAATTAGCTTAGTTAAACGTGTGAACAAATAAAAGTTCATTTAAATGTATATACTAAAAAAAAAATGGGTTTATTTAGCTCTATTAGTAAACCGAATTAATTGTTTTTTTACAAATTTAATATTTATTAAAAAAAAGTCACTTAGACGTATATACAAGTACAACTAGCTCACTTACACGTATATATTAATAAATGTCATTTAAACATACGTATACCAAAAATTGGTTCATTTAGTCCATTTTATTAAATTATATTTAATTTTTATTTTTTTATTTATATATTTATTAATTAAATATTAATATATTTTCTATTTCTTCTTTTTTATTAATTGATGAACTCTATATTTTTATCCTTTTCATAAAAAAAAATAATATTTTTATATAAATATTTATTATTAATTATTTTTATTTTTTTTATTTTATATATATATATATATATATATATATATATATATATATATATATATATATATATATATATATATATATATATATATATATATATATATATATATATATGAGCATTCATCTTTATTTATTTTAATTTTATATTTTTTTTATTATTTTTTTCTTATATTAACATTAATTATTAATTATTTTAAAATTATTTAATCATAATAATATATATATATATATAATGATGCTTAATTTTTAAAGTGTCCGGATTGCAGGGTCGAGAATTGTGGTTAATTTAGATATATATGTGAGAATAAATGGATACTTGGGTCGGATTTTGGGCCGAATTTTGGGCCGACCGTCCATAAACTTAAAACGATTAAAAATAAAATTAAAAATGTTATAGGTATTGTTAGATAAATTCATACCGGTTCAAATAAACCTAACTTAAACAAACCTCCTACGCAGGAACAAGGAACCGGACCGGATGAACAAAAGAAAACCAACTGAAGAAACCGAACCGGTCAAGCTACCAAACCGATCAAGAATATTCGGTACGCGACCGCAGGAACAAGGAACCGGACCGGATGAACAAAAGAAAACCAACTGAAGAAACCGAACCGGTCAAGCTACCAAACCGATCAAGAATATTCGGTACGCGACCGAACAGAGGAAGGATCGGCCAAAGCCTAAAAGCCAGATCCATCAAATAGCCGATCAACCCTCAAGACAAACATAACCGGAATAAGTCCGGTCACTTCACTATCAAAAGATACTCGGCCAAGTCAAGTGGCCAACCTAGGCCAAGTAAAGAGGCCGACCTGCACAAGAAGACACTTTGGGTATCTGTTGAGAATGATACCAAAGGAACAGACTGAATACTTCCATATCCATGCAAGTCTGAGGAAAGACTGCAGGCTGCAGAAAATAGTACTACCGGATCTTTCTACTTCGGGATAAGCCAGAAAGGAAATCTTCAAAGTACAGACAACTGTCCAAGCAGACAGTGCCTACATTGAGTAAAAGACAAACCCGGCAGGTTTGCTTTACAGACCGGTAGGTCTGAAACAGGATGCCAGGTCTGAGATTGACTGTCAGGTCTGAGGAGAAGACCGGCAGGTCTGAGACACTGAATCACTGCACAGCTGACCAGCCAATCAGATTCAAGGAAGTGAAATATGACCGTTGGCATATTTCACCTATAAAAGGAGGCAGTTGCAGAAGAGTAAATGCGGGACAAAAAGGCAGATATTGAGCAGTTACTAAGTGAGACAAACATTAAGTGCATTTACTACAAGTGATAACAGTGTGGTATTCTAAGAAAGCCTAAGTGCTAAATTCTAAGTGTGTTCTACAATTTCGGTGTGAATTGTAAGAGTGTTATCGAGCAGAAAATAAGTCTCGATCGGATTGTATTTGTATTCCTTAGTGAATATCCTTCTCGCGGTTTCGAGAGGAAGGGGTGACGTAGGAGTTTTATCTCCGAACATCCATAAAACTCTGTTGTGTTATTTATTTTCTGTTGGCTTCCTTACATAACCGACTAACTTAACCATACCGCTCCAAACCAACTCCATACTGACCATACCGAATATCCAGATAACCGAAACCGACCCACCATTCTTCAATTCTCCATCATCCGAAACCGACTCCGCCTATCATACACGTGTATCGCTTCAACTTGAAAGCAAACCTCTTCCGCGCTTGAACCTAGTTCAAGGGTTTGTGACAGGTTGTGTAGTATTGAAACCCCGGTATTAATCTCTAACCGGATTAATCACCACCCTACGAGTGAGAACCGCTAACCGGTCCAACCCCCGGTCCACTAGCGGCGATCTAGATCCTAACAATTGGTATCAGAGCAGTTAGTTTCAATACTCAAGCAAACATGTATCAAGATAGGCCTCCAATGCTAGAAGGTGATGACTTTGCCAACTGGAAGGCACGCATGCACCTGCATCTAGTCACCTTGGATGATGAAATGGAATCCGTTCTAACCGAAGGACCGATAGTCATTGATAAAGACAGAAAAGAATGGACAGCTGATGATAGGAGAAGGAACAATCTAGACAACCATGCAAGAAACCGGATCTCCAACAGCGTGGACAGAAATACATACTGCAAGATCAGAGATTGCAAAACTGCAAAGGAGACTTGGAACACGGTCATCCAGATTTTTGAGGGAAATGAAAGAACCAAAGAGAACAAGATAATGGTGGCCACACAGAAGTTTGAAAGCATCAAAATGAAACCAGGGGAAACTATGAAGGAATACAGTGACCGGTTCACTGGTGTATTAGATGAGTTAGCAAATCTGGGCAAGAAATACGACAACAAAGAGGTCATTATGAAGGTCTTGAGATCTCTTCCGAGTGCTTGGGATATAAAGACGATGGTCATGAGAGAATCAAAGAGCCTACGTAAGATGAAATTATACGATGTATTCGAAGATCTCAAGGCTTATGAGTTCGAGATGAATTCCAGAACTGAAGAGGAAGTCTCGGCCTCAACGTCAACTAGAGCACTGTTCACATCTACGGAACCGGCTGCACCTGCTCCTGTTACTATATCTACATCTGCACCGGTACCGACTCCTGCACCTGCACCGATCAGAACCGCCGAACAGTTTACTGAGGACGCCATGGCCATGCTTGCACAGAAGTTTGGGAGGTTCATGAAAAGGAGCCAACCGACAAACAACTACTATGGTGACAAATCCAATATAAGATGTTATAACTGTAACTGTATGGGACATTTTAAGTGGGAATGCAGGAAACCAAGGAGAGATACACAGAAACCAGACTACCAAAATAACCGGAACAACTATCAACAAACCGGTGAAGGAAGTGAAGTACCGAAAGCATTGATAGCCGACGATGGAGGAAGTCTATGGGCTCACAGTGACAGTGACGATGACCTCACATGTCTCATGGCAAATGAGGAACAGGTATTTGACTCTCCCTGTGATGAATTTACTAAAGATGAACTATATGAAGCATTGAATGACATGGTAGAAGAATATAAGAACCTACTGACCATGCTACCTAAGCATATCAACCTTAAAGCCGATCCCATAGTACCGATCCCAGTAGAACCAGAGGTAACTATCATAACCGAACCAGAAGCTATACAACCTGATGATATCCATACCCTAGAAACCGAATTAGAACTTAAGATCGAACAACCTAGTGAGTCAACTAGAAGACTAACCGAAAAAGAGAATGCCAGATTTCAGTATACGATGGCCGCCTATAGGAGATCTAGCGATATAGTAAAAAACCTGAACAAAGAATACAGGCATCCACGTTGTAAGAATGGCCTAGGATACATAGAGAACAGATCTAAAAACCGAAAACCCATATGGAAAGCAAAGCTTACAAAAGGAAACCTCCCCTTTATAAAATTCCTAAAGAGCACCTGTACAGCTGAAGAAGAGGAGACCGCGTATTATAGGGAAGAAAAGACAAAGTATGACTATGTTGGCCCAACCGATTCATGGCTTGACCTTGAGAAAAGGAAAGCAGAAATCCTCAAATATAAGAAAGACTTCCCTGAACCACGTAGGTCAACCTATAGATCATCAAACCAAAGACCATCATCATTTAGGTCATCTGTAGGGAAACCGAAATACACCAGACCAAGTGTGAGGAGAACAGTTGAAACTTTAGCAAAGAAGACCGTTCGACTTATCAAGGTTTGGGTACCTAAGGGACTAATCGCATGTGGACCCAAGTAAATGTGGGTACCAAATAGTTGTAAATATGTACTTTGTGCAGGATCCAAAGAAACGGCTAGGAAACTCTGAATGGTTCTTGGACAGTGGTTGCTCCAGGCACATGACCGGAAATAGCAATCTGCTAACCGACATTAGATCAGTAACCGGTGCTCCTATCACTTTCGGTGACAACTCTAAAGGTAAAACCGTGGGCAAGGGTAAGATTGTCCATGGTAACCTAACTATTGATAATGTACTTCTAGTTGAAAACCTACGTTTTAATCTACTTAGCATTAGTCAGATGTGTGATGCCGGATACACAGTAGAATTCCTTAAACATGCATGCTTAGTTAAGAACTCTCAAGGAATAGTACTACTAACCGGAAATAGGATAGGTAACATCTACAAGGTAGACTGGAAAACTAGAGTAGAACACCCTATATGCATGATAGCTAAAACTGATCAAACCTGGCTATGGCACAAAAGATTAAACCACTTAAACATGAAAACCTTAAACTACATTCGTGGTAAGAAACTAGTTGAAGGCATCCCAGATATAGTATTTAACCAGGATAAGGTTTGTTCAGCATGCCAGATGGGTAAACAAACTAGGTCATCATTTAAGAGCAAAGGAAATCTCCAATCTAGCCGATGCCTAGATCTTCTTCACATGGATCTATTTGGACCGATTCAGGTCATTAGTCTAGGAGGTATGCTTTACACCATGGTAGTTATTGATGATTACTCTAGATATACATGGGTAATATTCTTACCATCTAAACGTGAAACGGTATCAAACCTAATCAACCTCCTTAAGCGTTTGCAAAATGAAAAATCAACTCGTATAAATTGCATTCGAAGCGATAGAGGTACCGAATTTACTAATAGCACATTAACTGCATATCTTGATGAATCCGGCATTAGACACGAGTTGTCTAGTGCCAGGACTCCTCAACAAAATGGCCTGGCCGAGAGAAGAAACCGGACTCTCAAGGAAGCCGCACGGTCCATGATAGCCGACTCCGGCATTGCTCAGAAATATTGGGCTGAAGCTATCAACACTGCATGCCATACACAAAATCGGTCTTTGATTAACAGATTTCACAACAAAACACCATATGAGGTTTATTTTAACAGAGTTCCCAAACTTAAATACCTCAGGATTTTCGGTTGTAAATGTTATATTCATAATAATGGTAAAACCCAACTTACTGCTTTTGATGCAAAGACCGATACCGGCATTATGCTAGGATACTCATCGGTAAGTAAAGCATATAGAGTGTATAACAATAGAACTGCAACCATGGAGGAAACAATTCACGTTGTTTTCGATGAATCGGTTGAAAGCAACACTGCTTCATGCTTTGATCTACATAACAGACTGGAAAATAACGATATTCACTCTGATAGCGAAGATGAGACCCCGGTCTTCAGGGGATTTGTCCATGACCTAATGGGTAATATTGATACCCCGCCGGATCAAGCTGTTTCACAGCAGGAAGCTGACACTTCGGTCCAACCCGAGGAAGCCGGTCGGTCTGACAATCTTGGTCAGCCTACCGGCATGTCTAGCCTTGATCAATTAAACGGTAACTTGGTAGACACCCTTGAACTGAATCTCAGAAGAAACAGTAAACATCCTCCTGAGCAAATTATAGGTGACCCTTCAGAACCTGTTCGAACTAGGAGTCAACTTCTGGAAGGATATTTTAACTCTGCTTTTATATCCCAGATTGAACCGAAAAGAATAGATGAAGCATTGTCAGATCCGGACTGGATCTTGGGAATGCAAGAAGAACTAAACCAGTTCGAGAGTAGTAAAGTCTGGTACTTAGTTCCCAGACCGAAAGATAAATCGGTCATAGGAACAAGATGGGTATTCAGAAACAAACTCAATGAGGACGGTTTGGTCACGAGGAACAAAGCCAGATTAGTGGCTCAAGGCTACAAACAGGAAGAAGGCATTGACTTTGAAGAGTCATTTGCTCCTGTAGCCAGGATTGAAGCCATTAGGATCTTTCTTGCATTTGCTGCTTTCAAAAATTTCAAAGTTTTTCAAATGGATGTTAAAAGTGCATTTTTGAACGGTGATATACGAGAGGAAGTGTATGTTGAACAGCCACCCGGCTTCAAGAACGCTGCACTTCCAAACCATGTATACCGACTAAACAAAGCTTTATACGGTCTAAAGCAAGCACCAAGAGCCTGGTATGATACGCTAACCGCATTCCTATTAGAGCATGATTTCACCATCGGTTCAGTGGATAAGACCTTGTTCAAATTTGAAAAGAAGGAACATATCCTACTTGTTCAAATCTATGTAGATGATATCATTTTTGGTTCCACTGACCCCAAGCTTTGTGACAAATTTTCAAAAATGATGACTGACAAATTTGAAATGAGTATGATGGGAGAATTAAGTTTCTTCCTAGGTCTTCAGGTTAAGCAACTCAAGGAAGGAACATTCATCAGTCAACCGAAATATACCAAGGAGCTTCTAAAGAAATTCGGTATGGACACCTGCTCCTCGGCGGCCACTCCAATGAGTTCATCCATTAAATTGGACAGAGATGATGAAGGGCAATCAGTAGATCAGATTGCATACCGGGGCATGATCGGTTCCCTGCTATATCTGACAGCAAGTAGACCGGACATCTTGTTTGCAGTTGGTGTATGTGGGAGATTTCAAGCAAATCCAAAGCAATCCCATTACACAGCCGCAAAGAGGATACTGAAGTATCTAAAGGGCACACCTGATGTCGGTCTGTGGTACCCAAAGGACTCATCATTCAATCTAACGAGCTACTCAGATGCAGACTATGCAGGCTGCAAGATTGACAGAAAGAGTACCAGTGGAACATGTCAGTTCCTTGGTGACCGACTGGTATCATGGCATAGCAAGAAGCAGACATCTGTGGCTACATCAACCGCAGAAGCTGAATACTTGGCGGCCGGAAGTTGCTGTTCTCAACTTCTCTGGATCCAACAGCAACTGAAGGATTTCGGCATCACAGCCGAAGAGTCCCCAATTTTCTGTGACAACACAAGTGCCATTGCGATTACATACAACCCGGTTCTCCATTCCAGAACCAAGCACATCGACATAAGGCATCATTTCATTCGAGAGCATGTCACGCTGAAGCATATCCGGCTGGAATACGTACCCACCGATCAACAAGTAGCCGATATCTTCACAAAGCCTCTACAGGAAGCTAAGTTCTCTCAATTTAGACTTACTCTCGGTTTAACCGACATCAATCAGATCCTTCCTAAGGACACTTAAAAGGAAAACCGGCTTCGACAGATAAAACAGGTAGTTCTTCTTAAGCTGCTGATTTTTGAATTCTCAAGATGCCTATGGAAGAACCGCCCAGCTCATCAGACAGAGTAAACCGACCGGCTACTTGGTGGAAACACCAACTAACCGCATCGGGATGAACAACTGATGACTGACCGGTTCGGAAGCAGGTCATCCCAGATTATTTGAATTTCACAGATATGGAACAACTACCAATGTTTATAGATATCTGTTCTGAAATGTTGCCTTTTCAAAGAAAACTGGTCGCGCCTAGAAAGACGTGAAGATCTTTTGATATCTTTCATGGTTCAGGCCTATGACCGACACCTAGACTGCAAACATATCCATTTTGGTGAAAAACCTTTTATCCTGCAGTTAATACATGTCATTCCATTTAATGTCTGGACAATAGGATAGCCCCTAAACTAGTATTTAAGAGAGGGCAACACTCACCACAAAAACTCACAAGTCACAAGAATACTCTCTCACTAAGGCATACTAACCATGTCTCAATTCCCAAACATCCTCCAAGTAGATTTTGAATCCTGTACCGGTACCGAACACTATGAAGTGTATCGGATGATTAAGAAGTTAGAAGATACTGGTCTCCAGTATTTTCTGGATGATAAGCAAATCATCTACCCTGCATCCGTTATGGAATTCTACTACAATGCCAGAGTATTCCGGGGAACACCCCATTTTGAGACCCACATTCAATCCAAAGTTGGGGGGATAATTTTCGACTTCACCGAGCAGGACTTTGGTCGGTGTTTCAGTCTGCCCAAGCAGGGGATCACAGATCTCAATCCTCCTGCAGACATTAAGGCTGAGGTATCCCTGGCCTTTGCCCGGTCGGATGAGCCTGTCAACGACCGTGGCTCTAAATCTCTCCTGAGGGCTGAATACCAGCTCCTCAATGATGTCATAGGTAGGGGCATCTTTGGACGAGATGTCACCAATACCTACTGCGTGGCAAGTTTCAACATGATGGCCGCAATCATCACCGGCACTCCGGTAAATTGGTCCCGCGTGCTGTTCGACACCTTGGTCTGGATGATCAACGTCCAGTCCGTTAGTCTCATTCCCCAAATGAGCACCCTCCTGGTGGAACTCGGTGTTCCAACTTGCCCTGGCGAAGGCCTAAACCAGGCTCAGGTGCTAACTAGGGATATGACCGACTCTTTCTATAGTCGGTTTGAAAGAGAATGGAGGAGAAGAAACTTCAACCCTCCTCGTTAAGTCACTTCATCTGGCATCCGGTCGTTTTGCTGCATGTACCGGATGCACCATTAACCATATCGGCCTCATCCATGTCCATTTCAGTTTTATTTATGCTTCCCTTAACTTCATCACTTATGTATGTCATTTTCGGTGTTGTCTCTACCGTCTTCGGTCTCCATCTAATATATATATCATTATGTGTTAAATGCATTTAATGAGATAATCCAATTTAATGAGATAACTCCCAACCACCTGCACATTTAATTCCCAACTAATCTGGTTACTTTCCAACGAATATTTATCTCGAGATCTGCAAACCGCTACTTCCCAATGCACTTTGGAAAGAAAAAGATTCTTTCCCTTAATAAGACAAAACCAACAATCAATGCTCTGATTTTCCCTCCAAAAACAATTCTATATAAGGAGCCATCCTCCCTTCACTTTCTCACATTCACGATCACTTGCACCCTCTTGAATCTCTCTCTCTCTCTACATCATCATCATGCCAAGCCGAACTTTGGGAAATTTTCTGAGTGTTGACTTCGGCTCATGCTTGGCCGAATGGGACTACGACCACCCAAAGAAACACATGTTTGAAAGTCTCATTGTTACCGGTCTTCAAGCCTTCCTTGACGAATCCGGTCCCATACTGACTGAGGACGTCAAGGAATTTTTCAGAAATGCTGTCAACTGGGGAGACCGCATTGTAACCACTGTAAGGAATCATACCTTCCGGCTTGATGAAGCCGAATTTGCCTCCCTCTTCAATCTGCCCAAAGAGGGGTTCTCTGATTTTCCGGCCTTAGAGGGCACTGATGAATACTACTATGTGTACCGCTGCTTAGGAACCTTCGAGACGGTGGAAACCTATGGGTTAAAAACCCGCCTCGGTCGAAGCACTCAGCTACTTCTTGAGATTGTCACTCGGTCCATTCTGTGCCAATCTGTAAATCAGCGGTTCTCAAAGAATACCTATAATATGATGACCCACATCTACAACCACACGCCCATCAATTGGGCAGCGGTCCTCTTTCAAACTTTGAGGAAAATGGTGCGGACCAAGAAGGGTCTCGGCTTTGCACCCCACATCAGCAGGCTGATTCTCAAGTACCGGCCAGATTTTGGACCGGGCACACCGGCATCCCCCTCAAATATTCTCGATAGAGATGCCGTGGTGGAAAAGTACTCCAAAATGGTGTTTACTGATTAAACATCTTTATTTAAATGTCTTCCTTTCGATCCTATCGGTTTCCATTCTAATAAAATACTTTTTCAGTTTTGATCGCCTCTCTTTACTCTTTGCATCTATCTAACATAACCGGCCTCACATCGTTCGTATCCGGTTTTATAAAATATGCTTAAAACGGTTAAAATCAAAAATCTGAAACACTACTAGAAACCGATCTGCCATTCGGTCTCAAAGAAATGATTGCGTGACCGATGACATAGGCAAAGAACCTTGGAGGGAAAATCTCCCGCCCAAAGACACCGCACACTGTTTCGTACGAAACCACGTCCTTTCGTTTTGGAGGGAAATCTCCCGCCCATTCATGATGGGACGGTTTGGCTTCCAAACCGTGCCTATAAAAGGGGGGTCTTCGTCATATTTTTCATTCTCACAGAAATTCACTTTCTCTCTCTAAGCTACTAAATCCTTCGAAACCGATTTCTCTCACTCTCAAACTACTCAAACATGGGTCGTGATGCGGTATTGTTCAAACTATACTCTCAAGTGGACTTTGATGAGATTCGGCAACATGGAACAACCGAGGCCAAAAACGTAATTGACCGACTCATTAAAACCGGTCTGGGATATTTTCTGGAGGGACCTCATGTAATCTACAAGAACGCGGTTGAAGAGTTCTTCAAAACCGCAACCGTTTCCTACGACAGGATCCTCGCAACGGTTTGCGGCTCCCAAATAGAAATCACAGAAGCCGTAGTGGCCGAAAGCCTGCATCTCCCAACTACCGGTATGGACGCAACAGCAGAGATGGACGACGACGTTTTTAAGATGGCTTGCCGCCGTGTATCAGCAACAAACAATCCGGTTCCCACATCCGGAAAGAAACAACTGCTGAAACCGGAGCTCATCCCGGCGTGTGACGTTTTTGCCAGGGCGATACTGGCAAGGGGAGGAAATTTCAGCAATCTGACCAAGGACAAAATCAGAATGATTTTTCGTCTAATGGAAGGCACAGAGATCAACTGGGCAAGATCGGTCTTCGGCAATCTTATGGAAATGGTGAGACCGGACTCAGATAGGTCTTGGGGGTATGCAGTTCAACTCGGCAAGATCTTCTTACATCTAAAGATCAATGTCGGTCCCGGTGTTGGAATACTAAAACGCAGCATCATTCGATCAAGGCATTTTCTTCCAAGAAAGCAGTCGGCCTCCAGTTCCACAGGTGGCCGAAAGAAGAAAGCCGCGAAGAAAACTACCCCGGCAAAAGCAAGAACCGGAGGAAAGAGAAAAGAAAAAGTGACTTTCGAAGACCTACCTCAACAAACAGAGGATGAAGAATGGGACGATGAGGAAGCCGATTCAGAGGGAACCGAAAATGAAACGGTCCATGAGGACGATCTCTCGGCTCGGAGTCCGACCGATGCCGAACAAAGTTTCAATCCTGAGACCACCGAGGGTGGGGAAGGGAATCATGAGGGAGCCGATAATGAAGGCCTCAGCAGGGAAGAAGCCGATGATGCCGAGGCCGAAAGATTAGCCCAGAATATCTTTCAGGGCATCATCAGGCGGAATGAAGACGTTATAAACTTATACTTGGAGTGGCATGAGCACCGCTTCAACACGAACTATAATAACATGATGACGGACTTGAACCAAGAGGATTGCTTCGCCAGGTTGGAGGACGTAGAGGACAATATCTTAAGCCTCACAAAATCCAGTACCATTCATGAGGTACAGTGCCGAACTTGCCTACTGATACCGAGAAGTCATCTTCGACAGCTAAGAAGGCGTATCAGGAAGATTAAGGAAGAATATGCCGAAGGAGGATCGGTGTCTACCGTAGCACCGCGAGTAATAGAAAAACTTCAAAAAGGCAAATGGGAAGTACACCAAGAGATAGCGCGGTTAGAAGCAATTTGCGCTCAGAAACAAGTTCCGGTGTATACCGCTCCGGTCATCGAAGACTTTCAAATGGACTGGGCATCAACTTCGAGAGAAGACACCGCGACACCGAGGGACATCGAGACTCCGATGCCAGAAGATGATGAGGTATCGACTCCAAGAACTGTTGAGGTATCGACTCCAAGAACAATCGAGATACCAACTCCAGGAACTGTTGAGGTACAAACTTTAGAGGATGTTGAGGTACCGATCCTGGAAAATGCGGCACTAAACTCGGTGGATGCGGTCGCATTAGAAACACCTACTGAGGTTGTTGAAATACTAGACTCCGATGTTGAGAGAGCCGACCCTAATCAGACTGAGCAGTCCGCTCCCACTCCTCCACCGGCAGCCACCATCTCAGTTCCTCCTAAGGAATGGATTGATGACCTATTTCAAAAATTTGAAGTAGTTGTTTCGAAGCGGATTGAGGACCGTCTCCGGCAGTTTGACACTTCAATATCAGAGAAGATTGATGACCGCATACTTGACCACAACGTCTCCAAGCTTCAACCGCTCAAGGATAGATGCGAGACCGTTTTCGATTCGGCCATGCAGTTCGCCGATGTGACAAAGAACGTTGTGGATTACCATCAAACGCGCCTGGAGCAACTTAGCACCGGACTATGGGAAGAGGCCGGTGAGCGAGAAAATTGTGCTCATCATATCTTAGCTCTGGAGAGTCTCACTTCGAAATTACAGAAGGATTTCGAACGGGTTGATCCGACAATTGAACGAGTCTCGGTACTGGAAAAGAAAAACGATGATCTCGTGGCCGAAGTAAAGGCACTAACTGAACAGATGGCCGAAATTCTGAAGGCCAAGGAAAACGCAGATGCCGCGGCCATAGAGGCCGATGCTCTAGTTGCAAAGAGGGTCCAAGAAAGGCTGGACGCCGAAGCCAGCAAGGACAAAGAGCCGCAGCGAGTATCTCAGATGACCGACGAAGAAATAGAGGCCGAAAGAGCAAGAAGGGGCGAGGCCTTATTCCCAGGATATGCTGAGAAAGTGGCCAGACTGGCTGCGGACGATGCCGCACGACTGGAACGGGAAGCACGAAGGCTGGCCGGCTTTGCAAAGGAAAATGAGAAAAAGAAGAAGGCAGCCGCTTCCGTTTCAGCGCCAGCAACTTCCGTTTCAGCACCGGCAGCCTCAGCTTCGGCATCAAAGAAAAGAAAGAGGCCGGCTAGTAAGAAAGTTCGAATTCTCGAGATGCTCAACACGATCTCTGAACCGGCAGAAACGGGCCCCTCGCAACAAGCCGACCTAATCGAGGAGGAAGTCGTAGAACAGTTGCGGTCCCGATCAAAAAGGCCACGATCTTCCCAGCCGCAACCGCCACCACCACCGAAGAGAAAGAAGAGTGCCTACGAATTCACGGACTCAGAATAGGGACTATCCTTCTTTTTCTTACTTACCTTAGTATTTTTGCTTAGTACTTTCCGGTCATCTATGAATATATAAAGCTATTTTTGAATACCGGTCTTATTTTGCATTTCTACATGATTTTGATAATTTTAAATAAAATAATCAAAAAGGGAGAAATTGTTAGATAAAAGATAGAGATTCATCCAAAACCCCTCCCCCAAAACTTTTCGAAAAAGTTCTCTAACTCTTTTTCAAAATCAAACAACCGGCCTACGGTTGCAAACTTACATAATTTTGATAATTTTAAATAAAATAATCAAAAAGGGAGAAATTGTTAGATAAATTCATACCGGTTCAAATAAACCTAACTTAAACAAACCTCCTACGCAGGAACAAGGAACCGGACCGGATGAACAAAAGAAAACCAACTGAAGAAACCGAACCGGTCAAGCTACCAAACTGATCAAGAATATTCGGTACGCGACCGCAGGAACAAGGAACCGGACCGGATGAACAAAAGAAAACCAACTGAAGAAACCGAACCGGTCAAGCTACCAAACCGATCAAGAATATTCGGTACGCGACCGAACAGAGGAAGGATCGGCCAAAGCCTAAAAGCCAGATCCATCAAATAGCCGATCAACCCTCAAGACAAACATAACCGGAATAAGTCCGGTCACTTCACTATCAAAAGATACTCGGCCAAGTCAAGTGGCCAACCTAGGCCAAGTAAAGAGGCCGACCTGCACAAGAAGACACTTTGGGTATCTGTTGAGAATGATACCAAAGGAACAGACTGAATACTTCCATATCCATGCAAGTCTGAGGAAAGACTGCAGGCTGCAGAAAATAGTACTACCGGATCTTTCTACTTCGGGATAAGCCAGAAAGGAAATCTTCAAAGTACAGACAACTGTCCAAGCAGACAGTGCCTACATTGAGTAAAAGACAAACCCGGCAGGTTTGCTTTACAGACCGGCAGGTCTGAAACAGGATGCCAGGTCTGAGATTGACTGTCAGGTCTGAGGAGAAGACCGGCAGGTCTGAGACACTGAATCACTGCACAGCTGACCAGCCAATCAGATTCAAGGAAGTGAAATATGACCGTTGGCATATTTCACCTATAAAAGGAGGCAGTTGCAGAAGAGTAAATGCGGGACAAAAAGGCAGATATTGAGCAGTTACTAAGTGAGACAAACATTAAGTGCATTTACTACAAGTGATAACAGTGTGGTATTCTAAGAAAGCCTAAGTGCTAAATTCTAAGTGTGTTCTACAATTTCGGTGTGAATTGTAAGAGTGTTATCGAGCAGAAAATAAGTCTCGATCGGATTGTATTTGTATTCCTTAGTGAATATCCTTCTCGCGGTTTCGAGAGGAAGGGGTGACGTAGGAGTTTTATCTCCGAACATCCATAAAACTCTGTTGTGTTATTTATTTTCTGTTGGCTTCCTTACATAACCGACTAACTTAACCATACCGCTCCAAACCAACTCCATACTGACCATACCGAATATCCAGATAACCGAAACCGACCCACCATTCTTCAATTCTCCATCATCCGAAACCGACTCCGCCTATCATACACGTGTATCGCTTCAACTTGAAAGCAAACCTCTTCCGCGCTTGAACCTAGTTCAAGGGTTTGTGACAGGTTGTGTAGTATTGAAACCCCGGTATTAATCTCTAACCGGATTAATCACCACCCTACGAGTGAGAACCGCTAACCGGTCCAACCCCCGGTCCACTAGCGGCGATCTAGATCCTAACAGGTATGGTTCGAACTTGCAACATAACAAAATAAGTACGTCCATAAACTTAAAACGATTAAAAATAAAATTAAAAATGTTATAGGTATGGTTCGAACTTGCAACATAACAAAATAAGTAGAACCCTTTAACCAACTAGGCTAATAATATTTTATATTTTAAATTCAACACCAAATTTGATAAATGTCCAATTTGATGAACGCATGACATTTTAACCATAAAAGTTTAACTTTTTAACTAATATATATATATATATATAAATATATATATAATGATGCTTAATTTTTAAAGTGTCCGGATTGCCGGGTCGAGAGCTGTGGTTAATTTGGATATATATGTGAGAATAAATAGATACTTAAATCGAATTGTGGGTTGACTCGCCCATAAATATTTTTACCGTAATATTTTTTACGATTTTTTATATTATTATTCGTGCAAATGCACAAGATAAATGCTAGTGTTATTAAAAGAGAAAGTAAACTGTATTCTATTGCAACTATAATGTTTTTGGATGAATGGGTATGACCTTTTGTCCCATCCTCAAATATTTATATATTTAACTCAGTACTATACTATTTTTATAATATTTTAAAATTGTATCATGTAACTGATCCCATAACCTAAAGGATTAAGTATAGTATTTTTCTAATATTTTAAAATTGTAGTAACTCATTGAATGACTTATATTGTTCCCAAGTGCAGATGTCACCCTTGCACTTTCATAATAATAATAATAAAATTTAAACAAATATCCTACATCCATATATAATGACTTTTATATATATATATATATATAGTTTGTTTTTGTAAGTTATATATATATTAATAAATAAAATATTTATTATCCTAACAAAATAGATATTAATAAGATTTCAAAATTTGAACTCTACAACTATCTTATTATATTTATAAAAAAAAATATTAACCAACAATTAAGTTAAGTTGTTTTTATTAATTTTTAACTTAAAAATATTAAATATCTTTATATTATTTTATTTATTTATTTATTAACTTTAACGGTTAAATATTATATTAGTTTATAAAAATGTTAAAAATAATTAAATTTTAATAAACATTTTATTTTCTGATGAAACATATGAGTGATAATATATATAGAAATTTTACTATTAAAATTTTATTTTAAAAAGTATTTATTTCAAAAAAAAAAAAACTAAAACAATGATATAATTATAGATTATATATTAGGGTATTAATTATTACTTGAATTTTTTTTTAAAAGTCACCATTATTGTAAAAATATTACTCAATATTTATATTTTTATTTAAAACAGTACCACAATACGGTCTCACTTTTTTTATATATATATATTCACATAATCCCGACTTTTTCTCTTTTTATATATTCATATAATCTAATATTTTATAAATATTGAATATAATTCCCACTTAAGTTATGTTAATTTTTAATCTCAACTTTGATTAGGTTAATATATAACTCTTTATTTACAAATGTTCGTTACTTTCGATTATATATATATTATATATATATTAAGGGAGATGCTTTTCTCACCCCCTCTCTCACTTCTTAATTAACTCATATATTTATCCCTACCACCTTTATATATTTACATTTCTTATTTTAATTATTTTACTTATTTTATTTTATTTTATTTAATTATTAAGTTTTTTTATTAAATATAATTAATTAATTTTTAATATTTTTTTAACTTTATTTATTTAATTAAAAATATAAAATATTATTATTTTTATATTATAATTATTTAAAATATATTAAATATAATATTATTAAGGAAAATATTATGATTAGATTAATTATTAATTATTATTTAATAGATAATTTTATTTATAAAAATATTAATAATTATTAATATTATGTTTGAATAATTATTAATATATAATATTATTAATTAAAATTAAAAATAATTATTAATATATAATATTATTAATTAAAATTAAAAATATTATGTTTGACTAATTATTAATATATAATATTATTAGTTAAAATATTATGATTAGACTAATTATTAATTATTATTTAATAAATAATTTTTATAAGTATTTTAATATATATATATATAATTAATATAATAAAATATTAAATATTTATATTTTATTAAATTAGTACACATTTCAATATTTAATATATTTTAAATAATTATAATATAAAAATAATAATATTTTGTATTTTTAATTAAATAAATAAAGTTAAAAAAATATTAAAAACTAATTAATTATATTTAATAAAAAAAACTTAATAATTAAATAAAATAAAATAAGTAAAATAAATAAAATAAGAATATATAAATATATAAAGGTGATAAGGACATTTTTAAATTAAATTAAAGAGTGAAGCGGGGGTGGGAATATGGGAGGAGGTGGGAAAAGCAATTTGCATATATTAATTAGAATAATTTAATGATATTCTTTATTTATTATAAAAAAAATATTAAAGTGTATTTTTAATTGGTAATTTTAAAATCAATCAATTATAAAACAATATAAATAACATGAAACTATTTGTTTTTACATTTTTATAGATTACATTATTAGAAGTTAATAATAATGATATAGTCTGAAACTAAATTAATGATTAAAATAATTTTATTTATTTTAAAATAATGAATAATTTTTGTACAGGAAATTAACAAAATCTTATAACTTTTATTTTTATTAAGATATTTGTAAGAAATTAAATTTAAATTGTCTAGCTGTTTTCATAACATATTGATCAAATCTTTTCAACACTTCATAATATATAACATTGTATATTTTAAATTATAATAGAATATAAAATTTTATAACGATTCTCTACATCTAACTCCTCCACGAGCTAGGACGCATGCCGCCAATATATTTCAGCGACATATTGTTCTCTTCTCTTAAATACCGAAGAATGAGAAAAGCTATTGTAATTTTAAACTAATTCATAAATTTCATTAATGAATGGAAATTAGAATGTGCGTAATAAAATTAAATCAAATTCACAATAAATTCAAACGTGAATTAAAGGGTGAAATTTGATCTAAATGTATAATTTGAATTAATTAATTTTAAATACTTTAATGACCAATTGACAAAATGTTGTTAATCTCTAATGTAACGTACATGAGTTTATTATTATTAATTGTTTAATAATTTAATATTATATATTATTAACAATTGAAAAAACTATGTAATGTGAGTATTGCAAAATAAATGACTTAATTAATTTTGACAAATAATTACCCTTCATTAAGAAGAAATATTAAGGCAAATGAAGAGACAACCAATGTGAGTTGTTAGATCAATTGATGATTTAATGAACAGTTTATTATTTCAACAATGTAAATAGACATTTTATCCTACGTCATATGATATCTCTTTTTCACTTCATCATTGATTATTTTCTCACTCTAGAATTCCAAAAGCTCTTTTCTTGTTTTGTGAGTGTTTTTGAGTTCTTCACTCGATATTTCCATTGAAATCCGATGATAATTTAGGTACGCTGATCAAGTTCGACGAGTAGTGATTTCAGTGCCGAATCACTACTAGATTCGTTGTACCCTAGGAGACAGTCATTTACGATAAACTCTAGCACAAACGGGAGACGATAGAACTGTTTTAAGGGAAATGTGTCTAACACATGCCTCGAATCAACATCTCAATCGCTGATGTCGTTCTTCGTATATCTAATTTATTTGTAACATCATATGTATATATATTTTCTGTTATTCAAGACAATATATCTAACAATCTTAAAATAGTCTCCATGTGTTAAGTTATTTAGTAGCTTGTGCCATCGAAATATTTGTCTTTGATGTTTTAGGAATACGAGTTATGATGTTATAAAACAGATGATGGCTTATTTCGACAAGATAAAGTTGTTCATCTAAAGGAATAGAAGAATCTACAAATAAAGAAAAGTTTTTATTGTATACATGTAATGTTAATTATTATTAATATTATTTGTATAAAAACTTACTTTGATAAGCTAATATATGTTGATGTAAATATATATTCTAAAGAAAAAATTATGTATATTCATTATACAAACGTTTTCTAGAAAATAAATTAGAAAACAACAATTTATTTTATTTTTACTTAAATGATTGTTGGTTATTAAAATTATTATTAAAAATAAATGAAAAAAAATAACTAAAGAGTTAGCTTTTAATTTTCAGAAATAAATTAATAATTATAATTTTGTAATAGTAATTAAAATTAATTATAAATGAAATATATGATTTCAGTTTTAAAATAATTAATTATAATATATACCTTCTTAAATTAAATAAGCGTGATGATTAATAAGAATGTGATATGTTGATTATTAACGAAATATAGTCTATTTATATATACATATAAATTGTCTTATATATTTACCTTTTAATTATGATACTAAGTTATTAATTTTGTTTCACAGAGTTTAAGATAAAAAGAAGAGAAAAATAAGTTTATCTAAAAAGAATATAAAAGGTCGTAAACAATAATACAACAATGAAAAGGCGCAATGGCGCAGTGGTTCAAAGTTAAGATGTAATGGTGCGTGACGGACTGTGGCATCTATATATATATATATATATATAATGATGCTTAATTTTTAAAGTGTTTGGATTGTTGGGTCGAGAGTTGTGGTTAATTTGTATATATATATGAGAGTAATGGATACTTGAGTTGGATTGTGGGTTGACACGCTCATAAAATTAAAACAGTTAAAAATAATAATGGTCGCCGCCTTGGAATCAGTTCTCCTACAACTTGCAACTTAACAACACAAGTACAATCCTTTAACCAACTAAGCTAATAACACTTTATATTTTAAATTATATAGTTTTTAATTGTACGGGGAAGAAGTGACTTTATAGGTTAAACGAATTGAGTTGATGAATCAAACTATATCAATTGTTTTAGAGATCGTTTTGCAATGTGAGAGTAAATGGATACTTGAGTTGAATTTTGGTTGACCCGCCCATAAACTTAAAACAGTTAAAAATAAAGTTAAAAATTCTATCACATTTTTACCTAATTTTTTTTTACGGTTTTTATATTATTATTCGTGAAAATGCACTAGATACATGATAGTTAGATATAATAATGACTTATTATTCTAATAATAAATATCATTTAACACAAAAATAATTAATTAATAATTAAGAATTAGATAATAATAACAACTCATCCATCAAATAACAAAAAAGTAATAATCAAATATTAAACAAAACAATGTTCCTTGTTACTAATATAAGTTAGGAATCAAAAATTAAATAAAAAAATATTAATTCATTTTTATTCATATTAAATTAAATAAAAAATAAATTATTCAAAAAAATATTACAGTAAAACATAAAATTCATAAATAAATTTTTAATTTTTTTTTCTAAAATGAGAATTTAAGAATGGTTAGAAATAATATTGAATAATAAAATGAAAGATAAAATAAATAAGAAAAACTAATATAAAAATAATAAAAAATTTAAGAATAAAATAAATAATTAATGAAAGAGAATGAGAGATAAAATATATTAATATTTAATTAATAAATATATAAATAAAAAAGAAAAATTAATTATGCTTTTACTAATTGAGGCTAAATGAGCCTATTTTTTATTTTTTTTAGAAATGATTGGGAGGGGGAATTTGAGAAAGAGAATGGGGAGGAAATAATGTGGCGCAATTTGATTAGTCAAAAAAATTACAAAATTTCTCTCTATTCTCTCTCCTCACCTTTAATCCTTTTTCCAACCAGTGTAGTGACACATCATTCCCCCATTCTCTCTCAAATTTCTTCCCCTTATTACTCCTCATTTTTTTTTTATAGTATTTATGTTTAAATTATATTTCATTATGTATAAGGTGAACTTTTTATTTATTTATTAATTAAATATTCATTTTTTCCCTTTCTTTTTTTTATTTATTAATTAAATACTTTTTATCGTTTTTTTTTTTCTCTTTTTTTTATATATGTAAAAAAGGTTAATAATCTTTTTATTTAATTTTGATTTAGGATTTAAAATTTTAGTATCTATAAATTAAATATTCATTTTTTCTATTTTTTATTAATTAAAAACACATTTTATCACTTTCTTTATTTTTTTTTCTTTTTTTATTTTCAGTATAAAAATAATAAAATTAATACTTTTTATCTAATCTTTCATTCATGATTTAAAATTTTAATATTTATTAATTAAATAATCATTATTTCTATCTCTTTCTTTTTTTATAAATTAAATACTCATTTCATTTAAATTTTTAATATTTATTAATTAAATATTTATTATTTCTATCTCTTTCTTAGTCATTTAAATGTACTTCTTATTAAAAAAAAATACTTCTTATTAAAAAAAATGGTTCATTTATACTTTATTAGTAAACAAAGTTAATTTTTTTTTAAATTTAATATTTATTAATAAAAAAAATTTCTTTCTCTTCCTTTTTTTATTAATTAAATACTCATTTTATAACTTTCTTTGGTTTTTTTTAATATAAACGAAAAAGGTTATATTTTATTTAATCTTTGATTTAGGATTTCAAATTTGGATATTTACTAATTAAATATTCATATTTTTTCTCACTTTCATTTCTAATTAATTAAAAACTCATTTTATCGTTTTTTTAATATAAACAAAAATAAAATTAATAATCTTTTATTTAATCTTTGATTCAAGATTTATAGTTTTTAACAAAATTAAAATCATAATAAATATTAAGCTACTTTATCCAATATAATATTTAAATATTAGTTACTAAAAAAAAATTAAACAATTTTAAAATAATCGAGGTTGATACGAAAAGAAATTAAAATAATTCAATTAAAATAATCAAATATTAAATTACTGACAAATAATAACTAAATTAATTAATTAATAAAAAAATAAATATTTAATTAATAAATATCAATTTATTTGAGCGAGACAAAAATAGAGATACGTGATATTTAAATTAATTTTATTAGTTTAACATTTAATTAAACTAGTTATAAAAATACATATTACATATATTTAAATCAACCAATTTTTTTTTTAATACTACTACTTCCCAAAGAGGGCCAAGGATCCCCACCCCACTCATTATTTGGGCTTCATTTTCTTGATTTTTTCATATATATTATAAATACTAACATTCATTTGAAAAAAAATAAAATAAATAAGAATACTTATTTGAAAAAAATAAAATCAACAAGAACACTCATTAATATTAATGTCATAATAATAGAAGAAAATATTTTTTCACAAAATCAGCCCAATATTTTAACTTATCACAAAATCAGCACAATATTTTAACTTATATATTTTTTTCCTAACAATATTAAAAGAATATTTCACTCAATAAACATAAACATGGTTTTTGAGTTTTTTTCTCTCTAAAATCTAGCTTTACTATTGTATTGTATCACCCACTTTTTAATTATTCAATCACTTAATTTATTAATTAAAATCTTAAAATTTATTTATTTTAAATTTAAATTTTAAATATATATATTTTTAATAATTTATCTATAGAAAAGATGAATAACCTTTTTTTTATCAAATAATATATATATTTTTTTAAACTCATAAAAATTCTTACAAAACCAAGATCAAACCAGCCCTTACACTTATGCAAAATCTCACATTTGAGTTGATTTTATTCACTATTAAAATTTTACGATTTTAAATAAAAATAAAGAATGAAGTAGAGCTTAACTTTAAAAAAAAAAATTATCTTATTTAAATAAATATTTTATTTTATTAAATTAGTTTTATACTTAGTTATAAATATAAATAATAACAAATATATATTTGAATAAATTTTCACTATTTAAACTAAAATTTTAATTTTAAAACTTGATAAGTTATCAATTATTTTAAGTAAATTATTGTCCCATTTTTAAAATTTTTTTAAGTAAATTATTGATTTTATCATAAATAGATATCTAAAAAATTAATGTATAATATATATATATATAATATGAGCTTAATTTTCAAAGTGTCGGATTGACGGGTCGAGAACTGTGGTTAATTTGGATATATATGTGAGAGTAAATGGATACTTGGGTCGGATTATGGGTTGACCCGCCCATAAACTTAAAACGGTTAAAAATAAAATTAAAAATGTTATAGGTATGTTTCGAACTTGCAACATAACAAAACAAGGAGAACTCTGTAACTAACTAGGCTAATACAACTTTATATTATAAATTCAATACCAAATTTGATAAACGCGAGACATTCTTAACAATATAAGTTCGACTTTTTAACTAACTAATATATATATAATATATATAATATATATATATATAATGATGTTTAATTTTCAAAGTGTTCGGATTGCCGGGTCGAAGTTAATTTGGATATATATGTGAGAGTAAATGAATACTTGAGTCGGATTGTAGGTTGATCCACATATAAACTTAAAGCGGTTATTTATGTTTCGAACTTGCAACTAACAAAACAAGGACAACATTTTAATCAAGTGTGATTGGGATGTGTTTTGACGGGGGATAATAAGTCGATAATAATTGAAATTGGTTAAAAAATATAAATCAAATATTTGATTAACCAAAGTGTGAAGTTACGATGTTAAATATTAAAAAATATGAATTAGATATTTGATGGACTAAAGTGAAAGTCTAAGGTCACGAGATAAGAGATTCATTGGAAAAAAAAAAATATATGATGAGAAATGTGAGATGATAGATTGTTTTACCGAAGTGAATAAAATGTGAAGTGGGAGTGTTTTATTTTTTATTTTAATATATTATTCGTGATTTATTAAGAATTTTAAATATTGAATATATATTATTATAAATTTTTTAAAATTTATTTTGTTTATATTTTTATCCGTATGTATCGTCAAATTTTCCTAATTAATATAACGTCTTATTTATTTTTCTTCTTGTATGCTCTATATATTTATATTTTTGTGTAAATGTTTATCATTTGTAATTTCACTCCATTTTTTAATAGAAACAAGTAACATTATTGGGTCTAAACAACTATTACCTAGAATTCTGATCTTTCAAGTTGGGTCGATGTCTTTTGTGGGGTGGGGAACTTGAATTTGTTCATCATCATCAGTTAATTAATTAATTTGTTTTATTTCGACTCTATATATGCTGTGCGGCGCTTTTGAGTTGAAATGTCCAGAAAAGCGTGACAATCATTAATTTAAATCCACCCAATTCTCATGAAAATTAAATACTTGAAATGCTTTATATTCATTCTCTAGATATATACATTCAAAAAGGAGAAATAAAGCTCACAAACTATATTATTATATATTTATAATCTTTAATTTCATAGGTACTTTGATCAATGCACACAACTGTCCGGCCACCTCTATTTTTTACTCTAGAGTACTCTAGACCACCCTATAAATATATACCCCATTTCTATCTAATTGCTATATCCACCATATATAGCTAGCAAAAAAATCATTTTTTCTTCTTTTTTTTAAGATGGCCAAGTTCGGGTACTTGGTGTTTGTCCTTGCACTCTTTATAGTTCATGCAACGGCTAGGACTGTCCCTAGCGGGGACCAAAAAAATGTGGTTAAGGAGAGTAATCATGTGAAGAGGCCTAATATTGGGAAAGGTGGCCTTAAGGACAATAAATGCCTTATTATTGGAGGGGTACCTCTACTTGGGGGAATTGGTGGGGTTGGCGGGATCGGTGGTGGTGGTGGTTCGAGTAATGGGCTTGGGGGGTTCGACGGTTCGAGTAATGGGTTTGGTGGTGGGGGCGGTCTAGGAGGAGTTGCCGGAGGCTTTGGTGGTGGTGGCATAGGTGTTGCCGCAGGTGGAGTTGGGGTCGGAATTAACCCTTGAGAATTTTCCTATTTATTAGATTTCTTCCAAGTGAGTGGGGAATAATTAATTAATGTTTGTGATGATTTTATGTAAAAGCTGCAGTTTAAATGGTGTTTTCATATATTTTATTAGTTTTGTAATTGATTGCTTTATTTGATTTGTGCATGATGTTCATAGGTAAGTTTCAGTTTATAACTGTAAACCCCCTGAATGATTATATGATGTTTTCTAAGTAATTAATATATTGTATATGTGTGTTTTCATTTTGTATTGACTAACTATACATAATTAATTACTTGTAATTTAGTGTTTAATATTATTAAAATGTTAAACTTTATAACTAATTTAAGTGAAAAAATAAACAAATTTAAGACCTTATTGAGTATATATATGATTATTTAAATAAATTTGGAATAACTCACCATCTTTTCATATTATTTTTAATTCATTTTTAACTTTAATAAATAAATATCAATTATTATTTAAGGCTTAAATTTAGGTCGTTTTAATTAGATGTGACTCGAACTTTGAATTTAGACCTATTAAGTTCGAATTATCAAACTTTTAGTTCAATTTTTTTTAAATTGACAAAATATTTGTCTTTTTATTTTAACATATTATTTTTATTTTTCTAATTAATTTATTAATTAATTTATAGCGTTTATAAAAGAAAATGATATTTATAGACAATTTGAAATTATTTTTTTGAGATTTGCTAATTCTATTTTGTTAAAGTTGATTTGGGTGATTAAAGAAAATGTGTAATTTGAAGAAAAATTTGTGAACAAGTTTGAATATCTAAAATAGATTTGATATTATTTATTCAAAAAAAAATTAAAATCATATAAGTTTGTGTTTATTTGTGTTTTAAATTAATTGTTTTTTCGAGATATACGTGTTCAAGACCATTAAATATGATTTCAATGCGTTAAAAATGTATAATTGGTGAAAATAATTAAAAATTAGAAAAAAAAAAGAGAATTGTTTTTTATTTATTTTTATACAAATGTAGTAAATTAATTAAAAAAAACAAAATATTTGGTTAAAAGTAAGAAGATAAGCGTTAATTTGTTTGTAAGAAAATATTAAATAATTAAAATTGTGATACTTAGATCCCATACGAAACAATTTAAAGTTTGAGCCCTCGTTTGAAAAAAAAAAATTCATCCAAGTTTAAGCCTTAAACGAAGCCTTAATTTAATTTAGTGTAATTAGTTATGCAAAATTGTAATAGTTGTTTGAATATTTGATGTAAACACTATAGAATTGTTTCAAAAAATAAGTTTATTTTATATTGATGAAATAATAAGAATTAAAGATTAGTCATTACAAATAACATTATTATGGCTAACATTAGAGGGTCATTGTGGCGTGGTTCGCAGACGGGATGTATTTATTATCTCCGTTTTGTTTTGAAAATTTTTTTACTACTTGTCTTGTTCAATTTTGGAGAATTTTTACATTCATGTTTATACCATATTTACTTGAAAAAATAAAATAATTAACATTAATATTTTCATATTGCTTTTTATTAAAAACGCCTTAAGAGATTTATTATTTGATCTTTCCCTGAACAATTTAAATTGAATTGAGGAAATGCTAATTTTCTAAATAGAAAAAACCAATCTTTATTATGTTAATCAGTATCTTAACATAAATATTTAATCCAAAAAATAAGTTCCATAATTATTAAGTGCAGTCAACCGGTCATATCTCATTTAGAAAACAAGTCACATTATTAAGTACAACCATATCTCTTATTTTTACATGAAAATGCAACCACATCTCATGTTATCTCAAGGAAAGAAAAAAAAAATCCAAAATCCAAAATTACCACTTAAACTTGTACTTGAAACTCAAATAAGGGCTTAAACTCTTCTCACAATATCATAATTTCCATTGATTTTACATAAAAATAAATAAATAAAACAAGCTCGATTGATAAAATTCAAATTAGGGCCTATTTAACAAAAATGACTTTAAAATAATATGTCCCCATACATTACCCCTAATTTGTACAATGTACATAGTTATAAAAGAAATTGAGATCAAATTTCAACATAACATGTAAATTGAAGCCCCAATTTGAGTTTTTTCCAACACCGATTTAGTATAAATATGCGTTTAGAAAACACTAAGAACAACCCAATCAAACCCGAAAAAAATAAGGAAGCTAGAGAGTAAAATGACAACCACAACCATGACCACCTTCTTTACTCGCATCCTCCTAATCTCATCGTTGATAGTACTAACCAACATTCCTTCGTCTTTGGCCGTGCCAAATGTCCATGTAATAAACGACCTTCCGAAAGACTCAGACCCATGTTACATAGGCATTAAGCCCATGGGCAACGGTAATAACCTTATCGGGGTTCAAGACTTCGCACTCCGACAGGGCGAAGAAGCTGACATAGCGACAACCAATAACAGCATCTACACAGCAGTCTTCCAATGGAAGGACATGGAAGGGGAAGTAGTGGCCTACTCCCCAAAGAGGGATGCGGGTAAAAACAACATTTACTGGAAGATTTCTGCCGATGGCTTTCTCTTAGGATACGAAGAATCCAAGGTCACAAATAAAGTCTCCTCATGGAAAAAAGTTGATTCCAACTAGTTGTTATTTGCTTATGGGTGATTGATAAATAAATAAATAAATAACAACAGCTAATTTAAATAAGATAACCTTTTTTTATATTTGCTTATAAACATTTTAATATACAAGATCTAGATCAATGTTACATGAATAATGAATTTCACCACTTTGGGTCAAGAGTTGTTATCTTGGTCTGTCTCGCTAGACTCGAAAAGCATTAAAACCACGTCCCTCATCGATGGTCGGTCCGAAGGAGACATGCTTGTGCACATCAAAGCTATTTTCAAGACCGTGATCATGTGTTTCAGCGTTCTCTCGTCCATTTCCTCAATCCGATTGTCTAAAACTTCTCTTGTCAATGAATTTTCTCGTATATAATTCCTCACCCACGATACCAAATCGCCCCCTTCCTCTACAGAAAGTACAGGAGCTCGTCCCGTTAATAACTCCAACAGAACCACCCCGTAGCTATAAGTATCGCACTTTTCAGTAACCTTCATAGTGTATGCATATTCTGTTTAATAATTAAAGAAACAATTAGACCGAAATTTCCATTTCTCGCAACAACAAAAAAGAAAAATTGAATACTAACCGGGGGCAATGTAGCCGTAAGAACCGGCAACAGCAGACATTGACTTTGAGTGAGGCATATCCACAATCTTAGCCAGGCCGAAATCACCGACATGAGCTTCAAAGTTGTCGTCGAGTAGAATGTTATTGGACTTTATGTCACGATGAATTATCTTCGGTTTGCAGTCGTGATGAAGGTAGGCCAGGCCCTCGGCTGCACCAAGAGCGATCCTAAACCGTGTTGGCCAATCAAGATTATAAGAATTCCCGTGAAGCAATTCACCCAAGCTACCTCTATCCATATACTCATAAAGTAATAGATTCGATCCGTGGTTATAGCAAAAACCATATAGCTTTACGATATTCCGATGCCTAATACTCCCCAAAGTCAATATCTCTGCGCGAAAACTGTTCTCCATTCCATTAGCATTACTCCCTTCCCTGTTCGACGCGAGCTTCTTCACCGCAATTGTCAGCCCGGATCCCATAACCGCTTTGTAGACTGTCCCAACAGCTCCCCTACCGATAACATAACTGTCGTTAAAATTGTTTGTCGCCTGAACCAGATCATGGAAGGTGAACCCTTCTTTCAGAGGGAAATAGATATCTGAAAGAGACGAAATAGAAACCGTTTCTTTGTCTTGCTCGGTAGGAACCGTAACAAGACGACTCGTTTGATTCCTCATGAAATACAAAATGACTGCGATTAGAATAAGCGCAACTCCACCTATTGCCCCGGCCACAATGCTGATGATTTTACCTGTTGGGGCGGTCATTCCTTTCGTGGAGGGTGGAGGCCAATTAACCGGAGAATTTACTGCGCAATTGCCAAGAGGTCCGCCGCATAGGCCTTTATTTCCGATGAAGCTGCTGACAGGCATGTTATGAAACAATGGAATTGAGGGTAAAGGTCCCGAGAGTTCGTTGAAGGAGAAATTGCAACCTATTAAACTCGAAAGGTTACCAAATGTTGTTGGTATTTCGCCACTCAAATGATTGTCATTCAAGAAGAGAAATTCCAACAACATGAGATTCCCGAGTTTGGATGGTATGTTTCCAGATAGATTGTTGTGGCTGAGATTCATTGCAATCTGCAGACTGGAGAGTGATCCCAGCTCCGACGGGATTGGTCCGGTGAAACTGTTACCACCCATCTGTAACTCTGTCAAGTGAGACAAGTTACCTAGCTCTGCTGGAATAGCACCGTAGAAGCTGTTTTCAGACAGAAATAGAAGCTCGAGCTGGGAAAGCGTTCCGATCTCCTTCGGCAAGACGCCGTTGAAATTGTTATAGCTAAGATCGATCCGTTGAAGCATTGTGCAGGTTAGAATTCCTCTGGGTACTTTTCCATTGAAGGAATTCAAAGAAATATTGAATGTCACTAGTCGGGTAAGATTTCCAATTGTCGACGGCAACTCCGACGTAAAATTGTTGGCCGCAAGATCAAGCCTTTGCAGCTTTCTGCAATTTCCGATCGATAAGGGTATTTGGCCGCTAAACTTGTTACGGCCCAAAGCAATGGCGGAGAGGTTTGCTAAGCTGCATAACTCAGAAGGAAACTCCCCGGTTAGTCTGTTTCCAGCTAGACGAAATTGAACCATCGATTTACAGCTTACTAAACCTTCAGGAATCATCCCGTATAGATTATTATCCTCGAGATTCAGTAGGAACAAATTGGAATGGTGACAGATATACGGAGGTATTCTTCCAGTCAATTGATTGTCGGAAAAATCAACCGCCCATAGACGGCTATAAATTCCAAGCCCTTGAGGAATGCTGCCGGTCAGAGAATTATCAAAGAGTTGAAGCTGAATCATTTGACTTAGATACTGGAATCCAACAGGAATAGGGCCAGTGAGATCATTAATGGAGAGATCAAGTTTCGTCAGATTCTTCAAGCTGCAGAGCTCGTTAGGGATAACGCCGGTGAGATGATTCTGGAAAAGGTAGAGAAGGGAAAGACCCTTAATCTGACTAAACTCCGACGGGATTTCTCCGACCAAGTTGTTTTCAGAGAAATCGATTTCCTTAGCCATCGAGAGATTTCCAATCTGCTTTGGAATAGTTCCGTTCAGCATGTTCCTGTAAAGATACAGATTCTTCAGACACATTATATTTCCAATCTCAGAAGGGATTTCACCGGCGAGATTGTTCTGGTTCAATGCAAGTGTCTGAAGATTTGTACAATTTCCAAGCTCCTTAGGAATAGAGCCTGATAACTGATTATCCCAAAGAATCAGCTCGGTTAAATTCTTTAGCAAACCCATCTCTTTGGGCAAGCTTCCACTCAACTGATTTTGAGCAAGACCGAGATATTCCAATCTCCGGCATCCACCTATTTCCGGCGGCAAGCTATCGGAAATCATGTTCTGTCCGGCTCTAAATATCCTCAGACTCTGAAGTTTCCCAATGGAACGAGGCAATGGACCAACAATGTTATTAGTAAACGCTACAAACTGAACCAGAGAAGTAAGATTACCGATGCTCTCCGGAATAGGACCGGAAATCTTGTTATTGCAGAGATTCAGCATCTTCAGGCTTAAGAGATTTCCAAACTCCATAGGAATCTGTCCCTCAAACTGATTGTTGTTAAGCGCAAGAGTAGTCAAACTCGAGCAGTTTCCAATTAGGTTAGGGATATTACCAGTAAATCCATTGTATGAAAGATTTATGTAAGTCAAGCTAGCTAAACTGCAGAAACTAGGATTCAGTTCACCTGTAAGATTCATCGAACTCAAATCAATGGAAACGACGGTCATGTCGATGTAATTTGATTGGCAGGTTATCCCCTTCCATCCGCATGGAGTCTGATCGGTTGAATTCCAGCTTCTTAAACTTCCTGAAAGATCGTGGATGCTTTCTTTAAATTGCCATAGGTATAAGCCTTCAGAATTCAGTCCTCGCGTTACGTGAATCAGAAGAGTAGCGATAACGAGAGTCAAAAGAGCTTTCCTTAAGTTAGCAGTCATATTATTGCCTCAAAAATAGATCTCAAATAAGCAGATTTGAACTCAGATTTCAACGGCAATGAATTAGTCTAGCAGTTATTGTTACGATGGAAATGAATAAAAGCAAATGCAGTTTTGGATAAGAGATGATCAATGAAGAGATAATGAGAGCCGCGAAAGAATGAATCCGCGGTTTCCACATCTGCGTTTCTTTGTTTTCTCTATTCTCCAGTCTCGTTCTTCCTCCATCATATGTTTGTTTTCATTCAATATACTTTTTTCAAAGTCTATCTTTCAATACATGTGATAGTCGTACGCTCTCTCTTTCTCTCTTTCTCTCTTTCTCTCTCTACAGTGGGCCAGTAGGTATGAAGCGAAGAAGAAGAAGAAGAAGGAGAACTTCCTCCGTCTGGTTCCGTTTGTCAATGAAAACTGAACTGTTAATTTCTCATGATATGGGAAATGTCACACTTTTTTATTAAATGCTTTCATTTTATCCCTACCATTTTGGTGTTGTTGTTCATCCAATCCAAAAGGTTATATATTTCTTGATTTTTTTTATTTTTTATTTTTGTAAAGTATTACTTTGATTTATTAGGTGATGGACACCGTATCTTAAAAGACAGCCCATTTATTTTAAATAGTAATATGTTTAGTCAAATTTATTGTATTTTTAAACATAAAAAATTGTAGCTTCTTAATTTAAAGTTTTTATTTGGTTATGAATTTAAATCTCATTAAAAAATCATTTTTTTAATTAATTTTTTAAACTAGACCTATAGTAACAAAAAATATAGATATTTTTTTTACCGAGGTTGGGGCAGCCCAAAACTTAGGGTCGGTCGTCTTTTGATTAATTGCTGAAAAGTTTGAATTGATACGACTAACATGGCAGACCTACATATTTGTGTTGACGAACTATCTGATTTTAGAGAAATTATCAAATTTTTAATGATCGTAGTCGTCCAATGAGTATCATAATAATAATATTATTATATAATACTTTTTAAGATTCGTTCCGAAAAGTCGAGAGAATTAATTGTTTTTCTTAGAATTTACGAGCTCGATAACTTATATATTTAAATGTATTTAAAATGTTTCAATAAATTATCATATTTATTCAATTCAATCCAATGTAAACCAAGTATTGAAGTTACTAATCAGAGTCAAAAAAAATATTTGATTATATATATATATTATATAATTTTAATATAATAAATACTGATATATTATGATTAAATTTAAATTTTGTTAAATAACTAACCAATTAGCACTCAGAAATATATTTATTAAATTGATGATATACTAAACTATATTATAAAAGATGGTGTACGGACAAGTTTGGTAGATATATAAACTGTATTTTTTTATTTAATAATTTTTTATTTAATTTTGTTTATGTAATTGATTTTTTTCATTTGTTAGGAGATAACATAATTCTACATTCATTACACCCACTTCAATTTAGAGCGTTTTATAATTTAGAGTGTTTTAAAATTTATATAATTGATTTTGTAGGTTTAAATTTTGTAAATTGTTGAATATAATTATTTGATGTATATTGTCTATTATTAAAAAATTATGATGAGATATATAGTTGGACATGGAATCGAGTATAACTAAAATGTATGGATAAATTTAAATTTATAAAAAAAACAGCCTCAATTTGACCCAGATCCCTTATTTTTAAAATTTGTATTATTTGGTATATGAAAAACTTCATAGCTACTCTTTGTAATCCACTTTTTTTCATTTTGGATATTTTTCATTTTGCTCATGCTCTATTATATGTGAAATATTTTTCTCAAGAGTATTTAGGACAAAATTACTTAATTTGTCTTTTTTTTTTCTTTTTTTTTACTTCAATACATTTGAAACCTTGAGATCAAGTTTTGAAACCCGCTCCGGTTATTAACCCGGTGAAAGGACTGGGTTACTGGTTCAACCGATAGGTCAACTTGTTCAATTAGTAGGTTTTATTTAATAATAAAATAATACAAAAATAACAAATATCCATCAAATTGTTTATACATCAAAAGAGATCAAAATTAATAATATTATTTCGCAATTACAATATGTTCATTACCTCTATTAGGGACAACACAATTAAAATAAACAAAACTTTTAAGTCAGGGATTAACACAATTAAAATAGATATCAACTATTGTCATCCACTATATGAGTTTTGACCTCAAAATAATATCAAACTACTATTATCAACTATACGGAGTATGAACCTCAAAATAAGTCATTTTTAACAAGAAAATGATGATAATAACTTAAAAGAAGTTGAAATAAAAGAGACTTAATTGAATTGTACGAAGGACAATGCTTCAAATCAAACTACAACCTTTGATTTTTGGATAACTATATTTTTATCTGGAGAAGAAATTATGTTTAAATTATGATTTACAATGCCACTTTAA
Organism: Impatiens glandulifera; assembly: GCF_907164915.1. Lineage (NCBI taxonomy): Eukaryota > Viridiplantae > Streptophyta > Magnoliopsida > Ericales > Balsaminaceae > Impatiens > Impatiens glandulifera. Next base: position 15,493,160 of record NC_061862.1, on the reverse strand, counting down.
TTAAATCATTTTTATAGTCTAGTAAAAGCGGAATCAGTTGGTTTAAGTAGGAGGTGGAACTTGAGGTGAAGGAAAGAGTGATAAGTGAGAAATAAATAAAATATTTTTTTTAAAAAAAAAGTAGGATAAACCCGCTGGGTTAACTCGGGCCGTTGAATTTCTGGTTTAACCAGCGGGTTGACCGAGTTTAACTGATCAGTTGATTGTATTTCCGATTTTTATCAACCCAACCCAATTTGACGATCGGTTCACCGGGTTTGTTGATCCGACCGTCGTGTAGGACCGGATTTCAAAACTATGCTTGAGATAGATTGAAGTTGAAGCAAATTTAACCATTTTTTATTTTTATGGATTAGTATTCAATTAGAGTTGTATATCTAATGTAGATTTTCTTGTATTATAATCAATCAACTTGATAAAAACTAATACCAAAATTCTGCCATTATATTTAGGGCATCTTTGATTGAGTAGTGACTGTAGTTTTCAACTTAATGATTTGGTGTCTTTTCTAAGGAACAACTGCATGTCTTTTTTTCATTGGTCTTGACAAATGTTAGGCATACCCATTTGCTCTATTTTTTTATTTTTTATTTTGTAAGGAGTTAGGCCGACCCCTCACCAAACCCTAATATGCCTAGATTAATTGTACAAGTTTTGGTCAATAAATAATATACTATCTCCCTATAAAACATCATTTTCTAGTAACAAGAATGAGAATGATTAGATAATATATTTAAAAGCCAATTATAAATTATGAAATAAAACGTGAATACAAATATAGATATTTGTATGCTAACTGTCATCCTAATATTATTTTTCCCTTAAACAGGTTACAACACATGTTTGAGGAGATCTATTGACTATTTTATCCTTGGACTCTAAAAAAAATGCATGAGTTAAGGGCAAAACAGTCATTTATACTATAATAATATATAATTAAATGGGGGATGGGCACAATTAAGAGGTGGTTTAGGGTTGGTTGACTCTCAAGTGATTTATTTAAGTTTGTTCAAACCTATCTTAGGCATTGTTTGATTTGGGGTACATATTTAAATAACAAATTAACTGGTTATTTTCATTTTCAAATAATCTTTATAAAATATCAAAATTTAAAGGATAAAATTATTTCATTAATTAATCTATAATTTTAAATATCAAGTTGTTCTTATTGTTTAATATTTTATGGGAAAAAAAAGAAATTAAATATAATTTAGGATTTTGATGAAAGATTAGATAGTGAATTATTTAGAAATAATATATCAAATAAGGCCTAAACTAATTTCTAAATAATTAACCTACCTACTTAATTCCGACACGTTTGACCACTTTATTCACCATTAACATAACAATTAAAAACTTCTTCATTGCTATTAGTATTTTCTACAAACTAATAAATACATGTTGTATTCAAATTTATGAGAAACCATAATAAAAGTTGAAAAAACACTATAATCTAGCTGTGGAAAATAATGAATTGAATATTAACCTATCAAAACATGACTAAAAACATTTTGATTTATAGATGGTCATAACTATAGAATCATGATATAGTCAACAATTAAAATAAATTCAAACATCATGTGAAGGGAAAATTAAATGATAAAATTGCAGGGAGAAATTAAGGGATAGAGATTCTCTCCTACTAATTAACCATGTTCCTCTATTCCTCCTCACAAGGAAGAAGGTAAATTAGGAAAAAAAATGTAAAAAAAAATGTTTTCTTTTTTTAATATTCAAATATATGTGAGAGAAAACACCGGAACATGTGGGATCCGGTAGCAGAGGATCCCATATGGAAATTAAGGATAAAGACTCTATAGATAAATACTCTATAATTATGTTACTTTCTCCAAATTAATGCTGCGGTCCCAGACTAATTTCAGCACCCTCCATCGGTCCTTTGAACAATTGGGCTTGAATTTCTGTTTTTTGTTTTATATTCTGTTTTGTTTCCCTTTTCTATTACTTCTCAAACTAAATTATGATATTTCTAATAGTTGTTGAAATCGAATATTCTGGGGCAAGACGACAACTATATAAGGCTGATCATTCTTCCCCAAGGACCGGTGAATGAATAAATGAATATTTGAATTCTCTTGTAAAAGTTCTTCACCCTTATTTTATTTTAGGTTTTGAACCTTTGTTTTGAACTGTTTGGTATAGACCATCAATATTTTTTTCTCACCCTTGATTTTTCTTTTCCACTCATCTCAAATTCTCGACTACAAAACTCTTTCACTACCCTTTGTTTATATATTTTCCACCCAGTCTTAGAGATCGAGAACTCGATTCTTGAAATCAAGAACCCATAAATTTTAAGTTACAAATAAGACATAACATCTTGGTATCATAGAAAGACGATTCTCTAAATGATAGAAACCCGCTAGCAAGCAGAAATGGATGCTCTAAAGACCTTAATCGAAGGATTGTTCCAACAAACGGCTGCTATGCAAGCTTCAATGGACAAAATGTTTGATGTTGCTGAAGAAAGATTGGTAGCCATTGAAAGTTGTGCGCCTGGAAATGGCCAAGATCCCCGCACCAGACTCTATGATGATCCTTCTTGCCACGATTCTTTCCCATATAGGCCGCACCACCCTGGCCAAAACTATGTTTCTCCAACCCGGCTAACTAGGGTCGACTTTCCTCGGTTTGATGGGGCTGATGTGGAGGGCTGGCTAATATCTGTCGAGCAACTCTTTAGGTGGATAAGACTAAGGATTCCACTAAACTAAAATCGCCCCCATTCACTTTTCTGACGAAGCAAGAATGTGGTATGTGTCATATCTCCATAACCGCGACCATACGGAAGCATTGAAATGGGTTGTGTTCAGGAAAGACCTAATGACGCAATTCGGGCCCTCTATACATGACACTCCAATGAGACTGTTAGATAAAATTAGACCGGTTAATAGAACTTAACACAAACAAATTTCCTATGCAGGAACAGACAAAGAACCGGACTGATCAAATCACCCAACCGGTTAAGAAACTCCACCGGTCAAGTCATCAAACCGACCAAAAACCTGACCGAACAAGAAAGACAAGAAGGCCGGAAACACCAGACAGTCGGTCATTTAGAAGCCAAAGAAAAACCGAAAGTCATCCGGTTAACACACATAACCGACCAGCATAAAAAGATACTTCGGGTATCTGTTGAGAATGATGCCAAAGAAACAGACTGAACATTGCCATATTCATATAAGTTTGAGGAAAGTCTGCAGGCTACAGAAAACCGTCCTACAAGATCTTTCCACTTCAGGATAAATTAGAAAGGCAATCTTCCAAGTACAGACAACTGTCTAACCGATAGTTGTCAAATTGAGTAAAAGACAAACCTAACCGGTTTGACCTACATACTGGAAGACTAGACCGCCAGGTCTGAATCACTGAACCTCTGCTCAATCAATCAAATTCAAGAAAATGAAATGTGACCGTTGACACATTTCACCTATAAAAGGAGGAGCTGAAGAGGAGTAAATGTGGGACACAGTGGACAATTAATTTACAAGTGATAAGAGTATGTTCTATCTCTATAAAGCTTAAGCGCTAAGTTGAAGTGTAATTCTACAATTTCGGTTAAAATTGTACGGGTGTTTATCGAGCAGGAAATAAGTCTCGATCGGATTGTGTTTGTATTCCTTAGTGAATATCCTTCTCGCGGTTTCGAGAGGAAGGGGTGACGTAGGAGTTTTATCTCCGAACATCCATAAAATCTGTCTTGTTACTTGCTTTCTGCTTACTTTACTATCGATCTGCACTAACCGCTTCGACCGACTCTACATTACCTAAACCGAGTTACTAAGATCCAAAACCGATCCAACAAATTCCAAACCTGTCCTATTCAAAACCGGTTCTGCCTATCTTGTGAGTGTGCTGCTTCAACCTGAAACAAACAACTTCCGCGCTTGAACCTGGTTCAAGAGTTTGTGACAGTTTGTGTAGTATTGAAACCCCGGTATTAATCTTTAACCGAATTAATCACCACCTTTGAGTGAGACGCGCTGACCGGCCAGACCCCGGTTCCCTAGCCGCGACCTAGATCCTAATAGAGACAATTAATGAATCTGAAACAGGTTGGTTCTGTTCAAGAATACAATCTGCAATGCATGTCAATTTCTCAAAAATTATATAGTATGCCAAGGGAATACGTAATAGATTGTTATTTTTCCGGCTTGAGGAAGGAGATTGCGAACTGCATCAGATTGTGATTTACTAGATCTCTAAACGAAGCCATGGCCATGGCCATGGCCAAGGTCCAAGAAGCAATGTACATGTCCCTAATGAGCAGCGGGCACTTGTACAGCACTGAAGCACCGTTGCTGCCCAAGTCATTCAATATTAACACAGTCTAGCCGAGCATCAACCGGAATACCGACATCAAGAATTCTTCCCATGTGTCTTCTTCAAGTATAAACCAGGGCCAAATTAAACAATTAGACCCGGTTGTAATCAGTGTCGTTCCTGAGATTTTTTAGGCCTTAGGCAAAAGCACGAAATTGGGGCCTACGCATAAACTTCACTTGTGTTTCACCGTTGATCTTCAATAACCTTCCAATATCTACAAAGATGCAACATAAATTGTCAACGAAAGTGACTTCTTATTGCATTTTTAGATGCAAAATCATTGATAAGATTTTTAGAAATATGATCATAAGGAAACTCAAGATTTAATTCCCGTCTAGGACCCTTTTCAACCAATAAATCTCTTGTTTTATTATCAAGATTATCCCAATTTATAGGATCATATATATCTACTAGGGGTTTATCCACGAGAGAGATAGAATGGTTGTTCGTTTGATTATCGTTTTCGGGAATGATATTTATTTCCTCCACATTCTCATCTACATTAACTATATTAATTTCTTCAGTATTTATCGCTTCAGTGGAGTCTAAATTTTCAGAAGCTTTTGTTCTTTTAACAAACTTGTCAAGCGCACCACTTTGAGATTTAACAAATTGTTCTTCTAATTCTTTCCTTTTTCGTTTTTCATATCCAGATAAATATTTTTTCGGCACCATCAAACAAGTAAACTATTTTCAAAAATCTTTACGGCTTAACCACACAAATACACAATCTCAAAACAAAGCATAAAAATAAATAACAATCAAACCATGATGTTGAATTTTCACTTTTAATGGTTAAACCTTACCTCAAGGCTCAACCCAACAAAACAGAGCCATCGTCGAAATTATTTTGTTGTCGGTTTCGTTGTGAGTTTCGTTGTCGGTTTCGTTGTCGATGTAGGATACAGAGACTGAGAGAGACTGACAGTGAGACAGACAGTAGGGTTTTCAATTTTTTGTTCTGATAGTGTTAGTTTGTTTCTCTATTTGGGCTATAGAGCCATGGGACAAAAAATCTAACATAATAAAAAAAATTAAAGAATAAGAAACTAAAAATCCTTACTAATACCTAGCATATATAAAAAAAATGGGCCCCTTTTCGGTCCTAGGCCCTAGGCCGTGGCCTAGGCTGCCTACCCCTCCGGGTCTGGCCTGGTTGTAATGGACGAGAAAATGAAGAAAGGCCTATGCTATATACTTACAATGAAAGGTGGGAGCCCAACCATAGGTGCAAATTCAAATTATTCATGGTCTCGGCTAATAATCAAGAAGTCCAATAACCCATTCTAAAACCTGTTTATGATGATCTACCTTTGTTTTTTGGGGCAGGGGATGAACCAGCCATATCCTTACATGCATTGACCAGTTCTAAAACTTTTCAAACGCTCCAAATTCTTGGCAAGATCGGGAACTTTCCAGTGGTGATCCTGATTGATACATGCAGCATCCATAATTTTATCAATAGTGGGATTTTGGAGAAAATATGCCACAAAATCATGGCAACTCAGACCCAATGGGCTTGGATTTCTGTTTTTTGTTTTATATTCTATTTTTTTCCCTTTTCTATTATTTCTCAAACTGAATTCTGGTAATTCTAGTAGTTATTGTAACCGAATATTCTGGGGAAGACAATAACTATATAAAGCTGATCTTTCTTCCCCAAAGACTGTTGAATGAATAAATGAATATTTGAATTTTCTTGTGAAAGTTCATCACCCCTATTTTATTTTAGGTTTTGAACATTTGTTTTGAACTGTTTGGTATAGATCAATAGTACTCTTTCTCACCATTGATTCTTCTTTTCTCCTCATCTCAAATTCTCCACTACAAAACCTTTCCGCTGCCCTTTGTTTATATATTTTCTACCCAACTCTAGAGATTAAGAACTCGATTTTTGAAATCAAGAACCCATAAATTCTAAGTTACAAATAAAACGTAACAGATTACTATCTTATGAAACCAATCTTTAAGTGGACTTTTGAGTTCTTTCTCTCTAGAGTTGGAACAATATTGAGCAATTTACAAAGACTTTATTTATTAAAAAAAATCAACTAGGATGAATTTGTCTAGTTTTTCTTGTAGGTTTTACATTTTCATTCAAAGCTTTCTAGGTAGGAATTAACCTCATTATCCTTTTGGTCTCTTTTATATATATATATATATATATATATATATATATATATATATATATATATATATATATATATATATATATATATATATAGTCAACTCTAATTTATAAATATTTTAAAAAATGAATGATTTCTCTTTTCAAGAAGGAATACTCAAATTCATAACTTTGAAATTAGAGTTTCCATTCCATTCTATTACTGAGTTATAAGTCTTCACATAAAACTATGTAATTATGTACAAACATAGTTGACGATTTGCTATATGTATTCGGAAAAACGCGACGAAGCGATATGAGAACTCGTTAATCTTTTATAAAACCTCTAGACTAATTAATAATCATTTTTCTTCATTTTATCATTATTATTTTTTATTTTTGTTATCTTTCACGTGTTTGGTGTCACTTTAATCAACCCCGTTTGGTACTTGTTTGTCATTATGTTTAAACGACACTCATCTCATTTATATCATATTTAATATATTCTTTTTAGAAAAATAAAGTTATACGAACATAGTTAGGTTGAAAGTCATAGTACTAATATCTAAAAGCAATGAACCAGATACATACTACAGGACAAGCAACTAAGAATTTGGCGCGCGTAGGCTACATGTACTTTGGACCCTTCGTCCCCTTAGAAGTGGATTCGAACCACTAACACAAGGATTTTCAGTCATTTGCTCTAACTAGCTAAGCTTTCTGTTTTCTTCCTCCAACAATTGTTTGATTTTGCTTTAAATAATATGAGATTGCAAATGTGTTAAGGATTGATTGCACCATTAGGCCTCATATAGTCAAAGCCCACTAATTAACCAACATACTATTCACTTATATTAGCCTTTTAGTAGGTGTATCAATATCATCACCAATCACCACACTAATTGAGGTCAATAATCTACAACAAGTGGTAGTGTATTTCCATCCATTTTGTATGGTAGATAATCTTAAATATTATTCAACCAAACTAGAACAACTTTCTAGAATAATAAGAGCCCTTTCACAACTAAGCTCAATTTTCATAAATTTGACCTTGAATCGAGATTTCGTTGCTTGGATATCTTTCGACGATATAATTGACCAAATCGATAAACTCAAAATTCCTTAACACTACTTGCACCTTAACCACCCTTAAAATAATAAAACTAAATAAAAAAAATGAAAGACAATTGATGTAAGGTGCACATGACAATGGTGGGGTCTAAATAATATATATCACAATTTCTCATCCTCCACCACCCATATTTCAATTGGCAACATGGGCATTCATCAGATCTTTCACGTTATAAATAAATAAAAGTTGTTCCATCCAACAAACAAAATCTTTCTCACCGAATATATATATATATATAATATATTTATATATTTTGTAACCAATGTATTGGACAAAGCTAGCTATAGATATAAGTGTACACAATTTCATTCTTCAACATTTTAAGTTTTAACTTATTATTATAAGTAACAAAATGCTATTATTCTGACAAAAACAAAGATAAAACCGCATATGACCAAAAGATGTCAATTAGATTTCTCCAAAATTCCAACTAAAATCTTTCTATGGACTCATGAAAATCCTCCATTACTTGACTAAAATCTAACCAAAGTACAATAAATTAAACCAAACTCTAATCTAATTATCAAATTTATAATGAAAAAAAAAACTAATTAACCTAAACAACCCTCCCTATGAATATTATTCCACTACCACTCTCCATCAACTTGCTTTTGCCTTCTCATTTCCACTATCTTCCTATGAGAATTGGAATGCAATAAAGCCGAATAAGTCGGGCTGCTAGCTGGCCGATACTCGGGTACCAGCCTCCCCGACTTATACCTCACCCCACAAGCATTACACAACGTTTTCGCTCCCATGGGCCCTGCCCTCCACTGTGGGGTTTTCTCCGACCCGCAATGCTGGCACCTCCGCCCTATACTCGCCACCCCACCACCACCACCACCAACACGGGGTTGTTGTGCCCTTATCGGTTGTTGTCGTTGCTGATAACAGAGTTCGGGAAAGCCACGCCTACGTTTTCTCACGCTCTTGCTTCGAGCCTTCACGGGATAACGAATTGGAACAGAACCATCTAAACACCAACTAGTAACTTTAATTTTGCTGTTGGTGCTGCTGGTTTTATCGTTGTTCTCGAGTACAGAAACCGGACTTTGATTGTCGGTAGGGATGTCGAAAAACAAAGTATCCACAGATGGGAATGCATCCTTGTTCAAAATCCATTCAAGTTCTTCCTCCACAATACAATCCTGGTTAATTTTTCAACCAGGTTCAAACTCAGTACCACAATTACAAAACAACACCCATTTGAGTTTAACTCGGATACAAAACATTTATGTAAATTGCCAATTACGGATATGGGTCAGATAAATTTTTGCAAGAAACCAAAAGGGTTAGGGCCAAATTGGTAAAATCATAATGGTCGGCCCCAATCCCCACGTAGAGATAAAATGGACCAGCCAGCCAACCTGTCCCCTATAATATGTATTTATTCAAAAGAGGCCATTCACTGCTTAAGGAAAAGTCAAAAGTATCCTTGAAACAGTTGGCTAATTTAAATAATAAAAAAGTAGGTGGCGATGGGCAATATCGTCCACCTAATCAATCACATTTTGATTTTCCAAAAAAGTCTCCAAAAACGCTTCGATAATGTCACCACCGGTCCACCACCGAGTCAATAAAAAACCCGGTTCACATAAACCGGTTCTGTTCCCTTGAGGGTTTTATCCTCATTTCGGCACGGCCTCCGCCGCCGCCGCCGCCGCCGGCATAGAAATGAACTCCGGCGAAAAACAAAAGAGGGTAAACGGAGAAAAACTTACAGGTAGAGAGAGAAACTGGTCATCTTGGTCATGGCTATTAGGGTTTGAAGAAAGAAAAGCTTTCTGGGTTTTTCCTTGTTCGATTTCATCGTGAACCTCGCCGGCGTCCAAAGTAAAGTCGAGAAGATCCTCCACCATGAAACGTACTTCTCCATCTTCAAGAGGGGTTTCCATTTTCTTAGAGAGAGAAAGAAAGGTCAAAAGGGAATTTCTCAAGGTACAAGAAAGAAAGAAAGAAACCAGAACAGAACTGATATCAGTTTTTTTAAGATAAAAAAAAAAAAAAAAAAAAAAAAAAAAAAAAAAAAAACTGTTTCTTTTTTACATAAGTTTTTTGGGCAGCAAATAAAGCGTGTAATAATTTTCATTTAGGTAATTAAAGATTTTGTCCCTTATTTTTCTACTAATTTAATCCTAACCCTTAAACTCTCAAATTTCAAATAATTACCTTTTCTGAATTGGCCTTGTTTGGTTATTAGTTATTAAAAATATCAAAATTTTGATTATTTTAAATAAAAAATAGTAAGAACCGAACAGGGTCTAATTAAAAAATTAATTTTTTTTATAAAATTTTTTTTATATAGTCCACTCATCTTCCATGATTTTTTTTTAGTGCAAATAATAATTGATTTCCTTGTGGGCCTACCATGTGCAATGCCAACATGAGTAAATTATTGACTAATAAATCAAAAAAGGCAAATTATTTTTAAATTTTAAATATTTTTTCCATTTTAATTTATATTGATTTTGACTCATATTAATATTTTATCATAGTCTTACTACACAAATAATTAAGTATTTGAGATTTTCTAAGTGTATTTTAAATATTAATAAATGAACTTCCATTTTATTTATTACTATGTATTTAAAGCACTAATCTAAAAAATAATTTTGTTTAGTGAATGAGAAAAGGGTATGACCGAAATAATTAAGGGATTCAGGGGTATTATTGTAAGGTTATGGAAATCGGACCGAAATACAGTCAATCTCACCGACGGATCTACCGTCCTTCCAATAGGCTCTAACTTACACGTCATTGAACCAATCAAATAGCGACACGTAATCACTTGTCTTTTTTTTTCATTTAAGATAAATACAAATATTTGTACAATATCTAAAAAAAAATAAAAAAATATACGTTTTTTTTTAAAATATACTAATTAAATCTAGGTAACAATTAAAAATAATTTATTTTTAAAGGGTTCATATTTCAAAAAAAAAAAAAAGAGATTTATATATTAAAAAATTCTCTTTAAAATTTTAATATTTTATTTAATGGAATATTAAATAAACATATTATACCTTGTATTAATTCACATAAACATATTATACCTTGTATTGATAATTGTGGTCAAAATAAACATTATTTATTAAAATCTCCAAATAAATTTTAAGATTTAGTATTTTTGGAAAAATAATGTATAGCTTTATAATTATATAATACTAAATGTTCACAATCAAGCCGAGGATTTAGTTATATTTAATGTTATTATAAGGATCTATACAAGTATATATGTTAATTTATAATTTAATTTAAATTTAGTTAATTAATTTTATAAATCAGAAAGTAATTATTAATAAAATCAGAATTCAACTATATATACTTCCATTTTTAGTCAAATTGATGGAGATTGGATTGCATTTTTTTTTTTAAAAATGCTTTAATTAAGAAATTTTGCTTTTTAACTTTCTTTAGCTTTATATAATATTGTGTATAAAGACATGTTTGATGTTCAATTTATTCAAATTATTCAATTGTTTTAAATCACTTAAAATTATTCAAATTTTTACCTCACTTAAATTATTATTTTTTAATAACTATAGATATTGGTTTAGGGACGGATCCACAAATTAAAGTCCGGTAAACTTAAAAAAAAGTTAAATAGACTTAAAAGGAAAATTATAGATGAAACTGGTATATGAATGTTTTTTTTTTTACTATTTTTTTAAATAAAAATAATTAATTAAATTAAAAAAAATTAAGAAATCAGGATTGTCATTTTTTTACATAATTTTTTTTTCTATGGGCCGAAGCCCAACCACAACCCTAAGGTCCCGAAATTAGGAATTAGGTAAACTTTTTTTTTAACAATTTGAAATGAAAATTAAAACATTAGTTGATAAAAAAAACTAAGAAGATACATATCAAATAAAGTCAAGAAAATATATGTAATCTAAGCCAAATAAAATAATATTAAAATTAGGGAGAATTTACAATCGATTAAGGGTTAGCAAATGAAACTCATTGAGATATGTTACAGAATATCATTAGGAAATTGGTCATAATCTTGTATTTTCTGCATTAGCTCAAATATCTTGTTCAAATTATCCAATTATCTTTCATGAACTATGAATAAATTCTTTATGAGCTTATTACTCAGTAGTAACTACTATATTCATTTTTTTATTTTGACAAAAATATTACATCTTCACCTTCATAACAAACTATATTTGATCTTGAATAATCGAATTTCTAATATCTACATCTATTTAGGTTATAATCCAAATATTCATCCCTACTTTTAGTCTAGCGGCAATAAGAGGTGGATATCCCCAGGCCTCCATGAGGTCCTGGGTTCGAGCCCGTTAGGCGGCAAATTTTGCTAACCCACGGGAATTAGTCACACTTCATAGGAGCAGCGGAACCCAACCTTGTAGACATAAACTCAATATACTATATCATAAAAAAAAAATATATATATTTAGACATTTTCAACAACCTTCTTATGTTCTTTCAGCAATTCAAGAATTAAATTTCTAGAATTTATTACAAAAAAAAATTAAGTTAAATTTTCATTAGTTAGGTTTACAAATTTTTTAAATACTTGAGAATAAAAAAACTCCACAAACTTCTTTACACTAAAAAAATCAAATTTATAAAATCTACATCTTGCTAGAGTTAGAATCCAAATTTTCTTCAATGAGAAATTTAGGGAAAAAAACAATCCTTCATTAGATCTATAATGCTCCTCCAGACATTTGAATATCTTTCTCTCGATAGATTCATATTCACACACTTTAGAGTTATATAGGAAGAAGAATAATCTTTGATTCTTTTTTTTTTGAAAAAAAAAACGAGATTGTTTTGGAATAATAAAACTATTCCAATTATGATACTGGTGCAGAAAAAATCGCAATAAATGCAAAGAAGAGGCATCTTTTACCCAATAACGAATCTTTTTTATCAGTTCGATGAATTTCTCTAGAAAAAAAAAATATGCATCAACAACTTTACAAGAAACTCAATATCCTACGTCATAATCATAAGTCATAATCACAAGATATTTAAACATTTTGAACTTCTTTCTTGATATTTTTCGAGTTATCCAAGAATAACATTTTTAGAATTTATTGAAGAAATTTAGTTACATTCGCATTTAGCTAGGGCTACAAATTTTCTTCAATACCTGAAATCCAAAAAAACTCAAGCTTTTTTACATCATTTTATCATTATCAATATCATCTCCATTGTTATTTTTTTATTTTTTTTGAAAAACGATTTAAAGTCATTTAATTATAAATCCCAAATTGATATGAATTGATATGATTTTAATGAAAACCAAAATAAACGACAAACATACCAACCACAAGTTATGAATAATTACAAACAAACACAATTTAAAATTTCATCTCGCCTTTGAATTTCTCAATTGAATGACTTTATTGTAAGGAATCTTCCAACTTTGGCATAGGCTCCAATTTTGCTTACATTTGGGAATACACCTCCAATTTCGAATAAGTGAACCACAATCAATGACAATGTTTTCTCAAACTTCCTCAATGCTTTTACGAATTCTTGAAAACGCCCTGGCATTTTATTCCTCCCAAATATGATATACAATAGAACTAAGCTAAACCCGCAACAAATTTTTCACATTGTTCCTCCTTCCTAACACGAGTATCATTGTGCACATTAAAAAGTAAAGAATGCAAATTATCAAGGATTCTAATACCTTCCGGGATGCACCTCAAAATTAAGTTCCACTCACCCTCCTTAATGTCTTGAATAGTAGCTTCATGGCAATCTCTTTTAATTCTCATATGCCCAAATTCTTTTTTAAGAACGATAAGAATTTCTTCAAACCACGGGTCATGTCAAAAAAGTGTTCATCTACCCTCTCCAATTTGAATAACAAACAGCTTCATGGCACTCTTTTTTAACTTGAGGATTTTCTTGAGCGACCATGTCATTTTCGCCTTGATCGTACACGTCCAAACACTATTAGCATCTTTTGTTTGTTCTTTGACGATGAATAATTGAAAGTAGGACCCTTGAACAAAAGTAAGATTGAATTTCTGAAAATCGTACAAAACACCATGATATATGAGAAACGACAACATTACTTACAGTTCTCAATTGATCATTTTTGTGAAAGAGATAAGAGTACACATGAAATGAGAAATAAGAATAAGAAAGTTTTTTTTTAAAGAATAAGAATCATAGCCTTGATTTGATAAGGGCTGAATATATACATTGACATCTTAATTTACTAAACCTGAATATAAGATACAGAAGAACTGTTGGAACATTTATACAACAAAGACATGAACTACTCAAAAGTGATATGCATAGATCGGATAAACAGGGATGCAACTTTGTGGACCACTAGTTGGACCTGATAGTCTATAATGACCTTCTAGATTTCCACATATTATATGCAAAAACTGTTAGAACGACTCATAAGAACATGAACTAACTGCGGACCTGATTTTTGTGGCCTTCCAAATTTCCACCTAAGATATGCACAAACTGTTGAAACGACAACAAAGACATGAACTAACTGCGAGAAATCGATGTGCATATATTAACTAATTATGGATGCAACTCTGAACATGATAGTTTGCAATGACCTTTTAGATATCCACTTCTGCTAGTATGCAATAATAATTCACAATCTATCATAATAGATTGCTTTTAACATATCAAAGTTCATAAATGATCTATCCAAATTGTGAATTATTTTTTATTTTATTTTTTTTCCAATTTCACATAAGTGAATCACAATCAATCCCAATATAATGGATTACTAGATTGTGAATATTTTTTATTTTTAATTTTTTTTCCAAAAAAATAATTCACAATCTAGTCATCCATTATACCTGAGGCGTTTTACACAAAAACACAAAAGATATGTAATAACGATTCACAAATTAGCATTGGATGCTTTTTTTTATTATATTATATAATAAGTTTTTTTATAAAATTATCTCACAAATGTAGATCAGTGGTAAGAGTCGGTTTAAGAGATTAAATGGTCACGAGTTCAATTCTGTTTGAAAATGTTCTGAGTTTAAGTGTGGTTTCATTCTGGTTCCCCTTTATTAAAAAAAATTATAAAATTTTATTATTATTATTTTTTTTTTTTAATAATTCATTTTACTTTTGGGTTGCTTTTAACTGATTTTAATTTTTTTTTGTTTTATAAAAGAGTTTAATATTAATTTTATTGTTTTTTAAATTACAAAACTAACCTGACAAATCATGTTAACATCCACTCCATCTTAATGTATTACAGGTAAGAATCTATATATATATATAATGATAATAATTTTTAAAGTGTCCGGATTGCCGGGTCGAGAGTTGTGGTTAATTTGGATATATGAGAGAATAAATGGATACTTGGGTCGGATTGTGGGTTGACCCGTCCATAAACTTAAAACGGTTGAAAATAAAATTAAAAATGCTATAGGTATAGTTCGAACTTGCAACCTAACAAAACAAGTACAACATTTTAACCAACTAGGCTAATAACACTTTATATTTTAAATTCAACCCAAAATTTGATAAACGCGTGACATTTTAACAATATAAGTTCAACTTTTTAACTAACTAATCTATATATATATAATGATGCTTAATTTTTAAAGTGTCCGGATTGCGGGTCGAGAGCTGTGGTTAATTTGGATATATGTGAGAGTAAATGGATACTTTGGTCGGACTGTGGGTTGACCTGTCCATAAATTTAAAACGGTTAAAAACAAAATTAAAAATGCTATAGGTATGGTTCGAACTTGCAACCTAACAAAACAAGTACAACCTTTTAAACAACTAGACTAATAACACTTTATATTTTAAATTCAACCCAAAATTTGATAAACGCGTGATATTTTAACAATATAAGTTTAACTTTTTAACTAACTAATCTATATATATATATAATGATGCTTAATTTTTAAAGTGTCCGGATTGCCGAGACTTGTGGTTAATTTGAATATATGTGAGAGTAAATGGATACTTGGGTCGGATTGTGGGTTGACCCACCCATAAACTTAAAACGTTTAAAAATAAAATTAAAAATGTTATAGGTATGGTTCGAACTTGCAACCTAACAAAACAATTACAACCTTTTAACCAACTAGGCTAATAACACTTTATATTTAAAATTCAACCCAAAATTTGATAAACGCGTGACATTTTAACAATATAAGTTCAACTTTTTAACTAACTAATCTATATATATATAATGATGCTTAATTTTTAAAGTGTCTGGATTGCCGGGTCGATAGCTGTGGTTAATTTGGATATATGTAAGAGTAAATGGATATTTGGGTCAGATTGTGGGTTGACCCGCCCATAAATTTAAAACGGTTAAAATTAAAATTAAAAATTCTATAGGTATGGTTCAAACTTGCAACATAATAAAACAAGTATAACATTTTAACCAACTAGGCTAATAACACTTTATATTTTAAATTCAACCCAAAATTTAATAAACGCGTGACATTTTAACAATATAAGTTCAACTTTTTAACTAACTAATCTATATATATATAATGATTCTTGATTTTTAAAGTGTCTGGATTGCCGGGTCGAGGGCTGTGGTTAATTTGGATATATGTGAGAATAAATAGATATTTAGGTCGGATTGTGAGTTGACCCGCCCATAAAAATTTTACCGTAATATTTTTTCACGGTTTTTTATATTATTATTACTTGCACGGGATACATGATCTTTTAGACACAAACTTTAATTAATCTAATATAATAGAATTAATCTTTTTAGTTATTCTAATAGTTTTTTATTTTATTTTAATTTTACTTCATTTAATTTTTATTATTAATTTTTATTATTTTTTAGAATAATATTTAATTGAAATTTTCTTAATATTTCTTATATAAAACTTCCCACTAACATTTGTTAATTGAATTATTGTTAATACAAAAAATAATAATTAGATTATTGTTCTACAAAAATTAACATTTAAAAAAAATATGCATGGTTTGAAACTAATATATATATATATATATATATATATATATATATATATATATATATATATATATATATATATATATATATATATATATATATAAAAGTAAAATAAACTAATTTTAAAAAATAATTAAAAAATCTTAAAGTTGAAAAATATAAACAAAATCGTCATTTTTCAATTTATAAATAAACATAAAAACTGAAGTTGTAGTAAAAAACTAATACAAAAGTATACCAAAAAAAACTAAAATAAAAATCAGTTAAGAAAACCTAAATTTTCTTTTTTAAGATAGAAAGCTTGATTCAAACCTGTAATTCTGTAAAAAAAGTCCTCTAGTTTTTTTTGAAAAGGTTCGAAGTTGGAGAATTTTAATATTAGTTTGCATGACATGAATTTTCTTTTAAAATAAAATTTTATTTTTTTAAAAAGATTAATGATTCTCAACCATTTTTTAAATTAATTAAAAATAATTAATTTCGAAATTCAATTTTAAATAATTCAAGAATTTGTAATAATCAAATCACAATTTTATTTTTAACAAATCCTTTAATTTAAATTAATTAAACATAATTAATTTAAAAGAATATTTATTTTGAAACAGGGTGGTCAATTTATTTTTGAAAATCAATAAAAGTTGGCATACGTTAACAAACATATTGACCAGAGTTTTCTTTTAGTTTGTAATATGATGATACTCGGGAAAAAGTTTCCGCGCTTCATCCTCCTTACCCGTTTTAAAAACGGTCTCTACTTATAAAGTTGGGTTTTGAAAATCGGTTGTATAACGTTTGAGTTTTAACCAATTATTCTTCCGGTTCTAGTCATGTTTCTAAGTTGTAACATTATTTAAAATATTGAAAAAATAATATTTAAACGTTGTTACATGTTGCTGATGATAACTATGGATGATTATATCTGAAGAACATCAGTCATTTTAAGGGTGTTAGGGTTTAAAAATAAACACCAAATAGGCCTTAGTCAAAATATTTTTTTGTGAAAATATCCCAAAAATATTTTGAAATAATTTTCTAATTTTTTGGGATTTTTAGAAAATGGTTTAGGGTCCCAAAATTACGAAAATAATTTTGAGTTTTGAAAAGTGAAACCAAATAGGCCTTAAGACCGAAGTCCTAGGTCTCGGTCCATTTTTATCGGTCGGGATCTAAAAAGCCTCGACTTAGGTCAAGGCTCGGGATCTTCGGTCGGAGTGTCGAAGTCCCTCGGTCTAGGTGTTATGGACTCTCGATCCTTGGCTGAAATTACAAGTCTAGGTGTATAAACTCATCAGTCATGGGTTAACCATGGGCTAAGTTCATCGGTCTTGGTGTATAAACCCAACGGTTCTGGTTAGCTCTAAACTAAGTTCATCGGTCCTAGGTTGGACCTCTCGGTTTAGTGTTGGACCTTTCAGTCCTGAGTTGGACCTCTCGGTCCTAAATTAAAATTATCGGTCGAACATCTCGGTCCTAGTTCAAGAACATCGGTCGGATCACTCGATCTTATTGAAATCATTGGTTCTATGTCTCAGTCAAAGCTTCGAATTTCTCAGTCCTAGACTAAAAACCTCGGTTCTCAAGAACATCAAAGTTCATTTTTTTAATTCATTTTTTTAGTTTGGATTCTTTGATCCAAGTGTTTGTGTAGCTTTACAAAGCTCACATTAATATGTTGATCATCATCTCTAGGTACCAATCAATCTGGATGATGATCAAATCGTTCAAAACAATTTGTGATCAAAATTTGAGTTTTGATTTTAAAACTATTTTGAGGAGAAATGAGCTACTTAGTAACTTACTTATATCTCATATACTTGATTTGTACCAAATTAATAATATTGGTTGCTTGTTTTGATAAAATCAATAACTAAAAAATTTCAATTATTTTAAATTTTCTTGATCAAACATGATTCAAACAGTTGTCCAACATCATTACAATCATGTTAGGATGCTTTCTGGGTTGTGATTCAACAGAATTAACCCAATAACGTAAAATATGTTTTTTTTTTTAAAATTCAAATTTGAGTATATATGTTTTAGGTTGATTGATTGCTTCTAACATATTCAGAAAGTTCATAAATGATCCTAAGATCAATATTCAACCATAAAATACCATAAACAACAAACATACAAGCTTATGCAATTTGAAATATAAAAATTTCAAATTCAAACTGTAAATATGAATTAGAGGTGATTGGAACCTTACCAAGGATTGGAGAAAACTCCTTGATCTTTAGAGAAGCTTTTAGGATGCTCAAATCCAAGCTTTAAGGCTTCAAACAAAAAATTCAAAAAATTCAAAAGTTTCAAGCTTTAATGGTGGATTATTAATTTCCTTCGATTTGAAGTTGGATAGTGGATTCCTTGGCTTCGGAATTACTCAGGGTCAATTTATAACCGTCCAAGGTCGGTTGTGAACTTGAAGTGGATCGAATCAACTAAAAGTCATTAATGACGTTTTGGCTCTTCTTGATCCCACTTGAAGATATAGGCAGTGATTGTGCCTATATTTGTAGGGGAAATGATCACCGAAATAGGGTGGTCATTTCACCTTTAGAATCAGTCAAAAAGATTGACTATGGAAAAAAATCAAAAAAGAGAAGATCAAAGATGGGTATTTGATCTTATCTGCTTCGACGTTGCATTGGAGACGAAGGTGTCGCTCAAAAAGACGTTGTTTTGAGCGCGTTTTGGTGTTCTGTCAGCGGTCCGTCAACGTTGGGTGTTCCGTTAGCGTTCTGGCTAACGGGGATAACGTCCAGTTAGTTGATCCGGTGCCTCACGTGTGTGCGCATCCTTCCGCTACAACGGGCTACGCTGCCTGCTTTTGGGCGTTGGATGAGAATCCAGTGTCCATCCGATAGACGTGATTCCTGCTGCAGTCGATTCTCATAATTTCGGCCACATTGGATCACAAATTTTATTTTTTATTTAAAACCTTAAAGGTTTGTTTAAAATTGATTTTTCTTTCACCTTTTACTTTAATTTTGATCTTTTTAAATACACCTAATATTAAAATAAATATGACAAATATTTTATCAATTTATTTTATTATTTTTTTTATATTTTATGGTTAAATAAATAATTTTAAGAGATGAAATAAGTATCTCATTTTATCCTAAATTATTTATTTTTATTTTTATTTTTTTCTAAAATTATTTTAAATTAAATGAGTACAACATTTATTTCAAATAATTTTATTTTTATTATTTTGATAATTTTCCTTAACTAATTAGCTTAATTAATTGTTTTAATTGAGTTTTACATGGAATTAATTATTTTGATTTTATTTATTAAAAATAATTATTTAAATTTTATAAATTAGTGTATAAATTTTTAATGTTTATAAAACCATAAACTTACTCCAACTTAAATGGTGGTAATTGAAAATCTTTGATTTGGTATGAAATTCATTTGAATTTTTTAATGAATTAAAAAAATAATAATAAAACATTTAAAAATAACTTAACAAATTAAAATACTAAAAAAATCAAATAATAAAAACAGAAATTAAAAAAAATCATGTCTGAGTTTAATTAATATAATTAACTATGATTTTTTTTATAATGATAGGAAACAATTAATATCCTACATTATATACTTTAAGAAATTATCTTATCTTATTTTATATATTTTGATTTTGTTTTGTTTTTCACTTTATCCGGCCGTATGTATGGCACACGTCACGTGGCTTCTTCTCTATGACAGTAAGAAGCAGAGAGCTTCAGGAATAGACGAGAATTGAAGATAGGGAGAAATCTGAAGGAGGGAGGGAGGCATATAGATTTGATTGATTGAACTAACTTCGAATGAAGGATGAGTAGCTGAAGAAGCAGGAAGAAGAAGAAGAAGAAGAAGAAGAAAAAAGAAATCTTTAACACTAACAAACTATGCAAGGCCTTGTTTTCCAGACGCCATCAATCATTTCAAGAGGAAAGCTCCCATTGCTTGCCTTTACTCCTCGATGGGCAGGAGGCCAATTCTCCTCCAAATCACCAACTTTACCATCTTCATGTTAGTGTTCTTAACCTCTTTCTTTCCCCTCTTATTTCAATCAAATTGCTTCTATTACATCCCAATTGCAAGACCCTTTTTGCCTAATCGAAGATCATCCCAAACTATGAATGAATTAATGAATGACTTTTTTTCTTTCTACTCACCGGCTTGCAGTAAGATGTAGAGAATCACTAGGATCAAAATCTGTTGGCTGCTCAATCATACCTCATGCATCTAACACTGGAATTGGATCCGGCACCTTTGAAGGCGGCAAGGAGGAGGAGGAGACTGACAACACTCAAAAGATCACTGCAAAATCACCGGAGACTGACAATTCATCTCTAATGTGAGTGATAATGTTAGATTATGTTAGGTTATCTGTAAATTTATCCACTTTAATCCCACCCATTGGTTTTAAATTGTAAAATTGGCAGTGTGGAGCCTCCTACCAATATTTCATATCCTCTGTCTATAGCCTTAGTGCTAATTGGATGTGGCCTGGTTTTTTCCCTCATCACCTTTGTGAAAGGGGGACCTTCGTCTATCTTAGCAGCGATTGCGAAATCGGGTTTCACTGCTGCTTTCTCGTTGATTTTAATTTCTGAAATTGGCGACAAGGTAAAAGAATATTGATGCAGAAGTTAGTTAGGTTTATTTCTAGCTGTTTCTTATCACCAATTATGTTTCTTTGTATGGAATCAGACATTCTTCATTGCTGCACTCTTGGCAATGCAATATGAGAGAGGACTGGTATGATAAATTGATTGATTGATTATGTTTGAGGGGGATCTTCCTTTAGATTTAGATGTTATTTTTCTTTACTTGAATAGGTTCTTTTGGGTTCAATGGGTGCACTTTCACTTATGACTATCTTGTCTGTGATAATTGGACGGATATTCCAATCTGTACCTGCTCAGTTTCAGACGAGTAAGTGTTGAATTATGTGTTTTGAGTGAGAACATTAGATAGTGAAATGTTGATGATTATTATTAATGCGACAGATCAGTTGGAGGATCATGTTCTAAGCAAATTGTGTGGTTTGGTAAACAGCGTTGCCAATTGGAGAATATGCAGCGGTTACACTTTTGATGTTCTTTGGGCTCAAGTCGATTAAAGAAGCATGGGACCTTCCGAGCGAAACCAGAGGTGGAGAGACTGATCAGATGGGTGAATTTGTCGAAGCAGAGGAACTTGTAAAAGAAAAGGTGTCAAAACCGCTATCAAATCCACTTGAAATTGTATGGAAGTCATTCAGCCTTGTATTCTTTGCTGTAAGAAATCTATACCCCTTCTATTATATATCAAATCCACTTGAAACTTTGATTAATTAACTGTTACGTAATAGGAATGGGGAGATCGGTCCATGCTTGCAACAATAGCTCTTGGCGCCGCTCAGGTTTCAAACTTTACTTCCATTTTCTTTCTTTTTTGATGCGCCGAGCTCATGTTTTTTCGTAAACAGTCTCCTTGGGGTGTTGCGAGTGGAGCCATAGTTGGCCATTTAATAGCAACAGCAATTGCCATTCTAGGAGGAGCTTTTCTCGCCAATTATATTTCAGAGAAATTGGTGAGAATGTTTTGTTTTCATCTTATACATAACTTGATTTCAATCTTTCTTATACAAAATAATACTTGTATTGTTTTCAGGTCGGCTACATCGGTGGAGCACTATTTCTCGTATTCGCAGTCGCGACGTTTCTTGGAGTATTCTGATATTTGTAGCAGGATGATTACTTACTTGATTATTGTGTTATATAACTTTGCAGGAATCAAAGACAAATGTTTGTTTTAAACTGACAAATATAATCCTTTCACACAAACACACATTTTGAAAAACATGAAACATGGAAAAACAAGAAAACAAAGCACACACATCCCAATAATCATATGATTATTGGATCAATTAATGTTGTTAAGGTGAACTGTGATTCTGAGTAGAGTCTCGGCTCCGTCTGTTACATGCTGTCCGGCGGGTATGAGCGAACGAAGCTCAGCAAACCCGCAGGAATTCTTGAACTTACCCGTTCCTCCGGTTATCGATAGCCTCGACATAGTGCTCCCGATCCTGAAAACCCCGTAGAAATTGAGACTGTCTCCGTATTCTCCACCTTCCATTATGGCAGTGAATGTCATCATCTGAGTGGTTCCATCGGCAGAGCTAGCCACATAGACACCCTGAGCCTTTCCGAGAGCCTGCGAGCCCAACTCGGGACCAGATGTGAGAATATCATCGATCACAGTTATGGTTCCGAATCCAAGTCCTAACCCATCGGGTCCCAGCTGTGTGGTGATTCCATTGTTGTTGTTGTTATTGTTTGTGTTTCCGGCGAAAGATACTCCAGCCAAGCCAGTTCCAAGGGGAACACCGTTAATGTTTACAGTTGGGATTGCTCCGTTTGCATTTGGGATGGCTACTCCTCCTTTCGGGGGAAGGAAACCGACTGGTCGGGCAAATGGGACTTGGCCGCTGTAGATGTTGCCTAATAAACCGGTGACTGGTCTTGCTGTGGGGCTGCTTCCTCCGAGGATGTCATGCATGTAGAGCTCTAGAATTGGTTCCCCGGTTATGCATGCGATGTGGAGAAGTGCGGTTAGGAGAAAAATGCAGAGAATTGGGTTGGATTGTGAAGACGACATTTTGGAAGAAGAGTTTAGATTGGTGTTGGTTTTGGTTTTGTGTATTGATTGATGATATTGGTTTAGAAGGGGTGATTGATCTTTATATATTAGAGTGAGGGAAGATGGAGTTGTTGAAACTTGAAAGGATTAATTCATCTAAGGAGGATGATTATTAGTGAAGTTGTTAGCTATCCAAATAATATGTGCTAACCATGGCTGGCAATTGGAGGATTTGGTATGAGCTTTTCTAAGTATATTATTATTAATATTCAAAAAATATTATGAGATTTATCTTTTGAAATTTCACTTTGGAATCTAAATTTGACATGTGATATATTAGGGTGAAAATTAACTGTTTTTGGTATCATGAACAAGTAAAAAAAACACTAATTTTAACTTTTACAAAATTTCAAATAAATTAGATTGGGTCAAAATTTGTGCACAAATAGGCTAAAACAGCTTATGGTGCTGTTACAAAATATCACCAAGCCTAAAAGTCAGCCTCTAAAAAACTAAAACAAAGCAAATCAAGATGAAATGGGACTACCATTAGGGCACTCAATACAAGAAAAGGTATTTTCTCAACCGTAATCAATCCGTAAAAGTACAAGGCAAAAATTATTATTCTGCTACGACAAAGAACAATAATGTGGGGATATGCTTGCAGTTCTATATATCCTTTCCCTTATACAAATTATATCTGACCTAAACTCATAATGGTTGTTACAGTTTGGAGATCCAATTTAGATGCAAAATCTCTAAGCATTTATTGAAAAAATATGGGTCAGTCGGAAACAATGCCAGACAGAAGAACATTATCAGAAGCCCATGCCGCCCATTCCTCCCATACCACCACCACCCATTGCTGGACTATCCTTCTCGTCCTTGGGGAGTTCAACAATAACTGCTTCTGTGGTTGTCATTAACGATGAAACACTGCACGCGAGTTCATAAATTAGTTAGTTCCATAATCCTATCAAAGGAATTTTTCATAAAAGAGAAGAAAACAAATTTTCCTGTCTTAGTACCTTGCAGCATCAACCAAAGCTGTTCTAATAACTTTCACCGGGTCTATGATTCCAGCCTTTACCATATCGACATATTCTCCTAGAAATTAACCAGACGAAAGAACTAATTAGTTTAGAAACTAGAGTGGAATCAGCAAAAAAATGTTTCAAATTATGCTCATTACAGACCTTTGGCTGCATCATATCCAATATCTGGGTTTTCCTGTTCTAGTAGTTTACCAACAACAACTGCACCCTCAACTCCTGCATTACTAGCAATTGTGTACACAGGTGTCTGCAAATTTTTCGGTTTAAATATTATGAGTACATGTGGCAATAATATTTTATTACTACAGCATATGTATATTAAGACTTTTTCTATTACCTTTAAAGCATTCTGAATAATTTGAACACCAATCTTCTGATCAAAGTTAGCTGTTGTCAACTTGTGCAACTCTTTCGATGCATAGAGAAGTGCAACACCACCACCTGCATATTAAAATTGATCATGTAACTGTTTTTTCTTAATAGAAAAAAATGAGGTTAAACATTTGAGACTGCATACCTGGCACAATTCCTTCTTCTACGGCTGCCTTGGTAGCATTGAGCGCATCTGTAACTCTATCTTTCTTTTCACTGACTTCAGCTTCACTCGCCCCACCAATCTGCATGAGAGAAAGCGAGTTTTAAAATATATATAATACTTGACTAGAAAATAACAGAATGTGTATAAAAAGTAATCCTTTATTATTGAAATGGGGAAACATTTATTAGGAGAACTTTAAATAATGGTGGTTTGATTTTTTTTTAACAAAAATACCCTTGAATAAAATGTAATCATGATTGACTTATATTTGATGCCCGGAAATAGAGAGTAGATATTATGATGAGGATTGACATTGTGGAGCTGATAGAAAATATTTATTTACAAAAGAGAAGTAAATAATTGTATTTAATGGTTTGTATTATTTGATTAGTAAAAGAGATTATATTAAAAAATTGTTTGTAAAACACAAACTAACTATATTATTAATTACTATTAATAAAAATGTTTGTAAAAAACAAATTAACTATATCACATAAATAAACTAATATATAACTAATACCACATCCTTCATATTTTATATGATTCTTTAATATTTAAGTGAGTTTTAAATATGGATGATTTTGGATACCCTTAATATAAAAATATCATTATGACTAAACTTGTATTAAATGTTTGACAGATAGAGAAAGGGTAGACATTATTCTTAACTATGGGGTTCATAAACAGAATAATTTCATTGAAAATGGTAGTAAAAAAAAAGTAGATGATAGAAGTGTAGAACTTGTATTGTTAAAAATTGATTGAAGTGACCAAGAGATCATATAAATTGTGACACTATTTTGAAAGGAATGATTTCCTTAAAATGGGACTGCAAAGTACTAAAGAGAGAAAGTGATTTATCCTACAAGGCACAAATGATTATGAAAGTAGGGGCCAAACCTTCAGTACGGCAACCCCTCCAGAAAGTTTTGCTAATCTCTCTTGCAATTTCTCTTTGTCATAATCAGATGTGCTCAATTCAATTCCAGACCTTATCTGTTCAGGGAAATGATATAAGATAACAAAGACATGTTACAAATAAATCGTGTAGTAACTTACATTATATCTTCCAATGATCAAACATAAGCAACTAATGACTCAAAATGACAAGAGTAGATAGAAGTACAAACCTGTTCATATCTTTCCTCCAACACTTTTTTGTCACCAGCACCATCAAGAATAATTGTATCATCTTTGGATACAGTAACCTGAAAATAGCTCAAAACATAGTTAAGAAAGCGCAAACACAGGATAAAGCAAAATAGAGATTGATTGACTATGAAAGTGTATTGCAAGTGTTATAGTCTTCTATACGGCAACATACCTTTTTGCATGAACCAAGGGAATTTAACTCCACTTTCTCCAGGTCCATACCAAGCTCTTCAGTTATTACCTTTAATCACAAACAGCATATGCATTAGCTAACTGTTCTGTTAACTCATTTACGGAAATCAAATGCAATCAGTGATAAAACCTACTTCACCCCCTGTGAGAGCAGCAAGATCATGCATGCCAGCTTTTCTGTTCTCTCCAAAGCCGGGGGCCTTTATGGCACAAACCTGAAAATGCAGAGTTAACATGATGAGTTTACGTGTCAAATAATTAAGAAGCAAAAAACTAATCAGAACCACCAAGATCATATTCAACAACAGAAACCTTAATCCCAGCGCGTAATTTATTCAATATAAGAGTTGCCAAGGCTTCACTCTCCACATCTTCAGCAACAATCAGCAGAGGCCTTTGTCTCTGACAACACAAAAACATTTGAATTGTCAATCATAAGATACATGACTCAAAAAAAATGTACAGAGCTATAGAGAGTATCAGAAGGAAAGGAAGATTGCCAAACCTTCAATGCCAACTCAAGAACCTTGACAACAGCATTTAAATTGGATATTTTCTTCTCATGGATAAGAATCAAGGGATCTTCTAATTCCTGTCACCAGAAATCAAATGCATCAGATTAAGGCAATAGAAGTCATTTTCATCTCAAAGTTCTGAGGCAGTAGAACAAGGAACATACACATTTCTGATTCTTCTGGTTTGTGATGAAATATGGGGAAATGTAACCTCTATCAAGTTTCATCCCCTCGACAACTTCCAATTCATTAAATAATGTCTTGCCGTCCTACAAGATAACATGCACAAGAATAAGACATCAATAAGATAAAAAAGTATACTGGCCTCAACTGTCAAGAACATAAAAAAAATTAAAAACATAGTGGTTGCGAGCGAATACATCACAACTTAAAAATAAAGACATGCCTGAATGGTGATCACTCCCTCCTTGCCAACTTTCTCCATAGCCTTTGCAATAAGCTCCCCAATTTCTCTATCTCCATTTGCAGATATGGTTCCAACCTGTAGAGACCAATCCAAAACAAAAACAAATAATATTATGAACAATATGTGCTAGGTTCTCCATCACAAGCCCTCAGTAGTTCATTTAATGTCAGATAAGACCTGTGCTATTTCTTCAGAAGTGCTAATCATCCTTGCCCTGCTCTTCAAGTTTGTTACAACAGCATCAACAGCCATAGAAATACCTCGCCTTAGGTCCATTGCATTCATCCCAGCTGCAACAGATTTGCAGCCTTCCGAGAATATTGCTTGGGTAAGTACAGTAGCACAAGTGGTACCTGCAAGTTTATTGTCAATATCATTAAAGAGTACATGAAAACGAACCCATATACTACTATCACATGTGGGTGTTAAAGGAGTAAGAAAAATAAATTATTCAAAAAACCATCCTTCCAATCCGAAAAGTCTTACCATCACCAGCTACATCATTCGTAGCATTGGCAACCTGTTTTACTAAGCTTGCACCAACATTCTTGACTCTGTCACTGAACTCAATACTCTTTGCAACAGTTACACCGTCTTTTGTCACTTTGGGTGCACCATAACTCTGTTCAATCACTACATTGCGACCCTACAATAACATAAAGCAAACAAATAAATTCACCAAGCATTCTTAAAACACCTCAATAGAGATAGTACTTCAAGAATCAACTTAGGAAATTGTTAAAATGAAATAATCTACTTCTAAATTTCAGTGCAACTACATATTCTATAACGATAAGAATGAAACAAGTCACATAACCAAACTGAACATATTCATGCTCAAACATGTAACTTAATCTAACTAAACAAAGAACTAGTAAGTGAAGAATCTTATAAATCCACGCTTAAGATCACCTTTGGTCCCATTGTAACTTTAACGGCATTGGCAAGTTCCTCAACACCTTTTAGCATCAAAGCACGAGCTCCAACTCCAAATTTGATATCCTTTGCGGCATAGTTTCTGTTCCAGTTCAATCTAGCACCAATCTGCATTTCCAAAGTACAAACCAACGTCAATACGTGTGAAAACGCAAGAGAAGTAGAAACAAACAAATATAGCAAGCAACTAGAGAAGTCTAGAGAAATCAATCACCTGTTGGTTGCCGTTCCTGGCGATCCTGCAATTGAAACAAAAAGTAGAAAATCGATAGTTAGAAATGATAAGATTCATGAATGTGCCAGAGATTGATGCAACTTACCGAGCTTTGGATGCGAGATTTGCTGCAAAACGATACATGATGTTGCGAAGGAGAGAATGGAAATGGAGATGGAGAAATGGACAGTGGTAAGAAAGAGTTGTAATAAGATGACAAAGGATTCTATAATAAGGTTTTCTTCGATTTAGGGTTTTACCCAATACTGGGTTTAACGGCCCGCCCCGAATTCAGATCTAATTTTCCCATTTTCTTCTTCTCCAAGTCACTTTATTTACATTTTTTTTATTTTCTTTTTTGAGTAATTTTTTATTTTCTTATCATATTTCATTTCTTTTCAAATATTCATAACTCAGTTCGACAATAAAACATATAAATATTTTTATAATATATTTTAAATTAAAAAAATTAACCCCAACATCCATAATCATTACTATATTTCAACTAACAACATTTTATTTAATGGGAATCCATTTGATTACATTTAATTTGTATATTTTTGTCAAATTTGCACTGTTACTAATCATTTTTATTATATTCCATTTTCGGATCAGGTTCAATTTTTCCATTTTCTTCTTCTCAAGTCACTTTATTTTTTTATTTTTTTATTTTTTAAGCTGATTTTTTTTTCTTATCATTTTTAATTTCTTTTCAAATATTCGTAACTTAATTCAACAACTAAAATATATAAACATTCTACTATATTTTTAAATTTTAAAAAATTAACCCAATATTTATCATCGTTACTCATATTTCAACTTATAATATTTTATTTAGTGGGAATCAATTTAAATACATTTAATTTATATATATATATATATATATTATTTTATTTTCAAACCCTTCTGATTTCTAATTTCTTTATTGAATCATTTTTCGAGTTTAGATCCAATTTTCTCATTTTCTTATTCCCAGAGTCACTTTACTTATATATCTTTATTTAATTTTTTGCAAGCTATTCTTTATTTTCTCATCATATTTTATTTCTTTTCAAATATCCATATTCAATTAACAACTAAAATATAGAGATACTTTAACTATTTTTTTAAATAAATAAAAAACTAACCTAATTTAAATACATTTTATTTGAGCGCGATGTTATAACTGTGGAGACATATCTCCTTTAAAAAAAAAAAAAATCTAAATACATTTAACCTCCTACTCAAGGCCCTTATGCATTTATTTTTTAAAAATTTAATTATAATCAAACACCATTTCATCAATGTTCTTGTTAATGCAATAATCAAAATATTAAAACAAAATATCTAATTTTACTCTCTCTTAATCCAAAATATTTTTTTTAATTTATCATTATATATTAATATTGTTTAAATATTTTTACTAAAAAATTCTACACCCGCTCAAAATCAATTAATACTCGTCAACATTTTTTTACATAAACCCCTACCAAACAAGCTTAACTAATTTAGAATTAAAACAATTAAATAAATTTAAATAAATTATGTAACTTGTAAAAAGATCCAATAAAAATATAAAATAACAGTTATTTAGGACAATGATGGCTTACATATGAGATATGCATGAAAATATGGTATATTATGGCGGTTGTACGTGCCATAAAAAAAGTAGAATCGACAATTCACATACTTATACATTGATACTTACACATTGTCCGACTGGTATATAGAGTCTTTTTGTGAAGTATGATTAACATTTACTTTTTTTTTTTATAGTTATTGAGTAATATAGATTAAGGCGACTAATATAATATGTCTACATATTTAGATAGTTATCTCAATTAATTTTTGACGAACTTTATAGCTAAAAATAAGCTGAATAATAGTCGTAATTGTTTGATGCGTATTATTAGGATTCATAAGATATTATTATGACACTTAAATTCGTTCTTAAAAAGTTTAGAAGTTAGCTGTTTTTCTAAATAATATATTAACTCGTTAATTTGGGCAAACATGTTTGTACATTTTTTTTCGATATTTTGTGATATTTTTAATTTTAAACTTTTCTCCTTAAAACCATCATTTTTTTTAATAACACATAGATGATATAAATCCATAATGAATTAAGGCTGAAAATTCCTTTGAGGGACCAAAAGAAGCACTTAGTCCAACTAAATCTTCAGATACCACTAGAAGGGCGGCTTGACCTGATGCAAAGACATAGAATAATTCTCATATTGACCAACTAAAATCATCATCTTCTTCTTCTACCTCTCACTCTTTCTCTGCGTGATCAAAGAAAAGAAAATGGAAGAGGATAAAGAGGTGAAGTTACATGGATCCTGGGCTAGCCCTTTCGTACAGAAAGTTAAATGGGCTCTGCAACTGAAACAGATCAAGTATGATTACGTTGAAGAAGATCTATCCAACAAGAGCGACTCCTTGTTGCAGTACAATCCTGTTTACAAGAAAGTTCCAGTCCTCGTTCATGGAGGAAACCCAATTTCTGAATCCACCGTAATCCTCGAATACATTGAACAAGTATGGCCTCATAATCCCCTCTTACCTCAACATCCTTATGAAAGAGCCATTGCTAGGTTTTGGATTCAATTTGGAGAACAAAAGGTACGTCTGTTAGACTTCACAGCTTCAAATCCATTGATTAACAACTCTAATTGAGTTCAATATGGAATTCGTCACATCAAATTTCAAAATTAATCATTTTTTCCTCAACATTCTCACTAAAGTTTGAGTTTGGAGAGCAAAACACCACTCTCACTAAAGTTTGGGGGCTAATTTATAAGTTTAACCTTCTATTTTAAGACTTGTTAGAATTTTTTATTTTATTGTGATTGCCATTTTTTTTAAATTTTTTTTATATATCATGAATTTTGAAGGGATGTCAGAATATTACATAGAACACTTTTTTTTCCTATTTATCTAGTTATTTAAAATTAATATTGTATCTCACTACTAAATGTTAATATAATATTGACAAAATTGATATGTGAGGCTTAATTTTGAGTTATCTTGTCTGAGCTTGAATTTTGACTGAAGTGTGAATGGTGTGATTGTATTCGAATTATCACAATTTTAGTCAAACGAATTTTTTCTTAAATAAAGAAAACGTCTGTTTACTTATTCTAACATATTAAAAAATAATATGTATTTTAATTTGTCGAATGTGATTTGAGTAATTAAAAAAATGTTTCATACGAGAAAAGATTTGAAATTTTTTGAAACAAAGATAAATTTGATATTTAAAATTTAGACGTAATTATGTTTTAAATTGAATATTTTGGTAAGATATACACGTTTAAATTATTGAATGTAGTTTGAAATAGTTAGACAAAATTGAAAAGAGAAATAATTGATTTGGTTTTTGAAAACATGGTAAACTAGTTAAAAAAATTAAAATATTACGTTAAAATACAAAGACACGTATATTTAAAAAAAATACAAAGACAAGTATATTTGAAAAAAATACAAATAATTAAAATTATTATAGTTTAACCAATATGACCCAATTTAAAATTTAAGCCTCCAATAATATTGTACATATTCAAAACTAGTGCTAGTAGTTTTTCTTAAGGGTTTGCTTGCTCCATCTTTTATTTTGTTACAAGTATTTTATATTTAGATTAACACTTATTTACTAACATAACACTTGCATTCATTGTAGGGGCTAACATTCTTTGCATTGATGTTCGCAAAAACTCACGATGAACAAGAAAAAGCAAAGAAAAATGCAATTGAAGTGTTGAAAACTTTGGAAGAAGAAGGCCCAGGAGATAAAATATTCTTCAATGGTGATTCTATTGGATTAGTAGATTTATCCTTCGGGTGGATTTCTTACTTCTTAGAAGCCTTTGAAGAGACTGTTGGTGTGAAGTTACTAGAACCTTCCATTTTGCCTCGACTCCATGCTTGGGCCCAAAGATTCAAGGAGCTACCCATTGTCAAAGAAAATCATCCCAGTCACGAAAAATTGGTTGCTCATTTAAGGCGATCAAGAGAAAAATTTCTCAAAAACCCTCCCATAATATTCTAAATTACTTATTATAGTATGTGTGGCACTAAATAAAGAGAGGCCTCTAGTATGCCCTCCCCTATCAAAACCCTAAATTATTACTATTCTTGTTGCACTAATAACTTAAATTACTCTTCTTCTGTTATTAAATATTTGCATAATAGTTTCTAAACTTGTTTCAATATTATCAATACTATTATATTTTCAACTTTTCTTAATACATTAAAAGCATTTTTAGTGGAGATCGAATTCATGAAATTTTAGTTTTTTAGGTCGACTCTTTTCATCTCACCACTTTGGTGAGATATAATTTGAAACTCTTATTCTTAAAATTATACAAAAACAGCAAGGTTTTGTCTTCACAATTTCAAACAACGTTAACTTATTATATACGTGACATTTATAAATAAATACATAAAAGTTTTATATCACTAATTTAACAATCAAATTTAACGAATTAAGAGTTTTGACTACCAAATTTCAGAATTGGTAGTTAAATTAGTAACATTAATTAATTTATTTATTTATAAATGTCACGTAGATGAAATCGTTAAGAGACAAATCAGCGTTTTGTATAAATTTAACAATAAGAATATCTAAATTGTAAGATTTAAAAGAAGAGCTCCGGAATCTCAATTAGCTCCCAATACACTAGTAAAAGATGGTTTTTAACGAGGGCAAAAACTCTCGGTGAAAGCTTATTTTCTCTCGGTGATAGTTTTCACCGAGGACGACAAATACTCTCGGAAGGTGTCGGTAATTCGACTGTTGGTGAAGGAAAAATTAGTATCACTGAGAACATTTGCAACCCTCAGAGATAATCTAAAATCTTTTACCAGGAGCATTGACTTTTCTCTCGGTGATACTAATATTTTCGAGAGCATTCTTTCGTTCTCGGTGACAATTCTCGGTAAAAATATTTTACTAGTTATAAGAAGTCCCAGTTTGACCATTCGACATATTATCACCAGAAATGTCCCAAAACAAAACAAAAAAAATCAAAATTTCACATAATTTTTTTTAATTCATACAAGACCAAAAAAAAAAAAAATGTGTGCAAAGAATAAGATTGATAACAAATTATGGGTAGAATTGAAAGGGATTAAGAGGTCCAAGGTCTAATTTAAAATTAAACAACAATCCGCACTCTTCTCCATTTTTGGGGCTATGTCATTGAAACTGTGATGCCCTAACATAGGATGACGAATCTATGAAAGCTCTAGGGAATTCGCCGTGAACTCCACCTCCACGCTTCCACCACCTCACTGCAGCCGCCTCTAACGGACGTCACGCACCACCTCCTTTCACAGCTTCGGCTCCCGTTCAAAACACCGTCCAGTCCACCATTGCCAGGTAAACTCCTCTTCTTCTACTCTGGTTTGTTTTTCTACAAATTGACTCACCACTGCAGTTTTATTCAATGATATGATAGAAAGAAAATATGTGATTAGAAATGAAACACTACATGCTTCAGTAGAATGACTAGTGTCTGAACTTAGGTTTTTGATCTTTACACGCTGCAAATATCCTAACAATACTTGCTTGATAACCCTAAATCCTTATTCTTTAACAAATAAAATATGTAAAATCAAGCTATAAATTGCCTAATTCAATTTCCCATTCTGTGTGTGTGTTTGGTAACTTTGAAATTGGAAATGGAATTGTGAGGTGTAACTCAAATTCTTATGTTTGTTAGAGCATTTAAGATTAAGAATTGAAATTTCATTGGAATTCAAACAAATGTGATTGAGTAATTCTCAATTCCACTATTTGAGAGTCTTTTCTAAGTTAGGGTAGGAACTACATTTAAGATATCATATCACTTACATAATACATATAAAAGAAGTTAAAGGAGACAAAATACAATAAAAAAGTTGCCAACCACTTATTCTTCAGGAATTTAGTGAAATTCACCCTAACATCAATGCAAGTGGTCACTAAACAATCCCACCAACAAGTAGGCATATTCAGAATAACCCGTCTGATTCGCCCACTTAATTGAGAAAAATAGAGGAAAAACTAGAATATGTTTGCCTTGATTCTATTTCATAGGGGTGCATAGGTAACCTCGATTGAGGATTGTAGTGTACACAAACATACCCTAGTTAACTTGTTGTAGTGTACATTGTTTCTTTCATTCAAGGAGACTTTTCGGGTTTCCAATGTTTAATATGCTTATAATCCATTAATTGTACAAACATATGATAATAATAAATCAGGAAGGTTTGTTCTTCTCAACAAATTAAATATCTCAGTTCAGTACTTAATTTTCAGTTTTATTAAAGAATCTCCACCTCCTTTGTTTTCTGCATCATTTTTATCCTCTTGGCAGAGATATAGAGGTGCTTTGAATAAAGAAAGATGAATGGTATTTGGAGATCTCCATGGAAGAGTTTTACTTGCTCGAGTCCAGGGTTCATGACCTCATTGAATTCATCCCTTCATCAATGGCGAGGGATTCGGGTCAAAGTTAGAGACAGTAATCTGGAGCAAGCACTGGCTTTTATGCAGAGGAAAATGCAATCAAGCGGAATTGAACGTTTGATAAAGAATGAACAGCTTTATCATATCAAGAATTCTGAGAAACGAGTCCTTGCTCGTAAGGCCCTTGAGAGAAAGTTAAGATCAAAAGAACTTGCTCGCAAACTTCAGGCAGTCCTTGTTAAGAAAGTGAGGGGCATGTAAACAGCAATAATGGTTATCTTCTTCAAGAATTTGTCTTCATCTTTTGACAGACAGTTGCTAGTTTGATTGGTCTTTTTTTTTACATTTCATGATCAACTGAAAACAAACATGCCTTATTCTAAAATGATTTTAACAATAGTGTTAGACTTGTTTTCTATATTAGCATTCGAACAGTATTTTAACAAAAATGCATTTTTAAATATTTAATTTATAAATTGTTAGATCAGTATTTATAACTTGTTATATGGTTGTATATTGATTATGTAATTTACATTTTACTACAGGAGTATATTAGCCAATCTTCATCCAATAACTAACATTATGATCATATATATAGCTAGTTGTATGTAGTTTTTTTTATTTGAAATATTTTGATTTAAAAATAAAATCTTAGTTTGATAAAACCAAGTGAGTTATTTCAAATTATTTAAATTAAATAATTAAAATATTTATTATTTAAAATATTATAAAGATAATTAAATATTTTTAATGATGATTCAATTATTTAAATAAATAATGGTGTGAAATAATACATATATATATATTTAATTAATTTATGTTTGATATTATTTTAATTCTCATTATATTTTTTATATATTTAATTTGGACTCATTATCTCACAAAACTTGTATATTTAAGTTCACGGGAAATTGGACGAAATGACCCTAAAAATAGGCCTATTTGCCTCCGTGGTCAGCTTTCATAAAATTTGATCTGATGACCACTTAATTTTTTTTGGACGAAATTACCCTTTTCGCGTAACGCGAAGGGACTTCGCGTTTCGCGAAGTGAGACGCTGTGAAAAGTCCAGAATACCCTTACTATATAATATAATCCGGCCATATTTTTTTCATTTCTTTTCTTCCCTTCTCTTTCTTCCCTTCCGCTTTTCTCCTCCTTCTCTCTAATCTCGCCGGCGACGGAGTTAAACGGCGGCACTCAATGAGCTCCACGACGAGCACAAGCACTGTAACACTTGGTAATTTTATGTATTTCAAGTTTATTGTTGTTCATTTATACATTTTCGAATCACTGTGTTGTTTAGGGTTTCATCTAATGATACTTCCCGTTTCGCTAAGTACTTCCCGTTTCGCTAAGTACTTCCCGTTTCGCTAAGTGCTTCCCGTTTCGCTAAGTGCTTCCCGTTTCGCGAAGGGTTTCCATTTCACAGTATTAATTATCCCGTTTCCATTTTTTCTTGCAGCCGAAGTTTTCGTTTTCTATAATGGAGAGTGGAAAGCTGATGCTAATGGAATATGGTTTTTTGATGCCTCTTCAATCAAAACATTGGATTTACCCCAAAGTACTCGTTATGCTGAATTAATTGATAAACTCCATGAAAGACTTCAAGTGCAGAAATCTACGTATGATTTAGTGCTGCAAGTGAAGTATGATATTCCGAATATCACAAATCCTAAACCCGTTTTTATTGAAGATGATGAGGATCTGAACATATATTTATCACGCTTGATTTTGGGTCGAACTGTGTCACCATTGTGTGTGTCTGTAGTAGAGAAGTCACAATTTACTAAAGAAAAGATACCACTACTTACCTACCCAACTCAAGAAAGTATTCTCCCACAATTTACTCAGAAAATTGTACCAGAAGCTTTACCCTCAGAGGTCTTTGTTGAAAGTAATGAAGCCGGAGATAACTCTTTGCCTCACATCCCACTTACTCAGGACTTGCATGCATCGATACCTACACCACATAGTGCGAGAAGAGCATCAACGGGTACACCTACTAGTGCAAGAAGATCATCATTGGGTACACCATGTAGTGCAAGAAGATCATCATTTGGTACACCATCGACAGACATATCACCGACAGACATATCACCGACAGACCCCTCATTTGCGTTGGCGTTAACTACTGAAACTGTATTGGAAGTCGGTGCCTTGTTTGAAAATAAAAAAGAACTACAACTGATGCTATATAAATATGCGATGACTAATCATTTTGAATTCAAGGTGGAGAAGTCAAGAAAACATCTTTGGTATGTGAAATGTTTGGATGAGAAATGCAAGTGGAGATTGCGTGCCGTGAAAGGTAAATTATCTGAGATGTTTGAGATCCGGAAATTTGACCAACAACACTCATGCTCAGTTCTATCGAGGCTAGAGAAAAAAATGCAAACACCAGCATGGGTTATTGGGCAGTGCGTGAAGAGTAAGTATATGGACTATCACCATAATCACTTGCCTAAGAAAATAATTGAAGACATGCAGGCAACTTATGGGGTAAATTTGACTTATAATAAGGTTTGGAGGGCTAGGGAAATGGCATTAGTGGCGGTGCGAGGAACGGTTGAGGATTCATATGAAAAATTACCCTCATACCTTTACATGTTGGAGAAGCATAATCCTGGTACCATAACAGACATCCAAACAGACGAGGTCGGGCACTTCAAGTATATGTTCATGTCCCTAGGCCTCTCTATTAGGGGTTTCAAAGCCATTTGTCGTCCCGTATTGTGTGTTGATGCCAGTTTTCTTAAGCACAAGGTGGGAGGTCAACTATTGGTGGCTATTGCATTAGATGCTAATGAACAATTATATCCTGTCGCATTCGGAGTTGTTGATTCAGAGAATAATAACTCTTGGACTTATTTTATGCAAAAATTGAGAGAAGCAATTGGATTAGTTGATGATCTCGTCTTCGTATCCGATAGACACCCAAGCATCGCCAATGCCTTATGTGCTGTTTTTCCAGAAGCATACCACGGTGCGTGCACATATCACATAAAGATGAATATCAACGCGAAATTCAAAACTGATAATTGTCATATGGAGTTTGATATGGCTTCTCGTGCGTACACTGTCCACGAATTCAATCGTTTTTTTGACAAGATAAGGGTTAAAGATCATAGGATTGCTGCCTATTTGAAAGAAATTGGATTTCAAAGATGGAGTAAAGCATTTTCCCCCGGTAAGCGATACAATCAACTAACAAGCAATTATGCTGAGAGTTTTAATAGTCAGAGCAGGGAAGCCAGAAAGTACCCCATTTCCTCAATGGCCGAGTATTTAAGATTGACAATACAAGGTTGGTTTAATGAGAGAAGAGAAAGAGCGTCCAACCACCGAGAAGTGTTATCTCCAACATATGAAAAGTGGTTACGTGAGGGATTCGAGAAGGCTAGATTCTATACAGTATCATCGCTTAACCGATTCGAGTTTTATGTGCATGACAATCAGTCTCATTTTAAAGTCAATTTGAAAGACATGAACTGCACTTCTAGGGTATTTGAAGTTTCTGGTCTTCCTTGTACTCATGCAATGGCTGATGCCCGTCACCGCAATTTGGTTTGTTATGACTTTTGTTCAAGGTATTATTCAGCTCACATGTTCAATCTATTTAACCAACTTTTGTTCAAGGTATTATTCAGCTCACATGTTCAATCTATTTAACCAATTGTTTAATCGTTTTATTTTCCATTCTTACAGGTATTACACAACTGAATCTTGGATGAATGCATATGCGGAGACATGTTACCCTGCTGGTGATGAAGACGATTGGGATATTCCCGAAATGATCAAGGAACGCGTATGTCTAAAACCACCTGTCAAGGTTAAGAAAGGGCGCCCACAAACAAAGCGTAGGTCATCTCAAGGTGAGGTACGTAAGGCTCCGAGACGATGCAGCTCATGTGGTGGACTAGGACATAATAGGGCCACATGCAAAGCAGTCATGCCTGCTCCATCTACTGCAAAAGCATCATCATCTAAGCATCATGACTCATCTTCTCAACAGCACGAGCCATCATCTCAACAATATGAGCCTTTAGATTGATTGTGATAAGTTGTATAAGTGTTTTGGATAAGTTGTATTATGTTTTGGATAAGTTGTATTATGTTTTCGGATAAGTTGTACTCGGATAAGTGTTAATCGGATAAGTTGTACTCGGATAAGTTGTACTCGGATAAGTTGTAATCTGTTTGTTGTATCTAGTTTATCTGTGTACTGAAGGAGTACTTAACGCTTCGTTAAGTACTTAACGCTTCGTTAAGTACTTAACGCTTCGTTAAGTACTTAACGCTTCGTTAAGTATTTATCGTTTCGTTAAGTACTTAATGTTTCGTTAAGTACTTAACGTTTCGTTAAGTACTTAACGCTTCGTTAAGTACTTATCGTTTCGTTAAGTACTTAACGCTTCGTTAAGTTAAACTTGGTTTAAGTTAAAGTGAGTTTAAGTTAGTTACTTGGTATGATTTATGTACATTGATTTATATGTTCAATTCTTTGGTATGTAAATATCAGACTACCAACCAACTAGACTACATTAAAACTACAAATATTTTAACATGAAATGTAACTTAAGTTGAAGTTCTACCCAAAAAGTAATACAAGTTCAGAATACATAAGCACAAGTCAAGTTCTATCCAAAAATCAATAAAAGATTACAATACAAACTAAGGTTCTGTAATTTGATGAAATAACCGGACCGCCATCTTTTGTCGAAAAAACTCCATTTCATTGGAAGTCACCTTCTCTACACCTAAACCAGCAGTCAAGTATTCCATGTGCATAAGCATAAATACACCACAATCCTCACTTTCTGCTGCTCTAGGGACTTCCCCATATTTGGCGACTGCATTTTTAGCTGGGTGTGGCAACCTTTTATATGTCAGTTTCTGGAAATTGAAATTAGGATACCTTTGTAGCTCAGCATCACTGGCTCCCATTGCATATATTCGTGGAAACATCTCACACAAAGGTCTCAGGTATGGATCGAGATTCCTATAAATACTCGAGTCGCAGTCATAAACGTCAATGTGATTATCTTGTACACGAACGACGCATAGTACCCAATGCTTGTTGCCAATGTTCAAAGGCACGTAAATATCGTCTACTTGTGGCCATTCTGGCATATGTCTATGGTCCGCACCCCAGAAGTACTGATCAAATACCTCTGATATTGGAAAATTTTCAGGATCTTTTTTAAAGTTCGGGTACTCTCGCCTCATCATATCTGCTAATAAGCAATCCCCTATTGATACTTTACAATGTTTATATGTCTTGGGATATTGCGCAATCCTTTTGCGCAACAAGTGGCAGACTGCGTCGACTTCCTACAAAATGGGGGAAAAGGCAGCATATATCAAAAACCTTATTCATAAGTTAAAGAATTAATATGAAATGCAAGACTTACAGGATCTTTAAGCCATGTGCACTTTGTTAGAACTCTAACAAACAACTTCTTTCGTGCTTCGCAAGTAAACACAGTCTTTGTCTCATCATTGGTGGCTACATCTTTCAACCAATTTTGTAATTGAACCAACAACTCATCATCAAATTTTTGAAGGGGATTGATAGTTAATGGATCATTCGTCTTTGGCTGTTTTGACAAAGAAGGGTTTGTGTAGTCTTCGTCTTTCTTCTGCTTCCTCACTCTTTTTTTTGGAACTACTCCTTTAGGTGGAGTGTTGTATAATTGGAAATCATCATCATCGTTCTCATCCTTCCCATCCCTCGAATCCTTCCCATCCTTCCCATCGTTCTCATCCTTCCCATCCTTGGCATCCTTCTCAACCTTGACTTTCTTCTCAACCTTCTCAACCTTGAGTTTAACCTTCCCATCCTTGCCTTTCTTCTCAACCTTCTCAACCTTAACCTTATCCTTCTTTTTCTCAATTATTTCTTGCATCATATCGGAGAGCAACATCTCCCCACCATCCACCTTCACATCAGTCTCAATCTCCCCAACATGCACCTTCACCTTCACATCAGTCTCAATCTCACCACCATCCACCTTGACATCATTCTCAATCTCACCACCATCCACCTTGACATCATTCTCAATCTCACCACCATCCACCTTCACACGAGTCTCAATCTCCCCACCATCCACCTTCACATTATTCTCAGTCTCGTCCACCTTCACCACACTATCCTCCGCCTTCCTATCCTGCAAAAATAGAATAACAGTGTGGTCAACGTT
The DNA here is from genome assembly GCF_907164915.1 of Impatiens glandulifera. Lineage (NCBI taxonomy): Eukaryota > Viridiplantae > Streptophyta > Magnoliopsida > Ericales > Balsaminaceae > Impatiens > Impatiens glandulifera. The sequence goes on along the minus strand of NC_061862.1, from coordinate 15,452,362 downwards.
TACTTCCCGAAACATTTGACTTCGCTAATCAAAACTTACCTCAGTTTTATCCTCCACCTTCACACTCTCCTCCTCCACCTTCCCATCCTTCATCTCCATCTCATTCGTCATCATCTCCTCCACCTTCCCATCCTGCAAAAAGAATACAACAGTGTGGTCAGCGTTTACTTCCCGAAACAACATTTGACTTCACTAAGTAAAACTTACCTCAGTTATATCCTCCACCTTCTCACTCTCCTCCTCCACCTTCCCATCCTTCATCTCCATGTCATTCGTCTTCATCTCCTCCACATTCCCTTCCTGCAAAAATAAAACAACAGTGTGGTCAGTTAAGAACAACAAAAGATAAGTACTTAGCGAAGCGTTAAGTACTTAGCGAAGCGTTAAGTACTTAGCGAAGCGTTAAGTACTTAATGAAGCGTTAAGTACTTAGCGAAGCGTTAAGTGCTTAGCGAAGCGTTAAGTGCTTAACGAAGCGTTAAGTGCTTAACGAAGCGTTAAGTGCTTAACGAAGCGTTAAGTGCTTAACGAAGCGATAAGTATCTTTATCTTACCTCAGTCTTGCCCTTCTTTTCCAATTTGCTCTTCTTCTTCTTCTTCTTCTTCCTCTCCTCCTCCATACTATATAATTTGACTATTAACGTGGCCATCCTTTGATTGGATTTGGCTTATAACTGTTCGCACATACTAACAACCAACTTTTTCATATAAGCCTTGTGATGTGTTTGAGTTTCTTCGTAAGCTGTTTTCATCTTTTTGAGCTCCTCCTTCACCTCTTTGATGAGCTCCTCCTTCAGCGCTTTTACCTCCTCTTTCAGCTCTTCACATTTACATCCAACAGAAGATGTTGGAGGTAATCCAGGACTAGTAGCGGATGGGGGACTAGGAATGTTGGCAGGACTAGATTCATAAGCAAGCTTCCTCTTCAGGTTTACTGCTTCTTTGAGATTAAGCGCAACCTTTCTCTTCCGGGTGTTTGGTTTGGAAGTAGGTTCTTCATGTTCATCCTCAGGTTCACTTCCCTCCTCTTCATCATCATAATCATCCTTCACTAACTTCCCTTCTGTAAATCCCTCAAAAAATTCATCAGTTGACTCATCTATTTGTTCAAAGTCCTCACCACTGTATAACCTCTTCTCCATGGAGGACTCTTCCATCTCAGTCAGATCTGTTGTCTCCAGGGCAGACTTTATCTCGATCAAGGTGTTCTTCCTGTTGGAATGATAAACTAACAACCTTGGGCGTAGAGGATCATTAAGCTCATTCTTTCTAGCAAATTTAGGAACAAAACCTTTGATGACCTCATATGTCCACACTTGAAATGCCAGTGCAAACCCATAAATGTTATAAGCAAAAGGAGCATAAGGATCAGTACTCTTTTTCTTCTTCTTATAATATTTGTGACTGAGATGTCTCATGTTCTTGTTCAAACCCTTGAGGGTGGCTCTAAAGGTCACCTTCCCCCAAGGAAATCGGAGGAAACTTTCCTCGTCTTCGACCATGTGGAGGATTTTTGCAAATACCACCCTCCTTGGGTCAAATGAAAATAGGTACTGGCAAATCAGGCATACCAGCCCCATCTTCCAGGCATCTTCCTTATCTCTACATTTCAAAAAAGCAGTCTCCAACTCTTGCATTACTACACTCGTCTTCCCTTTAAAATATTTTACCAACAGAGGTGGACAACCTCGGCATTCTTCTTCGTTCACCTCAGGAAACCTTCCGAAGTTTAGGCCCGTCACCAAGGCGTACTCTTTCATACCAAACACAAGTTCTTGCCCATTGATATTGAAAGTTATCTCCTTGGAGGTTGAGGTTACCCTCCTAAGCAACATGTGATGTACAATAGTTCCTGAGAACTGCAACACTGGCGCAGAGACTATATATCTGAATTGGGTATTGTACACCTTCTCCACAAGATCCATTTCCTCAAACTTCATAACAATCTTCTTCAGGCAGAGGGCGCTTTTCCAAGAAATCCGTCCAGGAAAATCAGGAACGGTGGTTTCTGCCATCTACAAAAGGAACAACAACAAAAATGTAAGAACAAATACATAGACCACAGCAAACGTTAAGTACTTAACGAAGCGTTAAGTACTTAACGAAGCGTTAAGTACTTTGCGAAGCGTTAAGTAATTCGCGAATCCCTAAACCAGAAACAATAACCAACAACCAGAAACAAACATGCAAATATAAGGCAATAATCAATAACCAGAAACAAACATTAAACGCTAAATCTAACCAAATAAACTGAAACAGCCAAAACCCTAAAACTAAACATGCAAATATGAAAACCCATAACCAATAAAAGACATGCAACAAAAAAAAAAAAAACCTGAGATTTATGGGGAATCAATGATAGAGAGGGAGGACACGAGGGGGACGGGCAGATCGGCCTTGTCAAAGTCTTCAGTGAGACGGTTGTAGAGAGAGAGGAATCGGAATCGAGAGGATAGAAGAGGGAAATGGAAGAAATGAATGTCGAAATGTTTTATTTTTTAAAATATATGGTATGTCGCGTGCATATACGCGCGCCTCTTCGTCTTCCTACGCGCGCGTGCAGAAACGCTAGTTACTTAACGAAGCGTTAAGTACTTAACGAAGCGTTAAGTACTTAGCGAAACGTTAAGTACTTAACGCTTCGCTAAGTACTTAACGCTTCGTTAAGTACTTAACGCTTCGTTAAGTAACTAGCAGAAACGATATCATCTGCAAATATCATCACAGCCAAAAGAACAATCAATAAGATGAACAAACCAATAAACCAATATGAACAAATATGAACATATATGAACAAATATGACCCAATATGAACAAATATGATTCAATATGAACCAATATTAACCAATATCACCAAAAAGAACATATTTAGGGTTAGGGTTTCATTAAGAAATACAAATAAGAACATAAATCTGTTATATAAACATAGATTCGGGGATTAGGTTTCTTATCTTGTAGATTTATGCTTTAGGGCTCGCCGTCGCCGGAGTTTACGCCGCCGGCGACAAACTCAGGAGGAAAGAAAGCTTGAGAGAGAAAGAAAATGAGAGAAATGAAACAATTTGAGTATATATATCAATACTGTTTCACTTCGCGAAACGCGAACTCCCTTCGCGTTACGCGAAAAGGGTAAATTTGTCCAAAAAAAATTAAGTGGTCACCAGATCAAATTTTATTAAAGCTGACCACGGAGGCAAATACGCCTATTTTTAGGGTCATTTCGTCCAATTTCCCAAGGGGTTCAGATTTCATATTCTGATGCACTATAATATATATATATTTTTAACTTTGACTTAATTTTTAAATTATTTCTTAATATATACATTATCTTATTTTATTATTTCTATGATCAAATAAGTGCCAAATTCAATATTCATTAATTTTAAAGTTAATACATTTAATTAAAATATATTTTAATATTATTTTCAAAATATTAATTATTTGAATTATAAGAAAAAAAGTGTTTATATTATTTAAAAAATATTATTAAATTAGATATTAAATAAAAAATTGAAAAACAAAATATTAAATATTTAAATAAAAAAATTTTATTTAATTATTATGAGAATATTTAAGACTTTATTTGAATACGAAGAATTGTGAAATTGATTTTTTCTTAACAATTTTTTTTAATAAATCTCAAAATTTTGAATTCTTTATCGTTAAAATTATACCATTTTTTTTTCTTTCAAAAAGGTATATATATATATATTAAAAATAAAAATGATAAAACACATCTACAAAACATAAATTACGTTAGGATAAAACCTTACTTTTATAATTTTAACCTATAAAAACATCACTTAAACGATTTATGATTTTAACCGATAGAAACCTTCAATCATTATTCTTGTTTGAAAAGAACAGTCGTTAATTAGTGGCTCTATCAATCATTTTTTAATTTTTTTGCTAAAGAAAGAAAGAAAGAAAGCTTATCAGTTGATCATTGATGATATACGTGTGGCGCAAATTGCGACTACCAAACTCTTAGAAACGTTTCTCAGTTCTTCTTCGCTATGGCTTTTGCATATTATACGCTTCTTTCTCACTCTCCCTTGACGACGTTATCTGTTGTTGCTTCTTCATCTAAAGGTTCTCTCTGTCTACTACAAATGCATACTCATGTTTCATGCTTATCAAAGCTTCTGATTTTCATTTTCTTTTCCTGCTTTAGCTGATTCAAATCCCACCAGATCAGTGAAGATAAGAGAAGACTGGAGAAATCGGTCAAAACCCATTCCTCCTGGTGGAACATATCCAGCCAAGGATCAGTGCAGGTCTAAAATTAACTCATCTCTTAGATAATTAATGCTTATGAAGAAATCCTGATTTTGTCACCAATTTTGAACAGTCAATGCGGGTTGTGTGATACTTACTACATAGCTCATGTAAAGAATGCTTGTGCTTTCTTAGGAGATGGCATGTCTAAGATTGAAGTAAGTTAAATTCTCTTCTTTCTATTTACTAATGAAGTTAAATTGTTCTGGGTTTTCTCTTTTTTACTTGAGGGGGTTGTTATTATAGGCCTTGGAACCTGTTGTCCATGGCCGAGGGAGAAAGGAGGAATCTTTGGATGAGATGTATCTAGGGGTCTATGAGAAGCTACTTTATGCTCGTAAAATCAAGCCTGTAGAAGGTATATATGTTTCTTCATTTCACAACATTTATGATTTATAAATTCTCTCTTGTTTTGATTTATCATAATATATCATACTCTTGATAGGAGCACAATGGACAGGCATAGTAACTACAATTGCCATTGAAATGCTAAAAACAGGCATGGTAGAAGCTGTTATATGTGTTCAGAGGTATTTCGAACAGAAGCTTGCCTCTTTGACTGTTATTTACTGATTGGCTTGGCGCTCTTTTGGTGTTGAGTTTTCTTGATCATGGTTTTGTTTAATCCGTTTTAGTGATCCAGATGATAGACTGAAGCCGAGACCTGTTTTGGCAAGGTCTGTTTCTAACTTCAAAACATGAGTAAACATTTTCAACCCTTTTATTCTTTACTGTTTTTTTTTTCCGGTAATTTTCACAGGACACCTGAAGAAGTACTAGCAGCTAGAGGTGTTAAGCCATCATTATCTCCTAATCTAAATACTCTCGCCTTAGTTGAGGTGCAATTTCTGTCACTTTTAAACAGTTATTGAATACTCTTTATCGATACATCTGTTTCAGTAGATGAATAATCTGATTGTGCAACTTTTCATCATTGTTTGTTTTCGGTTGGCAGGCAGCAGGGGTGAAGCGTCTCCTTTTCTGTGGTGTTGGATGCCAGGTGCAAGGTGTGGTTTCTTCTTATTACAACATTGCTTCTCCTTTATTCAAATATTTTATTGTATTTTTGCTGTTGTGACTTATACTATTGTAATGCAGAGTGATTTCTGACATATGCAGCATTAAGATCTGTGGAGCAACACTTAAATTTGGATAAGCTATATGTATTGGGCACTAATTGTGGTAACTGAACTTTATATGTAATTTTACTTCTTCTTTTTTTGGTTTAGGGTGGTGCTAAGTGATAAAACTATGAATTTGCATTGATTGGTTGACACTGCTTTCATTAGGAACAAAACTTTCAATTTAGCTTGATAATATGTTATTTAACGAATTTACTTAGTCAAACAGATGAAATTTACTAATACTTGTTGACTTTTAATTATGATAGTGGATAATGGAACTCGAGAAGGGCTCGACAAGTTTCTTAAGGCAGCAAGCAGTGAACCAGAAACTGTTCTACATTATGAGTTTATGCAAGATTACAAGGTTCGCATTATTTGGATTGTAGCTTTTAACCCTTCATTTCTAAATGAATTTATGTTTGATAGGTTCATTTGAAGCATTTGGATGGCCATATCGAAGAGGTAAAATGACACTAATTTCCTTTAGCTGCTGCTATTGTTTTCGATGTTCCAAACATTCTAATTGAACTAAAAGCAGGTACCCTATTTCAGTCTACCAGCAAATGATTTAGTTGATGTTATTGCTCCATCTTGCTATAGGTAATATTGAAATATGAAAGATAATCCCCATCATGAGATTCTGAATGTTTTATTTTTATTGAGTTTATGTTAATATAAGCTTTGGTTATGTATGCAGCTGCTTTGATTATACAAATGGTTTAGCGGTGAGTGTTTTCCATTTTAACAACAAATTTGAAAACACACACCGAGTTCACATTTGGTGAATTTCAGGATTTGGTGGTGGGTTATATGGGTGTTCCAAAATATGCTGGAATAAGCATGACACAACATCCACAGTATATTACCATCAGGTAAAATAGGATAGATAGCCTCATTAAAATCATCATGTTCAGTCCTTTTTAATGCAAGTTGTTAGAATATTAGATAAAAAAAATCCCCCCTAAAACAAGGGAGTTGACAAGATTAAGAGGATTTTATTATATGATTTATATTTTTATAAACATAGATCAATAAAATATTCCTCCTCTGTCTAAGTATAGAAATAAAACAGGTGGATAACTAGGTACTGTGTTTCATTTCCTCGGTTTTCTTGATCTGTTTCTACATGCAGAAATGAACGAGGAATGGAAATGCTCAATCTTGTGAAGGATCAACTAGAAGTTACTCCGACGATTAGCAGTGTAAAGTTCTTTGATAATAACTTGTATTAATCGACCAATCCATTCTAATAATGCATGTAATTTATCATATTAATTACCATATTACAGGGTGATCGTCGCCCATTTGTTATTGAGACAGTTAAGGCTGATGACAACGCTAAACTGGGTATTCTTTTTATTGCTAAATCTTCTAGTCTTGGTTATTTAGTGTAAAAAATCAATGGTAATATTTTGTTTTGCAGGAAGGGGTCCTTCTCAGCCAGCTCCAAAATTTATTGGGAATTTAATAGCATTTGTGTTGAATTTGGTAGGTTTTATTGTTTGATCAGAAGTACTAAATGCATGAAGGTTCCAATTAGGATATAAATTAATTGTGTTATTGGCTCAATTCAGGTTGGACCTAAGGGTCTCGAATTTGCCCGTTATTCACTCGACTACCATACCATTCGGAACTTCTTGTATGTCAACCGCACATGGGGGAAGCAAAGGTAAACTTTTTTTTTTTTCAAATTGGCGATAACACTATATTTAAACTTAGAATAAAATAAATGCAGAGCTGAGAGACATATGCCAGCTTATGCAAAGAAAATTGTGGACATGTACAACCAGAATGGTGAAATTGAGAAGATGATTTCAAATAAGTGAGAAACCAGACCACATATTGATGATAATCATGCATGGTTAGATGATTATGGGTTTCTATTATGTAAGCAAGAATAGTAGATCTATCTATTGGTTTAAGCCATGAATCACTCATTTTATTGTAACCAAGAATAGAAGATCTGTCTATTGGTTTCAGCCATGAATCACTCATTTTATTGTAATTAGTAATATTTTGGTTAAATTGAAAGACATATGGCTGGAAAAATACTTCACTGTTAGAAAAAAAAATTATCATCTAAAAATTTAGAGAGAGAAAATCCCGAACATGTCAAACTCTAATGTTAGAGCAACTCCAATGAAGCTGCAAATCATACCCAAAATGGGATTAGCAACTCCAATTGTACGCCAAACCCAAAAAAATATGCGTTTGGCGTACAATTGGAGCTGCTAATCCCATTTTGGGTATGATTTGCAGCTTCATTGGAGTTGCTCTAACATTGGAGTTTGACATGTTCGGGATTTTCTCTCTCTAAATTTTTAGATGATAATATTTGTGTTGCTACGGTAGCAAACGCATATTTTTTTTTTTTACATTTTAACCCTTCAATTTTTATATTTTAAACTTATTTATATAATTAATTTATTTAAGTTATTTATATTTTAATTTATTTATATGTTTATATTTATATTTTTATCTTATATTTTATATTAAACTTATTTATATATTTATTAATTTAATTAATTTATATAATATTTTTTATATAACATAAATTTATAATAATATTTAAAAAAAATTATAATAATATTAAAAAATAAAATTACTTTAATATATATATATATATATATATATAATATTTTAAATAAATTTTTATAATTAATTTATATTTAAGTTTAAAATATTTAGATGATATTATAATATTGTGATGTAATTTATAAGTTTGTAAAATATACGAGTAATATTAAAAAGTTATAAAAGTTAATGTAAGAAAAAATATTATAAGAATATTCTTCTGGGTTTGAGAATGAGTTTTTCAGTTGGAGATGAATTACTGTTTGATATGACATTTATACCAAAAATGAGTTTGAAAATGAGTTTTTCGGTTGGAGATAGTATTATGAAAATGATGAAAAATTTATTTTATTTTGTTATAATGACCCTTCATGTCATTATTCTACACAAATGATCTAGATTCATTATTATATTTTTCTACTTCTAGAAGGCGGCTTGGTGCACAAATTCCATTTGCCAGCCATAGACCCGTAGAAGACTGAATAACCACCACCACATTGACTGACCTGACTAAAATCTTATTAATATCCTTTTTCATCAAAAATATTATTGTCATCACCAAAATGGAAGAAGAAGATAAGGAAGTGAAATTATATGGATTCTGGGCTAGCCCTTTCGTCCATAGAATTGAATGGGCTCTTCAAATGAAGGGGATCAAATACGAATACATTGAAGAAGATGTAATAAACAACAAGAGCAACTCCTTGTTGCAGTACAACCCTGTTTACAAGAAAGTCCCAGTCCTAGTTCATGGAGGAAACCCAATTTCTGAGTCCACCATAATCCTCGAATACATTGAACAACTATGGCCTCACAATCCCCGTCTCCTATCTCAAAATCCCTATGAAAGAGCCATGGCTAGGTTTTGGATTCACTTTGGAGAGGAAATGGTAAGTCTGTTTCTTTGTTTTTGTTTTTGTTTATGCCATTTATGACACAACAATAAGAATGTGTACATTTGTTGTAGTGGCCCATATTTAGAGCAGTTATGAAAGCAAATACTGTGGATGAGAAAGAGAATGCAAAGAGAGATGCTATTGGAATGATGAAAAGTTTGGAAGAAGGAGGATTGGGAGATAGAACATTCTTTGATGGTGATTCCATTGGATTGGTAGATATATCCTTTGGTTGGATGACTTACTTTCTAGAAGCTTTTGAAGAGGCGGTTGGTGTGAAGCTACTAGAACCTTCTGTTTTGCCTCGACTCCATGCTTGGGCCCAAAGATTCAAGGAGCTACCCATTGTCAAAGAAAATCATCCCAATCATGAAAAATTGGTTGATCATATCAGGCGAGTAAGAGAGAGACTTCTTCTTGCAAGTACTTCTCCAAATCCCTAATTAAATTACTTTATTATAAAAAGTTCAGACTAAATTGTGCTGGGTTATAATTGCAAGCTAATAAAATAAATCTCCTGTTCCTTTCATATTAAAATTTCATATTTATGTGTTGGGTTTTAATTGTAAGCTAATAAAATAAATCTCCTGTTCCTTTCATATTAAAATTTCATATTTATGTGTTGGGTTTTAATTTTAAGCTAATAAAATTTTAAAAAAAAATCGAAAACATTTGATAGAATAACTTCAGCCTTGTCAACCGATAATCAAATCGGAATAAATACCAATAACAAAAGTGGAGAATTCTGGGATAATTTACTTATTACGGTTACAAAAGAATGGTTACAAAAGAATGGAGATGAAAAAAGAAAAATAAGAGTTTGTTTAATTTTATTTTTGTTCTAGACAATATAATATTTATGATTGAATTCACTTTAAATGAATGTTTTAAGATGAGATAGGGAAATTGGATGAAATGGCCCCATAACAGGCTAAAATCTAAAAATGGAGCGCTACCGCTAATGTTGGCAAAAATGGTCCTTTTGTCCTGCGAAATGTCAGAAATACCCCTCGTGCGCCAGATTTTACGCTCATTGACGAGAATTGTCATTCACGCGATTTCATCTAAATCGCGTGAGTTGATTAACGCGTTTTAGATGAAACGCGTGAATGACAATTCCCGTTTTTCAATTAACGAGAATTCTCATTCACGCTTTTCATCTAAAACGCGTTGATCAACTCACGCGTTTTAGATGAAAAGCGTGAATTACAATTCTCGTCCTTCGTCGTATATATAACTTTCTTGCCCTAATTTAAAACAAAACCTCCCCGATTCTCCCTCCCACCCCGACTTCCAAAACCACGTCTTCACAACTGCACACTTTCCATTCCGACTTCGTTCAACATCATCGTTCCTCGTCCAACATCGGGATCCCTCCAACATCATCGTTCCTCGTCCAACATCATCGACTTTCCACCGTCTCTTCGATATATTCAGGTCAGTTTAGGGCTTAAGGTTTAGGTTTAAGTTTTGATGTATATTATACCGTTTATATTCATGGATATTGATGTATTTAGGTTTAGGGTTTGATTTTGATGTATATTATGCCGTTTATAATGGATATTGATGTATTTAGGTTTAGGGTTAGGTTTTGATGTATATTCTGCCATTTATATTGATGGATATTGATGTATTTAGGTTTATGGTTAGCTTTTGATGTATATTATGCGGTTTATAATGGATATTGATGTATTTAGGTTTAGGGTTAGGTTTCAATGTATATTCTGCCATTTATATTGATGGATATTGATGTATTTAGGTTTAGGGTTAGCTTTTGATGTATATTATGCCGTTTATATTGATGAATATTGATGTATTTAGGTCAAGGGTTAGCTTTTGATGTATATTCTTCCATTTATATTGATGGATATTGATGTATTTAGGTCAAGGGTTAGCTTTTGATGTATATTCTGCCATTTATATTGATGGATATTGATGTATTTAGGTTTATGGTTAGCTTTCGATGTATATTCTGCTGTTTATATTGATGGATATTGTAGTATTTAGATTAGAAGCTGCCACGACCGCCACCACAACCGGGTTTCTCAGTTCGTTCAACAAAATGGTACGTATAATAAAATCCTAGTTAGGAAACCACAAACCTTAAACCCTAGTTCATTCAATAAAATGGTTGTTATATTGAATTGAAATGTTCATATTTATGTTTTTTCATAAACCCTAGTTAAGATAATGTGATGAAATCGTTTGAATTTAATAACAAAACTCATTTTTTTTATAATTGCAGGCAACAAACACTGTTATGACCTTATGTCCCAATCAATTATCTTGTGAAGATAATGTATGTACTATTCTCTCTACTATGTCCATATTATCTAGTTTTGAATGTAATAACCATGATACTATTGTTTGACACAGTTGTTGATAGTGCAATTTGCTCGCACTTTTGGTGCAAGGGTGTCTTCGAAGTGGAGAGAAGATGTAACCCATGTTATATCTTACACTAATCCTAATGGTGCATGCGGCCGAACTCAAAAAGTATGAAGACAATTTTGAACGGGAAATGGGTCCTTACAATTAATTGTGAGTATCTGTTAACACGATTTGTTTCATACATATGTCTGTTAAATTAAAATAAAATTGTTTTTGTGTAAGGATAAAATCATCAATGAAAACCAAAAACTGTGTTGATGAAGAACCTTATGAGGTTAAACAAGATAATCATGGAGCCCAAGGTGGTCCTAGAAATGACAAACTTTGGTTGTTGAATAATGTGAGTTTGGTCTTATTCCTTCTCTATGTACTTTTATTATTTTGCTTGATAACTGAAATTATTTTGTTTGTTTGTTTTTCGGCTTTCAAAACTGTTCGACGGTTACATTTTTATATTTGTAGGGAATTTCTTCCCACTTTACAAACAGGATCTCATTGAGTTAATAATTGCTGGAGGTGGTAGTATTAAAGAATTGGAATATTGGATAATCCAGATAATCCATTTGCTGAGCCAAGGGACGAAAAAACTATAATAGTATATTTGGAGATAGACAACAGGAATCGACCAATGGAAAATGATTTTGATATTTTTCCCGACAATTGCCTATTTGAGAAAGTGGCTGCTATGTCATCAATATTGGATGAAAATGTTGTTCCTCACACAAGGTTGCTTCAATCTGTTGCTGATTGTGATTTGCAGCATTTGCTTACTTAATTTGGAGTTGTTTAGACTTTTGTTAACAATACTTAATGTTCTTCTATTTATGGTGGTTTATCATCATTAATGTATTACTGAATATTCTTCTATTTATGATTTATTACTTTTATTAACAATATGGTTTGTTGATTTATTACAATACGCCTTAGTTATCAGTTATTACCTGTGTTGGTTTTCTTATAATTTATGTGAGTTAATCGATTTGATGATACACCATACTACAAACTCACGTATATTGTGTAGAATGCGTGAATGTAGTATCATAACTCATGCTTATTAAGAACAATCCAACACACGCGTATTGTGTATCATCATGCATATTCACTTTCTTGGTTTACAACATAACTCAAACAACAAGGAACAAGGAACAATGTTGTTATTCACACGTTTCATCTAAAACGCGTTAATCAACTTACACATTTTAGATGAAATGCGTGAATGGCATTCCTCGTCTTTCAATTAACGGGAAATGCCATTCACGCATTTTCATCTAAAATGCATGAGTTAATTGACGCGTTTTAGATGAAATCGCGTGAATTGCAATTCCTCGTCTTTCATCGTATATAATATTTTTTTGCCCTAATTTATAAGAAAACCACGAATCACTAATTTCCTTTTCTCTTCTCTCGCTTTCCCCACTCCGACTCGACCCTCAAACCATACTCCCTTGAAGAACTCGACCACGAGCAGCAGCAGCTGACGACTACGACGACACCACGAGACCTCTCCGTTTGAATTCGTGACCCACTACTCTTCGTTCTCAAAATGGGTATGTTTATTTTATGGGTTTTAGTGATTATGAACACTAGGTTAGTTAAATTATAGTTTAGCTAGGTTGTATTCGAATGAATGTGAATCAATACTATGTTGTTATTCTAGTATTAAAGTTTAGGGTTTGCTGACATAGTGTAGCTCACTCACGCGTATTTCACTCACGCTTATTGTTTCCCACTCACGCGAAATACACACTAAGGAGAAGTTTGCTGGTATGTTTCATGGAGACACAATGTGCCAAGAATTGTCCACAAGTTTGCTTCAATGGACCTATTGGATATGGAGCTCTTATCCCATTAGATTCATTGAAGCAAATTTATGGAAAAGTTGCTGCATTGGATTTCCTGAAACTCTACCAGCAAACTCCTCCTCGGTTATGGTAATGTTGTTGAACTTTTTTCAATTCTTGTAATGTTGTTGAACTGTTTTCAATTGCAGCTCAAGTACCTGTACTTCTTTACTTTGATGGAGAGTGGAAAACTACGGATGATCTTACTCATTTTTCTGCAAAGTCAAACAACGGTATGATTGTTCCCCAAAATTCTACTTATGCCCAATTAGTTGATCTAATTTATTCTGTTACCGATGTTGACAAATCTAGATATGATTTATTGCTTCAAGCCAAGTATAATGCTCCTGGCATGATTGCCAAATTTTCTTATATAACTGATATAAAAAAAGATGTGGATGTAGAGTTCTTTTTACATGAAACAGTTTCAGTCCACAACTGCACTTCATTGTGTGTATCCTTAGTAGAGAAGTCACTACCAACTCAAGAAAGTGTAGCGGTTCCAGAAATTGATGACCCCGACGTCTTCCCGAAGCAGTGTGAGGTTTTCTTTGAAAATGACATTGAAGATGAACATTTACGTCTGAATGTGGGGATGATGATGATGATGATGATTGGGTTCCTATTACCCAACCTAGTAGTTCTGATTGGGTTCCTAGTACCAATCCAAGCAGTGCTTGGGTTCCTAGTACACAACCAAACAATATTGTTGTTCGTACCCAACCAAGCTGCAACGAATGGGTTGCTAATAACATACCAAGTAGTGAAAATCCTATACATGAGGCAATAACTAATGGAATCAGATTGGAAGTCAGTTCGTTGTTTGAGAATAAAAAAGAACTTCATCTGAGGTTATATAAATATGCGATGACTAATCATTTTGAATTCAAAGTGGTGAAGTCAAAAAAAGAACTTTGGTGTGTGAAATGTTTGGATAAGAATTGCAAGTGGAGACTGCGTGCTGTCAAAGTAAATTCCTTGGAAATGTTTGAGATTCGCAAATTTGTAAAAGATCATACATGTTCAATTGTGACGAGGCAAGAGAATCAAAGGCAAGCACCAACATGGGTTTTTGGGGAATGCATGAAGAACAAGTACATGGACAATCACCATGACCACATGCCCAAGAAAATAATGGAAGACATACAGACAACTTATGGAATAAAGTTGTCTTATAATAAAGCTTGGAGGTCTAGAGAAAAGGCCCTGATGGCGGTGCGAGGAACTGTAGAAGATTCCTATGGTAAATTGCCATCATACCTGTACATGTTGGAGAAGAACAATCCGGGTACCATAACAGACATCCAGACGGATGAGCACGGTCATTTCAGGTATATGTTCATGTCCTTAGGCTGCCCAATTAGGGGTTTCAAAAACTGTTGTCGTCCAGTATTATGCGTCGATGCCAGTTTCCCTAAGCACAAGGTTGGAGGTCAGCTATTGGTGGCGATAACATTAGATGCGAATGAACAACTCTATCCTGTTGCATTCGGCGTTGTTAATTCAGAGAATAACAACTCCTGGACTTATTTCATGCAAAAACTTAGAGATGCAATTAGATTGGTTGATGATCTCGTTTTCGTATCCGATAGACACTCAAGCACAACATTGTCTATCTCCACTAGCCCATCCTATAAAAAACACAAAAGTCTTTAATTAGACCAAATGCAAGAAATAGGCAAACTGCGAGAAATGCACCAAATGCAAGAAATGCATACCTCAATATTATTATCACGATCTTCATCTTTATTCTCCTCCACAAGCCCAACATTGTCTTTCTCCAAAAGCCCATCCTACAAAAAATACAAAAGTCTTTAATTAGACCAAATGCAAGAAATAGGCAAACTGCGAGAAATGCACCAAATGCAAGAAATGCACCAAATACAAGAAATGCATCAAATGCAAGAAATGCATCAAATGCAAGAAATGCACCAAATGCACCAAATGCAAGAAATACATACCTCATCTTTATTCTCCTCCACAAGCCCAACATTGTCTTTCTCCAAAAGCCCAACATTGTCTTTCTCCCCATCCTACAAAAAACACAAAAGTCTTTAATTAGACAAAATGCAAGAAATGCACCAAATGCAAGAAATGCAAGAAATACATACCTCAATATTTTGTTCGGTCAACAAATCATGATCTTCATCTTTATTCTTCTCCAAAAGCCCAACATTGTCTTTCTCCAAAAGCCCAACAATGTCTTCCTCCCCATCCTACAAAAAACACAAAAGTCTTTAATTAGACCAAATGCAAGAAATGCAATTTGCAAGAAATACCTCAAATTTATCATCATTCAACATATGCTCAGTGTTCACCTCAAAATCTTCCTCATCCTTGTCTTCATCATGCTCCTTCTTTTTCTCTATTAAATCTTCCTCATTAAATCTTCTCCTTCTCTGTTCCTCCCCTAGTGTGGCTGATAATATGTCAAACTCTTGTTGTAGTTGGTTTAACATCTCTTTAATGAGAATTATTTCAATTCTCATTTCAGTTTTGAATTCATTTAGCTCCTTCGAAAGTTCATCCAATCTACATTTATCCTGGGGAGTTGTTGTTGTTGGAGTCAGGGGAGAGGATGGTGTTGGTGCTGGGGGTAGGGTTGCGGGTTCTTCTTCTTGTGGAATGTTTGACTTTGGCAGGAGTAATTTGTATTTTCTTCCTCATGACAATTTTATTATGAGGAACTGCATCGTCAATATCTCCAAATTTCCTCTTTCTGCAGTCAAGATAAAAAAAGACATCATAAACATTATCTCCCATATCTTCAAAGTCCTCCCTAGCATATAAGATCTTCTCTTCTTCAGACAATTCCATTTTTTTGACAATCTTGCCTTGTAGGGCAGTGTGAAGATCAGAGGCAATGCTCTTCCTCCTGGATTTGTACTGTATTATCCTTGGGCAGACAGACTCTTGCGTTTGAAGCATCGTTTTACTTGCAAGATTGGGGACAAACGTTTGGATAACCTCATAAGTCCACACTTGTAAGGCTAATGCGAACCCATATACGATATAAGAAACATCGACATCCTTGTCTTTGTTCTTCTTCCCCGAGGCGACATTCTTCTTCTCTAGATATAACAACCTGTAGCGATTAAGGTCCTTGGTAAAACCCTTAATGGTTGCTCCAAAGGACACATTTCCCCATGGAAAATTTAGGAAGGTGTCGATGTCATCGACCATTCTGAGGAGTTTCATATTTATTATCCTCTTAGGGTCAAGGGCAAAGAGATAATGGAAAACAAGGTATACCAGCCCCAATTTCTATGCATCTTCCCTATCAGAGAAAGACATGAATTTTGAATGAAGGTCTGCTATTCTAATAAGTTGATTACTTTAAAAATATTTAACAACCAAAGATGGAGATTCTTCAACCTGATTGAAAATCGTTTCCTTCGCAGGGAATCTCCCAAAATTGAGACCTGTAACCAATGCAAACTTCTTCATCCCGAAGCACAGCTCTTCTCCATTCACAAGGAACTTCATCTCCATAAAATTTGAGCTGGACTTCCTGAGGAGCATTTGGTGTATAACCGTTCCTGAGAACCGCAGTAACGGGTGCCCTTTGAATAAGAATCTGAATTGGGTTTGCTCTACCCTTTCAGTTAGATTCATTGACGCAAACTTGACTGCAATATTTCCCATATTGGTTTTCCAAGATACCCTCCCAACAAACTCGGGTATTATAGTGGACTCCATCTACAAAACAAGGAACAACATGGGAGTAAGCAAATCGAGAAAATTATAATTACCTAAACTATTGGCAAACTATTTCAAATAAGGTCTAAGTTTCCCAGTTTCATACTGCACATCATACTACAACCAAAATCATGTTAAAACTAGTTGTCTTATTAGTTTTTAATAATCCAAAATCACTAATAGAATTAACCAATGAGAAATGCTTGCAAATTGACAATTCTAAATACATTAAGCATATGATGTGCCATTTCTTAATATAACAACTCAAGCAACATCAAAGAATACACGAAAATGTCATTTCTTCACAAGAACATAACAAACAATTAAACGAGAAATGAATGAATCAACAAGAAATGCATGCATGCAGAATAAGAACACTGATATAATACTCATCATTTACCCTAAAAGCATTTACACACATAAACGAAACCAGAACCAAACCCTAAACCTAAATACATCAATATCCATGAATATAAACGGTATAATATACATCAAAACCTAAACCTAAACCTTAAGCCCTAAACTGACCTGAATATATCGAAGAGACGGTGGAAAGTCGATGATGTCGAAGAGACGGTGGAAAGTCGATGATGTTGGACGAGGAACGATGATGTTGAACGAAGGCGGAATGGAAAGTGTGCAATTGTGAAGACGTGGTTTTGGAAGTCGGGGTGGGAGGGAGAATCGGGGAGGTTTTGTTTTAAATTAGGGCCAGAAAGTTATATATACGACGAAAGACGAAAATTTGTTAGGATCTAGGTCGCGACTAGGGAATTGGGGTCTGGCCGGTTTAGTACTTTCACTCAACGGTTGGGTGTTTAATCCGGTTAGAGATTAATACCGGGGTTTCTATACTACACAAACTGTCACAAACCATTGAACCGAGTTCAAGTGCGTAAGTGGTTTGTTTCAGGTTGAAGCAACACACACACAGGATGAATAGGACCGGATTTGGATAAGGTCGGTTTGGAGTTTGGTGGGTCGGTTTGGGATTCAGTAAATCGGTTCAAGTGATGTTTAATCGGTTAGAGCGGTATGAGTTGGTTAGTATAGATCGGTTAGAATGTAAAGCCGACAGAAAGTAAAGAACAATGCAGGTTTTTATGGATATTTGGAGATAAAGCTCCTACGTCACCCCTTCCTCTTGAAACCGCGAGAAGGATATTCACTAATGAATACACAAACACAATCCGATCGAGACTTATTTGCTGCTCGATAGCACTCGTACAATTCTCACCGAAATTGTAATTTTACTTCAAATGAACACTTGAGCTCTAAATCTTGTAGAGAGATAAACTTGTAATTAATAATTATTAGAGCTTGTAGTTGGTAGAACTGATAACTTTTGTAACTGCATTTACTCCTCTTCAGCTCCTTCTTTTATAGGTGAAATGTGCAGGTTTGTCTTTTACTTAATATGGCAACTGTCGGTTGGACAGTTGCCTGCACTTGGAGGGGTGCGCCTCTGATTTATCCAGGAGTGGAAAGATCTTGTCGGACGGTCTTCTGCAGCCTGCAAATTGTCCTCAGACTTGTATGAATATGGAAATACTAAGGTCTGTCCCTTTGGTATCATCTTCAACAGATACTCAAAGTATCTATTTGCACCGATCGGTTGTTTTAGGTTAACCGGATGACTTCCGGTTTTGGCTTTCTCTTCTTGACCGGTATTGTCTTCCTGATCGGCTAGGTTTCTTGGCCGGTTGTATTGCTTGACCGGTTGAGTTACTTGACCGAACCTGGTTCTTTAACCGTTCTCCTGCACAGGAAGTTTGTTTTGTTAGATTCTTATTTTAACCGGTCTAATTTATCTAACAATTTCTCCCCTTTTGATTATTTTATTTAAAATATTCAAAACCATGTAAGAATGAAAATGTAGGCCGGTTTATTTAAATATTCATTTGGCCGGATTTTTGGAAAAGTTTGAGAAAAATTTTGTCTTAAAAAAAAATTTTATCTTATCAATTTCTCCCTTTTTGATTATTTTATTTAAAATATTCAAAACCATGCAAGAATGAAAATATAGGCCGGTTTCCAAAATTACTTGATATATATATAAAATTATACTAAGGTAAACATAGGTAATTAAAGAAAGCATCAATTTCTTCTTCTTGGGCAGGTATTTGTCTAGCATTTCTGCAGTCATCTTTCCCTTGCCCGGATTGCAAGTATCGACGCGAGGTCTGGAGGAGGATCCTTGACCGCTTGAAGTACCAGTGAAAGGTGAAACCGGTGGAGCAAACGATCTAAGTGGAATCGCTTCAAAGCCTCGAGGTCTTTTGGTCAGCGGTACGGTTTCTTCCTCAAGATCGTCATCTTCTTGCGAAACCGGGTTGATTGGAGGATCGACAACCGCTTCAGCAACGTTGTCCAATAACTTTGAAATTGTCGCCCTCTTGGAAGAAGCCTTTCTTTTTCTGGTAGTTGGTCCGGATGGAGAAACAGCCGCTTTCGATTTCTTATGGGCGTCGGCGAACTCATTGTATGCTAGTTGTTGGCCGATTAGTCGAGCCGCATCTTCATTTTGTTGAATCGCTATGGCCGGTGCAATGTTTTCTACCGTTTGCATATGTCCGGCCAGGTCCGCATTTGCCTCCGCCATTTCCTTTTGAAGCCGGACTTGCTCGTCCAGGGCATCCTGAATCTTCTGAGCCGCGAGCTCATTTGCTTCCTCAAGTGCTTTGTCGGCTGCCAGCTTTGCCGCTACCATCTCCGCTAGTTGTTCGGTGACCGCCTTTAACTCGGCTTCGGTCTTGGCGTGCTTCTCCTCAAGCATTGCCACTATCTCAAGTGTGGATCCGGCCTGGACACCGGATTGAGACAGGTCCCCTTCAATTTTGTTCAGCCTTTGATCGGTTGTTATTTGGTTTAGTTCTGCCAAACCGACCTTTTGGCTGGTAAGAGCGATATCGGTCTCAAACTTCTTAGTTACGGTCTCCAATACCTTAGTTCTGTCAGTTGTGTCGCTGAACAAAAGATCGGTAAGACCGTATTTGTCTTCAACGGACGTAATCTGTTCAACCGCGGTTTCCAGCTGTTTATTGGTAGACTCAATCATCTCGATGGATTTAGTCGCGGTTTCTTTTATCTTCTTTTGCCACGGCAGGATGGCGCCATTGACAAATTCCTCGATTAGATCCTTGACCCTTTCTTCTGTTACAACCGGTACCGATGCATTATCGGTTTGAGGAGATGCGAGCTGATTGGTGGGCGGTGTACCCGTTCCGAGTTTGGTGTCATTGATTACGGGTTCCTGTTCAGGGGAGATATGCTCGGTTTCAGCCGGATTCGGACCGCCATCATCCTCAGGTTGAGACCTGGAGAAGGTTGAATCCTCTTGGTGCTCGGGTTCCGCTTCCAACCGTGCCAGCTCATCAGTTAGTTCCCGTTCTTTGACCGTTAGCATATCCAACACTAGGATCTCGAGCTGAGTTTCCTCCGTCCCAGGGATGTGCTTTTCTCGAAGAAGTTGGATATGTTCGGTGAGCCCTAGTAACCAGGCATGCGGTTCGACCATCTTACTTCTTCGAAGAGCGGTTAATACGCTCTTAGCCTTTGTAAGGTTGATGACCTTTGTTTCCATCTCAACCAATTTTTCGTATCTTTGGTCGGCGGGATGATCCGGTAGTATGTTGGTGTAGAAGATTTCCTGCCGGTTCAGAGCCCATTGAAAATAGACGTCGCTCGAAGCGTGGGCCTGAATGTAAATCTCCTTCATGATTTGTTTGACTAGACCCTCTCCCATTACCCGAATGCTTTCATCCCTAGTTTCATTTTCTTCCAGTTGTCTACCCGAACCGGCATCAATATCATCAGTTCTGGCCGATTGTTCTTCGAACACCGGCTCTTTCCCTTTGCCAGACCGATCCTCCCCGGTGTGGTGTGAAAGAATTCGGCCAGAGCTGGAAGTCGAGTTTTCTGTATTGAGGTTGTCGGACTGTGGATTAGCCGATCCGGTCGGTTGCTGATCCGCCTTGCTTCCAGATTTTTCTTTAGCCGGAGCCTTTTTCTTTCTCGTTTGCGACTTCTTTCGGCCGCTTGGATTGTCGGAGACCTTTGTTTAGCCCTGTTTCTCCTCCGGTCTAATAAAGTGATGGGATTTTACGATTTTATTGGGGGGAAGAAAAACACCAGGGCCGGTGTCAGCGTTGAAATGGCACATCAGTTTGCCGAGTGGAACGGCGTATCCCCATGACCGTTTGGATGTTGGATCCACCATCTCACATAGGTTGGTGAAAATCACCTTTGCCCAGTTAATTTTAGTGTCGTTGACTAAACCAGCAATCATATCGATCTTCATTCGGGTAAGACTATCATAGTTGCCTCCCCGTGTTTGAACTGACTTAGACAAAATCTCGCATAGTGGTCTAAGTTCCGGCTTGAGAGAGGTTTTCTTACCGGACACTGCTATTGGTACCACAGTATTCGAAACATCCCTGCAAACCGCTTGGAATGTATCCTCGTCAGTAAACACCGAGAAGTCGCTCCCCTCGGTTGGCAGATGGAGGACCTCAACAACCGACTCCATGGTGAGTTTGAACGGTTTACTGCCTACTGTTGCGGTTATCGTTCCTTCGCTAAGTGCGGTGGTTTGGAAGAATTCGGTAACCGCTTCTTGATACAAGATTAACGGTCCGTTCAAGAAAAATGTTCAAGATCGGACTCAGAAATTTGGGTTAACACCCATTTAGCTTCAGCCGATCCATTTGCTCGAATTTCATCGAAATCGACCTGGACAATGTGGGTGAAAAGCACAGATTCGCGACCCATTGTGAGTTGAAGAGACCGAGAGATCAAGAGCGTGAGAGATTTTAGAGATTTGAAAGCTAGAGTGAGAAAGACGTTTCGCGTAAGAATGAAGTAAAATGACTAAGGACCCTATTTATAGTCGCGGGTTGGAATTTCAACCGCCGCGAACTGTCACATCAGATTTGGACGGGAATTTTTCCCTCCAAAATGACTTTGGGTGGCAAGCGGTGGGCGGGAAGTTTGAGCGGAAGTTTGATGCGGTTATTTAACCGGTGATGAAGCAGTTGTTTAATATAACCGTTCTATTCATGAGGCGGTTATCTAACCGGTGACTTAAGGAAGCGGTTAGCGTGTTTAACCGGTTGATCATTTAGGCCGATATTCTAATAATGCAATTTTGACTCAGTTTTCGAACTTAGAAATTTAAATGATCATTCAATGAAAGAGAGCATAATAGAGACCGATACACAGATCGGTTTAAAGTACACAAGATACAGGATTATAAATTAGGTAATAATTATTTTAGAGAGTTTGTCCTCCACCCTTCCTCGTGGAGAACATTTGATAGGTACGCCGGGGTACCCGGTCCAAGATTTGGATGGTGTGTACGAAGGAACCGGCTTATGTGGGGAGCATAGCCGAAACCTTTCTTTGTCTCGACCATGGTCTTCAGATTATTGAAGATGACCGTTGACCAATTGATGGGGGTGTTGCTGACGATGTAGGTCATCATGTCGAAGAATTTCTTGGAATAGTGTTGGTTCGGAGATTGGCAGATGATGGATCAGTTGACGATCTCGTGAAGGAGTTAGATGTGATGGGCGAGGCAGATTTTCAGACCGTAGTTTTCCACCGATACTTCGGTTCCGGAGAAAAATTCCGCATAGTCAACCGCTGCACTTCCCACCTGGGATGAGAAATCGGAGAACCCTTCAGTGGGAAGATTGAACATCCGGGAAAATTCGCTTTCGTGAAGAACAAAGATGTGGTTCTTCACGATGGAAGTAATGACATCGCCGGATATGGATGCATTTTTGAAGAATTCCATTACCTCTGGAATGTAGATGAGTCCGGATTCTTCGAGAAAGTCACGAAGGCCGGTGTCGATGAGACATTCAAAAAAGAGTTCCTTCACTTCAAGATCCTCAACTTGGAGGACGGAGTCGAAATCAATGCAAATATAGTTTCTTAGAGTACGGTTCGACATTCTATCAAATTTTGCTAAGAGAGAGAGAGTTTAAGAAATTATAAGTTGTTTGGAGGTATGCCAAATTGATAAAAGGGGGTTCCTTATATAGTTTTGAGATTGGAGGGAAAATAGGAGCATTTAATGCTAATATTCCGTTTTGTCTTATTAGTGTTGGGAATATTTATGTTTCCAAAACTCCTTGGGAAGGAGTTACTTTTGACCGGTTGCGGAGCTCGAGGTGGGGAATCTAGTTAGGAAGTAACTAGGTTTGTGTAATTTCCCATTTAGTTGGAAATAAAAAGTTACTTTTTCATTAATGAAAATGAAGTTACAACAAACTGAAAGTCACATAGATTAACCGAAAAGATCATAATGGAGTAGAATGACAATACAACCGGTACGTACATCAAAATGACCGGTTGTAAGAAGGAGTGACTTAATTGCCGGAGGAGTTGAGATGACGGTTCTTCCTTTTCCAGGCCTTCTCGAACTGCTCATAGAACGAGTCGACAATTTCCTTGGTGATGACCTGGGCCTGGTTCAGCCCTTCGCCTGGACAGAGCGGAACCCCGAGTTCCATGAGTAGGCAACTGATCTGGGGAATGAGGCCGGTATGGCGAGTGGTGATCATCCAGATCAAGATATCGAACAACACCCTGGACCAGTTGACCGACATATCTGTTGTGATAGCGGCCATCATGTTGAAAACTGTAGCACAATAGGTGTTGGTCACATCCTTACCTAGGATACCCCGACCGATGATATCATTGAGAAACTGGTATTAAGCCCTCAATGATGACCTAGCACCGTGGTCACTGACCGGACGGTTTGACCGAGAGAAGTTCATAGAAATTTTGGCCTTTAGTTCGGCCGGAACGTTTAGATCGGTAAGCCCTTGCTTCGGAAGATCGAAGCATCTAGCGAAGTCACTCTCCGAAAAATCAAACACGGTTCCCCCAACCCTTGATTGAATAAGGGTGTCAAAGTGTGGAGTACCGCGGAAGACCCTTGCATTGTAGAAGAACTCCAGAACGGTTTCAGGGAAGATGACATGTTTGTCATCTAAAAAGGATTTTAGACCTGTGTCTTCAAGAGACTTGATCATTTTGAAGATTTCATAATGCTCTGTACTTTGAGCTGAGTCGAAATCAACTTGGAGAATGTTTTGAAACTGAGACATTTTTGTCTTAGTGAGAGGATAAATTGATGCTTGTGAATATTTTGTCTGATGTTTGCCTAACTTATATATTAGTGGAGGGATGATAGTATTATCCAGTATATAGCATGTGATTTAATCTATTAACCATGGGGTAAAACATATTGCGTGAAATAGGTATGTCTACAACCTAGGATGTGAGTCATAGGCCTGGACGGTGAAAGATATCATATCTTCACGTCTTTTAAGGTATGACCATTTTGCTTTGAAAATGTATCTTTTCAGAGCAGATACATTTAAACACAGCTAATTGTTCTAATTCTGTTCGGAGGCCAAATAATCCAGAGTACATTATTTCCAAACCGGTCGGTTTTCAGTCATTAGTCTCGATGCGGTTAGTTAGTGTCAGCACTAAGTAGCCGGTCGGTTTACTGTGACTGATAGACAAAGCGGTTCTTCAATAAGTACCTTGGTGAATTCGATTTCCGACAATTTAGGAAGAACTGCCGGTTTTGTCTGTCCGAACCGATTTTCCTTTTAGAGAATGAGAGTTTAAGAAATGAGCTGATTAATATCGGTTAAGCCGAGTATGTTTCTGAAGTAGGAAAACTTAGCTTCCTGCAGGGGCTTTGTGAAGATATCGGCTACTTGTTGTTCTGTCGATACGTATTCCAGCCGGATATGCTTCAACATAACATGTTCCTGGATGAAGTGATGCCTTATGTCGATGTGCTTGGTTCTAGAGTGTAAGACCGGATTGTATGTGATTTCTATGGCACTTGTGTTGTCATAGAATATCGGAGACTCTTCAGCGGTGATACCGAAGTCCTTTAGTTGTTGTTGAATCCATAAGAGTTGCGAACAACAACTTCCGGCTGCCAGATATTCAGCTTCTGCGGTTGATGTGACAACCGATGTCAGTTTCTTGTTATGCCATGAAACAAGATGATCACCTAGGAATTGGCATGTTCCGCTGGTACTCTTTCTGTCAACTTTACAACATGCATAGTCTGCATCTGAGTAACTTGTGAGGTTGAAAGATGAGTCCTTTGGATACCATATACCGACTTTAGGGGTTCCCTTTAGGTATTTCAAGATTCGCTTAGCGGCTGTATAGTGGGACTGTTTTGGATTAGCCTGAAATCTTCCACACATTCCGACCGCAAATAGTATATCTGGTATACTTGCTGTCAGGTATAGGAGTGAACCGATAATTCCACGATAGGCCGTTAGGTCTACTACTTGACTGTCATCATCCTTGTCCAATTTGACTGATGAGCTCATTGGTGTAGCGACTGAGGAACATGTGTCCATCCCAAATTTCTTTAGAAGTTCTTTTGTGTATTTGGGTTGACTTATGAAAGTTCCCCCTTCGAGCTGTTTAACTTGAAGACCTAGGAAGAAGCTTAATTCTCCCATCATACTCATCTCAAATTTGTTAGTTATCAAGGTTGAGAATTTATCACATAGCTTAGGATTGGTTGATCCGAAAATGATGTCATCCACATATATTTGAACAAGTAGGATATGCTCATTTTTCTCAAATTTAAATAGGGTTTTATCCACCGAACCTATGGTGAAATCATGTTTTAACAGAAATGCGGTTAGTGTATCATACCAAGCTCTAGGAGCTTGCTTTAGACCGTACAATGCTTTGTTTAAGCGGTATACATGATTAGGCAGATCAGCATTTTTAAAACCTGGTGGTTGCTGAACATACACTTCTTTACGTAGATCACCATTCAAAAATGCACTAAAAACATCCATTTGAAAAACCTTAAAATTTTTGAAAGCAGCAAAGGCCAGAAAAATCCTAGTGGCTTCAATTCTAGCTACAGGGGCGAATGATTCTTCAAAATCAATGCCTTCTTCCTGTTTGTATCCTTGTGCCACTAATCTAGCTTTGTTCCTCGTGACCAAACCGTCTTCATTGAGTTTATTTCTGAATACCCATCTGGTTCCTATAACCGGTTGATCTTTCGGTCTAAGGACTAGATACCAGACTTTGTTACTCTCAAACTAGTTTAACTCTTCTTGCATTCCCAAGATCCAATCCGGATCTGACAATGCTTCATCCACCCTTTTCGGCTCAATATGGGATATGAAAGTGGAATTAAAATATTCCTCCAGGATTTGTTGCCTAGTTTGAACAGGTTTTGAGGGGTCACCTATAATAAGCTCAGGAGGATGATTTATGTTCCTTTTGAGATTCGGTTCAGGAGTGTCTATCAAATTGCCGTTTATTTGATCAAGGCTAGACATATCGGTAGGCTGAGCAATAATGTCAGACCGACCGATTTCCTTAGTTTGAACCGATGTGTCAGCTTCCTGCTGTGTGGCAGCTTGATCCGGCTGGGCTTCATTATCACCCATTTGGTTATGGACAAACCGTCTGAAAACCGGAACCTCATTTTCACTATCAGAATGGATATTGTTATTTTCCAATCTGTTGTGTAGATCAAAGGATGATGCAGTGTTACTTTTAACCAATTCATCGAAAACGACATGAAGAGATTCCTCCACGGTTAAAGTTCTAGTGTTGTATACTCTATATGCTTTACTAACTGCTGAGTAACCTAGCATGATCCCAATATCGGATTTTGCATCAAAAGCAGATAGGTAATTTTTGCCATTTATGTGAATGTAACATTTACAACCGAAAATTTTAAGATACCTAAGGTTAGGAATCCTATCAAAGTATACTTCATACGGTGTTGATAGCTTCAGCCCAAAATTTCTAGGCAACACCCGAATCGGCTATCATGGACCTTGCGGCTTCCTTGAGAGTTCGGTTTCTTCTCTCGGCTAGGTCGTTCTATTGAGGAGTCCTAGCACTAGACAACTCGTGTCTAATACCGGATTCATCAAGAAATGCATTCAAGGTGCTATTTGTAAATTCGGTTCCTCTATCACTCCTAATGCTATTTATGCGTGTTGATTTTTCATTTTGTAAACGCTTAAGCAATGTAATTAAATTTGATGCGGTTTCACGTTTGGATGGTAAAAGTATTACCCATGTATACCTAGAATAATCATCAACAACTACCATAGTGTAGAGCATGCCACCTAGGCTGACGACCCTAATCGGTCCAAATAAGTCCATGTGAAGAAGATCTAAGCATCGGTTAGACTGAATGTGTCATTTACTCTTAAAGGTTAATTTAGTTTGTTTACCCATTTGACATGCTGAACAAACCTTATCCTTATTGAATACTATATCAGGGATTCCTTCAACCAGTTTTTTACCCTGGATATAGTTTAAGGTTTTCAGGTTTAGGTGGTTTAGCCTTTTATGCCTCAGCTAGGTTTGATCGGTTTTGGCTACCATGCAGACAAGGTGTTCTACTTTATTTTTCCAATCTACCTTGTATATGTTTCCTAACCTATTTCCAGTTAGTAGTATGTTCCCTTGGGAGTTTTTAACTAAGCATGCATGTTTAAGGAATTCTACAGTGTATCCAACATCACACATCTAGCTAATGCTTAGCAGGTTAAAGTGTAGATTTTCAACTAAGAGTACATTGTCAATTGTTAAATTACCATGGACAATCTTACCCTTGCCCACAGTTCTACCTCTTGAATTATCACCAAAGACAATCATTGCATCAGTTTCTATTTTGATGTCGGTTAAAAGGTTGTTGTTTCCAGTCATGTGTCTGGAGCAACCGATGTCCAAGTACCATTCAGAGTTTCTAGCCGTTTCTTCATATCCTGCAAAATATACATATTTACAACTATTTGGTACCCACATTTACTTGAGTCCACAAGTAATTAGTCCCTTAGGTATCCATACTTTAATAAGTCTGACAACTTTCCCGGTTATAGTTCTAACTAGTTTTCTTGCACTCGGTTTGGCGTCTTTTTGTTTTCCTAAGAGTGCCTTATTCGGAGGTGGCCTTTGGTTTATCCTATGTGGATCGGCTTTCTTACCTTTGGGCGGGTTGGCTTTTCTTTTCTCAGGATGAAGCCATTTTTCGGAGTCAGTTGGACTTACATAGGTTATTTCGTCGTCCAGTTTTGAGTCACTTTATTCATCATCGTCGGTTGAAGAGCTCTTGACAAATATTACAAAGGGAAGATTATCCTTTATGAGCCTCGTCTTGTCCGAATGTTTCTGGTTATTGGATCTGTTGTTTTTATATCCAAGACCAAACATGCACTTGGGATGTCTCTTGTACCTAGACATTTGGTTCACCATTTCACTGGATCTTTTCCATGCGGCTATTCGATACCGGATTCGGGCATCTTCCTCTTTTGGTCAGCTCTTGAACTAACTCCTTGAGCTGTTCGGTCTTAGAGGATAGTTCATGTGCTATCTCGGTTTCTAGGGTTTTATCAGGTTGGATGGTTTTTGGTTCGGTCAAGGTTAGTGCTATGGGGTCGGTTCTAAAGTTGAGTTGAGTTGGTATTAAGGTTAATAGGTTCTTATACTCTTGCTACCATGTCATTTAGTGCATTAAATAACTCATCTTTAGTAAATTCTTCACAGGGAGAATCAAATACCTGTTCCTCATTTGCCATGAGACATGTGAGTTCATCATCATTGTCACTGTGAGCTCATAAGCTTCCTCCGTCATCGGCTATCAGTTCTTTCTGAACTTCACTTCCTTCACCGGTTTGTTGATAGTTATTTCGGTGGTTCTGATCGTCCGGTTTCCGGTCATCCCATCTTGGTTTTCTGCATTCCCACCTGAAATGTCCCAAAAAATTGCAATTATAACATCTAACATTAGATTTATCACCGTAGTTATAGTTGTTGTTGTTTGTCGGTTGACTTCTCTTCATGAATCTGCCAAATTTCTGTGCAAGCATTGCCATGGCATCCTCGGTAAACTGTTCAGTGGTTCTGATCGGTGCAGGAGTAACCGGTTCTATGGATGTGACCAATGCTTTAGTGGAGGTTGAGGCTGAGACTTCATCTTCAGTCCTAGATCTCATTTCAAACTCATATGCCTTAAGATCTTCAAATACATTGTGAAGCTTCATCTTGCTTAGGCAGTTTGATTCCCTCATCACCATTTTCTTTATGTCCCATGCACTTGGAAGAGATCTTAGCGCTTTCATGATGATTTCCTTGTTGTCATACTTCTTTCCAAGCGTTGATAGCTCGTCTATCACATCTGTGAATCGGTCACTGTACTCCCTCATTGTTTCTCCCGGTTTCATCCTGATATTTTCAAACTTCTGGGTAGCCACCATTATCTTGTTTTCCTTGGTTCTTTCATTTCCCTCATGAATTTGAATCACCGTTTCCCATATTTTCTTTGCGGTTTGGCAATCTCTGACTTTACAAAACGTATTCCTGTCCAAACCGTTGATGATGCGGTTTCTAGCATGGTTGTCCAGATTGTTTCTTCTCTTGTCTTCTTTTGTCCATTCCTCCCTATCCTTATCAATCTTTACCGGTCCTTCAGTTAGGATGAACTGCATCTCGTCATCCATGGTGATTAAGTGCAGGTGCATACGTGCTTTCCAGTTGACAAAATCGTCACCTTCTAGCATTGGAGGCTTATCAAAAGACATGCTTGCTTGAGTATTGAAACTACATGCTCTAATACCAATTTTTAGGATTTAGGTCGCGGCTGGGGAACCGGGGTCTGGTTGGTTTAGTACTTTCACTCAACAGTTGGGTGTTTAATCCGGTTAGAGATTAACACCGGGGTTTCAATACTACACAAACTATCACAAACCCTTGAACCGAGTTCAAGTGCGGAAGTGTTTTGTTTCAGGTTGAAGCAGCACACACACAGGATGAATAGGACCGGATTTGGATAAGGTCGGTTTGGAGTTTGGTGGGTCGGTTTGGGATTCAATAAATCGGTTTAAGTGATGTTTAATCGGTTAGAGCGGTATGAGTTGGTTAGTATAGATCGGTTAGAATGTAAAGTCGGCATAAAGTAAAAAACAAGGCAGGTTTTTATGGATGTTCGGAGATAAAGCTCCTACGTCACCTCTTCCTCTCGAAACCGCGAGAAGGATATTCACTAATGAATACACAAACACAATCCGATCGAGACTTATTTGCTGCTCGATAGAACTCGTACAATTCTCGCCGAAATTGTAATTTTACTTCAAATGAACACTTGAGCTCTAAATCTTGTAGAGAGATAAACTTGTAATTAATAATTATTAGAGCTTGTAGTTGGTAGAACTGGTAACTTTTGTAACTGCATTTACTCCTCTTCAGCTCCTTCTTTTATAGGTGAAATGTGCCAACGGTCATATTTCATCTCCTTGAATCTGATTGGTTGAGCAGAGGTTCAGTGATTTAGATCTGGCGGTTTAGGTTTCCAGTGTGTAGGTCAAACCAGCTAGGTTTGTCTTTTACTTTATATGGCAACTGTCGGTTGGACAGTTGCCTGCACCTGGAGGGTTGCGCCTCTAATTTATCCCAGAGTGGAAAGATCTTGTCGGACGGTCTTCTGCAGCCTGCAGATTGTCCTCAGACTTGTATGAATATGACAATACTAAGGTCTGTCCCTTTGGTATCATCTTCAACAGATACTCAAAGTATCTATTTGCACCGATCGGTTGTTTTAGGTTAACCGAATGACTTCCGGTTTTGGCTTTCTTTTCTTGACCGGTATTGTCTTCCTGATCGGTTAGGTTTCTTGGCCGGTTGTATTGCTTGACCGGTTGAGTTACTTGACCGAACCTGGTTCTTTAACCGTTCTCCTGCACAGGAAGTTTGTTTTGTTAGGTTCTTATTTTAACCGGTCTAATTTATCTAACAGAATTCTCATTCACGCTTTTCATCTAAAACGCGTGAGTTGATCAACGCGTTTTAGATGAAAAGCGTGAATGAGAATTCTCGTTAATTGAAAAATGGGAATTGCCATTCACGCATTTCATCTAAAACGCGTTAATCAACTCACGCGATTTAGATGAAATCGCGTGAATGACAATTCTCGTCAATGAGCGTAAAATCTGGCGCCCGAAGAGTATTTCTGACATTTCGCAGGGCAAAAGAGCCATTTTTGTCAACATTAGCCGGCGCAGTCCATTTTTGGATTTTAGCATGTTATGGTGGCCATTTCATCAAATTTCTCAAGAAATAAATAAAAAAATATAAAATATATTCTTTTAAATGGTCAAAATTTTGAAAAAAAACATTAGTACGATGGTATGTGATGCATAATGTTGATGCACTTTTTATGTATAACAAAACACACCGAGCCATATAGGTCTAATAAAAAACGCACTTAGAGAGATAAATTTTCTTTGGAGATTTTTTTCTCACATCGGGCACGACCGGCACATCAACGCCGCCGGAGATTTTGACGTCGGAATGATCTCAAATTTCTCCAGCAGGTGCGTCTCTTTCCCCCCTACAATCTGACCGAAGGAATTTCAATTTGAACGGAGGAATCGGGAGAAATCACGATTATAGTTTTTAGATCGGATATTTAGGTCGTTTTCGGCACAATCGACACAATCGGCACGATCGGCACGATCGGCACATTCGGCACGATCGGCACGATCGGCACATTCAGCACGATCGGCACGAACAACACAAACGACACAGATTCTCGCCGCGACCGCGCTTCTACATCGGAAGTCGGCCGCCATCCTCCAGCACCTTCGATCGGTTGTCGTGCGCCCTCTGGAACGTGTTCTGTTGTGCAAGGAACGGTCGCGGTCATCTTCTCTTACCGTTGACCGGAGCATTTCGTCAAACCCCCTTCTACAGAGACTTGACGTCGAATCGGCGTCGGTCGCCCTCCTCTTCTCACTTTTCGTTTACAAGTTAGTTCGGACCTCGGTTGGGACATCAAACCACACCGCGAGGCGCGGGTAGGTCTCCATTGAACTTCTTTATCGTCATTTGAATCAAGTGTTCGGTCCGGAGGAAGCTTTCGTAGCTACAGACCGTTCCAAATTTGATTAAACCCTTTCTTGTTTGAGCAATTATTTTCAAGCCCCTGTTCCGGTGCGATTGGTTTCCAATCGTGCTGTTTGCGCCCACCCTTTGCTGCAGAATTCCAACCTATGTGGCTCCTTTGAAGATTAGGCAGTTTGCGCTTGATCTTTCCAATGACTGGTACGCGCCCGTCCAGTGTAGTTACTCGGGCAAGGGGCGTCCTTCAAGTCCGTCCTGATGATCCTAAGAAGGTGCTGAAGGGGCCGTCGACAAGCAGCAAGGCTAGGTCTGATAGACGAACTCGCAGGTCTCTTAACAATCCCAGGAAGCAGAAGCCATAAATCATGGATGAAGTCCTAAACAACGGAGAAGATGCGCCTATTGATTCTATGCCAAATACAGCATCGGGTATGAGTTCTTTTCCACATGCTGATAAATTACATGAGAATAGTTTTATTGGGGATTCATACTGTAACAATATGCATGTTCATAATAGAAATGATAGGATTGAATTGATAGGAAAAGACAGTACTACATATAGAAATGATAGGACTTTAATTCCAGAAAATTCTGTTGTTACTGGACTTGCTGCACAAAATGGACCGTTAGAGTCGCTGGTTGGTACCCTAGACCTGACCGGTCATTCTGTTGGGAAATTGGATTTGAAATCTTGTCTTGTTGAAATTGATGACAATCGGGTCGCTTGTGCTGAAAATTCGGTCCCAATGTTGGAAATAATCTATCAAAAAGGCTCTAAGGTAATGCAGGAAAATGACATAAATTGTACAGGTTTATTGGGTCATATTGAAAGCTCAAAATTGGGGTCTGTTTCTGAATCGGGTGAAAACATTATGCTGAGATTTATGTCTGTTTTGAATGATCCTACTGAAGTTGGTACTGGTGTTCCTATTGAGGTAAGTATGACAGAGCTGAATAAGACTGTTGATCGAGAATTAATAGGTTCAAAGAATATTACAAGGTCGGGGTCAGTTTCAGAAGCAGGAAAACATGACAGTTTGGGTAATTCAGGTGCAGAGAAAGATCAGAAAACAAATTTTACCAGTCCTGCTAGAGAGGATGCTAAACCGGGCAAAATAGATCATTTTGAAATTGCCTCTACAGGGTTGGAGATATCAGCTGCTTAGAGTCCATTAGGTCCAAAGAAGGATATAATTTCAGAGTCTTGTTCTACAATGAGAAATCTTGCAAATCTAAAAGTCTCGGGTTCCATTAATGATCAGAATGCTAAGTCTATCTGTCCTGCTAAGGATCAAATGGAAAGTCAGATATCCAGACTATGTACTAGGCTTGAAAAAGGTTGGACAGAAGACACTAAATGCGCCCAGAATTCTGAAACTAAGGCTAAAATTGCAGGATCTTCTAAACAGTCTGCACATCTAGCTGAAACTGTTAAAGGACATAGTCTAACAGAATCTGGAAACACTGAAGAAATTGGATCTGAGTTAGAGCTATTCATGGAAATAAATTCAACTCAATTAGAAAAGCCTAATAATACAGATCTAAAGGATGATGAACTGAACTTGATTGGTATAGCCAATGGTGAAAGCTTAGCTGGAAATTATATTGATTCGTTGATTGATGACATCATGAATGACAATCTGGGTCTGGGTATGGATCTCATGGAAGCTACAAATAAGTTGGGTCAGAATATAAGTCAGGGTATAAGAGGTGAAGAATGTATGAAATTGGAAGAATTAACCAACGATTTTCGCTTGGCCGGGTCTAATGAGGGGTTAGCCAACGGTTTTTGCTTGACCGGGTCTAATATGGGGTTAGCCAACGGTTTTCGCTTGGCTGGGTCTGAAAAAGATAATTTGGTTGCAAAAAAGTTGGGTCTAACAAGGGTGGATAACATGAATATTCAAGTCATTGATCTTGAACACGCCGGTCATGAACACACTAAAACTACTCATGGTATTGGTCATATCTCTTCAAATGCCGGTCCTAGCTCTTCAAATGCCGGTCCTAGCTCTTCAAACGCCGGTCATAGCTCTTCAAATGCTGGTCCTAGAACTTCTAATGCCAGTCCTAGCTCTTCTAATGTCAGTCCTAGCTCTTCTAATGCCGGTCCTATCTCTTTAAATGCCGGTCCTGACATCACATATCCACCTTCTACCGGTCCTAATCGCTAAGATAATAAATCTACTAATAAAGCTATGAGCCACCGGTCGAATCAAAAGAACCAAAGCATAGATGTTGATTTGGAATCAGACGATAGCACTGACTATGATGAAACAATAATATGCGACCTCGAATATCATAAGTCCATGAAGAAGATATCGGCAACAAAGATCAAACCAAAAGAAAAGAGGCATAATTCTTCCAAAACAAGTGCTGAAATTGAAAAGATCGATCAAGAAACCGGATCGAATAATTCTAAAACAGCTAAGAAGGGTAAAAATGGATCGAAAATCAAAGAAAGGAAAAACATGAAGGCAAATAACTCAAGTTCTAAGAAGAATGCTGAAGTAAATCCCAAGGAAACTGTGATACCCGAGGCTAACCCTGAGATATTGAACCTGAGTGTGTTTTCTCCACTCGTTAATCTGGATCCTGAAATGCCAATTAATAGCATTCAAAAGAGGAAAACTGATACACAAGAGAAGAACACTAAAGGGGATATTCTAAAGAAGATCGGAACAATTGAAGGCAATGGTTTTGTGGGAAATACAAGGGCTAAATGAGCCGAAAAGAACAAACAAGTCAGGAAAGATAGCAACCCTGAAATTGTCATCTCCTAAGCTCCTCCTACTACTGCAATTCGTGATAAAGAAAATACTCACGCTGATAACAATGATCCTACTACTTGTCCAACATGGTCAATGAGGAAAAACGAAATTGCAAATTTGGCAGGACTGAGAAACCAGATGAAGAAGCTATTTTACCAAGTTAATAAATAAGAGATTACGATGCCTCAAGAAAGAAATGGTCAATTGAATGCTCAGTTCAACAGTCACTATCTAAAGAATTGGAATCTCTTCAACAAAGACCAATATGATGAAGTGATCAAGTTTACGGTTGACGCCATGAAGGAAATTTTTAAATGTAATAAAACAAAGGTGTATACAATCATGAGCAACCCAAATAAAACCTGGCAAGAAGGAAAGGTGTGGAATGAAAATGCCATGAGCGATCCAGAAAAGGGAAAATTCCAGATAGACACTTTATTCCCAAAGGTAATTACACTTGATCATCCGCACCGGTTTGAGCTCCCACCAGAAATTGAAGAAAAATGTGTCAAGGCATGGAAGTTTGTCATAGTTGGTCATTTTATGGGCAACATGAAAGCACCATTTGCTGAGGTTAAAAAAACGTTGATGGGTCAGTGGGAATCCTCTGGTCTAGAGAGGATCACAATCAATGATCACGGATTCTACTTTCTATCATTCAGGAATGGAAGTGAAATAAAGTCGATCATAGATAGCGAATATACTTTTATCAGGGGAAAAAGATTCAAGTTGTACAAGTGGAGCGAGGAACTTAATACTAATCATAGACCGCCTGAACTTGAACAAATCTGGGTGAATCTCAAGAATGTTCCACCACACATGTGCAACCCGATGGGTCTTGCCTATATCTCAAGCATTGTAGGCAAACCACTTATGTTTGACCCATCAATGGAAGGCTACGAGCGTGCATCTATGGCCAGAGTTAGTGTCGAAATCCATCCAAGTAGCTCTCTTCCAATCAAGCTTGAACTTAAAGATAGACTGGGAAATTTATTTGACATTGGAGTACAATACGAATGGAAACCAAATCGATGCATATGGTGTAGCACTTTCACACACACTACGAATAAATGTCCAGTCAATAATAATAATCTAAAATCGAAGGCCAATAACAACACTCAAGTAAGCGATATCAATGACTCTAACCAGGCTCAGGTTGAGAGAAATGTGAACAGTTCTGAACTTAACAGCAATGAACGCACTGAGGATGATAAGATGGGCAACCAAAAGCAAGAACATATAAGGGTAAGGAAGAATATAGGAAAAAGAATGAAGTGGGTAAGGGTACAAGCTGGCCCTACTAACGTTGATCATATTGGTCATGTTCAGGGCACCGGTCCTAGGGATTCTGTTTTCTCAAGAATAGGTCCTGTTCAAAATGTCAGTCCTGGTCAGGGTATCGGTCCTGATAAAGCTGGACATAGACACACCGATCCTAGAGCTTCTCATAAAGCTATTGTTCCTAGCCATATTGACCATATTAAGCCTGATCTTGGACTTGCTACTACAGGTCCTGATGAAAAATGTGCAACCATTGCTGATCTCGACTATATTGGTCCTGATACTGGCACAAGTCTTATTATTGTGGATGATACTATTGTTGGTCCTAACTCCACCGATCCCAATACTGATCAAAGAACTGGTCTTGATGTAACTACATGTCCTAGTTCTAAAGTTTATGAAATTCAAAGATCTATGGGACGGGGAATACTTGGCCCATATGAAACAAGCAAAATTGGATCTGAAGGCACTCCAATAGGTCGTGAGTCTACTCTTCACAGTTTTAGGAATGCAAGCAGGAACCGAAAAAATAATGTCATCAAAATTCGAAATGACCTGATCCTTGGGCTCAGAGCCACCTTTCGAGATGATGAACATGAGAATCTTAGAATAAGTAATAAAGAAGCTCTTGAGAATGGACTAGGAAATCTTGGGTTTTGTGAAATCAAAAGATCAAGTGCAGAAGAAGACAATTTGGTCTTGAATAAGGCAGTGAGCCTTAGTTCTGAAGTAGGGCGAATTAAAACCGATAACAAACATGAATCCAGTAGTGAAGAGGTTCAAAGTAAGAAAAGACCTACTAAAGCAGAACAAGATGAAAATCGAATACAAAGCAGAAAGATCCTGGATCCAGAAGCTACTAAATCTATCACAGGAGAAGATGAGATCTACATGAGGCAACTCTCACTCAATGGCAATAGTATTCCATGTAATCAAACTATAGCCATTGAGGATAGTGAGGCAAGTGATGCTTATGATTTCTCTGATGAAGAAGTCCAGGACAGTCTGGAAAGTCAGGAACCCAACACTTATATTCATTCATGAATATAGTGACATGGAACATAAGTGGACTCAATGACCCTCTAAAATGTAAAGAAATCAGGAGGATCATTGAGAATCAGAAGATCACTATTATGGGTATTCTTGAGACAAAAGTCAAAAGTCGGAACGTTGAGAAAGTTAGCAAACTGTGTATTGATAGTAGCTGAGAAATCATTCACAACTCAAATGACAAAACGGGCAGAATCTGGGTTTTTTGGGATAACAAAGTTGTTGAGGTGATGACTCTCTTTTCGAATGATCAAGCAATCCTGGTGGAGGTCAAAGACAGAATCTCAAGAATCGTGTTTAATCTTGCTATTGTCTATGGTAGCAACTCAAGTACTGACAGAAGACTCCTCTGGAATTGTCTTAGAAACTGGATCGGTATTGATAAATCTTGGGCTGTCCTCGGTGATTACAACGTAACCAGAAACGAATCTGATCGTAGCCCAGAATCTGAAATTACTCGGGATATGATTGACTTTAATGACTGCATCAGATATATGGGCTGTATCGAGCCTACCAATTCTGGGAATTTCTTCACTTGGTCTTCTACGAGAGGGAATGAGCAAATTAGAAAAAGTAGAATTGACAGATGTCTGGTAAATGAGAGCTGGATTAACCAATTTCCGAGAAATCAACTTCATGTTTTGAATCCGGGTATATCTGATCACTGCCCAATTAAATTGTTCTGGGCAAAGGATGAAAGGTTCAAAAGGCCCTTTAAAATTTTCAATTTCTGGATGGATAATGATAAATTCAAGGGTATTCTCGAAAGCGTATGGTCAACAGATGTCAGAGGTTCCAACATGTACAGGGTTTCTGAGAAGCTTAAGCTCCTGAAGAATCATCTCCAAAGCTTTGACAAGAAGAAGTTCAGCAATATCTCCAATAGAGTTCTGGCTGCTAGAGAAGAACTGGAAGAGGTTCAGAAAAAGTTATTAAGGGATGATAGTGATGAACAACTCAATGAAACAGAAAGATATGCGCTTGAAAACTTCAGGAAACTGAGTCTGCTTGAAGAGAATTTTGTTAGACAGAAATCAAGACAGAGCTGGCTTTCGTTGGGTGACAAAAACACAACTTTCTTCTACAGAAAATGCAAGGCTAGAAACATGAGAAATAATGTGTACAGGCTGAAGAATGATGATGGTGAATATGTTCAGGGTCAAAAGGGTGTCCAAGATCTGGCTATTGATTTCTATAAACAACTTATGGGTACAAGAAAGCAGCATCAAAGTCACATGAATACCTTGTATCAAATTATTGATAGGAAAATCTCTGCAGAAGATAGTCGTGAGTTGATAAGGGTGGTCACGAAGGTTGAGGTTAAAGAAACTCTGTTTAGTATTGATGGGAATAAAAGCCCGGGTCCTGATGGGTTTAATGCACAGTTCTTCAAAGATAATTGGTCGGTTGTGGGTAAAGATGTTACTGATGGGGTTCTGGAGTTTTTCAAAAATAGGAAGATGTTAAAGCAATGGAATACAGCGGTCCTAACCTTGATCCCCAAAACTGCGGTACCTGAGAAAGTACAAGATTTCAGACCAATTTCCTGTTGCAATGTGATTTATAAAATAATTTCAAAAATCATTTCTAAACGTTTTAAAAATGTAATTGGAAAAATAATAAATCTTAATCAATCTGCATTCATCCCCGGTAGGACAATCTCTCATAATATTCTTCTCATGCAAAGCCTATTAAAAGGCTACGGGAAAAAGAAAATATCCCCGAGAGTGGCTTTCAAAATAGATATCAAGAAAGCTTTCGACCCTGTTAGATGGGAAGCCATTCGAGACTTTCTGGTTGTTTCTGCTTTTCCTATGATTTTTATCGATTGAATTATGCAATGTGTTTCATCACCCTGATTTGTTGTTAGCGTCAATGGAGTCCATAGAGGCTATTTCAAAGGTGAAAACGGGGTAAGGCAAGGGGACCCCCTCTCTTCTTACCTTTTCGTAGCTATCATGGCGATCTTTGAGAGCATCTTCGCGATGTTCCGAAAGAATCGTCCATACATCTTTCACTCATTCTGTGAGGTAGAGGAGGTAACACATTTATGCTTTGCTGACGATTTGTTAATTCTAGCGCACGCAGACGTTGATTCCATTAAAACTATTAGGGTTACACTAACGTTCTTTTCTGAGGTAACAGGTTTAACTATTAATGAAAGCAAAAGTGTGGCATTTTATGGAGGCGTGAAGGACGAAACAAAGCAGGACATCTTCAACATCATGGGCATCAAGGAAGGCAGCTTTCCCATAAGGTACTTAGGAATTCCGTTAACTGCAAAACAGATCGAGATCTCACACTACAAGCCGCTGATTGAAAAGGTAAAAAACACGATATCTGGCTGGGCAGCAAAAAAACTTTCTTATGCAGGGAGGATCGAAATTATAAAAACCGTGGTTATGGGCATAGTTGTCTATTGGGCGCAACAAATGGTCATTCCGAAGAAGGTAATGAAGGAACTCGACACGCTGATGAGAAACTTTATTTGGGGTAGTAGTGGAAGAGGAGGAAAGAAAGTCAAATGGACCACTCTCTGCAAACCGAAGGACGAGGGAGGCATCAACTTGAAGAACTGTATCGAGTGGAACAAGGCTCTAACCTTCAAGCATCTGTGGGCTTTGGAGCGCAATCAGGAGTCACTATGGATCAAATGGGTGCATACAAGGTTTATGAAACACGAAACCAGCATCTGGACCTGCAAAATTCACGAAGGTATGAGCTGGTCTCTAAAAAAGATTCTTAAACTAAGAAGCGATATTGCAGATCTTTATGACATCCAACTAGGGGACGGGAAAGGCACTCTATTCTGGCATGACCCTTGGTTTGAAAACCAGCCTATTATCGACAAGGAGGAGTTTCAAAATACTCGTATCAGAAGGAACTGCGCAAAAGCGAAAATCAGAGACATCAAAGACGGGAATTGGAACTTGCTCTTGAAAAGAATTCCAGAAGGAAAGAGGATACTTGATCATATAAGTAACATACAACTACACGACAGACCGGATATTGATGAATGGAAAGTTGAGGACAATGGGAAGCTGGTATTGAAGAAAATATGGGAGGTAATCCGGGAAAAAGCGCAGAAAGTAGAATGGGCTCCTCTTGTATGGTCAACGAAGATTATCCCTCGACACCAGTTCATTCTATGGCTCGCCTTCTGGGAAAGACTCAGCATTCGTGATCGTATCAGTAAGTATATGAGCATCCCGGACGCGAGCTGTCTTCTATGCATAGGAAATGAAGAAACCATAGATCACCTATTCGGGAGCTGCTGTATTGCTTCGGAGCTTTGGGACAGATTCTATAAAAGCCTGGAGCTGACCAGTTTCCCGAGCGAATGGAATGAAATCAAAGAAGCAGCACTACTCAAAGCCAAGGGAAATAGATTTGCAACAAGCGTGTTCAAGTGTGGCTTTGGAGCAGTGGTGTATAACATTTGGCAAAAACGGAATGCAAGGGTATATGACAGAACCCGCAGGAGCATTGACGAGTTATGGAAAGATATTGTATCGGATTGCAGCGCCCTCGCGGGAACGTGGAGAAGAATTCCAAGCACGGAGCAGAACTGGAATATTTGCAGGAACTGGAATTTACCGTTTTTTAAAATCACTAGAATTGAAAGCATTGTAAACAAATAATTCATTTACGTTTTTAGCTTTTTAGCTTTTATTCAGAATGTTACGACTTCAAAATCATTCTAGGTCTGTCTAGAATGATCTCTTTAAACTCGTGGTTTTTTTTCCCGTTTTTGTGAATTTTTAATGAAATGACGCTAGGTCGTTTTTCCCCCCCAAAAAAAAAAAAAAAAAAACACCAATTTTTTTTTTAAATTTCTTAAAAGTATATTATGTGACACTCTCAAAAGTCAATGGAGGACTTGCATAATAGTTAGATTTTGAATTTTATTTGATTTCTCTTCCAACAAAAAAAAATACAAAATTAACTATTCGAGCTCAGCAAATTTCTAAATTTCAATAATTTAAGACGATATAATTAAATTTTAAAATAAAATTGTAGAAAAATAAGATTTTAAAGACATGTAGAAATAAGAATGCATCTGGTATAACCAAGCCCTAACAAAACAAAATCTTTGTTTAATTATGTACAATTTTTACAAATGATGTGTTGACTCTATAATTTAAAGTCGAAAATTCTCAATTTATTTATTATATTTAAAAATGTTTTTTAAAAATAAACGGGAATTTAAAAATCTTGAATTTTTAAAAGAATTTAAAAAAAAAAATAAAGAGCCAAGAAATCCATATGTTACACAATATTATTATTATGGTTATATTTTGACATATTTTAATTAATTATGCATATTTTATATTTAAATAATTAATATTATTATTTATAAATGTATTTATATAAAAATATGAGTAAGGATGGAAGCAAAATATATATATATATATATATATATTTTTCTATTAATAATTTCTCCCTTCTTCATATTTATATTTTCTCTCTTAAATAAATAGAACGTATTTAATATTTTTTATTATTAAAAAACAGTTAATAATTTTTATTTTAATTTTTTTATTATTATAAATATATATTTTTAAATTATTGTATCTGCGACTGTAAATATATTTTAATTGTTTTTCTCACTTAATAATTGATTATTTTTAATTATTAAAAAAATATATAGTAAAGACTATATTGGGACAAAGAGAATCTCTACAGAAAAAATGTTATATATATATTTTTATTTATTAATCTGTAATTATATATTTATAATTTGAATTAATTAATTAATTTGTATATTTTTAAGAATAATAATTAGAAAAATTAATAAATTAATAAATATACCTATAACAGAAAATAAGAAGTTAAGTATAAAAATTATTAAATAATAATGAGAAGAATGAATAAATCAAATATATTAAATTATATATATATTATTAAACTGTTATTTTTTTTTTAAATATTCCCTATCTTATTTAACTTTATAAGTCTTTTATTTTAATTTTTTATTTCATATTTTTATAAGATTTATTAAAAATTTGATTTAATTTTCTTTTTATTTAGGTTGAATATTAGTAATTTGAGTTATATTTATTAGGTTTTAGTTTAATTGAATAATTTATATATAATGGTTCAATTTCAAATTAATTATAAATATTTATAATAAAAAAATTAAAGTAAATTAAGTAAATATTTATAATAATTTTATAATAAAAAAATTAAAAAGAGAGAAATTATTAAATATTTTTTTTAAAATAATAAAAAGTTGAAGAGAGAGAAATTATTAAATGTTTACGTGTGACAAGTATAATTTAAAATTAAAAGTGTAAATGATACAGTCATATTTATATGATGATTGCCACATCATCCATTGCTACAATTTTTTCTCCCTATGTTACTCTAAAAATATATATTATTAAATAAAAGATAAATGAACTTAATTTTAAAAAGTTGATAATAAAATATATTTAATGGATAATTTTGAAAGTTAGTAATACTTATTATGTATAAAGTTGAAAGAAACAAATATAATTATTATTTAATAAAGATTTATTATTAAACTAATTTATAAAATATGAATTATGAAATATTTGAAAAATGGCCCAACTGCGAATGGTCTCAAATTTGGGTTGTTTTTACTATATGAGGTTCGAACTTTGATTTGAGCCATATGAGACTTAAACTATCAAACTTTTGGCAATTTTAGGCTTTTAGGACGTCTGTTACGTTTATTTTATTTGACATGGAATGTTTTTCCAGATTAGTTGACAATTACTTTAAAGTTGATCTCATTGTGTCAATATCATCAGTCATATTTGAACAAAAAAACCCTTCAACATGTGATTTTCTAGTACCATAACACAAAACGTATTTGGAGGTCCCTCGAAGATATCTCATTAGCCACTTAATCGCTTCCTAGTGTATCTTACCGGGATTTGAAAAGAAACGACTAACTACTCTAACCGCATGAGCTATATCCGGTCTTGTGTAGACCATTACATACATTAGACTCCCTATTGCTGAAGTATATGGAACCTTGCACATTTCTTATCTTTCCTCTTTATCCTTGGGAGATATTGTCTTATTTATTTTTAAGTGTGTAGCCAATGGACAAGCAACTGACTTTGCCTTGTCCATACATAACCTTTTTAGAACCTTCTCAACATATCTCTCTTGAAACAACCATAACATTTTCTTCACCCGTGTTAGTTTTGGGCTCATATTTCATTAGAGTTTATATATTATAATTGGGCTTTAAGCCTTTATTGGACTTAAGAGTAGTAGTTTAGTCTTTTGACTTTTAATGTACTCTTATAAATAGAGACATTGTAACATAGGGTTACTTGGACCATTATTCCATGGAAAATCAATAGAATGGACAACTGCCCGAGGATGTAGGCATTGTTGGCCGAACCTCGTTATATCTTGTGTTCTTTATTATTCTTTACCACTTTATCTTTATATCATTTATTGTGTGTTTAGATTATATATTTTCTCAACAAGTGGTATTAGAGCATGTTTTGAGAATATTTATCATAATCTATTTCTGAAGATATGATGGAAACCCTAACCACCATTGAAGAAATTGTTGCAAATTTATGTGCTTTTGTTGAAGATTGTTGGCTATTTGATAAAACGACATTAGTTGCAGAAGAATTAACCGATGTGAAGATTTGAGTCGAAATCTTCAATTTCTAAGGAGATGTCAACTGTCGTTAAAATATTTCTTAGTTTTGGGTGACGCTTTCTTGAGAAGAAGACAATGGATCTTTTGTTCTTCTCGAAGGCGCCAATGAGTGCAGGTGACGAAAAGGCGTCGTGTAGGCAGCGACATCAGAATAAAGAAGATGAGGTATATTCTTTTGACTTGTTTTATTTTGGGACATATGGTTTATTAAAATATAAAAAGGAAAAAATATATATATCTCTATATATATATATATATATATTATATATTATATTATATTATGATATAATATAATATATAGGGAGGAGCCAAAAATCTTTGAAGTGGTCAACAACTAGTACTTTTTCAACTAAGACTTTTTTCTTTAAGTCTCGTTTGATTTCATAAAATAGGTTTAAGACCTACTTGATTCCAATTTTCACAAGTAAAATCTTTTTTGATTTTAATAAAATTCTCAAAGTTTTGTATGCTTTGATCTTGGATTTATACTGAGGCTTGTTTGACTTGAATTTCTCAAATATAGAGATTTGTGATTTATCTTCTAAGAGATTTGATATTTGTCAATGGGAGATTGAAAAATGAAGTTGCAAAAAGAAGGTGGAGTGTTTATTCAATGTTGCAGGTTGTGGAAGACAGTTTATGCAACATGTATGGGGTTTTCTAATTAAAGCATATGACTTTAATGTTTGTTTGCAAGTGTGTGGTTTTGATATGTGTGTATAAGGACCGGATTTGGATTTGCATCAAACCTTGTGAGTAGGTTTTGATTGGCAATCTCGATAAGTACTAGTGCAAAGTTGTCAAGTGAGTCTTGATGCCTCAAAGGTTCTACCAAGATTGATAATTTCTAAGGTATGATTTGAGGATGCACTAATCATATACATGGTTTGTTAGATTCTTTTTATGCAGGATTTGGCTAAAATAATGTGGAGAACAAACGATACATATTCATGCTTGTTGAAAATTAGTTAAAAGTTTTATTATAACCGATTGCATACATGAGTGACATTATTTCACTATGTCAAGAGTTTTGACTTGAAGAAATTCTAGGCTAAAATAAGTTTGGAGAAATTTTTTTCAGAAAACGGTTATTGAAGAAGTCAAAATTAAAAGAGAAGTAGAGAGAAAATCTAGTAGCAGATTTTCACCTACAGCTGCACA
The DNA here is from genome assembly GCF_907164915.1 of Impatiens glandulifera. NCBI lineage: Eukaryota > Viridiplantae > Streptophyta > Magnoliopsida > Ericales > Balsaminaceae > Impatiens > Impatiens glandulifera. Next base: position 15,407,707 of record NC_061862.1, on the reverse strand, counting down.
GGATTCATCAAACTGACAATCGGAGATTAAAACGAAGTCCGATTGCCCTAAGATTTTGTTGAGAGGGTTGGTAACTCATTCCTCTACATTTTCAACAACCAGATCAAGGTTTGGACGTCTCAAAGTTTGTTTTTCTGGGGCTTAAAGTGTTTGTCTATTTTAGTTTTATTTGACTTGTTTGGGACCAAAAAGTTTGTATCTTTTTGGTTCTGACCTTATCTTATTGGAAGAGATAATCAAGATGAAGACGGTGGTGAGATTATGTATTTTTATACTTGACAAAAACATGATCGAGTATGGAAAATTGTTATCAAAATGGTGTTTACCGATGACAACATTGTCGACAGGGCAATCATTCAGGTCGAATTGCAAGATTGCATTGAGTTGGCGGGTGATTAAGGATTGAAACAATTCCAGTTAACACATATTATGAATGAAAGACCAGGAAGAGGAAGACTATTGAAAGACACTTATAAGTTGAGGTGGAGACATCTTGAGAGCAACTCTCAAACGACCAAGAAGAAATCATTGCATTATCTTCTAATGTGAGAAGATAAATAAAAACCTTGAGTGGGATTCCAAGTCATGAAAAATAGGCTAGATGGGAGACTCGGTTAATTCGAATGTGATGATTTTGTTACTTCTTTTATTTTATCTTAATTGTCTATATATTGTGGATCATAATTTAGATGAATGAGGTGATTGATTTGTCATCTTATTGATGAGATGATTGAGACCTTGAATGAGATTTCTAGTCATGAAAAAAGGGCTAGATGAGAGGTTCGATCAATTCAAATGGAAAGATATTCGATTTCTTTTAAAGAAACTATAGATGATCATTTGAAGCATTAGTAAAGACAATTGAAGAGAGATAGTGAATATTGAAATAATATTCTTGGATTTCTAGGCATTTTTGGATTCAAGAAACTAGAAGATTGCAAGCAATTTTGTTCAATGAGAAGTATGAGGTTCAAGTTGGTTGAGTATGCAACGTTCAAGGCAAGATGGATGACAAAAATACTTTGTCAGATCTTTAACTAGAGAAAAGAGATGTCGTGATAGCCTAATTTATTTGTTATGAAGTAGACGATAAAAGTTCATCTTGGGTCTTCTCGTTTTCAATCGATATCTTATTTTGAGAAGTAGACGATGGAAGTTCGTTTTGGGTGTTCTCAGTTTTGATAGATATCTGATTTTGAAAAAGTATCCCACATAAGTTCGTCTTGGGTCTAATTACTATTTTAGTTTCAGTCAATTGTTGGACTTAAAAAATAAGACACTCGGTTTGTGCTAGTGCAAAGTTGTCAAGTGAGTAATGATGTCTTAAGGGTTTTATCAAGAATGATAATTTCTAAGGTATGATTTAAAAGAGTGCATTAATCATATACATGGTTTGTTAGATTCTTTCTATGCAGGATTTGGCTAGAAGAATGTGGAGAACAAACGATACATATTCATGTTTGTTCAAATTAGTTGAAGGTTTTATTATAACCGATTGTTGTCTTGGCATACATGAGTGATATTATTTCACTATGTCGAGGGTTTTGACTTGATGAAATTCTCGGCTAAAAGAAGATTGGAGAAATTTTTCTTCAGAAAACGGTTATTGAAGAAGTCAAATTAAAAGAGAGGTAGAGAGAAAATCTAGTAGCAAATTTTCAAATACAACTGTGCAGGGTTCATCAAACTGACAATCAGAGATTCAAACGAAGTCCGATTTCCCTAAGATTTTGTCGAGAGGATTGGTAATTCATTCCTCTACATTTTCAACGATCGGATTAAGGTTTGGACGTCTCAAAGTTTTTTTTTATGGGGCTTAAAGTGTCTGTTTATTTTAGTTTTATTTGACTTGTTTAGGACCAAAAAGTTTATATCTTTTTAGTTATGACCTTATCTTATTGGAAGAGATAATCAAGATGAAGACGGTGAGATTATGTGTTTTTACACTTGACAAAAACATGATCGAGTATGGAAAGTTCTTATCAAAATGGTGTTTACTGATGACAACATTGTCGACATGTTGATAGGGCAATCATTCAGGCCGAATTGCAAGATTGCATTGAGTTGGTAGGTGATTAAGGATTGAAACAATTCCAGTTAACACATATTATGAATGAAAGACCAGGAAGAGGAAGAAGAAGACTATTGAAATACACTTATAAGTTGAGGTGGAGACATCTTGAGAGCAACTCTCAAACGACCAAGAAGAAATCATTGCATTATCTTCTAATGTGAGAAGATAAATAAAACCTTGAGTGGGATTCCAAGTCATGAAATAGGGGCTAGATGGGAGACTCAATTAATTCGAAGGTGATGATTTTGTTACTTCTTTTATTCTATCTTAATTGTTTATACGTTGTGGATCATAGTTTGGATGAATGAGGTGATTAATTTGTCATCTTATTGATGAGATGATTGAGACTTTGAATGAGATTCCTAGTCATGAAAAAGGGGCTAGATGAGAGGTTCGATCAATTCAAATAGAAAGATATTCGATTTCCTTTCGAGAAACTATAGATGATCATTTGAAGCATTGGTGAAGACAATTGAAGAAAGATAGTGAATATTGAAATAATATTCTTGGATTGTTAGGCGTTTTGGATTCAAGAAACTAGAATATTGCAAACAATTTTCTTCAAGGAGAAGTATGAGGTTCAAGTTGGTTGAGTATGCAATGTTCAAGGCAAGATGGGTGACAAATACTTTGTCAGATCTTGAACTAGAGAAAAGAGATGTCGTGATAGCCTAATTTATTTGTTATGAAGTAGACAATAAAAGTCCTTCTTGGGTCTTCTCATTTTCTATTGATATCTTATTTTGAGAAGTAGACGATGGAAGTTAGTTTTGGGTGTTCTCAGTCTTGATAGATATATGATTTTGAAAAAGTAGACGACAGAAGTTCGTCTTGGGTCTAATTAGTATTTTGGTTTTAGTCAATTGTTGGACTTAAAAAATAAGACACTCAATTTGTGACAAACAAGGGTAAAGATTATCTTGACATAATGAAGAATTGTTAATTCTAGTTTCCGCATATGTCAACAGGTATGAACAAATATTGGGAAGAGTTGTTGAATGTCTACCGTCGTTGAAATAACGTGGTTACCCAAATTTATTTGGTGTGAGAAACTCTATGTTTTTATCTTCTAATGGCTTTTGAGCAGAAGTGGAGGTATAATGATTTATCTCGTGAATGACTCGAGCAGTGAAGATTGATGTGTGACTCATAACTTTTTGATGGCGCGATATACGTGATGGTGGAGATTGTTATTCTTCTAAGAGCTCTTGAGTGGAAGTGGATGTACAAAAAATTATCTCATGAATGGCTCAAGCAAATGTGAAGATTGAAGTGTTGAACCCACTTTATTGATGGGTATGACTCGTGTATTTCCTAAGGGACGTGAAATTCGTCAAGGTGTAGATTGTTAAATTTTTAATTTATTCATCACATCTCAATAAGCGCGGTATTCGTCCAAGGTGGAGATTGTTGGGTTTTAGGCTCATATTTTATTAGAGTTTATATATTATAATTGGTCTTTAATCCTTAATTGGGCTTAGGAGTAGTAATTTAGTCTTTTAGCTTTTAATGTACTTCTATAAATAGAGACATTCTAACATAGAGTTACTTGGACCATTATTTCATGGAAAATCAATAGAAATGACGACTCCCCGAGGATGTAGGCATTATTGGCCGAACCTTGTTATATTTTGTGTTCTTTATTATTCTTTACCACTTTATCTTTATATTTTTTTTTATTGTGTGTTTATATTAGATCTTTTCTCAACAAGAATCATGAATAATCTACATTCTTCGAATTTGTCTTGCTGGACCCAAGTCTTTCATGTCAAAAGACTTGGTCAAATCTTTTTTCAATTTGGCAATCTCAAGTTTGTCTCTCCCAACAATTAGCATGTCATCAACATATATGAGAAATATAATAAAATCATTAGAATAAAACTTTTGTACAAAGACACACTGATCTGTAAACGTCTTCATATACCCATGGATGATCATGAACGACTCAAAACTTAAGATACCACTGCCTTGGTTCTTGCTTCAAATCGTGCAGACTTTTAATAAACTTGCGCACCTTGCTTTCCTCACCACCTGAAAGAAAGTCATCTTCAAAATCTCATTATAATCGATTCCATGTCTCTGGCCAAAACATTTGACAACCAATCTAGCCTTGTATCTCATCTTGCTATCATCACATTCTTGCTTGATCTTGTACACTCATTTATTTTGTAATAATTTTCCGTTCTTTAGTCTTTCCACCAATTTATATATGCCATTTTTCAGCAATGACTTAATCTCTTCATCCATGGCAGCTTGTTAGGATCGACGACAATAATAGAAGGGGGGAGTTGAATATTGTTGTACTAATAATCACTTTCAATTCGATTTTAATCCTGTTAGAGATTAAGATCTATTTCTATTCTTCATAAATTGTCGCAAGCTTTTGAACGGATTCAAGTACGGAAATGCTTTCTAGATTTGAAGCAACAGATGCAAGACTGAAAGATGCGGAAAGTAATAACACAAGAGTTTTATGGATGTTCGGAGATAAAACACATATGTCACCCCTTCTTCTGTTTCCAGAAGAATTTCACTAAAAAACTTTGGTTTATATAGCGCCTATACAAACCCAGTCAGAACTCAGGACTTAACATATGATTATTCTAAACTTCTAGCACTCACTCTGTTGAACAGACAGCTTTCTGTTCAACTTACAATACTGAATATACTCTCAGTTTATACAATGTATGCTTTTTACAGTTAGAGAGAGTAAGAATTTAGAACTCGTTGATTATGTAAATCCGTAACTATGTAACGTAACTAGTTCGTCGTTGTACTCTAAAGATCTTTTATAGTGAAGTGTAGTAACTGTCGACTCTGATTCTTGGATTGTGAAATGACCGGGAAAGATTCACCTTACCTCAAATCCAGATATTCGGGGATCCGCCGTACCGGAAATACATGGGTCCGTTGTTCATAAATTCAGGGATTCAACAATGTACTTTGATGTTGAGATGTAGACAATGGTCGAATCTGATACGTAGATACGTGTCGACTTTCTAATGGTTGAACACTTGGTGGTAGTTATAATAAGCTGACTAGGAAGTCTTCTTATAACGAATGATGTTGTCCACTATGTTGATGAGCTATGTAGATAAGCAGAGCTCTTCTTTAGACGACTGCTAAAGCTAGACTTCTGTCAGCACTTCTTCAGACTGCTGCTGAAGCAAGACATCTGCTCGCACTTTTTCAGACTGCTGCTGAAGCAAGATATCTGCTCGCGCTTTTTCAGACCAAGACGTCTACTCAAAATGAGACGTTTGTTTGTGCTTCTTCAACTTGGGACGTCTGATTGTGCTTCTTCATCTTGAGACGTCTACTTGCGCTTCTTGAGCTGTACCTGCGCATAAACATTTGCACAACTTAGTTTTATATACTTATGAATTTATCATCAAAACTATGTCGTATTTGATTAAACTTAGTTTTATTCACCTAAGTTCATTTTAATAAATTAATGCATTTAATTTTAATTAATTATTTCTCTTTTAATTAGTTCTTTCATTTTCTTCATTTTATTTATTCTAACACAACTAGTCATTTTTTCTTGTGAGCATCCTCAAGAGCCTCCTTATAGCATTCATGCTCGCCATAATCAGTTAGAAGGACATACTCTATAGTCGAGTACTTAGAACTTGATATTTTCTCCCTAATAGACCTCCTAAGTACCTTTGTTTGTTGATTTTGTTGATTTCAATCTTCTTGTTGAACTTCAAAGTCAGCCTCGATATTATCACCAAGATCAGCTTCTGTATCATTTCCATGGCCTACAGCTTGACCTTAAGAAACATCATCATCACTCTCTGAGTCTGAAAGTACATGTGACATTATCTTCTCAACATCATGAGACATCTCAAGACCAGGAAGATCACGTATGTGCGCATAAAGTTTGTCACCATCTTTAAAATTCTCAATAGTCTGATCTTCAAGGAATACCACGTCCCAGCTTCTCAAAACCTTCTTATCCACTAGGTCATAACACTTGTATCCCCACTTTTCATTACCATAATCCAAAAATATGCATTGTATGGTTTTGCATCTAGCTTAGACCTCTCATCTTTTGGAACATGCACAAAGGCTCTGCAACCAAAAACACGTAAATAGTCATAATTAATATTTTTACATGACCAGACGCTTTCTGCACACTTATTATTCAATGACTTGGAGGGAGAATGGTTGATCAGATACACTACAATACTCATGGATTCAGTCCAGAAATGCTTAACCAACCTGGCATGGAAGAGCATACTCCTCATCCATTCCAACATTGTTCTGTTCATCCTCTCTGCCACTCAATTTTGTTGTGGAGTCTTGGGCATAGTATTTTCATGTCGAATACTTTATTCTTTTTAATAATCGTCAAATGAGCTTATGTCTTTCCCATTATCTGACCGCACCCTCATCAGTTTTTTGTTTGTTTATCTTTCAACCAACTTGTGAAAAACCTCGAGCCTTGATGCAACCTCATCCTTGGACTTTATAGCATAGTCCCAAACCTTCCTAGATGTATTTATTTGATATATTGTTTTTATTATCTTTATTAAGAATTAAGGGTATTTTAGTCTATTAGCACTTAAGGGTATTTTAATCTATTATAATCACTAACTATATAAACTCTTTCATCACATTCAATTTATTTTATGCTTGCTAATAAGAAACTTTAGCTTCTCTCTTTAAATCATCATGGTATCAAAGCCTCCATTTATGGATTCTCGTTGTTCAACCTAAACTTTCAATCTGCATCTTTTGATTTGGATTTGGTGTTTGAGTATGTAATCGTCAATGGTTCGTTTTCGCTTCCTTTTGCTCTAGTTGATTTTGTTTGGAAATTTGTATTCGTGTCGCGTTGTTCCATATTTTTGTATTTGTGTTGCCATTGGAGATTGGTATTAGTACAACGTCGTTCCATATTTATTGTTGTTGTTTTCACCATGTCTGATCGTAAAGATGATTCATCACCGAGTGCACAATGGACTTATCTTCTATCGCAAATTAGTAATACAATTGCTGCTCCAACCTTGGATCCATATATGTTTGAGAAATTTGAGCAGTTTAAGCAGTTCCTCGCCTCGCAACCTCACGACATGTCTGATTCCTTTCATAAAGGTTTGTTATCGTTTGATAATTCAGGTACATCGTCTCCATTATGGATATTAGATTCAGGCACATCTCATAATATGTCTTATAATATTAACTCATTTGTGTCAGTCAATTCTGTTCCACCATCTTCCTTCATGACTGTCGATGGTACTTCAATGCCATTGACATGAATCAGTTCTGTACATACAACTTGTTTTTCTCTCCCATATGTCTACCATATTCCCCGTTTTTCATTAAACCTTGTAAATCGTTAGTCAAATGTATGATTTTGGTCTCATAGTTTTGTTTACTTCTTCCAATTGTTGTGTTAAGGACCCACAGTCGTAGAAAGTGATTGGGACAGGTCGTAGGAAATGAGGACTTTATGTTTTGGATGAACTCAAAGTATCGGATGTTGCTATCTCTAGCATTGACTTGGCATCATTTCGTTTGAACTATTCATCTTCGGAATTTTACCGTTGGCATTCTCATTTGGGTCATATTTTCGAGTCTCATTTAAAGTTTTTTGTGTCTACTGAATCTTTGGGTTGTTTAGAAAGTCATGACATTTCTGATTGTAGTGGTTGCAAATTGACTAAGTTTTCATCATTGCCTTTTTATAAAAGTATTTCTTTTTCTATTAGTCCATTTGATCTCATGCATTCTGATGTGTGGGAACCTTCTCACGTTTCTTCTAAAAGAGGTTCTTGGTATTATGTTTGATTTGTTGATGAATTCACTCGTCCTACTTGGATTTATCTTATAAAATGCAGGTCTGAATTTCTTACCATAGTCACCAATTTTTGAGTTCTTGTGAGAACCCAACATTCTTCAATCATTAAATGTTTTAGGTGTGATTTGGAAGGTAAATACACTTCTAATGATTTATCTTAGTTACTTGCCTATGATGGTACCATTCACCAAACCTCATGTACTGACACTCCTCAACAAAATGATGTGACTGAAAGAAAACATTGCCATATTGTTGAAACAACTCGTTCTTTCATGCTATCAATCGAGATTCATAGTGTGTTTTGGGGAGAAGCAGTTCTTACCTCTACTCATGTGATCAGTAGAATCCTAATATCTCATAATTCATATTTGTCCCCTTTTAAAAAATTATATGGTCAATCACCTGATTATTCCTCGTTGCGTATTTTTTGGTTGTATTTGTTTTGTCCTTCGACCACATGTTGAGCGTAATAAGTTGTTTCCCCGCTCTACCTTATGTGTCTTTCTAGGTTATGGTCTTGGTCAAAATGGATATCATTGTTTTGATCTAGTTAGTCAAAAATTGTATGTCTCATGTCATGTTGTATTTTTAGAGTACATTTCATTCTTCTTTATTCCTGCTAGTTCAAATCATATGACCCAACCAAATTTAGTTTGTATTGATCCCTTTGACATTGAGCCCGATAAAGATCTATCTGATATTTTGGTTCACGATACATCCACATCCCATGTCCCTACTCCTACGACCACCCAATTGTTGGATGAGATTGTTGATCCTCCTCGTCACTCCACTCATATTTGTAAGTCTACTAAACTTCCCGATTTTAAGTATTCCTCTTATTTTACTTCATTTGCTTCTTTAGTCACTTTTGTTCATCGCTTTTTTGAGTCTTCATCCTATATAGAGACAGTTCATGATCCCCTTTGGCAGGCTTCTATGGCTGAGGAACTTACTACTTTACATCAGACTCATACATGGGATTTAGTTTCAATTCCATCTAGAAAACATGTCATTAACTCTCGTTGGGTCTACAAGATTAAAATAAAACCAGATGGTTCCATTGAGCAATACAAGGCTCAACTTGTTGTTAAAGGGTATTCTCAAAAATATGGCAGGTATTATAAGGAAACATTTGCTCCTATTGCGAAAATGACGATTGATCGCACTTTGATTGTTGTTTCTTCGGTTTGTCAATGAAAAATCTCTCAAATGGATGTGAAGAATATTTTTTTGAATGGTGACCTTCATGAAGAGGTTTATATGATGCCTCCCCCAAGTGTTCTTCATCAGCTTGGTGAAGTTTGCAAGCTTCGCAAAGTTCTTTATGGTCTCAAACAAGCACCATGTGTTTGATTTGAAAAATTCTCTATGGTGATCACTTCGCTTGGCTTTCTTCCTAGTCACCATGATTCAACTTTATTTGTCAAGCATACAATGACAGGACGTATTCTTCTATCCTTGTATGTTGGTGATATGATTATTACAAGTGATGATCATGATGGTATTAAATCATTGAAGTCTGAGTTGGCACATTCATTCGTTATAAAAGATTTGGGCATGCTATGTTATTTTTTAGGAATTAAAGTAGCTTATTCTCCAAAAGGTTATCTCTTATCTCAATCTAAGTATATTGCTGATTTGTTTGAGCGTGCTCGACTAACCGACAATCGAATTGTTGATACACCCCTTGAGACCAATGCTAAATATTTTATGTCCGATGGCACTCCTTTGGAGGATTCTTGTCTTTATCGTATCGTTGTTGGCAGCTTGATTTATCTTACTATAACTCGCCCAGACATTGCGCTTGTAGTTCATGTGGTTAATCAGTTTGTTATTGCCCCTACTAGAGTTCATTGGGCTGTTGTTCTTCGTATTCTCAAGTATCTTCGGGGCACTCAATTTCATAGTCTCATGTTTCCTATCACATCTTCATTAGAGTTGCGCGCCTACTCTAATGCAGAGTGGGCTGGTGATTCTATAAACCGCAAGTCGACCATTAGATATTGTATTTTCCTCGGTGATTCGCTTATTTCGCGGAAGAGCAAGAAATAAGATGTCATCTCTCAGTCTTTTATAGAAACTGAGTATCGTGCCATGGCCTTGACAACCTGAGAAATTGTTTGGTTACGCCGGTTACTTACTAATATGGGTATTTCTCTTTCTCAGTTACTTCACTACATTGCGATAATTAGAGTGTTATTCAGATTGTAAGGAATTCTGTCTTTCATGAGCGAACCAAACATATCGAGATTGATTGTCATGTCACTCATCATTATCTATACACTCACACCATCATTTTTCCATTCGTTCCTTTCTCCTTACAGATTGCTGATATATTTACAAAAGTACACTCGACTTCGCGATTTCGTTTTCTGACTGACAAACTATCAATGCTTATTGATGTTGCATCGTGAGTTTGAGAGGGGATGTTAGATATATTATTTTTATTATCTTTATTAGCAATTAAGGGTATTTTAGTCTATTAATATTTAAGGGTATTTTAGTCTATTATAATCACTAACTATATAAACTCTTTCCTCACATTCAGTTTATTATATGCTTGTTAATTAGAAACCCTATATTCTATCTTTATTTCATCAACATCTTCTATAAAGGTTACAAAATAAGAAGCACCACCTATGGATTTAATCTTCATATGACCACAAACATATGTATGGACCAACTCAAGAACATTCTTTTTCAGTTCTACTTTCAACTTAATGAAGGAGATTATGTTCTTCTTACCCTTCAAGCAATGCTCACAAAAAAATATGCTACATCATAGACAATTTTCAAATTTGTCTTGTATAAGGAACGTCATTTCTTACCTCGTGCAACAACCAATGAACCATTGCTTAGCTTCTATGCTCCACCACTGAAAATATTATGGTAGCCTCCATCATCGAATTTACCCTACGGAAATCAAATTCATTCTTAAGTCAGGAACATGTCTTACATCTCTTAAAATCAGGAAACAACCATGTTTGTCTCAATTCTAATATCACCAAGACCAACTATCTTTGACACACCACTGTTATCTATGCGAACCTCACCATAATCACCAACTTTGTAGGACTGGAAGTAACCTTTGTGTGGAGTAATATGGAATGAGGAACCTGTGTCAATATCATGATGTTTCATTTGAAGACATGCTAAGACATGAGTCTTGACATTTAGAAGCATATGTCAATTCACCATCTGAATCATAAGTAGATATATCTGCATTATGTTCTTTCTTTTCTTTGGGCTTCACTGTACCATTTTCTTTATCATTTTTAAATTTCCAACATTCGTTTTTCCAATGAAAAATTTTGCCACAGTAATTGCAAGCACAATCCTTCTTCGGAGCTCTAGACTTACTTCTAGACTTTCCCCTACTCGAACCACTTCTATTATCCTTTGATCTTCCTCTACCAGTCACCAACATATCATATTTAGAGGGTTATCTCCCTTTCGATTATCCTCAACAGGTAAGGAACTGGTGACAAATTACATGTTGACTTTACCATTTGGTGTTGAGTTGCTGAGTAATAATAAGTGTCTCCCAACTTATAGGCAAAGATCCAAGGACTAAAAGTGTTTGCATCTCATCATCAAAGTTTATCTTCATACTATTAAGCTAATTAAAAATATTTTGAAATTCATTCAAGTGCTCAACAATTAATTTTTATAAATGTACTTCAAATTCACCAGCTTTCATACTAGTGCTGTTTTATTCCCTGTTGACCTCCCATCGTAGAGAGCTTCAAGTTTGCTCCACACCATACGTCGTAGTCTGGTTCTCAACATGGTGCAAAACATTTACACTAACCCATGAATAAATAAAGTTATACGCCTTTCTATCTGTCTTTTTCCAATCAACCTCTTTTACACTCTAAATTCTAACACCCTCATTTTTATTTGCTTCATTCAAATCATCTGAAATTAATAGATCACTAATCATTAGTTTTCATTGTCGGTAGTTTGTACCATTCAGACTCACCATATCAGATCTGAATTTCGTCATCATTATTATCTTAACAACTAACGAAAACCCCAGCAAAGAAACCAGTTGATCTCCCTTTGAATTTTATCGGATAACCAGCAAAGCACTCTGCTCCAATGTTAAAATAAGTAACCAATCAATACTACTTTAATACCACAGTTGGGTTTTGCAATAACAAGACTATATATCTTCTTATAAATCAAACATTGCTCTCAAATGAAAGAAGTGATTACATTAGGAATGATTGTAATATTCCACAATAAAAAACTCTTTCAACCTCTCTCTAGATCCGTCAAAGAACAAAGAATGAACAAAAAAATATTAAATTTGTTCACTCTCTCTCAACATTACCGTGTTAAGAGAAAAATACCAAAAAAATATATTTATACCCTAACCCATTTCATAAAAAAAACCTGACCCGTTTACTTACCCGGAAGCTAAAACCCGACCCAATGGCAAGGAACACTTCAATATCTTTTGCCTTGTCGTGATCATCGTGGGTGAGTTCTACATCGTTGTTGTTATCATTTTTCATCACAAACTAGAAGGAATCCATATCAATCAGTTGAAATGGAGACCAACTTCTAGACAGTCCATTTTCATTTCGATAAATTTATTTTCCTCGTTATCTTCTTGAAGGAAACTTGAGAAATTATATCATCCTGTTTAGATTCGAACTTCGGAGCTTTCACCTTCTGATCAAAGACGATAATAAGAATAAGGCTCGAGTTGAACTAGGAGATAATTGCCTATTTTATCACGAAAGTTAAGTTAAGCCATTTTAGAAAAGAAAAAAAAATTAAGACTAGTAAGTTTGTGTGATTTCTAATTAATAAAAAAAAGTTAAGTTTGTGTGATTTCTAATTAATAAAAAATAACGTATGTACTTATTAAATGATAGTTTTGATCAACTCACCACTAAGATAGTAAGTTCATTTTCTCCCGGCTATATAGTTTGATTTTTTTAATAAAAATTTAACCATAATTAAATTTCATTTCATAGTTTTTCATTAATAAGTCACTTAATTTATTAATCAAAATATTAAATTTTTTATTTAAATTTTATCAATATATATAATAATTTAAAATGTTTTTATTAGAATATATATATATATATATATATATATATATATATATATATATTCTTAAAATCACCACACTCAATATTTAAGAACTGAGTTCTTAATTAATTAATACAATATAATATGATTTTTTTTCTTTTAATTTATAGAAACTAACCTGTCGTGGTCATCAAAATTATTATTATTATCTTTCACTTAAATTTAAATTATTTTTGATGACAATAGATTATTAGATTTTTAATCAATTGAAGTATGTATATATTGAATTTTCAATAACCTAAATCAAACATGGTTATTTGAAAATGACCTAGAAAAGCTCTAGAATTTTTTGGCGTGAATTTTTCGGCGTAAACTTCCGGCGACGAAATCCTAAAATTTCCCCCAAGAACGTGCACATTCTTATACTCAACAATAATAATAACTCAAAAGATCAACCCGCCACTGGAATCACAATCGACTGGCATATCTAGTACGTTCAGCATGGTCAACACGTTTAGCACGTTTGGCACAGTCGGCACGGTCGCGTGAAATTCAGTTGTTTGATTTTTTGGTCGTAGGTTACATGAAACGTGGTCGGAGTCACGATAGTTGGCATGATCGGCATGTTGGCACGTTCGTTTGGAAATTGTTTACTTGTGTTGCGAATCTTGGGTCGGGAAATCGGAAATATGGTCACTAGGGTTGTTTGAGAATAGGTCGCTTGGATCGTGAATTGTTTGTGTCGCGAAATAAAGGTCGGAAAACGCTCACAGTCGTCGATCCTATCGGTCGCTCGGTCATTGATTTTCTCGGTCGCTAGGTCGTCGATTATCTCTATCGGTCGGTCGTTGAGTTGTGGTAATATACAATCGTTATAGAGTTGTTCTCGGTCATCGATTAATTTCAATCGTTGAGTTGTAAAATAGGGTCACTAGTTCGCTGGTCTACGGTCATTCCTAGTTGTAGATTATTCTCGATTATAAGTAATTTGGTTTGGTTGAGTTGTTTGCATTCTTGATTTCTTGTATTATTTAGTTCTTCTACTAAGATGGGGAGAAAAAATATGAATAAGGAAAAAAGAAGTGCATGACTTTGTGGAAATCAATTCAAGCAAGAAAATGATAAATGAAATAGAATAGAAATAGAGCTTCGAGAAAGCGAAAATGCAGAAATAGAGCTCTCAGAAGATTGAGAAAAAATGCAGAATGAAACTGAAAGTTTAAAGTCTAAAATCAAAAAGAATGGAATATGAATGGTTGGATACAACGAAATGACAAATCTCTACGGACTCAAGAATCAAATGACGAAATTACTGTTCTAAACAAAGAAATGAGAGATTGTACATAGTTAAGAAAAAAACTCAGCAAACTATTGTTCAACTTAATATTCACTATTTTCATAATTTGAACTTACTAAAATAGGAGGAATACAAGAAGATAGTTAATTGGTCTGTGGAAACAATGAGAGAGCTTATGAAGTGCCGAAAAACTAAGACTTGTACTATCATAAATAATTCCAGCTAGAAAGTTAGTAAAGTCTAGAAGAAAAATGCAGGACAGAAAACTGAAAATCAAGAGAAATATGAAGGCAAAACTTACTTAAGAGATTTTAAACCAAAAGTTGATATTCTTATATCCCCTTTTGAGTTAAATTACATGCTGAAATGGAGGAAAACTGCATTAAATAATGGAAAAATGTAGTTGGGAACTACATAGATATGAATCGTGTATCTTTTTTAGTCACTAAGGATGCTTTGCTAAAGCAATGAGAGCCTATGGGACTGAAAAATGTATATTTCTTGAAATTTAAGTAGAGAACAAATCTGGAAAATATTCTGAAGTTGGGACACACATATGTTGGGTCAAACTGTAAGAAGTTGGAAAAATGGTTTGAATGTATGAACCTACTTAGCAAACCGAAGGAAATAACCCAAATTTGTTCAAACTAAGGAACATTCCAACTCATATGTATAATGTAGAAGCACTTAACCATCTCGCTAGTCTCTTGGGAAAACCATTGTATATGCTAGGATAAGCATTAAAGTGTATAGTTTTATACCTATGCTAGGAAAAGCATTGAAGTGCATCCTAGAAGCATTTTACCAGCAAAGATGACAGTAGTTGACATAAGAGACAAACCCATGAACATGAATATTACATATGAATGGAGGCCAAACAGATGTGCGTTCTGCAATACTTTTGAATATTCTAGTAATAAATGTGCAAAAGCAATTGAAGAACAACAGGAAAAACTAAAGGTTCAGGAGTAGAATGAGAAAGCTGAAACTGAGTAATCATAAAATCAAAATGAGGAAGTTAAAGATGGAGATGCAGAAGATAGGAATGATGAGGAATCGAAGGAAATGAAAGATGAAGAATCGGAGAAAGAAGAAGAAAAATCAGAGGATGAAATGCGAAAAGAATCAGGGAATAATAGTAAAGAAAAATCAGAGAAAAGAAGTGATAAGAATGCAGTGGAGGAAAGTGAAGAGGAAACTATAAAAATAGACCGAAGAAAATTAGACAAAAATAAAGCAAAAAAAATGTGCATGTAAATGTGAAATTGCTAAAATACTGAAACAAAATTTATTTTATCAGATTAGTGTTATCTCCTCTAAAACGAAAATAATCTAATAAAATGAGATCAATGCTCACAAACAATCATCATTAAATGAAACCGTTCAATCACTAATAATGAAGCCTAAAGTCGAATAAGTGATTAGACAAAGTGGTTGAACTGCGAAAGCATCAGATTGGGATCCGAAAGCATATGAAATGTTTTTGGCTAAATTGAAAAAAATGTTAAGTAGTAGAATTTGTATGCTTTAGTTATCTATTTTTATTTTATAATCTCTGTTTTTGTTTATTTCTAATTAGATACTCTAAGATCGTTTGATTTTTTTAATTTAAATTAGGGTTTGTTTAGTTTGGATAATTGACTATTTCTCCCATTTTGGGTACTTTATAAAATGACGTTTAACTATTTTTTTATTTTAAAATGTTGTATGTATATAATAAAATAAAACTTAATATATATATATATATATATATATATATATATATATATATATATATATATATATATATATATATATATATATATATATATATATATATATATATATATATATATATAATTATTGAGCCTTCTTTTTATTAGTGGACTTAATTTTCCAAATAAAAAATATAACTTTAATAAATGAAGTTAAGAAAAATGTCTCTTTCTTCACACAAAGTGGGAAGCTAATCTAGGCTCACCTTTTAATAAAAATACAACTTTCTTCACACAATGTGGATGCTCATCCACGCTTATATATTCAAG
This sequence comes from Impatiens glandulifera, assembly GCF_907164915.1. Lineage (NCBI taxonomy): Eukaryota > Viridiplantae > Streptophyta > Magnoliopsida > Ericales > Balsaminaceae > Impatiens > Impatiens glandulifera. The sequence continues at coordinate 15,391,457 of NC_061862.1, read as the reverse complement.
GGTTAACTTTTTTTTCATTTGTATATGCTATTCATAAATTGTATAAATAATAGTAAAAAAAAATCAAATATGTTGTATATTTCACTTAAATATTTTAAATAGAAGTGAAAGACGTGTCTATGGAATCTAAAAAAAATCCATTATTATTAAAAGGTAATTTAATTTATTAATTAATTATATGGAATGAGTCAAAGTTTTAGCCAGGTGATTTGAATATATTTCTATATCAAATCATAATCACTCTCCACATTAGAAAGAACAAAAAAAAAAAAGTAGTTTTTCTTCCATATAGCTAGTGTGTGTCCCCTTCATGTAACTTCATCCTATATATTTTATTTTTATTTTAAAACACACGCACATATATATATATATAACCATTTACAATAATTATTACAAAAAAATCACAATTCACTCTTTTAAAATTCAAATTATTATCAGCCGTTCTTTAAAAATTGACTAAAATAAAACTATAATAAAATAAAAGCCTAATGCACATGTCAAAATTAGTGTGTTACTTGTGTATCATTGAATTTGATCTAAAAAGCTACACTCAGATAAATAATAATAATCTATAAAGCTAATAACAAAAAAAAAGTTAGAATAAATAATTATTAAACAAGAGGAAGAGAAAGTCAAATATGTCACAATGTTATGAGATAACATATTTAGGTAGGAATAAAAAATGGGTCCCTACATATTTTTTAACCCAATTTACAATTTACTATTCTCAATTCTTTGGATAATGGATCTTTAATGGGTTCCTATTATCCTACTAAATACCTATAAAATGGTTGGTTTAAAAATAATAATAATAATAATAAATTTAAAGATATTGAAGAAGATAAAAAAGAGATAACATATTCAATTATTTACCTAATAGATATTGAAAAAAAATAACAATTTGATAGTATTATAGTGAGGAGAAGTTAAAAACAAATTAAAGATGAAGAATGATTAAATAAAAATGAAAAATGAAAAATAATAACTCATGATAGAGAAATAATATTGAGAATATTATAAAAAATCTACTTGAAGGAGAGGGTCATAAAAACAAAATAAATAGGGTATTTATTACAATGGTTGTCATGACAATGTGAATGTGAAAAGTCACGTTAAACCTTAATATATATACACATTTGCTTTTAATATTAATATAGTTAAAAAAAATTTGAGTTTCTCGTATTCCCTATTTTCTATTAGTTTTTTCTTAACTACAATTTTTTTAACAGTCAAAGCTTCAAACTATCCTCAAAGTTATGTTTTCAAAATATGAGTGGTTGTACACCATTCATATCCCTATTATTTTCATTTTTCATTATTAAGGAATGCATTGTTTTTTATTTAAGATAGTAAAATTACTTTATATAATAAGTAGTGAAAATGTATAACATCACTCATAGTGGTGGTATATTGCTCGAATAAAAACTGAAATTGAAGTTATAAGGTTAATATATATATATATATATATATATATATATATATATATATATATATAATATAAAAATATAATCACTAAATTAAGGTTTATAATAAATAAGTCTTCTAATTAATAAACCATAATAGAATATTAACATAATATAACTAGGGTCTTCTATATATTAAGTTCAGCAAAAAAAAAAAAAACATAAAGATAATTAGAAGGATGAATTTCGGATTTACCAATAATATTAATTATATTAGAAGAAGAGAAGAAGAACCCTAAACTGAACCGGCCGGTCCATTTTTAGCCAATTGAATCCCTAAACCGTGCGGTTCATCATCTTCGTCATCCTTATACGCATAAGCCAACCCACCATGCCTAGTCCGATCCATACCCGCCATCTCATCTTCCGGCGAGATCCGAAGAAGATCCAACTTATTGAGAATCCAGAAAAGCGGACCCATCGTAACACTAACCCACCCGAATATAACCAATATCTGAATTAAATGGGCACCCAACAATCTCCACCCGCCACCCATAAACAATCCATATGGCCGACCCGGTTTATAAACTTCGTTAACATACTTCTCACTCGCAAACAACGCCGTAAACAAAACACCCCACGTCCCACACCCGCCGTGAAGTTGGGCCGCTTCAAGCGGGTCATCATACTTAAACCGCTCCGCCAATTTATTACAACCAATTAAAACTAATGAAGCCACAAACCCACATATAATAGCTGCCCACGGTTCAACCACCGAACACCCGGCCGTAATCGCCGCAAACCCGCCCAGTAACCCGTTACATACGTCGGTTACATTCCAATGACCCGAAAGTAACCGTTTACCAAATAGTGTAGTTAATGCAGCAGTGGATCCGGCTAGGGTTGTTGTCACTGCGGTTCTACCCACAGCACTCCATTGCCCATAATAACGATGGGTTATATCCGTTTCGTAATTAACCAGGATTTTCGTAAACGAACCCGGGTTAAACCCGTACCAACCGAACCAAAGAAGAAAAGTCCCGAGGACAACTAACGACGCGCTGTGTCCTCGGAGGGCCACGGATCGGCCGGTGTGATCGAACCGACCGATCCTCGGCCCTTCGATTAGTGCCCCATATAAACCCGCGATTCCTCCGACCATATGGACTACACCCGACCCGGCGAAATCGATCACACCCGACCCGAACAGTAAGTTATCGGTTTTCGAAGCAGACGCCCAACCATTGCTAGACCAAAACCAATGAGAAACAACAGGATAAACGAATCCGGTTAAGAACGATGAGTAAATCAAATAAGCAACAAACTGAGTTCTTTCAGCAATAGATCCACTTGTAATTCCGGCGGCGGCGATAGCAAAAGCCCATTGATATAAAAAATAGCTGTAATCAAATTGTTGAGATGGGATTGAATTTAGGGCGAAGTTATGAAAACCGATGAATTCGTTTGATGGGTTTCCAAAAGCGAAGGCGAAACCGAATAAGTAATAGAATAGACCGCCGGCGGCGGCGTCGAGAACGTTGGTGAGCATTATGTTCATTGTGTTCTTTGCTCTGACTGAACCGGCGCAAAGCATGGCAAACCCTAGTTGCATTGAGAAAACTAGGTATGCGGAGAAGAGAAGGTAGGTTGAATCGACGGCGTAAGCTGTGTCGGTGAAACGATTTGAGAAGGAATCTAGACGGTTACAGATGTAGGCGGCGGCGAGAGATGGGTCGGTTGTGTTTGAGCCGAAGTATGTGGCTAGGTCTGCTGAGCAGGTTGAAGAAGATGAAGACGCCATGATCGGACTGTAACTAGTGAGAGAGAATATACTTTTGATGAAATAAAAACTGTTTTGGATCCTATTTATTAGCCAAGGAAAGAGAGAGATTCCACCAAATTTCTCTATTTATTTAATGTGACTTATTAAATATATAACATATAAACAAGATAAATATGACCTATATAATTGGGAGCTTTCAGTTTTATTTTCAAAATTTTAAATTTTATATTATTTAAATATTAATAGTATTTTGACTAATGAGAATAATAAATTCATTATTATTGTTGGGTGCGCGTCTTGTTGGAAAAAGGAAAATCATTTGTTCCACCATTGACCATATAATGACTGATTCATTTTTCTACATTGATTTGATTATTTATGATTTTTATTAGTTCAAATTTAGGTTTGATATTTAAAAGAATATATATTTTATTAAAATTTTAATAATAAAATTATAAAGAAATATTATATTAATATTTTAATTAATGAATTAAATAATTTTATAGTTGAATTACTTTTTAGAAAAAATAAATATAAAAATAAAGTCCTCTTGTACAGTTTAGGGTTGGTTTCGAAGTTTGAGTTTGAAAAAAAATAATTTTTCTTATTAATTTTTAACATTGTTATATATGTTTTTTATATTAAATATATTAATAATTTTATATTAAATATAACATAATTTAATTTGGGTATTAAGTTCAAATCTTAGTATAGTATTTTTTTTAATTGTTTTTTAAGATATCAAGAAATAGATAGAGTTGTCCTTAGGTAAGGTCAGTTGAGTGTTGAGTCAATCCGGATTTTGGGCTGCCCAGTGCGGTTGAAAATATGTGAAATTATTATTATTATTATTTTATAAAAAAATTGGTTTCAATGAGATTTGAACTTATAATTCTATAAAATTCTTAATTTTTATATTTAATTACTTTGTTACATGTTTAAATATATAATAAATTTAACCAATTATCTTAGTTTTTTTAATTAAAGTCTCGGGGAGTGAATTGCCCTAATCCGACGGTTTGCTGGACTTAACACAAGGCCGACCCTGGCTAGGCGGCAACCTAGACCCAAACTCAAAAGGGCACCCAAATTTAAAAAAATATAAAATAATATAACCAACAAGATTTGATCTATAGGTTAATATGTTAAACATAACATCTAGGGATGTTTATTCGTTCGGTTTTAGGTTGTTCAAATTTCTCGGTTCAAGTTCATCAAATTTTATTTTTTTTAATCAATTCAAAAATCGAACTGTATTCATATAAATTTTAACAAAACCAAACCGAATCGAATTAGATTTTTTTGTTCGAATCGAATTTGATTTTGTAAATATATTATATAATAAAATGTATTTAACTATTTAATTATATGTAATAAAATATATAATTATGATAAATAATAAAAAATAAATTCGATTTTATTTTCGAGTTAAACTCAACTCGAAAATAAAATTGAAAACCGTATTTAAATTTGAATTTGTTTAAAATTTGATTCAAAAATCGAAAATAAAATTCAAATTCAGTAGGGTTGGATATTCAATTCTAACCAGATATTGAATATCCCTAATTACATGTAACCCACTAAACTATATTATTTTTATTAAAAATAATACAAACTTATTATATTTATTTAATAAAATACAAAATATAACTACTAAATTAAATATAAGAATAACATTTTTTTTTTTTGTTTTAGATTAGGGCACTCAATTCTCAAGTGGCTACTGGGCAAAAGGCTGCCTAGCTTGTATCCGAAGGCCATTTGATATATACTAATGAAATTAATGTTATTTTTATTAAAAAAACATACAAAATTATTATATTTATTTAATAAAATACAAAATATAACTGCTAAAATAAATATAAGAATAATTTTTTTTTTTAATTTTAGATTAGGGCACCGATTCTAAGAGTCACTACCAAGGAACGGACATAAGGCTGCCTAGCTTGTCTCATCCGATGACACTAATGAAATGAATGTATAAAATCATCCACAAGTTGTGGACCACAACTATAACAGACTACTTCTAAATTATACCTTTAACCCAAAATTTCCACCCATATTGAGTTTTGTCAAATGTAATTTCAGTTAAACTCTTTCATTTTCAAAAGTCTCAAAATTATCTCTAAAACCCTAACTAAGGCCAGGTGTATTAGACAAATTAAAACTCTTTCATTTTCAAAGTCTCCTAATTATTTCTAAACCCAAAATTTCCAACCCACTAAGGCCAAGTGTATTAGACAAACTTTAAATTTTGAGTTATGTCAAATGTAATTTCAGTTAAAAGTCTCATAATTATCTCTAATAATGTTTGTCCATTACACACTAAGTGGGAGATAAGGTGTAATCATGAGTTTTAAGGTTGTTTGAGTGTTGTAAAAAAAAAAAATTCCGTGGTCGGCAGGATTCGAACCTGCGCGGGCAAAGCCCACATGATTTCTAGTCATGCCCGATAACCACTCCGGCACGACCACTTTTGTTAAAAACTTAATTCTCAATTAATTTGTCCTATGTACTAAATATATGGCAAAACTCAAATCATGTTAAAAACTTTTTATAAGCATTTCTTGATCATACAAATCACCATCATTCAAGTGGTTGGAGTAAATGGTTGTATATATAATCTGATTAAAACAATTATGTAAGTGGGAAATAGAAACTAAAATAAGAAAATGCAAACCATTGTTGAATATACAGTGTAGTTATTCAATATTTTAACTATCTTTATAGGTTGTTCAATCAAATTTTATTTATTGTTACATTTATTAAATTAAACCAAAATATATTTATTAATTCAAATAATCAAATTAAACCAATCCTATTCCTAATTCTTGATGTAAAATGTAAGTTTAGCCACATATAACATAAAATGCCTAATATTAGACATTAAAATGGCCACATTTGAAAACAAGCTATTAGACTGTTTTGTTTTTTTCTCAAAAGAATGTGGCCTGTGTCTAAAAGTAAGTAACACACACCTTTCACGAGTCAATTGCAAACTACACCAACCGACCAACCTTAATTAAGATTCCTCCTACAAGAATACAATAATATATGTTGTGTTTTGACATATATAGCACAAATGTGAGGTGAGAAACAGCAGCAGCAGCTTATAGAAAGGACCAAAATTTGCTGCAGCCACACAGATCTAGAGTTCGATTGTCATCTGTCGGTCCATAACGTCATCTGCCAAGGGCTAAGCTTTCTTCTAGAGATGCATTGGTGGTGGTGCCGAAATTGCGGTGCTTACCATCAGCAATGTTAGTAAGATGGAAACCATAGTTTGGGAGCTGGTTTATTAGAAGAGTTTCCAGTTGACAAGCTGTGCTCTTCCCAGGGACTAAGAAGTAAAGGAAACAAGCCTTCTTCTGCGTAGAGTCCTTTGATCGATGAGACCGAATCCTGCCCTCAAGATCATCAGTCTGTCAATATAAACCAATAAAAAACAAACATTCAGATGATTGATTTTAATTAGTGCCGAAATTTAAATGTTTAATCAGCCAGTAGAAATCTATGTTAAACTCAATTTAGAACCAAGAATATGGAAGGCAAGAAGAAGTACCTCTCCAACATATAGTTTCTTGTCAAGACCGAACATAACATAAACGCTTGAAGCACCTATAGTCGAAGGAGGTGGCTGTTCCCTAGCAGAAACCATAGTACAATTCACTTCAGCCGGTTCAGATGGATCTCTTTTCCAGATTTCCATCAGCTTCTTTTGACAAATTTTGGTGACTGCATTCTCAACTTTCTTGAACAAGATCTCCATGCCGTCTCTTAAAGAAGTTTTCTGATTTATATCTTCCTTACCAATAATTTCAAGTTGAGCAATTTCTTCCTCAACTGGTACTTTTCTTCTGACAACCTTATGTTTTGCATGAACTGAAGAATACAGCTCTTCTGCCCGTTGGATAAGTGCCTCCGGGATTCCTTCCCTAAGTGCCGTTTCAAACGCAAGGCTCTCTCGGCAAATTCCATCTACCAGTTTCCAGGTTGGTTTTGTCTGACCATTTACATACTGAGTGGACATCGATTTATGTACAACATTCTTTGTGCTAAGGGGTAGATCGAAGATTCCATGCAAGTGTGTTGATACAATGCCAAGGCAACCTATTTGATCTAATGCCTCTATAATGCTGCCTGCAATGCATGTTCCTTTCGCTACTTCGGTTCCTCTACAGATTTCATCCACAAGCACTAGGCTTCTCGATGTGGCTCCGGTTATTACGGAACGGACCTCGGACATTTCAATCTGACAGGTTATTTATGCATTAAACAATTAAATTATAACACGATATAAACATGTAACTGGAACTACACACCAAATGACCTTCTGTAGAGTTTTCCATGCATCAAGGTAAATCAATGGCTTATGATTTCTAGATGATCAATTACAAGTACTATCCATGCTTATCTATTACAAAAGGTTATTACTTTTAAGAAGCCTAATATATGAATTATCCAATATAATTATCAAACCTCTTCATGGAAATTACAAAAAAATAAAAGGTCTTCTTTGAAGAAAAAAAATGGAGACTAGGGTTGCAAAATGCCACAACAACATTGCCAACAAATTTATAATATTAGGTTCATTATATTTAATTATTGTTATTTATTTGGTTCGGATAATTATTATTAGTATTATAGTTATCTATTAGTTAGAATTTCCCTATTATATATAGGAGGCTTATGTTATCGTTTGGATTATGGAATAAAATTAATAAAGGTTCTATGCTTCTTGTCTCGATTTCTTTCAGCTTCTCATCTCTTTTCTTGGATTGTTTAAATCCTAGAGTATGAACTTTAACAGATTGCTTCAAAAGAAATACAATCACCTGAAATGAACTTTTTCCATCTGCAGGGCTATCATAAGATTTCATATGCAGCATAACAGAGTCAAAATGGGGAATGAAGGCTGATTCAGCAGGCACCATCAAACCACATATTCCAAGTATTGCTGCTGCACAAATGGATCGTAGCAAACTTGATTTTCCGCCACCATTGGGTCCTGTTAAAATAAATAGGGATTGCATCTCTATAGTATTCTGAACAGCACTGCCTTGAGCAACATCAAACCAATATGGTGATAAACCAGTAATTTCCATTCTGTTGGCAGCATCTAATGGTTCTATATCCTGCATGTAACAAATCATGTTAAACTTTTTTTACACCTGTATGATGAAAGAAATTATGATAGTCCAACCATCCTCTACTATTTATATGCTATTACAATTCTCTAACTTATGCTACTAACACTAATTACCATTCTAACCTTATCACTATTTACTAACCTCATCTAGTGTGTTCAAATTATAACCTAGATCAGATCAATTTGAGCATATGTTAAATTGGTTTAGTCAGATAAAGACAATAAAAGAGACTCATGTCATGGGTAAAGAAAGACTGAAAGCCCTCTAATACGTGACACTGGCTTCCCTTTTACCTGAAAATGAAGAATCGATTGAGTGAGTTCTTGCTCTACTCTACAGTTAGTTGTGGCTTATTGTGAAGCCTTTCCTAAGACATTCTCCCCTCATCTGAATTTTCTCTAAACCCTAGAATTCTAGATTGGTAAGAAGCATAGTTATTCTAAAATCATCACTTTCTGATACAATGTACATGAGATAAATGGTAGATTGACATTTTGTTATGTCAGGATATAAAGGCATCAAATCTAATGCCTGATAATCCAGTCTGGTACTTAATAAAGGGCTCGGATATTGAGGTTATTTAAAGCAACAATCATGATTAAGAATGAAAAGATGCAGTAGTTATATTGGAATACTGCAGGGGAAAATAATACCTTTGATTGATGAAATTGCGCAAGGGTAGGGAAAACCCATTTCCTTCTTCTACCTTCACTGCAAAGAATAAGTTCTGAATATCTTAAAGTTGCATAACGCCATTGCTATATGACTAATTTATCATGTTGAGTTGCATCTGTAGCATGCAAAAGGGACCTTTTTGAATTTTAGTTTCAACAGATTCAAAAATATTGTCCAAGACGGAGCCTGCAACACACTATTTTCTTCTTCTTTTCTGTGGCAAAGGAGGGAATATGAAATGAGGGAAGGAACTAACCTCACGTGAGCAAATAATGCCTTTGCAATGACAAGCAACATGGAAGCAAAGACAAGGACATGAATCTTGTCCTGTAATTCAGCAGAAAGTGCTCTCAACAATTCCAAGACAATTCTCTTTGCCTTAGCCCCTGCTTCATGATACCTAATATTGGGACATCAGAAGGTATTTGACAGTTGACAAGAAAATGTATCAACAAATAGGAACTCCCATAATTTCCATCAACTCTATATAGTTAATGTACCTCATAATTGCAGCATCAACTTTAACAGTGGTAAACCATTCCTCTCCAACTTTTCTTCCCTTTGAATCTAGAGCAGGTCTCAGCTGCTTAATTTGTTCTTCTCCAGGCGTGCCAGCCCATACACCTGGGATAAAACGTTTTCCCTTAAACCAAACAGATTCATGTTCTCGAGCATACAATATCTCTCCCTTTGGACCCCCCAATGGGGCTGTAGTGGCTTGTATACGAGATAAAATTGGAATGAAATCTTCACTAACCTAGAAAAAAATAAAGTGAAATGTTACAACCCAATTCCATAACTAGTTAGAAGAGGAAATTGGAGTAGAGATAAAGGAACTAGTTGAAATCATAGGAGAGAATAAAGATAGGAAGGAGAGGAGGAAACATACAGTAACTTCTCAATTCATCTCATAACAGCTGATACAAGATATCAATTAAGGGTATTTATATGCATTCTCTACACATTTTCTATACTTTCATCATCTACATTTTTTTACAAGTATGTCATTAACTATATACTACTATTTACAATCCTAATACAAAGATGAGTAAATCCATAAAAAAAATGGGCCAGAGAAATATCAGTTTAATAGATTCTCATTGCAATAGTTGAAATATAAGACAGATTATGTGATTCTTGTAGTTTCTCCAAATGAACCTTTCCCGGATGTGAAAGTAAACTTCATATTCAATACCAGAATCTTACTCCATGTTTTGCGAGGTTGTCATTTTGACAGAAGTTTGCCAGTTAAGAGAAAGTGTGAAAAAAAAGAATCTTCAAAATAAAAGTATGAAAAAAATACTCCATTCTTTGAAATATATCCCATTAGAATGTCTAGGTTAAGATTACTCCTATAGACTTACAGCAGATGCTAATGCCTCAGCTGCCTTCTCCACTTCAGCATATTCTTCTTCCATATATATCCTTTTTACGCGGCCTTTCCATCCTGAATCCATATCTTCAAAAAATTCACGTGGGATACCAGAATAGGAGCTTGTCTTTTGATCACATTCACCATCTGTAAGGATCATCTCACCGATTCTTGATGAAGCCCATCTACAATCATTTATCTAAAGCAGAAAGAACAATATATCAGGAGCAAAAGGAAATACAAAACAAATAGGGAAGTTAATAAGAGTAGCTTTGTTAGGTTGAATAATTGTTTGGTCTGGTTTCAGATCTTGTCATTGGTCCTCACTCCTCACCAGGCCTAATTGTGCCTCCAAAGTCCAAAAAAAGGATAATATTATCGTCTATCAGTTCATCTCTCAAAAGTACATCAGTACTATGCATGTGCAAGCAGGTTTGCCTGATAGAATTATTGGACTCATCAATTAATTGATTAGGGTTTTAGGTGAGATGATCTGATAAGCTCATTTAATGCTTCTTGATCATAATCAAACAAGATCATCCCTCAATTTTTATGACTACCACACTAAACCAAAAAAAATAGTTGAAAAGAAAAGACTGCAGATAGTAGCGACACACATAAAAAGTGGAACAGATCAACGTATCTACGAACCAAATGATTGAAAAGATAAGTTTATCAGATTTGTAGATTCTAGCATCAAATTCAGTAAAGTTTGGTATTAATCTCAATGAAACGGATAGTGCACAAATACAAGTGATGCTGGAACTCTATATCTACAAGTCAATGATGTATCACTCTCTCTTAGTTTATCATTCATTTCATGAACTTGTAACAAAAGACATCCATATGCTCAGAATAAAAATAAAAAGGTAAATATATAAAGCATGTTTACCAAATTCTCAAAGTCAATTTTTAACCCAGTAGCCACCCAAGTAGGGTCCATTAATAACTCCAGTATCTCTCTGAGCTCAGCATTTGTGTACATCTGTAATATCTCATCAAGTACATTTTTGATTTTGCAAAATTCAATATGATTAGCCTCCTTCAATTCTAGTAGCTTCACAAGCTGCAAAATTGCCACCGTCATGGACCCGTTATGTATCATGAGTAGTTCAATGAAAATGAAAAGAAATCCAAGGTATGACAGAATCAAAGTAATTGGCCCATGTTGACATAAAATAAATACAAGGAAAAAAAATCAACCTCTGAAATTCGGAAAATATAAATTTTGGAACTAAGACTAAGAGCCTATAACATGTGTTATTAAAAGCTGTTGCAGAAGAAAAAAATGAACGAACCTTAGCTGATGAAACACAAGTAAACTCAGGGATGGAACATTTCACATTGCTCATAAGTTTACATATTTCTGCCAAAAGAGAACAGATAATTAGTTGCAAGGAATTTCAAGTTTTAGAAAATGTAAAGAGGCAACAGTAAAAATTAAGCATTGTTTGTCTATTAGCATATGCCAATTTCAAAAAATGTGTGTTGAGAGTAGCCTCTTGTTGTTCTCATTATTTTCTACATAAATAATAGAATTATCTTTTGCAAAAGAAAACTAAAAAAAATGTGATTTTTTAAATCAAAGAAACTAGATCCTTCTTATTCTTGTGATGCACTCTACAGTGTGATAGGTTTTTGTAAGATCTTGCAAACTAGGATGACGTCCATTATCCAAAAATCATGACACAAAAACCAACATAATCAAGGTTGAATATATCTTGATGTTGTGAACAGGAATTAAAGACTATGGCAACTGTGAGCTACACAAAATGTCATTGATAATAGCAATTTCTATTGAAGTGCAAAGCAGTATGTTCACGGAGTAGGTCTGGAACTAGGAATACAAAGACTCATCATACTATATTAAACATAAATGCTGCCATAAGAGTTAATACTAAGAAAATTACCTAAAAGGAAAAGATGGATAGCTTAGATTCTATCAAATGAAAAAAAGAAATCGACATGTGGATAGTACACGAAAAGTATATTTCCCAACAAAGATCTTATGACATTCCAAGGAAGAAAAATAGTACGATATTAGTATCTTGTCCCACTCCCAAGCTTGAAATGGGTATAATGTGACTAACCTTGAATCTTGGAAGCAACTATATAAGCAGGAGGATTCAAAATAAGATCGTTAATGTACCTGAGAAAAAACAAGTAAAGTTCATTCCTAGCATCTGGATGAAATGTAGTCTAGTACTAATCATTGAGTTATTCTTTTTTAAGAAGACTAATCATTGAGTTTCTGAAAGGGTAAATCAACTCAAAACTGAAACAAATGTATACAACGAAGATAAAGAGAACTCTGTCAATACTGCAACAAATAGATAATGATATGCAACCCAAAATTACACAAAATGAGCAGTAGATAAATTAAGAACCATTTATTTTTCCTAATGACATGGTTAGTCATACATGTTTTAGGTGGCATCTTATTCTTATGAAACGCTAAGTATAGGTTGGTGAAGCTTGAAGAATATACTCTCTTCCCCTTGTGTATAGATGACTCTAGCTGATGCATTTCGGGCTCAATGGTCAGACTTTCTTTTAAACACTAAATGACTAACTTGATGACCTCCAAATTCATTCAATTTAAAAATCATGAAAGGAGCACCTTCATATGAAGTCAATTTCATCACTTTCCAATTCAATTAAAACATCTAATAGATCTCAAATTGGAGAAGTTTATTCAATAGCAACAAAGCATTCTAGTCTTTGTCCTAAGTCTTACATTGATACAAGTATTAAGAGATTGCAAATCCTATCATGACCAGGCATTTATTTAACAGTTTACTGTCGGCTTTTCAGCATATATGAACTTGTCAAGTCAGCCTAATATGTTTGAGCAGAACAGATATCTGAAAACTACAAATTGAAACATAAAAAAAAAATACGTTCTTTCAGTCAATCTGACTGATAAGCCATAAACAAGCGACAGTCCATACTGTCCTTGCGATAGGATCAGGAATAAAATGCAGTATTCACAAAAAAATTACTACCTAACAGGGAGCCGGGTACAATTTGGTGGAAGTAGAACCTTTAACAAACAAGGGATTCCTTCAGTTGGTATAGCACCTGCATGATATGCAGAGTATATATTGCATTGTTGAAAGAAAAAGAAAGACAACAATCTGTTGATATGCAGAGTATTTATTGACATTGTTGAATAAGTTCTTGAAAGTCCGAAATTGAGAACTAACCAATCTGCGTGGCTGTTCCTAGGTACAAAGGCTGAGGCCTATCTTTAGAAGTTACTGTTACATCCCTGAATAGAACCTTATCATCAAGTCCATAAAGTTCCTTGACCTGATATTTAACCAGGTTACATTGTACAGAATAGAAGTGCAAAATAGGTAGAAGCATAATATAGCAATAGATAAAATTTTCAAACCTTAATCAAAAGCTCATTCACAGGATCACCATCAAACCATTCAAAATTTCTTGGACGACACTCACCCCATAATAATCCTCCTTCACCAAACTCACTCCAACGAAATGTCCCTGTTAAAAGTTGCTAGTAAATTATTCCCATATACATAAACAAGCAATTTATCAGACAGTCATAGAAGAAACCTTACACAACCCAAAATGTTGCTACATACCATATTTCACATATCAAGCATATCCTACACAATTTGATAACACTAAGTGGCAAGCAGAAGATTGAAATTGGCAAAGGCAAGAGTTCCCACAACTTAGCATGCGGGAATAACTCAAAGTTTATCCCCTTCATTACACCTAATCCTCCATTGATTCACACATAAGGGTGAGCAGCAACTTGTGCTGCTGATTTTTAAACATTAGGTCAATGTATTTTTCATTTGGTTGTTTTTCTGTTCTTTCATGTTTATTCACTCCCTCCTTTTTTTTCTTTTTCCTCCTTTGCATTGTCGCTGATATAAATTTAAGTGGCAGTTTGCAACAATAATATTAATATAGGCTTTTCTATTTAAGAAAAAAATACAAGGATTAACTGAATTAAACTTCAAAAAAAATACCAAAAGAATGGAAGAATATGAGCTTACCCGAGGAGTTGTGCTTCAATGATGTATGAAGAAACAAATGGTGACAATGGCGAGTACGAAGCTTGGTAACTAGAGCCTCTTCTGTGAGGCCATCTTCTATGCAATAAGTTTTCATGGTCTCTAGTAATGAAACAATGCAATATCCCTTTGCTGAGCGAGAAATACCTAGATATATCAGAGAGAGATCAATTGTAGAAATTAGCTTCACCTTAATCAATATTTGATAAATATAAGAGGCTTTATACCAATTACAGGCATTGGTTCTGGAAACTCCAAATCATGATCAACCCCAACCAGTCCAAATACATAAGGGCTACCTGGATGAGCATGCCTATAACACAAAAGAAATAACAAACAATGCAAAAGAATAAAACAAACACAATTTTTAACCTTATACGTCCATAATTACTGAATCTAGGAGCAGATTTCAAGAAACCACTCAGATTGTAGATCAGGAACTGTTAATACTAGCTTAAATGCTCATAACTTTGTTTGATGTACTCTTTAAATGATATAAGATTTAAGTTACTGAATCGTCAATTTCAGGGTAGACTTGTATAAAAATACCATTTGTTCTATTGCAATATAACTTAAGGCAGCATAAGAAAAACAACTTTATTCATTCTAACACCTTAAATACAATGAAATATATGAATATATATATATATATATATATATATAAAATAATTACAATGAAATAAAAAACTTCAAAATCAACTCTCAAGTATGCGTAGGAAGCTTCTCCAATTACCCCGATATAAAACGATCCTTGCGGGTACGAGCTTGAGTTGGAACTTGAACTTCTTCCACTATACACTACATAAACAAATATTTCTTACAATAGAACTTGTAACGAAGAGGAAAAATACTTCAACAATTTTACACATAAATAAAATACAGGCTATTTAGTACAGTGAGCAGTAAAGCAATGAGGCCTTACTTAACAAGACAAATAAATAGATACTATAACTATAAAGTGTATCGTGCGATTCTACACGATGTAATGTCAAGTAGAAAAATAATCACATAATTAATCATTACAACTGACTATCTTATACATAAGTTGTAAGAACATCTCAAATAATCACATTACAGACTTACTTATACATGAGTTGTAAGAACATCACAAATATTTTGTTGGATATTCAGGTAAGGAAGATAGTGATTGGTGGCAATGATCCAATAAAAATGGAAACAGCTTGGAGGACTAAAGTTTTCATCTTTATTGTTTTTTCTCTTTTATATGGTAGGAAGGTTTAGGGGCTTTTGACTAATTGGGTGTCTTAGGAGTTAGCCCTTATATGTGGTAAGGGTAATCTATAAGCATAGGATGCCACAGACTCGCAGGTAGACAAATCTTAGAGAACCTAATTACATTAGGGGAACAACAACTTGTTTAACTTCAAATGAATACTGTAGTAGTGCATTAAAAGACAGCATACTTACAACTGAAAACCCATTGAGAGTCAGATCATCCAAAGTCTGCCTGAGATTCTGCAAAACGAGAAAAAAAAATTAAGGGAGGAGAAAATGTTATGCATACAGTTTTTCTTATGGAAAAAGCTCAAATATCCAATCAAGCTAGTACAAATGTCTCAAATCACCCACTCAACTTGAAATTGACTCAATAAACCCATCCATTAGATAAAATCGCCCATTTTTGCATCATTAATTATGTCATCAATTATATTAATGGTATGTTACTTCAGTTGCATCATTCACCTTATCTAAATCATTATTTGACATCTTTGCCTTCTTCTTGACTTAGGAAGACCATTAGTAAATCTAAAAAATATTTAACAAATTATAAATTATTTTAACAAAATAGATAATTTGAGTCAATTGAAAAAATTTGGTGCTCAAACTAATTCAATTCAACATTTAATGGATGAATCGAGCCAATGATACTTTGAGCCTGTAGCACAAGTTCGCAGACTATTTGAAATTTATTCCATTCTTATGGAGTAGAAAATAAAGAGAGTTTAAATAAAATATAAAAGTAATTAAAGAGAGTTTGAAAGGTATTAAGATTTTTGAGACAATTATTGAGAAATAACCATTAAAACTGGCACAAGGCTCCTAAAAGCATTGCTGGTTTCCATCTCAAAGTATGGCCACATTGTAAAAATAATTCCACAGTTTCTTAAATAAGAATATTTATATTTAAAAGTGCTGCTTAAAAGGAATAAGAATCTTCTGGAATCAGAAAGAGAATGTGGAATTGTGTTTAGAGAAAGTATAATAAAACAATGCTTAAGGTTCATTTACTTCGTTCCCTTTTTGGGACTTGGGAAAAGAGTTAGCCTGGCTGACCAGCTTGGTTACTCTAAGGATCAAGACTGAATGACGACAACATCAGGGAGAGAGGGGAAATCACCAACCAACATCACGAAACTACCAAAGACCCCAATTATTAATTACTTGATGCGTAGATTATTTAGATACTTGACCATAATGTATGTTGTGCCAGATCAGGTGGATATACTTCACCATCAATGCAAAAGACAAAAAAAAATATGTACAGTACTTGTTTCAACTCTACAGAATCAATCATTCAGCATGTTTTTCTAAATCACTAATAAATCTTCTGAGAATTTTCTTATAATACACGCATGTTTGTTCATCACATTAAAGATGTCAAACAAGAAGTAAATCAGTCCGGATATATAATACTACAAATTGAGTTACAAACAACAAGAAGTTATCAACACTAAGTATCAAAATTTCAGTTATATACCACTACAGGGCAGCCAGCTCTTGGAATACTGTCTGAACGCAGACCACCAAAAGGATTCAAACCAGCATATTCCACAAGAATACAAGCATCAATTCCAATGGCTTCATAAAATTCTCCAACCTAAAGTATATAAAGAGATGGGAGTTGGCTGTTTCTCATCATTCACGTAAGAAAGAACTAAGAAAAGAAAGGAACCAAACCAAAATTTTAAACTATTGAAGACAACATACCCTACACAGAAGAACTTCGCGTGGAAACTTGGATTTAAGCTGCAATATTTCCCAGTTAAGTGTTCCTTCTTTAAGACTGCAGAAGACGACAATTACCTTTGTCATGGGAAGTCGAGAGAAATCTATCACTGCCTTCCAAAGAGAAGTGCACACTGAGGACTTCCACTATTTGACAAGAACAACCCACTATAGTCTTAAACCACAAATAAGATTTTCAAGTGTGAAATACTCTAGATATGCAAGTTAAGAATCTCTTGTCAGTATCAGTTTATAGGTTCAGCTAACAAAGTGAGTCGACAATATGAAAGCACACATAAACTAAGCTCCCAGAACAGATTTGAAAAAAAAAACTAGAACTCACGTTCCATTCTTTAGGTTGGCGTCAACACCCAATAAATTAGTGTACATAAGCTTTGTAATCAGATGTATGGTTGAAGGTTTTCTACACAACTCCAACCTCTGCATTAAGAGATTAAAAGGAAAGTAAGCTCATTTATCACATAACTTGTAACTATGAAATGCAAATTGTTAGTAGCATCACCTCCTTCCACCAAATGATATGATACTGATCTTTTTCGTCAAGGGAATCCTTAAATCCTCTGTTTTTCTTGAGTATCTTTGCTTTTCCATTAAAAACTTTTCTTACCTTGAAGCAATGGAGCTGCTGGGACTGTCTGTTTCTGCATCAAAACGTTAAAAAGGCGGAAACAAATAAGATTGAGCATCTAGTTCAGTACAATAAGGAAGATGAAAATGTATATGAGGTGAATAAAATTACAGGGGAGTGAGAAGGGGGGGAAGGAAGTACCGTGAGAGAGGAGACGGAGAGAAGAGGTGGCGGTGGATAGGAGAATGGAGAAGAATAGAAAGAGAGCGCCAGCGAGGGGCCAAAACGACGACTGTCTTCGCCGCGAGCCAGCGCATGGTTGTAGTAATAAATGGATTTCTAGGGATTTTCGGAATATACTACTATTATAGTAAAGCTAACTGCGTATGTTTCTTCCCGCCATAAACGAAGAAGAAGAAGTGCAAAGGCCACAAAGGGTTCTTTGCCGATTTGAAAGACATAACTCAATACTCCGTTCTGGTTCGATTCGTACAAGTTTTATTCGCCTACTTAACCCTTAATCGATTAAGTGTGTTTTCGGACTATGTGTTTAACTTGCGGGAATTAATCAAATTGAAGTAAAAACTGAACCAATCATTCTAAAAGCCACACTTTCCAAGAATTTTTTTATTTTTATTTTTTACTAATCACTAAGATGATGAGCTAAACAAATCAATCAAAAAATTTTCAAATTTCTATTAAAATATTAATAATGATAATAAAAAAAACAAGTGTTCAATTGAAATATCAATTTTAATAACTATTTATTGAAAAAAAAAAGGTTCAAATTTATTAATTTAATCATTTTTTGTGCTAAAAAAGATAGTCATGAATTAAAAAATTATTATGAAAGACAATTTTTGAGCCTAACAAAAATTAAAAGTATTATTTGAATTAAACAAATTTGAGATATTCTAGAAAAAAAAATAAACACAAATTTAAGTCTATTTTAGAAAGAAAAAATTAACGGATACTCTCCTATGCTAAAAAAATGATTTTTTTTTTTTTAATTCTAAAGAAGGAATGAAAATCTTTATATAATTTTATTTTAAAAATGTAATTTTTTTTTATTCCATTCTAATTCTTTGTTGATTTGAAAAAAAATATATAAAAAATCATTATTTTGCATATTTCTCTCTAAACATTTAAATCTATGTGGCTTAGAACTTAGAACTTGTCTTCTATGATTAATTTTATAATTAAAAACTTCAATTTAATGATATTGCAACTAATAAAAAGAAACATAAATCGATAAACATGCACACTTATTTCAAATAAGATGAACAAATACAAACAAAATTACACAAGTAAAAAATTATATGTAAGAAAAAACATAATTTGTATCATAGCACTTCTTCTTGGTCAAAAAGTTTCGATGACCCTCGATTTCAAGCACTCGTCGTCGTCCCCCCGGTGGATAACAATTTCAGTAATCTTCTCAACCTATTTATTCAATCAAAACACAAAATAAATTATTTATAATAAATTAAAAAAAAAATAAAAAAAAATCATTATTTCTATCTATATACAAGACATAGACATAGACATAAAAAGAAAGGAAAGAAGTCTCACAGTGTTTGAAAACTGGCCCCGATCCAACAATTATTATTATTTGGAATCACCTAAACAAAACAAAACAAAAACCATGGAATTCGGGTCTAGAAAGGATCCCGCCCTGAATGATTTATTCAGAACAATGAACGTGATCGGCTTGTTGCCGGACTACTGAAACGACCGCTGTTGTTTCTCTTTCTCTCCGGCGGCGGTTTCCCGCAAATACATTGGTATTCATACCCGGCTAAGTTTCCAAAGCACGAGAACAACCCACTTCCACCGGCGGCATCCGCAGCAGAATGTCTCCGTGCGTGATGACCCCCTTGTCCACTCGTCCTCGTCGATGATGAAGCAGGGTAACTCACACTATCGAATCCTTGATCATACAACGGCGGTAACTCCGTTCGCCATCTCTCTAGCTTCGACCGGAGCCCTTCAACGCTCTCGTCCATGCTCCATCCGTCTAATATAGAACTCTGGTCGTCCCCGGCTTGATGGTACCTGTCGCGATGCGCCATCGCTGCAGCCACTTCTGACGGAGAAGGACCCACTTCTGAATCAGACCATATTGAGCTTGGTTTCTTAGGGACGTACTTTCCTCCTCCGTTCACTACCGATGTACCCTTTGGACCACCCTTGGGTTTTCCAATTGGAGGTGAAACGTTGGCGTTCCTTCCGGGTCTTTCAATTGGTTTCTCTTTCAGGTCGGGAATCTTTGTTGGGTTGTGTTTATTAGGTTTGGATTTGTCGTTTTGGATTAAGAATTGGGCTGGAGGATGGTTGCTTATGCTTAATATAGAACTGTTGATGACCGAACTTGCCTTCTTTTTGGGTTTTTTGTTATCTTCTTCTTCACGAATCTCCGGCACATTAATGACGGAGCTCGCCTTCTTCCCTTTCTTTACCGGAAATTGATCCAGTTCCGCCCCATTGATGATGATTGAGCTTTCCTTCCCCTGAAATTGATTCAGATCAGACCCATTTACGATAGAGCTTGCTTTCCCCTTCTTCCCCTGAAATTGATTCACATCCGACCCATTAACCATCGAACCACCACCTGTCTTCCCCAACATATCTCTCGTAGCAGTGAATGTAAGAATCGAAGACCCATCAAAGGAGGTAACATCGTCAAAATTGAACCGCTCACTTCTCTCGCTCCTTGATCGCCGTAGAGTCGGCTTCGATTCATAGTGCCCACCTCCTCCGAGCTCAGATTGTTCATCGTAATCGTCATTCCCGCCGCCATAGACCTCATTACCCATAAGATCGCGGTAACCGACAGCGGATGCGCTTAGTTGACGATACAGAGGCATGCTCCTCATGGAACCATCAAGAAGGGCGACTCCAATGTTGAGAATCCCTTGAGGACGTCCAGATGGGCGACGAATCTGAAGCGCAACGAATCGCATACCCATTTGTAGATGATTTGAACGAGACGTAGACGGAGGGACTAGATTACCGACGAGAACACGAACGGTTCCGACTAATTTATCCCCGAACCAACCCACGGAGTAGATTTCGATCATGACGGCAGAGGTATCTTGTTGAAGGAATCCATCGTCGACCCGGAAGACGAATTTGTCATTCCATGTGGGATTACAATTGCCTTGATTATCAACGACGGTGGTGAGTTTCCGATTGTCGTGGACCCAGGCGGTGGCGTAAGTTTTCATTTTCTTGGAGACGAGTTCAAGATCTTGAGCGGAGATGATGTTGATTTCAAGAAGCTGAAAAGGTTTGACTGTAGGTGGGGGAGCCATTGTTGTTGAAATTAGGAAGGAAGGAAGGAAGGAAAGGGGATTATTTAACGGGAGAGAGGGGAGAAGAAGACTCCGCCTCCCGCCCTGAGTAAAGGATGACGACGGAGGAGGAAGATGATGGAATTGCAGAGAGGTTATAGGTAAAGGAAAGAGATGATGGGAAGGAGGGGAGAGGGGTTTCTCTCCATAACTTGTTTAACATGAAAGTCGCGACCGATCAGAGCGAACCACCATCTACTTACGTCCTTCCTTGCATGCGAGTATCTCTCTTTTTTTCTCTCTCTTTCATTCTCTAAATATATATATATATATACATACATATACATGCAACCACCATTAAAACCTGTCATTTGTCTACGCCACAGCTAATTAAAAGGGTAAATATTGTTAGACATCGGTTTTAAAGCCTTATTATCAAACAAAAATAACACTTTTATTCATAATAACAACTTTATAAATTTTATTCCCCTCATCATTCTTAAACTATTCAATCATAAATCATCCCCTCTTCTAGCCTAACGGCAACAAAAGGTGGATATCCCCCAGGCTTCTGTGAGGTCCTGGGTTCGAGCCCGCATATGTACTAAACCTGCAGGGATTAGTCGCACTCCATAGGAGCAGTGGAACCCAGCGATCTCAAAAAAAATGTCTAGGCGCTTAGTAAGCTAAGGTATAAGGACCCATAACCTAGGTTGGAGCTATGAAATTTAACCCTTGAACCTTGCTTTTGAAGCTTGATGGCTAGGGTTGTCTTCGAGACCCAGCACATAAACAAGTAGAAAGTCGTTGAGTGACATAAGCCACTTAGAGATAGGGGGTTTTTCTTAAGCTTAATTTTCGCTGAAAATAATGGATTTATTACATGGGGTTGATTGCGGATTGAGGAGAGCTCCATTTTTCATTTCTCACTTGTTGTTTGCTGATAATATGCTAGGTATGATTCAAGCTGTTTGTAGAAATTTCAAACACCATCGTGATATTTTGTAGTTATTTGGCGCTTGCTTGGGACTTCGTGTCGGTTAGGAGAAGATCTCATTTGACGAGTATTCTGGGATTTGGCATTAGATGTTTTCCGGTCACATATCTTGGGCTTCCACTAGGTGCAAAGGCTCTACCTAAAGTCTCTTGAGAACTAATTATCTCTAAGATGAAAAAAACTCCCAAACTGGAAAAACAAGTTGATCTCTAAGGGAGGTCGTATGGTCCTCATCAAGAGCACGTTGGAATCTATGCCAACTTTAATGATGTCATTATTTGTGATTCCTAAATGCGTTGAAGTAAAAATGGAAAAGTTGATGTGTAAATTTTTATGGAGATTTGAGTTTTCGTGACCTTTGTGCTTTTCATAAGGCTTTATTGTCAAAGTGGTGTGCACGTTTTGGTTTGGAACAGGGAAGTCTATGGATAAATATGATCAGAAGCAAATATGGGTTGGATTGATCTGGTTGGTTTACAAAAATATTCAGTCGTCCCGTGTGATGTAGCATATGGAGTGGAATATCAATCATGTGAAAAAGTTATCGTGAATATTCTTTGTTTACCGTGGATGACGGTTCATCTATCTGTTTTGGGAAGGATGCATGGTGTAGGGGTAGGAGTTTTGTTGTTCTCTTCCCCGTACTAGCATCTATTACAATTTGTAGAGAAACCACAGTCGAAGATATGTATGACCATCACTCTCAAGGGTTTGCGCATCATATCAGATATAGAAGGAGATTATTATTGAAAAAAAGTTCTTCTTATGATAGATTGTTATCATTAGTAGCTAATAAAGGGGTGTCTCCATTGAACCATGATACGATGGAGAAATTTGTAAAAGTTTGATGTGAGACATTGTTATTATTTATTTAAAAGAGTCGTTTCAACTGAGTTGTGCTGGGAGAAATTATGGGAGTCTAAAATTCCCACAAAGTCTCTTTTTCGAGTGGAGTGCGATCCACGGTGGTATTTACTGATGATAGATGTATGTGCAAAGGTTTTATCTTAGTCAGTCGATGTCGTATGTGTTTTAAGGATGTGGAGAGGACTCTCATCTCCTTTTACATTGTAAGGGTGTCGCTAGTATTTGGAGTCTTCTTTGGAGTATTACTAGTTTCATTGAGTTATGTCGGAAACTATTAGTGCGTGTTGAGAAACGTGGATTGAGGTAGCTAGATTTGCAGGTCTGAAACAATGAAGTTATATCCCCATTATTTTCTCGTAGGTTATTTGGTTTGAGAAAAATCGTAGAACTTTCAACAATCTCAAACGACCATTGCGAATCATTCACAATGTTATCATCCTAACATTATATGAGGTCCGAAGTAGGAAGCCGACAAATTCAGTCGAAGAGTTCATTGCCCTTTTCGAAGAGCTTCGCACACATTAATTTTTGTATTATTGTGTGATTTTTTTTCACAAATGTTATGTTTTTTTCGTTGTGCTTAAACGACTATCCATTTCACAATAAAATTGTATGGATCATTTTTAAAAAAAATTCCAAACTCTAAATAAACTAACAACAATGTTGAAAAGTCTTTTATCATTAAAAAATTGGCAGGTATATTTCTTCTATCACTCAAATTTGAGTTAGTGTTGGCATTTTGTTTTGTTGAATCCAATTCTTCATCCCAAATTTTATAATCGAAATAATATTCTTAGTTGTTTGTGCGTCGTTTGATTTTTATACATTTCGATTGTCTTGGTGATCATTTTTTGAGTATATAGCCATCCCATATTTAGTAATAAAAGAGATATAGTTATCCGATTTAGGTTATTTTTTATTTTTTTAATTAAGAGTAAGTGAGACAGATATTTTTATAAGTTTCTTATTTTTTCTATCGATCACAGCCACAAAAACATGACATAAAGATAAAACAAAAAAAAACAAAAAATAATAAAATAAAAAACATTATTTAACAGGTTATCGAACTCGTAAATTCTCGAAAAAACGATTAACTCTCCGACGGACTCTACCGACTTTTCAAAATGAATCTTAGAAAGAACAATTTTAATATCGCTCATATTGTTTTGGTAGAGATTTTTCTAACATTTGATACATTTGTTCATCTTATCTTACTTAATCATCTATCATTACAACAACAGATATTTGGAAACATCCTTAACAAACAAAAAAAAAATTACAATATTTTCCAATCTCCTTTATTGTAAATTTTAATTATTTTAAATTTGTCTTATTATTTAAGATTTAAATTTTTATTTAGTTATTTAAATTTTGTTTATGTTACTTTGTAATTTTTATTTTATTATATATATATATATATAAGTCCTCATTTGAATTAATTATTTTTAAAGAAAAATTAATTTAAAAATAATATAACTTTTTTTATATTTTAGGACATTCATATTTTAAAATAAAGCCTTATCTTTCCCTCTCTATCCCTTCCGTTTCCATTGGACAGAATCTCTCCACATCATCTCGAATCGAATCTCACAAGTATTTTTACTGGCGGTTTTCTCAATAACCGTTTTATTCAGTCCTCCGTTTCATCTGAAATCCGATATCCTCCGCTCACATGGCCGCAACCGCAGCTTCTTCCATAGGTTCTTCTTTCTCCACCTCGATCCAGACACACAAAGCTATCCGATCCAAATCATCATCATCATCCTCCTCATTCGATCATCTCTTCAAAATTACATTATACCGACCGATCCTTCACTTTCCTGGCCTAACATCGCAATTCATCGCTATCGAATCGCCTTCTCACCTTGCTCAGAGGTGGAGATTACCTGCTGTGGAGCTAGAAGGAGAAGGAGAAGGAGTAGGAGATGGAGAGAATTTGTCATCTGAGGAGGAGGAAGCCGCCGAGTCTTCCAGTGGAGGCTTGAACACGAAGCTTTACTTCGGAAATTTGCCTTATAACTGTGATAGTGCTCAACTCGCTGGAATTATTCAGGACTACGCCAGTCCAGAGCTTATTGAGGTATATATCTACTTGTAAATTGGCCAATCAATGTTAATTATTCCGTGACATTATTGCATTGTAAGCTTCAAATTTGCAAGCTAGTGAAGAAAAATACTTGAAGATAGGAGGAATATTTAGTGTAGAGTTCTGAATTGGATCATATGGTTTCGAATTCCTTAACTACTTATTGACAATCCATTGAAATGCTATGCGTTATATCTGTTGTTTAGTAAAGTTAGTTTTCTTAACGAGCTCATTCAATTCTATATCGATAGGATTTTATACCTATTATGATTTAAAATATGTTATGGCTTATTTAAAGGTTCAATCAAACTTTATTTTGAGAGCGATTTTTGAGAGCATCGCTATTGAAATATGATAGTATTTCATGGACCGAATGTTATATAAATTTGTGTCATAACTTTATACTATTATGTTCTAATCTTCTCACTAATCTTTTCTCTTCATGATAGTGAACGTATTCAAGTTTTATTTTTGACGAAGCACGATAAATTTGTGTCTTTCTCTATTGTTTTTCGTAATCCTTGTTTAACTACTGGTGGAGATTTTACTTAATTTGTCCAATAGCTATTGATCATCTCCATATTTGTCCTCAAAACAATCACCTCCAAGTAGATGAAGAACATTAGAAGTAGCGATTGTCTTTGAGTGAACCTGCATTTTTTTTGTTCCTCAATTATAGCCAAACATTGTATGAACAAGTACAATTTCTTATTTAAGCCTCAAATTTATTCTAGGTGCTTTATAATAGGGACACTGGTAGAAGCAGAGGATTCGCATTTGCAATCATGAGTAGTATCGAAGATTGTAACGCAGTGATCGAGAACCTTGATGGATGCGTAGGAAGCTTGTACAATTTAGAATCTTTATCTGTTTGTTAAGAGATTAAACTATCTTATTACAAAATCTTTGGCTTATTTCAGCAATTTGGAGGTCGAACATTGAGGGTGAACTTTTCAGACAAACCCAAGGTAAAAGAGCCATTGTACCCAGAAACAGAACACAAACTCTTTGTAGGGAACCTAGCCTGGTCTGTTACATCTGAGATCTTGACTAAAGCATTCGAAGAAGAAAGTGATGTTGTGGGAGCAAGAGTGTTGTATGATGGTGAAACGGGAAGATCTCGTGGCTATGGCTTTGTTAGCTACTCGACGAAATCTGAGATGGATACAGCTCTCGAGTTGATGAATGGAGTGGTAATAATTAATTGCATATCTTTAAAATTATGATATCAAATGGGATTTATGAATTATCCCATCTTCGTCTATTTTCAGGAACTAGAAGGGCGTGCAATCCGAGTTAGTCATGCAGAAGGGAAGAAACGGTAGAAAAATCAATGTTCTTATTTTTTACATTAGCTTGTATAAATGATCATTTGTTGTTTATTTAAATCAATACATTATTGTTAAAAGAAGATATGAGACATAAGTTCATCATTACATATACATTATACATTAATCAATTGGAATTGAATTTTATCTTAATATTTTACCACAAACAACATTAGCAAACAAAATGATGTCCAAAAACCTTCCTCTATTGTTCATTTACAACGACTGATCTCGATATTGAAACACTCAAATCCGCTGCTGCTGTTGGCCTAGTGCGTCGTCGTGTTAATTAAGAATCTAAAATCTCACAAATTAAGAATCCTCGGGTCTTGTCTTTCAATAATCTGCAAAGACGAAATATTAGATTCCATAGTAAAGATTTGATTAGAGAATTATACCACTACTACATACCATCATGTTTCTTGGTTGCATTCTTAGCAACCATCAAACAAATGACTAGAAACCCTAGTCCAGCTAATGCACCCATAATAATTGCCACCGTTTTCCCTGCATCTACCCCTGACCCTACACACACACACCATATATTAATTATTATTATTATTATTTATACCAAATTGACAGCAAGTTTGTCTTATTTTCACAAGTAATGAATGAATATGAATATGAAATATGAATAAAGAATGAAAAGAAAGAAATGAGACCTGGGGAAGAATCAGATTGAGATGTCTTTG
Source organism: Impatiens glandulifera (assembly GCF_907164915.1). NCBI lineage: Eukaryota > Viridiplantae > Streptophyta > Magnoliopsida > Ericales > Balsaminaceae > Impatiens > Impatiens glandulifera. The sequence goes on along the minus strand of NC_061862.1, from coordinate 15,364,206 downwards.
GTGCTCCATTAGGATAAAAACTATAACTAATAAAGCACTTATGAAGATAAACCTGTCCTGAAATGGAGCTTCCACATTCAACCTGAGCTTTCTGTACAGCACTCTTAACACATTCAACACAATCTCCATTTCCAACATCTCCTTCACATTGACCCAAAACATAAACAGATTGATAACTCGTGGTGTAAAATCCATTCCCACTACCGATTCCATTCATTAGAGACGAAAGAGCAGTATCCCTTCTCTCCTCAAATCCACTCCCTTCTCTGTTCTTCCCATTACACGACTTGAAAAGTAACTCCATGCCTGAAATCTGAGGAAACCCAGAAACTTCATACATCATGTAGCAACCCAAGAGCTGAATTCTAGCAGCAACTTGATTTCCACATAGTTTGTTCATCAGGGTTGGAAGTTTACTGACACAGTTGTAGCAATCTACGTTGGTTAGGTCTCCTCTGCACTGGAATAGACCTGAAATGGTGGTTTGGCCGGTTCCTGTGTTGGTTTTGAAGAATTTGGACTTTGATGACTGGGAAACTAGTGAACCAAAGAGAGATGAGAGGGATTGAGAGTAAAAACCAGATGGATCTGATATAGACTGTTTGGCACAGCCTTTGTAGACTAAAGTAGTGTAGTCAGAGGCAGATTTAGCCATGGTGAAGAAGAAGAAGATGGATAGGAGAATGGGAAATGGTCTTGAGAGAAAACCCATCTGAAGAAACAGCTTGAGAAGGAGGAGGAGGAGAATCAAGACATTGATGATAAACAGATTGGCTGGCCGTGGGGGTGGGTGAGTGGGAACTGGGGTTTCTTCTATCTTTTTTTGTGTGTAAAGTGTACTCAGTACTGTGCATACTCATGAGTTATTGGCTACTGTTTGTTGTAATAGAAATAATCAAATTTTCTCACATTCTTTCAATCACTAATTGTATCATGTTTAATTGTATCATTAAACATGGTTTGTTTGTTTGTGTGCATATTAAATAAATACAATCAATTGTGAACCAAATAAAAAATACAGATTTTGTCCCTTTTCTATCTTAACGACAACAAGACATAGACGTGGATATTCCCTGAGTTCGAGCCCGTCAGAGAATAAATTTTACGTCTGGTTAACAATGTTAAATTGTTAAGTGTGTTTGCAGGCGATACGTTTAACCTTTTGTGATAAAAAAAAATACATATTTAAAAAAAGATAAATGATAGAGAAGAAAAATATTGACATGAATATATAGGAAAATAATGTGTCATCCCTTCATTAGATTGAAAATGTTAAAATTCTCTCAATATTTTACTGCTCTCTATCATTTTCCTTAAAAATATATATATATATATATCGCTCTACCCACACACACACTATCTTTATCTTTAGAATATGACATTTGTATTTGTAAAAGTTTAAAAATGTAAATTATAAATACATTTAAAATGAGAGTAATTAAAAAAAAAAAGAGGTTTAGATGGAGTGTGAAATAATAAAGGAATGTTCACCTACCTCTTGTTTATTTGATGAGCATAAGGAACATTAAACATAGCAAGACTGACAGTTGGTTCTATTTTTTATTTTTAAATTCAGTTATAATTAAATATTATTTTATTATTTCTCTAGTGAATTATATTATTTTAAAAAATATATTAAATTATTTTATTATTATATATTATATTATTAAAAAAATTACTAAAAAAATATTTTGTTTTTAAAAATAAAACCCCTCAATGTTTTTAAATAAATCAAATTTATTGACCTTGTTTAATGTCGGTTATTTGACATTTTTATTTGTTTTTAATGAAAATATGTTGTTTTAAGTTTGAATGGATTAAGTTATTTAAGTATTATTTTATATTTAAATTTAAATTTTATAAAAATAAAATAAAATTATTTTAATATTTTATACTATTAATAAATAATCAGAAATAAATATTTAATATTTTTTTTAAAATCTTTAACTTTATTTTAGATCAATATTTATTTATAAAAAAATGAACAATACCTTAAAGTTATAACCCTGATTCAATTAACCTATTTTCATCTAAATTAAATATGTCATTTTATATTAGAGAAGACTCTTTTTATTTGATTTATTATGATTATAAATCACATTAATAAAAATTAATAAAAAAAATGAGAAAAGGATGTAAATCTGTAAGAAATTGTAAGATTTTTGATATTTGGGTTAGAGTTGATTTCGATTTTTATTCTCATATTATTTAAATTAAAAAATTATAAAAAAAATATTTTAATTGATAATTTATTTATTTTTTATGAAATTAATTAATTACACCATAATGAATTATTTGGGTCAAACAAAGCCCAACTTGGGCATTAAATTATATGAACTCAACCCAATAACAATTTGCTTTATTATTATTTTGATTTGTGAATAAAAATAATCATTTCAATCCTCAAGCACTCATTTTAATTAAGAATGGTGCATCAAGTGTCCTTAAGTGGGCATAACACAAGTCTTTATCATGTACTATAGAAATTGTTAAGATTTCACTTAGGTTGTGTTTGATGAGGGGGAATTGGAATTGGAATTGGCAATGGAATTCTAATTCCAATTCCATGGGAATTGGCATTGAATTACAATTCAATTCCTATGTTTGGAAAAATGATAGAATTTTAATTCAATTCCAATTCCTATGTTTGGGAAAATGATAGAATTGTAATTCAATTCTAATTCCAATGTTTGTAAAATAAAATATCGGTTCAAAATATTAACTTTTAAAATATGTTTTCACGTTTTGGCACATTTAATACGTTTTTGACATTTTTTCACATTTTTCACACGTTTTTCACGTTTTCACACGTTTTAACACGTTTTTCACATTTTCACACATTTTTCACACGTTTTTCACGTTTTTCACGTTTTTCACGTTTTTCACCTGTTTTTCACACGTTTTTCACGTTTTCACGTTTTTCACACGTTTTAACACGTTTTTCACATTTATCACACGTTTTTTTACACGTTTTCACGTTTTTTACACGTTTTAACACGTTTTCACGTTTTTCACATATTTAAACACGTTTTTCATGTTGTCACACGTTTTCACGTTTTTCACACATTTAAACACGTTTTTCACATTGTCACACGTTTTCACGTTTTTCACACATATATCACGTTTTCCACACGTTTTCACACGTTTTTCACGTTTTCACATTTTCACACGTTTTAACACGTTTCTCACGTTTTACACGTTTTTCACGTTTTACACGTTTTACACGTTTTTCACGTTTTTACACGTTTTAACACGTTTTGAAACGTTTTCACGTTTCTTACACGTTTTAACACGTTTTTTACGTTTCTCACACGTTTTAACAAGTTTTTCACATTTTCACACATCTTTTATGTTTTTACACGTTTTTCACACGTTTTAACACGTTTTCACGTTTTTCACACGTTTTTTTACACGTTTTAACACGTTTTCACGTTTTTTCACACATCTTCCACATTTTTGGTACATTTAACATGTTTTTGACATTTTTAATATGTTAAACATGTTTTTCACACGTTTTGATAGGTTTAAAACGTGTTAAACCTATCAAAAACGTAAAAACGTGTTAAACGTATCAAAAATGTGTTAAATGTGTCAAATAAGTGAAAAAATTGTTAAACGTGCCAAAACGTAAAAAACATGTTAAAACATGTTAAATGTGTTAAAAATGTGTCAAACGTGTCAAAAACGTAAAAAAACATGTGAAACATGTCAACAACGTGTTAAACGTGTTAAAAACGTTTTAAACGTGTTAAAAATATGAAAACGTGTCAAAAACGTGTTAAACGTTCCAAACATGTGAAAACTTGTTAAACATGCCAAAACGTGAAAAACGTGTTAAACGTGTCAAAAATGTGGTAAACGTGTCAAAAACGTAAAAAAAGTGTTAAATGTGTTAAAAACGTGAAAACATGTTAAACATGTCAAAAACGTAAAAAAATGTGTTAAATGTGTCAAAAACGTGAAAACGTTTTAAACGTGTCAAAAACGTGTTAAATATGTGAAAAACTTGTTAAACGTGCCAAAACGTGTTAAACGTGTCAAAAATGTGGTAAACGTGCCAAAAACATAAAAAATTGTGTTAAATATGTCAAAAATGTGAAAACGTGTCAAAAACGTGTTAAATATGTGAAAAACTTGTTAAACGTGCCAAAATGTGAAAAACGTGTAAAACGTGTCAAAAACGTAAAAAAACGTGTTAAATGTGTCAAAACGTGAAAACGCGTTAAACATGTCAAAAACGTAAAAAAACGTGTTAAATGTGTCAAAAACGTGAAAACGCGTCAAAAACGTGTTAAATATGTGGAAAACAGGTTAAACGTGCCAAAATGTGCAAAATGTGCCAAGATATAAAAAACGTGTTAAACGTGTCAAAAACGTGTTAAACGTGTCAAAAACGTGTTAAACGTGTTAAAAACGTGAAAATCATGTTAAACGTGTCAAAGACGTGAAAAACGTGTTAAATGTGTCAAAAACGTGTTAAACATGTCAAGGACGTGAAAAACGTGTTAAATGTGTCAAAACGTGTTAAACGTGACAAAAACGTGTTAAAAATGTGAAAATCATGTTAAACGTGTCAAAAACGTTTTAAACGTGTTAAAAACGTGAAAATCATGTTAAACGTGAAAAACGTGTTAAATGTGACAAAAACGTGTTAAACGTGCCAAAAACGTGTTAAACGTGTTAAAAACGTGAAAATCATGTTAAACGTGTTAAAAACGTGTTAGACGTGTCAAGGACGTGAAAAATGTATTAAATGTGTCAAAAACGTGTTAAACGTGTCAAAAACGTGTTAAACGTGCCAAAAACGTGTTAAACGTGCCAAAATATGAAAATATGTTAAACGTGTAAAAAACGTATGAAAAACGTGTAAAACGTGTTTAATGTGTGAAAAACGTGTTAAAATGTCAAAAACATAAAAACGTGTTAATTTGGAATTACAATTCCGACCTAAAAAAATAGGAATTGAGAACTATCAAATTACACTATATTGAATTCCATTGGAATTCTAATTCCAATTCCAATTCTTAATATTAAAGTGTCGAACAAACATAAGAATTGGAATTGGACCCTCCAATTCCAATTCCAATGCCAATTCCAGGGTTATCAAACACACCCTTAGTTCTTTTACATGTAATATTTTAAATAAAAAAAATTAATTTTATTACGATTTCTCTATTTTTCTCATTCGTTTATAATCTATCTTTAATTGCTTTCTCAAAACATTATCCAAGAAATGTAGTGATTTGTTTGTTATATTTGAAGAGAATTCCTTTCAACACTCTATATCAACAAATTAAATACAAATTTATATATGTGAGTGTTCTTTATTAATTATTAAACACTTGAAAAAGGATATTTGAATAATCTTATCTTTCACTATTCTTTCACATTATTACAATTTTAGTAGTATTTTTTCTTGTGGGTCATACAAAATATGCTTAATTTTCAAATTATTATTATTGATTCTCTTTCAAGCACAATAATCAGTAGAATTTTATCCAATTAGTTAACACCATAATAATACAAATAACTAGCTAAGAAATTATTAATTTTTAAATGAAAAAGCTAGTACGATTCCATTCCACCTTTGTAATCCCAAAATTCAACTTAGGACTTTCTAATTAAAATTTGAACCTTTAAACATTATTTTTTTTAGTAAACTACGGTAATAATTAGTCAACAAAAAAAATGTAACAAAATATTATTTGAAAACAAACTTTATGAGTTCTTCTCATTGTTATCATTGTATTATAGTGGCTTTAATAATATACTATTATTAATTATATATTCTAAATGATAATTGTGTTTCTTTATTATTTAGAATTAGTACATAGCATCTTCTAATTACATGTGCTTTAAGTTGTAATTTTGTTGAGATACAAAGAAAAAAAAAATAGCAATTAAGGTTAGTTCGAGTGGATTAATTTTTGAGAAATATTGAGTGAATCATAATAGTTTTATTTTCTTTTTTTAAACGAAAGAAAAATGTTGGCTAAGTCTCACTAATTTAATAAATTAGAAAATGTGCCATTTGACTAGGCACACAATATGATATAGTTTCCGGCTTGGTATGGCTGTATTTTATTTTAAATGACTTAGACAAGAACATATAACACAAGTAAGGTCACAAATCAATTTGTCACATATGCATGTGAGAAATAAAAGAGAAATCATGTCAAAAATAATAATAATAATAATTTTTTTTTAAAAAAATAGCAGAACATTTTAATAGAATGTAACTGAAAATTAAGTTTATTTTAACAATTTCCAGACATGACCATTTCCGATAATTTTTGTGTCCTTACTTTCTTTTTTGAACATGATCATTTTCTTGGCTATTTTTCCTGCATAACCATTTTTTTAATAAGAGTTTTATTTATTTATTTCTCTTTCTTCTTCTCAAGAGGCAGGTCACGTCAAATTCGTAATCTTACTTTCAATCTTAACTTAGTTGTCCATACTTATATTGTACTGAAAATTTTATAACAAAAATCTTTCTTTTGTCGTACCATTATTTCGGTATACTGAAATCTCGGTATCATATAATATAAGTAAAATATCGATCCTACCTAAATATTGATTATATACCCTATTTTGATAGGTGTATTTTACTATTTATACTAAATAATATTAAAATATTATTATTTTTGATTTAATTTTATAAAATTAAATTAAAATTAAATATTAATTTTTTTTTTATTAAAATAAATTTATTTATTGATAAGTTTGATTTTTCTTTTCACTTAAAAGTTGAAAAGTTAATATTTGAATTTAATCTTGAAATAAAAATTAAAACTTAATTATTTATAAATATTATAGATATTTTTAATATATAAATATTATTTTGATATAACCCATATATCTTTGTATGCTTTTTATTAAGTATATAAACAAAATAAATATTTTTGTTATTTTTAATATTTTAAATATACCTAAAATTTAGGTAATTTTTCACTCATATATATATATAATTTAATTAATTATTAAATGTGATTTAAATTTATAATAATAATTTAGTATTGAATCAATTATATAAAAGGTACGAGAAAAAAATATCCTTAGTTTACAGAAGACGCTATTTTCTCTCTTGCCCGTGAATTCTCAACGAAGAAGACGAAGACGACGACAGGAAAGGATTTGTCTTTGTGCAGATTTGTGAATTGGTAGGGTCACCGCCGAGAAAAGGTAAAGTAGCTACCTACCTACCTATTCAGCATTATTCTCAGCCTGTGCGATCTCATAACTACACTTGCAGAAATTACTCTCCCAAACAAAACCAGAATCAACGCAATGCTCTCCTTGAAGGACAAGATCTCCGACAAGCTCTCTCTCCTCTTGTCCGATTCTCCATCTTCTGCTCATTCTCCCGCAGATCAATCTCCTCATGTACTTACTTTTCTATTCCCAATTCCCAATTTCAATTTTCGATTTTTATTTTTATGTTTCAATTGTGCCCAAGCTAATGAATTTGGCTTACCCACAATGCATTTGTTAGTTTCTTAACATCAAACAGATGAGATTTGTTGTATTCCTGATTATTGGATTCTTAAACATGTTCTATAGGCAAATTCCAAGGAAGGAAGAACTTTGTCTTCTTTACTCTCATTCTTCCTTCCATCACAATCTAATGATGCATTCAGTTCTGACAAGCATGGAGGAGATATTGATATCATAAGCCCAATTGAACCAAAACATCATAGATGGGATAGCAGAAGCTTATCAATGAACGATAGACCTTTGGGAAGTAGTTATGAGGAGCACGGGCTTGAGCGTAAAGACAAAGGAAAGTTAAACTCCAATGAAGATGATCAAATCCCTTTGTCTGATGAGAAAGTAAATGACGAGAATAAGGGTACTTTAAGTCCACAAGAAGGAGATGGAGAATCTGATAACACTGGAAGGAACTATATCGGCCAAGACATATTTGAGGATGCAGTAGATCAACATAGTATGGAGAAGACAATGCCCTATCTCACGGAGGACTCGTCCTTTATTTCCTACGAACTATACGAGTTTCTGCTATCCTCAGTGCCCAATATAGTAAAAGGGTGCCAATGGACTTTATTGTATAGGTAAGTTGTGCATTATGATTTCTTTGTTAATAGGCTTATGTTTCTATCATGTGGAATGTTGATGATTGCAATTTCAAATGAAGGGCAGCACGATAAAGCATGGAATTTCACTTCGCACCCTTATCCGAAGAAGCGCTTACCTTACTGGCCCATGTTTGCTTGTGAGTTTCACAGATCTTTGAGAAAAAAATAATCATTACTTGTTTCTTTACCTTAGATCAACCATCTGATCTTCTTCTTAGCTTGATCTCATTTTGTTTTGTTTATTTGAGTATTTGGATTGAGTTTGACTAGAAATGAAATTAATTTGAGAGGTTAATACCTTTAGCAGCTCCACTGCCCTGTTATAATTATGTTTTTTCATTTTAAAACCACTAGATTGTTGGAGACAAGAAGGGTGCTGTATTTGGTGGGTTGATAGAGTGCCCTCTTAAACCAACTTCCAAAAGGAAGTATCAAGTAAGTATTTCCAGTTAACATATTCTTAAACTATTCATGAACAAGGAATATGTAGATAAGTCTCAACTCATGTTGAGAATTTATGTTATAAACTTTTGCAGGGAACAAATCAATCGTTTGTGTTCACAACTATATATGGTGAACCAAGATTATTCAGACCAACAGGTATTCAAATTATGGCGAACTCTAAGGAACTGTGTTTCTTGTGTGCGTGATGTTGGCTACATTCTTTTTCTTTACCAAAAGAGATTTTATGAACTTTTCCCCCTCCATATTAAGTTATGAACACGAGAAATTCGTATATTAGCTGGCAGGATGTGTGAATAGATGCATGTGGATGGATTAATACTGTATTATTTCGGTGGATTGTTTTTCATGAGCAGGTGCAAATAGATATTACTACTTGTGCTTGGATGACTTACTGGCCCTTGGTGGTGGTGGGAACTTTGCATTATGTTTAGATGGAGACCTGTAAGTCATACAACTTATTTCCAGTTCTTTGGCCCTCTTGGGTTCTATTCTGATTTAACTGAGAAACAACCGAAAATAGAAACAGTTTCATTCATTTTTATTCCACTTTTTCTTTGAAAGATTGACTGGAACAAGTGGCCCTTCTGAGACATTTGGGAACTTATGCCTGGCGCATAGTGAAGAGTTTGAACTCAAGAATGTTGAGGTACCACTAACAACTTTCTTTAGGGTTTGTTATGCTTTCATTTTTATTTATTTTATTCAATTATGCAGCTCTGGGGATTTGCTCATTCATCGAGGTACCTGACCTGAAGCGAGTGATCGACATTGGTACTGTGGCACTTTATTCGATTCGTTATTTTCCATTCCATTTCATTCAATTTACAGATTTGGTTTACCCATTTCATTGTTCAATATAGAAGGGCTAAATCAATTGCAGTTAAACTAAGATATTTTATATATTGTTAGTTAAAAAGACTACAGATTCTTTCTTTCACAGTATTTGATTCTAGAATTCTTGTCAAAAGTGTGATAAAAATAGTGTTATGTATGCTGTTTGTACAAAACATTTGAAACTTGTATTTGTAATTTGATTTTTCTGTGCAAGACATGCTTTTTTTTCATTTGATTATAACATTATCCAGCTATAGGGGGCTTGTAACATTTTGGTTATCCGAGGTTTTTTTTTGGGATTTTGTAAAAAAAAAAAAAAAAAAAAAAAAAAAAAAAAAAAAAAAAAAAAAAATCGATGAAAAAATAAGTTATTTGGATATTTTATTTGTTAAATTACTATAATGTCACATTTTATATTTAAAAATTAATTTTTTGAAAGAAAAATATTAGTAATTTAGTATCTATGTTGATAAAACGACGATTTGATAAAAAGATAATATGTAATAATCTGGGTATTTCGTAAATCCGGTTCAAAAGATAATACGTAAAAATCTGGGGCATCTTCAGTCATGTCTATTTCATCGAGTCTCTATTAAAAGAGTGTCAATACGTGGTATTTTTTATTTTGCTTACACCCCTAACTAGCTATACAAATCATATAGTACACTTTTACTACTTTGAAATCAAATGATGTTCAGGTTCATTTCAAGCACAATTCTAGTCCACATTTAAATTAAATTAAATTAAACCAAATCCTACTCCATGACACAGTTAGAATTTCAGGACAAAAACTCCAACAAAAGAAAGACCTAACATCTCAATATCATCACATGGAACTGCCTCTACTACACAAGGAAGAAAATGTTTTGACAGACAAACAGACAGACAATCGGCTAATGAAGACAGACTTTTCTGCAACTTCCTCTTTTTATTCTCATTCACCACCCACCATAATCTGTCTGAGAGCTAACAACCTGTGGAGAAGAGAAGAAACTAGCCGTTTTTCTTAAATATTGGAATCTATATCAATCACTCGAATCTGGGAAAATTTTAGTTCTCTGATGGGCCGTCATCTTCTCCCCCTGGCAAGCCAAAAATGCGAAGATTCCGGTCCATTGATCCAACTGCTAGGTATTTTCCATCAGGCCCAAACTTAACCGAAGTTGCTTTACCTGCATTCATTATTATGCAAGGAAGAGGGGATATATATCATCATTTCTTAAGCCTCTCTCTGATCAGAAAGTAAGTCCAGGAAGAGAGAAAAAGAAAGAACCTGTCCCAGACAAATCAGGGAATGTTTTGATGCAATTCCACTCTGATTTCACATTGGCAACTTGATAAACCCTAAAATATTAATTTCTAGTTAAGAAAGAAGTGCATGATGATGATATGCTAAAGACAGAAACCCCATTTTACCCCTATATACAAGAGAAGATAAAAAAAATCACCTAACGTCTGCTCCAGCAACTGCAAGATAGCTTCCACTATTGTCAAAATTCACTGCACAAGGAATGAAGGAATGTCTCTTATTGTCAAACAAGAAGTGTAATTTTGAAAATGGATTGTTCTCGTTCAAGTATAGTTATTTACCTGACTGTGTTGGTGTGTTGTCCTCATAGGGTGCAAATGTTCGAAAGTTCCTTAATTTCCGCAAATCCCATAGTTTCACTCCATCCAGGGCAGCTGTCTGAGCTTATTATTATAAACGAATTAGTAAAATTTAATACAGGTTTTCACCTATATCCCCCTAAAAGAAATTGCAAATCGCGTACCGCTAAGAAGTAACCATTCTCAGAGAACGATATAGCGTTAATGGCTCCAGAATGTCCATCAAAAGTGGCAGCAACTGTCTGCATACCACCAATGAATAATAACTAAGTCATCTGAATAAAACACATATGCAAGTAATACTCAAGAACACCAAAAGGTTCAAATTTAAACCTGAGATTTTACATCCCAAATCTTGACACTTGAATCTGAGGTACCAGTTCCCAGAATAAGACCATCGGGATGAAAAGATGCAGATGTGTAACCTCCAGATCCAGGACTTTCAACCTATAAATAGATAATCAATTATACAAAAACCTAATCATTTCAAATAAACACATGCAAAGGGGAATAAGAGTGATACCTGTGTAAGGCATATACCGGAAGAAAGATCATAGAAACACCATGTATTATCAAGAGAGGCTGTCACAAAGAATTTATTTGTGGCATGAATAGTGACTGCTTGAACCTGACGGAATTAAAACAGTTGTCATTCTCTCAAGTATTGGTAGTCAAAGCTGAAGTGACAAAATAATATGCCGCGAAAATGCTTGCAGAATTTCTCAAGCTATTGGTAAAAAGTCCCTGCAAACTTACTAAAACTTTGAAGCTAACTCGCTAAACCATTAGCTAAACAACAATTTATTCCTCTGTCTAACAAACAAAATTACCTCTGCAGTATGATCCTTCAAGACATGCCTACATTCATAGCTTCCACCTTCAGATTCTTGCCACACACGAACAGTCTTCATAGCCAGAATTTAAAAGTAAGCATTAGAGACTATCTAAGCAAGTTATACCATGCTTCAATTACTTTAGTAAGGCATTGTTACACATCTAGGAGTACAAAGATATAATGAATATCCAAACTAAGAAATATCTGTCCACCCTTAGGAATTTCACAAGAAAAATATCGCACTATAAGAATTGTAAGAAAGCCTAATCAACCTAGGAAGCTTTAAACCAGATATAAGTTCTCTTTGTTTTTCTACATAACTATACTAGCAATCCATAAAATTGAAAACCACAATTGATGCTCGTATTTGGATGTTTTGTAATTAAATTAGAACCTTCTAAACAAGATTCACCTAAAAAAACATTATATTTCAAGAAACATTAACAAAAGTTATTATATTTTAGAAAATTCTTCACACCTATAACAGAGCAACTGCATTCATACACTTATCTCAGTCAGCATAAGCATTGACAACAAATTAATAATGTTACAGTTCTTGATTCTGGTGAGATGCACAATGAGGCATAATATCTTCATATTTACAAATCCCAAACCACAATGTAAAAATTTCAGTTCTTACAGCTATCTAACCTTATCTGCTGAACCAGTGACAACTACATCAGCTTGAGCCACAAATTTAACACTTGTAACCTGCAAAAGTAGTAGATGCAGAACTGAGTAAATGGGATCAGATGGAATGACTTGTTATACCAATCAAAAGCAACATCAGCAAAGAAAGCAGTAAAAATATACCTTCTTCGAGTGACCGCTAAGTGTTGACAAGATCGTCCCAGATGGACGATCAAAGATTACTGCATTTGAATCTATGCCTGCTGTTGCAATAATATCCTGCACATAATCAAAGAATGATAAACTATTAACATCTAGCATCCAGCAACATGACTCTATTATCAGCACCGACATATGAATTATCATCCAGTTTTAATGCACATATTTCACTTCCCAATGCTGACAAATGTGCTCAATTTAAAGATGTGCTAAAGAGAAATCAAACTATTTACACATATCTAATCACTTCCTTATCTCAGCAACACAACAAGAAGACGAGACACAATTTGTATCATCTATGGTACTTGACATGTGTACCTTGCCCAAAAGTCAAGGATTTCTACGAGGAAATAATGATATGTGAGTTATTATTAATGATATTGTATAGGTTATTAGAGGTAGTTAGTAGTGTTACAGTGGTTGTGTTTAGTCTTATTTAAACCAATGGGATGTAAATTTCATGTATGATTAATATTAAATATTTTTATGTTGAATGGATGGTTTTTGAGTCTCTCGTCCCCCATTTTTCTGTGTTCACGCCTGGTGTCAGCCAATATCAATCTACTTCGCTTAAAAACATTATATTTCTTGATGAATGCTGAGATCTTTTTGGAGAATACTTTTTCTGCCTTTTTAACTAATTGAAATTTATTCCACAGATCAGTACAGCCAGGTTCAATTCCAGAAACTGGAAAGGAGAATTGAAATGGGCAAACAGATCAATGCTCACGCCAAACTAGATGTCTACAAAATACATCTTCTATACATGATATAGACAGTTACACTTGCTGCTGGGTCTATAATACTTCCAGGACTATCTGTTGCAATGGAGAAAGCACAATGAAAGTGCTCACAATTCACTATTATGGCGTGCCAAGAAACCAGAACCTACTACATGCCTTAAGAACTTATACCAACTATTTGGTGTTTAGAATAATAATATCAAATTATAAAATAATTCAAGTGAAATATGATTTAATAGAGAAAACAAAACTAACCTTTGAGTCAAGAATATCAAGAGCTAGAATGCCAGGTTTGCTGGTCTTGTGGAGTGGATGACTAAAGAGCTGTGTGTATCTCTCTATAGAATCAACAGTAGCCAATGTAGAAGGAATCTGAAAGCCAGAATGAAAATAGTGAATATAAGAACATATTTTACTAAGGTGCAAGATTCTCAGCATCATCGTAAAAAAACATTAGTAATGTGTACCTGTCGCTTTTTGCGCTGCTGAGAAAGTGCTGAATTACAATCAGTAAGCTCTCCTATAATAGCAGATGAAATTCCAGCTCGTATTTTCTTTCCAGCAGGGCCCATATCCTCATCTCCTGGGGCTAAAACAACAATTAAGGCTTGAGTACATAAATGATCATAATCCAGCAGTAGATGAAAGTTCACCTCGTTTCCCATTGGTTAAAGCAGGAGCATTAACAGTAGCTGCAGCTGATTCTGACATTGGCATTCTCCTTTCTTCCTGTGACAATAACTCCCTTGCTTCGTCTCTTTCTTTCTTAAGTCTTGCAATAACTCTGCAAGCAGCATCATGCTGGAACAAGAGAGCGTATTATGGTAAAGAAGTATACATTCACTAAGAACATACGCTAATAACATCAAGCTTCTCAATTAAACAATATTGATTTAGTAATTGGACCATTAATTATTAGAACATTGAACATGCAGGGAAATTATGTAGCCAAATTGAATGATGAACACATAACACAAAGTTCAAAATTGTTGGATGATTTTTTTTTCCATTCATGAACAGTTAAGAAAAACAGTTCAAATAACAGGTATCCAAAACAAGCATATAATATATTGTCTGACAACATAGAGAGAGTAATCACAGCCCAATAAAGCAATAGAATCTAGATACCTGGTATAAAGCATGACTTAGTTCTTGCCTAGCTGTATGAAGCTGTTGTTCCAATGCAAAATTGGAGAGCATTAAGCTATCCCATTCCTGAGAAAAAGCAAAGAATAATGGACATGAGAAAACACTTTTAAAAGATTTCCCTACAGCGAGAATGAACACAAGCACAAAGAATGATATTCATTTGTAAGCAGTACTTCAGCATTGAAACTTCTTTTTGACAGCTCACTCTATGTTAAAGTTGAGAACATAATATACTGGTGAAGCTTTCATTTAATCAGCAGAAGTTAGCCTTTGCAGATACTCACTTGCATTTGGATCTATCATTCAAGAGTAAAAGAATTACACAAGTTAAGTGTTAGAAAGACATACTATCTGAAACATTCCAAGCATTCCAGGTATACTAGCAGCTTGCAATGGTCTTGGCTTCACAATCTGCATTCAATTCCCGCTAGAATAAGCTACTACCAATAGTTATAAACTGAAGTAGGAAAGCCAATAACAAACAGCTTGCTTACCTTGCCAGTTTTAACTGGAACTATGTCCTCCTTAGACATAGGCTCACCAGTAATAGGACATTTTCCATAATCCTAGCAGATAAGAAAATCAAAACAGGATATGCACTGTTCAAGATCTAGAATTTGAACAACTATTTCATTTTCATGGAAAGGGAGTAATAACAACTAGCTTAAAAGAATACACTTTTCTTTTTATTGAACACACGACTCTGATAACCCTAGAGTTAATAGAACAGTTAAGCTTACAGAAATGTGTCTTTCAATCAGTCGTTTCTCATAAAGCAACCCAGATTTCTTAGAAACAACCGGCTCCTCCGGAACTTCACCGGAAACTGTACGGAAAACAGACAGGAAACAGTTACATCAACCGTGAACCAAAAGGAACACGGACAGAATAGAAAACGATGCATACATCTTAAAAGAGTAGACAATTAGAGAGAAAGAAGGAAAAATACTTGAACAATTCATGGAGCTGAAGCCTTAATTTGTCTTGAGTTTTCCGGGAGACTCGACGGCGACGGAGGCAGAAGAGAATGCGAAAGAAAACCACTGCAACAAAAAAAGGCTTCAAATTTTATGGAGAGAAGAAGAAGAGGAAGAAGAAGAAAGGGTTTAGAGGCGGAACCATTTTTATTTATTTTTCAACAATCGGACCGGACCACCCCAACCATCGATTCAGATAATGGACCGGATTTTATATATATATTGGTTTGAATAATATTGTTAGATTAAGTATATATATTATACAAAATTTGTGGAGTAATTTAAAAAATATAATATAAAAATGATATAATTGTCAAACTTTAGTAATCAATTAAAAATGTCATTAATTTTATTTTCTAATGTTTGATGTTTTACTAATTTGTCCTCATTTATACATCCACACTAGAATATATTTATTTTATTATATTAAAACTTAAATTATTATAATTATTTACCTTTAAATTTAAATTGTTATCGTTTTGTTTTTGTTCGTAAATAATTAATTCTTATTAATTAAAATAAGGAATTATAAAAATATAAACTTGATGTTAAATAATACCTATTACAATTTTAATGAAAATCATCTTACAATCATACAACTTTTTACTCCAAAGAAGAACTACTCATAACAATTAATGATGAAAGAGAATAAATTGAAACGATTTTAAAGGAATCGCTACTCAAACATCTAAGCAACAATGAAATTTGTCTTTGACCGAGGGTTGGTAAGTAACACCGGGAAAAATTCTTTCAAATGTGTAAACTATAAAAATCACTTGTCCTGAAAAAACTGAAAAAACTCGAGGTTCTAAAATTTTCAACCACAATTTTCGTGTCGAGAATCTTTTTAATAAAATATTATTTTTAAAAGATTTATAAAAATATGTCCCGACATTTTGAATTTATTTATAACAATAATTAATTTTGATCAAATCTTAAATAATCTTTTAGATTTAAGATAATCAAATAATAATTTGATTAAGGAAATATGTGTTTAAATTAATTAAAAATAATTAATTCAAAAGAACATTTATTTGATGAAAGAGTCGTCAATTGATTTTTATTTAAAATCAATAAAAAATATTTTATATACGTATACAAACGTATATTTAACTAGAGATTTTTTTGAGTTCGATGTTTAGTGATATTCGAGAAAAGGCTTCGCACTATATCCTTCGTACCCGTTAAAAACGGTTTATACTTTATAAAATTTTGGCTTTTGAATAATTAGTTTTATTATTCAAATCCTAGACATGTACATATTTTCCTTACATTTAAAATCGTAGAATAATATTTAAATGCTAGTACTTGCGATTGATATCGATGATTGTTGAGGAAAATACCTTAAAATATCAGTTTAAGATATTAAGATCTAAAAATAAATTGCAAACAGGACCTTATCAAAATATTTTAAAGAAAATATTCTAAAATTATTTTGAAATCGATTTCTGTTTTTTTTTAGAGTTTTAGAAAATGAATTGGGGCTTCAAATTAAAAAAATGAATTTTAAAATTTTAAAATCTCAACCAAACATGCCATAAGACCGACCCTCTCGGTCGGGGTCGAGGTACGGGAGATATCGATGATTGTTGAGAAAAATACCTTAAAATATCAGTTTAAGATATTAAGATCTAAAAATAAATCACAAATAGGATCTTATCAAAATATTTTAAAGAAAATATTCTAAAATTATTTTGAAATTGTTTTCTATTTTTTTTAGATTTTTAGAAAATGGATTGGGGCTTCAAATTAAAAAAATGAATTTTAAAATTTTAAAATCTCAACCAAACAGGCCATAAGACTAACCCTCTCGGTCGGGGTCAAGGTACGGGAGACTCTCGGTCCCGGGTTAAAGATCCTCGGCCGGGTGCAAAATTCCTCGATCGAGGTGCGATGATCTCTCGGTCTTGGGCTAGGAATTCTGAGTTGAGTGCAAAATTCCTTGATCGAGGTGTGATGAGCTCTTGATCTTGGGCTAGGAATGAGCTCTCGGTCCTAGGTTAGTCCCGGGCTAAGTTTCCTCAATCGGGTGTATGGGAGGGTTCAATTTTTTCAGTCTTGGACTAAGTTTCCTCGGTCAGAAATCGAACCTAGGTCAAACCTTTAGTCAATCATCAAGAACATCAAACTGCAGGTTTGATGATTTTGAATGGGCCATGATTCGTTGATCCAATGACATGGAAAACTTCGTCTAGTCCTAAGGATCATTTATAACATCCTCTCAATGCATCATTCAATCGGGATGATGTTTCATTCAACTCAAACAATTTTGAGGTAAAAAACGAATTTTTGATTTTTAAAATTTGAGGAGTGTAAGGAGATTACCAATAACTTCATTATGCCTTATAAGATCAAATGAAACCAAAACATGAAGACTGGTTGTTCGTTTTTAAACAATTCAAAAACTAATATTTTTTTTTTAAGAATTTAGTTTTTGATCAAATATAACCGGGATGGCTTGGAATTGACTTGAATATGTTCTTAATATCCTTAAAAATGTGTTAGAAAGGCTTTGGATTGTTGTACTTGAGTAATAATTCAAGAACATAAATCCGATTTTGAAAATTTTCAAAATCAAATTTGGGTATTTCTAATTTAGATTGATTGATTCAGTTTTGATTTGACAGAAAGCTTATAAATGACATTAAAATCGTTTCTCAATCAAGAAATTAAACAATCAGACAATATATAAGATCGGTCGAACCCAAAATATAAAAATTTCAATTTGAACTTGTAAATCAAATTACAAATTAGAGATCACTCCTCAACTATTTTAGAAGTTTTATGAATGCACATATTCGAGTTTTACAATCTCACGAAGATTAAAAATTTCAAGAAAAGCTCGAAAGTTTTAGTGGAGGATTTTGTTCAGGATTGATTGAGGGCTTGGAGTGGATTTTTGCCTTTAGTTTGCCTAGAAGAGGCTATTTATAGCCTCACAAGGTCGGTTGATCGACCAAGTGTATCGAATTTCAGTCAAAAGTCACCCGTTTTGTTTGTTCTTCATCCAACTTGATCGATCATTCAATGATGAGGCATATGATCATAGGTGAAATGATCACAGGGGTAGGTGATCATTTCAGCTTTTAAATTAGTCGATTTGGTGGACTAACGTCGGAGTTTTATCTTTGAGAAATCAAAGGTTTCGGTTGTTCATCATTTTCATTCGTCGCAAGGAAGAAGACAAACCAGAAGAGAACAACGTCGTTTCGGACCAAAGCGCGGACGCATGGGCGTTTTGTCTACATTTCGTCTACGCTTGGGTGTTCTGTTGCATCTAGGCTAACGACGTTGAGGCGTGTGTTAGTTGTTATGCTGCTTCGCAAACACGTGTCTCTTCCGTTGTAATGGGCGACGCCGCAACTGACTATTGGGCGTTACTGCAGGGGCAGAGCCAAGATTTGAAACCTACCTGGACTAATTTTTTAACAAAAAAATCTACCCGGGCTAGTTTTATAATAATATCAAACAAAGAGTCAATAAAGACGAGAAACAATTAATAACGACGATAAATTACCGTCGTTATTGATGAATGCATACATAATATCTGGGGCTACCTGGGCTACAGCCCGGGCCGGCTTGTACTTGGCTCCACCCCTGGGCGTTAGATAACATTACAACGCTCATACAATAGTTGTGAGGTCTGCTGCACTGATTTCTCTTGATTTCGGTTGTAAAGATTTTAGCTCTTTTCGAACTTTGGGGCTTGTTTGAAATTGATTTTTTCAATCCCTTTTGGCTCCATTTTAACCTAAAAAATATTTTGAATAAATATGACATTTATTTTATCTATTTATTTTAATTCTTTTAACTTCTTAAATTTATTTGAGATAAAATGTATACAACATTTATCTCAAATTATTATTTTTTTTTTTTTTTGTTATTATCTTAATTAATTGGGGTTCAATTATTATAATAATTAATTCTATTAACTATTTAATTATGTTTTGACCTTAATTTTAATTATATTTATTCAAAATAAATATTTTAAAAATTATAAATTGTGATAGGTAAAATCTAGTGCTTACAAAATGATAACTGATTATATACAAATATAATCAAAATAACGAAAAATTTATAAGAATTATTAGAGGATACATATAAAAGGGTCTATAGATAAAATTTCAAAATTCTTTATTCGAAAAATAAAAATAACTCTAGATTCGATAACACCATCTCTTTTACTAAAAAAAGAAGACGGGCACGAACTCAAAAATAATCACTAACACAACTGTAGAGTATAAGCAGCAGACGACCCATTAAAAATTAAAATTATTATTTATATTATAAAAATTCGAGATGACAAATCTGATCTATTTAAATGCCAAATAAACACACAATATCAACTCAAATCTGATCTAGTTAAATATTAAATAAACACACAATATCAACTCAAATCAAATCCACACCAAACACATTTATATCTATTTATATCCGCACCTAAATATAGTAAGCTTAATTAATTTATTTCATTCACACTAAAATGTATGAGAAGCCAGTCAATATACTTTGGAGAGTATTTACATATTATATATATATATTATATATATATATATATATGGAGAAACCAATAATTTTATATTTGAAAGTCACAAAATATAAAAGGTACTGTGATGTAAAAAATCAATAATTTTATATTTACTCTTCACACCTACACCATTTACAATATTGCCAATTACAAATCCTTTTAATTATTGTCTTTATCCCTTATTTGTTATTATTTTTAATTTAGGAAAAATATATGATATAATTTTTAATTTAGGAAAATAATATGATATAATTTATAATGTTTTTAGTAAAAATTAATAATATTTTCCTATAAAAACATTTTAAATACGAGTACCACTAAAACAAGTTCGAAATAAATTGTACACTTGATTAAAATAATATTGAAAAAAATAAAAATAAATAAATTATGACCTCTACATGTATGATCCATGTGTATTTTTTTAAAATCGAAATCAACTTAAAATTTTTCATCTTTTAAAACAGTATTTTTATTTTTATTAGTAATTTCTTACATCTTAACAATGAAATATGTACTGTTTTTTTAGATTTTATTTTTTCATCTTTTAAAACAGTATTTTTATTTTTATTAGTAATTTCTTACATCTTAACAATGAAATATGTACTGTTTTTTTCTTTCTAAAATTAAACAAATAAATGAAAATGAAAATGATTAATGGTTATTTATTTATTATATAAATTAAACTAATATCCTTAATTAGAATTAAACATAGATTTTTTATCTTTTAAGTGATAATATTTCTATTTCTATTTTTATAAATTAAATTATATGTTAAAAAAAATGTATTTTTATAATTAGAAACTTTACAAAATATCAACTTTATTAGTACTATTATCATGGAAAGACAATCGGACCCCATTTTGAACAATTCACAAAACCAAGTATTGAATTGGACCCACTATCTCCATAGCCTTCTAAACAAGAAGGCACCATCTCATCATCTTCATCATCATCATAAGATGTCTATTTTTCAATCTTAACTGTGGATTGATGCCAAAACCAAACCTTTTTTATTAATTTTTTCTGTCATCGTGGCTTGTGGGTCGTGGCTAACGTAAATGAAATCCCAATCTCAAGATTCGTCAAACAGTTGGAAGTTATTGGTCCTAGTGTGCGACTGATGCTCTCACTTATCGGATTCCCATGTGCAAGTTGGTAAAAAAGCTCCCTTTTTCAATTTCCATCTTTTTTTATTTAGTGGGTTAGGCTCTTCTTTTTCAGATTCAATACATTTCTTTACAAACCCTTTTTAGTCTCAAATGGGTTTGTCTCTGTTTTTCATTTCAACTGATGAATCAAGAGAGAGATAGTTGTGTTTCTTCGATGAACTGACTACCGGCCGGCCGAATTGAAGGTGGGTTTTTCTCCAATTTATCTAAAGGTTCAATCTTTTTCAATTTCCTATAATTCTTGATTATATAACGTAAAGATTTCATCTTTCCCTGTTG
This sequence comes from Impatiens glandulifera, assembly GCF_907164915.1. Lineage (NCBI taxonomy): Eukaryota > Viridiplantae > Streptophyta > Magnoliopsida > Ericales > Balsaminaceae > Impatiens > Impatiens glandulifera. The sequence goes on along the minus strand of NC_061862.1, from coordinate 15,342,674 downwards.
TGGGTTTGCTTAGATTTTACAATCTCATTCAAAGTACACTCTTTTTCTTTACATCGATCGAGATTTCTATAATATATTTTTTTTCAACAGAAGCTTCTTATACAAATTACTTGAGATCTTAGTTTATAAGATGGAAATCACTCTTCTGAAACCCGATCAGAGCAACAACAACAAGGATTTATTAATCAAAACCAGTAAATTGTCAATCTCCAAAGCAAGAAGAAGCATCGAGAAATCATTTGTTAAACTGAGTAGCAAAATTCCCCGACATATCATCAGCATAGAAGAAAAATACCTTCGACATTGCTTAGAACTGATATATGTAACCGCCTCTTTGAACAATCCATCTTGGGAGCCGATTTCTTCAAAGATACCATCTTTTCCAGCCATGACACCAATGATTCGCGGCCATGAAGATGGGGAATGGATTGTTGGTTCGATTACTCAGAGTAAGAGCATATTGAATATACTCAAAAGCTCTTTTAATCATAAAGATGAAACGACACACATAAGATTTGATTCGGGGAGGATTCAAACCACAAAATCCAGAGTTTCTGATTCAATAATGGGAATGGTTCAGCTTACATGGAAGGCAGGTTCTCCACATTGTGTTTTCTTATTAGATAGTCACAAAGAAGTTTATACGGCTAAAAGGAGTTCGGATTCAGTTTATGTTTTTCACCAGTCAGATACTATTGTGGGTAGGATGAGAGTATCCCAAACAGATTCGGAGATTAAGGAAACAGAGTTTGTTCTGTTCGGTGTTGACGATGATGATCTCATCAACGTGTCTAAAACCCAGATCCTTAAGAAGAAAAACAACAGTGGGTTGTTGCAAAGGAAAATCAATCAAGTTTTCAAGACGAATCGTTCATCAATAGAGTCAAACCGAGATTCATGTGTATGGCCTAGACAGGAGGATGATTATTTTTTACCCAATCTCCAACTTATTGCAGTTGTTATTAAAGAACAAATCCATACCCATCAAAAGGAAGAGGAAACAAAGGGTTGGGGATTAAAGTTTCTGAGAAGAATTAAGAAGATTAAGGAAGAAAATCTCGACATTGATATTGTGGTTCCTGCTGGAATTCATGGAGGTCCAAGAAACAAAGAAAGCGGTCCTTCGGGTCTCCTAGAAAGATGGAGATCGGCGGGGAGATGCGATTGTGAAGGTTGGGATATGGGTTGTTCATTTAAAGTATTTAAAACTCGGCCAACTGATACCACTTCTTGTTCTTCCCAACCTCGTTCATGTTCATCGTTTGATTTGTTCATAGAGGTATTAATTATTATTGTTATAACTAATAATATGTAAATGTTATTAGCACATGCATAATTTTCTCTATTAATGTAGGGCTCAAGTGAATCCGCGGCGGCGATCAGAATAACTAACGTCGACGATAGATTGTATACAACCCGTTTTGAATCGGGTATTTCAGCTTTGCAGACGTTTGCAACTGCAGTTGCGGTTATTCATTGTAGGAGTCCTCAATTGAAAACGCAGCAAGATCAAGATTTTTAGCTTTAATAATAACTAAAATACAATAATTGATTAGAGATTTCAGTTTATTTAGTTATTGACAGTCACTATATTTATTAATAATTGCAATAATTTGTATGTAATTGTAAACTATATATTAGTGATTGCTATTAGGCAGACATGATTGTGTAACCTGTAATACTTCAATTGAGAATAACATACAAATTTTACTAGAGATGCAAATATGGCATGATTCATCGGAAAAAAAGTTCAATCAGTGGTAGTATTTCGAGTGAAATATATTATTTATGTAAGTGTTATCGCGAGCAATCTAAATTCACTGTGGGAACGGAGTCTCAATTAGCTTATGGGATGATGTCTGGTACAGAGTTAAATGTCTCGTTGTGATGTTTTCACATTACAATTTGTAAGAATGTCACTTTAAGGACATGTTTGATCATCTGTTTATCGATTTTGTTAGTCGAATCAGATATAATAGGAGGGCATAATGAGGTAACACTGACAAAACATAGATTATTTTTATGTGGATATTGTTATAACTTGTATACTGAATTGTCTCTACGAGTGCGGTTGAGAGAAGTTGTGGGAATTCAAAATTCATTAAAATTTCGTTCTTTGACTGGAGTACTATTCATGATAAGATTTTGAGTCGTTGTAGAATGTGTGGAGGTTGAATCAACATTTCACATTTTCTATATTGTTTTTGGGTAACCGATATTTGAAGCATTTTTTGAAACATAAAATTTAGTTGGTTTCTCGAAGTATTGAGAGGTTTGGATCAAGATAGTAGATTGTCTTTGTTTTTTTATATCATACTTTATTTCATTCCACTTAAATGCTCATTCTTTTAATATGTAATAGATGTTTTCAAAAATAATAATAGTAGTTTTTTTTATTATCAATTTTAAAGTTATTACAATAATCTTAACCAAAGGAACTCTCTTGTCATAAATACCATGAATTAATGAAAAAGAGTGTTTTTTTTTATAATAAAAAGAACATGATTACAAAGACAGCTGTCTTTTAATAGAGGAGGCATTAGTCAAAGAGAAGTTGGTAAACCCCATTAGTGTTCTCATTAAGTGGCTCAGTCTCACTGTCGTTTCCTTTGAAAGGTTATTATCAACGTTATGGGAACAAATTCAAATTTATACAACTTTTTCCAAAACTACTAAAAGACAAAGCTTGGAGCCAAGATTTTCAAATAATCAATTAATAGTGGCCAAGACTTTTCTTTTCTTTTGACAATAAGCACATCAATTCCTTAAAAAAAACAAAATCAAAACAACTCTTCAAAGTCCATACAATAATTTGTAAAACAAACAAACAAACAAACAAAACAAAACAAAAACATCTTTAAATTCCACTAGTACAAGGTGACAATCAAAGCCCAAACATATATGCACAAAATCTCCAAAAGACATACTTAGGGGGTGGTGGTGGTTTAAATTTACAAGGCCTAGTTTGGATTAATTGTTCCACTATCACTGCCTTCTCCAGTAAGTGTATGTCCTGGATCCTGCATTGTGAATTGACCAAGTTTACAAACATTAATCTAATGAGAAAATATCTGATTGAAAACTGGGGATACAGAAGAACACTTACTTCCACTCCCCATTTTATATAATCCGGAGATTCGCATGCTTTATACTCGTCAACCAGGCTCATTAGTACGTCTCTTGATTCATCAAACTCGGACAGATCATTGTCCTGCCATTGTCCAATTTTTCTTTTTCTTTTAATGAACCAATCAATGAAAATAATAAAACTGTTCCGCAACATAGACAGAAACTTACCTCAAACATTGGGAAGTTCCTATAACTGTCAATAAAGGCTTGCCTTTTCCTCAACTTCTCATATTGACTCAGGCACTTGCTGAAGAGGTGCCGAATGCTAGTATGACTTGCCAACATCAGACCACTCACCTAAAACAGGTGAAGGGTATAATTCAGTGAAATTTCAGACAAGTACTACATCCCAATCCATAATAATTTACAATAAAAAAAGGAATCAAGTACAGCCTCACCCTATGAGATGTTTGAACATAAGGAGATTTCCTGGACAGTGCGACCTGCAAAGTAACATATAAAGAAGGTTGGTTTATCCCAATCTGGGAACGGAAAACTTATGAACGGAATGGTTGATAAGAATACTAAATGCATTGACGACACTTGCCTGAATACTTGCTGGGCCCCATTCAATAAAATTGACAAGTTTTCTTTCACGTATTCTCTGTAAACTTTCATGGACCTGGTTTAGAAACAGGAAGAAGTTTTAAGCATTAGTTCAAAGAAGAGAATGCATACTGGTCAAGGTTTTGCAATGTATCAGCCTTCATATCACAGAATCTATTAACCCTGTTAACAAATTGATAGTGAATAGTTTAATAAATGTTCATGACACTTATATATGATGTATTGATTCTTGTATTACTGAAAGAAACAAGCATTAACAGTCCTACAGCCTATCATGAAGTGAACAATTAAAGGATAATTGTCTGCAAACAAAAAGTGACAAATCAAACATTTGTCTTTTAATCACTGTCTTCACACGTATCCTAAAACTTATCGCCATGTTTCATTACACGGTAAGATCAAAGGAGGACACGCATTGGAGGTTAAAAATGCAGATGTAAAATTTTACCCAATAGCAAATATAAAAAATTCTAGCAACAGCTTCTCAAAGTCCTAGAAAGTTAGCCAGACTCGTATATTTTCCAAAGTAATCATGATTTAAATCAGCGAATTATCTATTTGTCACTGGCAGCTTAACCTTGCTTTTTCGGTCAAAGAAGTCAACCTGTGTAAGTATTGAAAAGGCAACAAAAATTATTTTGTTCCCAGGGGATCGTGTAGTAGGGCATCACACAGTGACAAGAGTTGTCTGTTTGCTGGTTGAATTTTATGAGAGTTGATAATTCCAACTGAAATCGCTACTAAATCTTACCTGAGTAGGATCTACTTCCCCTTGAATAATATTCAAAATTGATATGTATTTTGCCTGGCTTGCCTCTTTTGTTCGAGCATACGAAGATACCATTATGTTCTTTGTCTGCAAACAAGTATAAATATGCATACAAAATGTTCATTAGGACAACACAGTCAAAAGATTCATGGGAATGACTTAAGAATACAGCATCATGCCTGGAGAAGTCTCCTCATAACATCCAAGACAGTAGTTTTACGAATCATATTAGCCTGCATGACAATGGAATATCTTACACTTCAACATTCAAAGAACTCAATTATAAACCCAACATATAAGTTTAATGAGAGATGCTACCTAATTGGACTATGATTGTTGACAAGTTACCTGTCTCTCCACTGTAAGTGGCGTATAACCTGTCATTAGAAAATGACATCTTGGTGTGGGAACTAAGGAGGCAAGAAGGCCAACCAAGTCGTTATTCATGTAACCAGGATAGCGCAGGGTGGTTGTGCTAGCAGACATTACAGTTGAAACCAATGAATTGGTTTGAGCAAATGTAGGATTTGAAAGATGAAGGCGCTCCACAGCAATTCTGTTGAGTGCAGTGTTGTCAAGGACAACAACACAGTCAGCATTTAAAGTGAGACGTTTAAGCGTTAGTAGTGAGTTGTAAGGCTGGACCACCACATCACTAGTCTCCATCTGATTAGGGAATACACTGTATGTTTGTATAAGCTTTTTGCTGTATCGATCATTCAGAGTCTCCAACAAGTAAGAACCCATACCTGCATACAATTGACAAATTAATGGCACAAGATAAATTGAAAAGGAACTCGTCTCTTTTAATGAACCACCCAAAACTTTGTGAAACAACTTAACCTAATTTCTAAGACGCATGTGTTGAGACAAACTTACAATTAACAGTATCCCTAAATCTATTTAGTTTGTGAACACATTTCTATTTACCTAAATGATTCTTGTGCTCTATATATGCAAATGAAGCAGTACATCTTAGACAACAGTTTGTATTACTAAAGCGTCGCAAAGTCAAGCATGTGGCCAATCGACTTCTTACAATGCAAATAACGTTTCAAATAAAAAGATAGGGGGAAAGATAAATGATTAATGAAAATGCCTCAACATCATGCAACTTAGTGGAGGTTATGATTACTAAAAGCAATACACGAATATAATAACCCAAACAAGTTATTCAGATCACAATCTTCCACCACCGAAGCAGGCATGAGTACATTTTTTTTAAAAGATACAACTTTCATTAACCAATGGGTCGTGAAGATAGGCATGACTACATTTTAGAACTATAAAAATAAAGAATCATGATTTCCCCTTGAATTAAGCAGTTAAATGACATTTAATACGAGCTTCATGGTAAATTACATAAAAGTGAGTAAGACTGTTGCATTTCTACCATGTTTAAGGATTTCAGAACAGGAAAAAAAATGATATGAGAGGACTATACCAGAACCAGTCCCTCCAGCAATTGAATGGCATAAAACAAAGCCCTCAAGACTATCACTTCCATCAGCTTCTCTGTCAATCATGTCCATGATATCCTCCTCAACACCTTTTCCCTGATAATATAAACAACAGTTAATGCTCCATCATTCAACAGTTGAGGATAAATCAATATAGAAAACAAATATATGTACAAACTCCATCCTTTCCCTGACTCTAAACAGAAATTGCATGGATAATGGAACATGCAAAGTGATGGACATGATTGATCCTTGTTATGAAAATATACATACATTAAAGTCACAGTTTATATGAAAACAAAATTAATCTAGATTAATATGGATAATATCATTGAGCAGTTGAGGAAAACTAAAGACAAAGATCAAATATGCACAAACTCCAAACAAAGGTTCCAATCGGACTACCAGGACGTTTTACTAAAAAATAAGTTTACCAGTTGCACAGTATCAAGACAAATCAAATATTAGAAGAATTTAACAAAGTAACCTGGTCATAGCCACTGGCCCAGTTGTTCCCAGCACCTCCTCCATGATCTGAAAGAAAAATATTCTCATGATTGTAGAGATTCTTATAATCACCATTCTGAATCCCATTAATGACCCTAGGCTCCAAATCAATCAATAAAGCTCGTGGTACGTAGTGCTGATCATCTGCTTGGTAGAAGAAAACATCTTTCCTGTCACCCCCCTGCAGAAGTTAAGACTAATCGTCATTCAGATGAAATGATGCATCTTTCCTACAAATCATACATGAATGTGGAATGAAGTCGTAAATCTGGTATTTTGAAATCATAGGGTTATTAAAGATAGGTCTACAATTAATAGGACACAAACATAGGTCTACAATTAATACAAGAGTAAAGATCTTAGCAAGCTGCAAGTCCCTCTCAACATAGTATTAAAGTTAAAACTATTGAGACATTAAAAGATAAAAAGGCAAGTGAATCAACTACAACAACAAATGGGTAGTTCAATAAAGTCATGTTCTCTCCTGAACCCCAGGAACTAGGTTAATTGGGTAGGAAGAAAGATGATAGGAAGTGAACCTGGGTGGCGAAATCTTCAAGAATACCGTCTTTGCTGATGCCGTGTTCGAGGCATAGCTGCTTCCAGAATTCCATTCCGATCTGGTTCCCGCATTGTCCAACTTGCAAAGTGATTATCTCTCGCGGCATTTTTGCTTGGTTTCTGGAAAGTTAATAGTCTATGGAGTGAGTTAGGGCGGATCTATATGAAAATGGGGTTTCTCTCTCAAAAGGCGGGGGCTTGTGTTTTGAAATGGATAGAGGGATTCATCCAGCGAGCGAAACTTCACACTTCACTCCCCGCGGCAAATCTTACAAAGGGATTTGTCCAATTTTTTTTTTGAACTTGAAAGAGGAAGGAGACAAAGACCTTGTTTGATAAAGTTTTTTAATTAATTATTTAAGTTAAATGATTACACTATATGAAAAATAAAATTTTTGTTAGTAATTTATTTGGTTTATGATACAATTGTAAATTTTATATATTTAAATGTTTACAAGTAGATTGCCCATAACGCATTAGGGCAAACACGAACATTTCGAATAACACACTTTCGGCCCATTTATACGGATTAAATCTATAGGTAATTGGATAATTATCTCAAACCCGGATTATAATTAGATAATTACCCATGAAACCTAACTTTCGAATTGTTTCAATAGATCAAAATGTTAATATTAACCATGATTACATATGTAAACAATAGTATTAGAACCGATAAATATTTCATTAATTATAGATAACTTATAAGATCTTTTAACAATAGTTACAATAAAACTGAAAATACCCACTACTAAATGAGATAAGATTAAACTACAATAAAAGTGCAAAACATTTGCACTAGTATAAACTTAATAATAAACTATCATTAACCATCTCTCCTTTAAACTATATTGCATTATCATCTAGATCATATTAGTCAATACCCATGACACTTCTCAATTTCTCAAAAATTTACATCTTCAATGTCTTAGTCATAATATATTAATATTTGAACTTTGTTCATCAGTCCTGTAATGCACAAGTTCTATCCAATTTTCATTGGACAAATATCTGATATAATGATAAAGAATGTCTATATGTTTGTTTCTCTCATGTCTTACATCATTTTTAGATAGTCTAATCGTAGAAAATGATCACAATACATCATATTGCATTTCTTTTGTAAATATGAGAACATCTAAAATCATCTTCATCCATATAGCCTGACATACTCTAAAAATAATTGCAACTAATTCCGTTTCAGTGGTAGACAATGTTACAATTTGTTGTTTTTTTTAAGACAATGCCATAACAACTCTTCCCATCATAAAGACACATCCAAAAGGGTTTTTTCTATCATTCATATCTCCAACATAATTATGATACGATTTTAGAAATAAATGAGAAGAAAATACCACCTCGCCGGAATGAACGAGAGATGCCGATATGATATTAAAAGATTAGATTGTTAGAGTATAATATAATATATTTGGAAGATATTATCACAATATTATAAATTGTAATAATATCAATATTATAAATTGTGATAATATCAATATTATATTATTTATTTTCCTTATATATCAATTATAATGTCTATATAATAGACCTAATTTATGTAATCATACATAACAATTCAATACAATCTTTCTCGCTTTAGTTTAACATGGTATCATAACCTTGTTATCGTTCTTGAGTCAATCAAGTGATAGTCTTCCGCTGCCTCCATCAATGATTACCTTAGTCATTGATGGAGGGATCTAATAATTTATTATTAATTTTATTTTTTGTCGGTGATCTTAAGTAGCTTATCTAGGGTTTTGAATTTCATTTGAGTGTATTTGTTTTCGTCTAGTTGGATTGGGGATTTTGGTAGCTTGGTGGAAATGAGTTTGGTTGTTTTGTTCTTAAGTGAGGAGGGTAACTTGGACGGATCAAAAGTTAATTTGGTTGAATTAACTGGTTTAGAAGCATGTTGGTTTTATTATTAGTCTTGGAGGAGAGAAAATCGGAAGTGAGTTGTTGAAGCTTGGTTTGATTGGTCTTTGTTTGATTGGTTTTGGTTTTGGTTATTTTGTTGAGTGTAGGGAGTTGAATTTGGTTTGGTGTTTTCCTATTTTGAGAAACTTGGTTTGATTGGTTTTGGTGGTTGTTGAGAATAGGGAGTTGAATTTGGTTTGAGTTTTCCCTAAGTATGGTTTGATTGGTTTTGGTTGTTGTGGGTTGTTGATTTCAGTTTGTTTTTTGGAGGAATTTGTGAAACTTAGTTTGATTGGTCTTGATTTGGTTGTTAATTGAAGAAGTGTTGTTTTTCCCGTGCATGGTCAATGGATTGGAAGAAGAGAAGAAAGAGAAGAAAATTAAGAATGATGCGTAACTTCTTATTGTTCGTTTCCGTTTTCTGATTGTCAAACTCTCAATGTTTATTGTTGTTGCATTGTGAGTTTGAGTGGGATGTTAGAGTATAATATAATATATTTGTAAGATATTATCACAATATTATAAATTGTGATAATATCAATATTATATTATTTAGTTTCCTTATATGTCAATTATAATTTCTATATAATAGACCTAATCTATGTAACCATACATAATAATTCAATACAATATTTCTATTTTTATTTTAACATAGATGAGAGAAGAAAATCGAGATACGCTCTTAGTCATTTTATATCCCAATAATGATGAATCTAGATGAGGATATAAACCTCAATAGAATCTTTCTATTACAACTATTTGAGTGAGGTGGCTAAAACTACATAGACTTAAATACATATAAAAGGAAAGTTCAGAAACTGACAAAAAAAAAAAAAGTCTAAAAGAAAGGAAAATACAAATGGTAAACAAACCTAAAAATATATTAGTTTTAGATTAGGTGGTCTTAATTCCTCCACATGTCACGTACTCCGTCCTATCAAGTACATTTTATAACATTACTCCCCCTTCAACAAATCGACGTCCTTGCTAATTAGAATCTGATCTATTTTCTAACTACTTCACTTCAACTTCTTTTTCGAGAATCAATTTCCCTTTTATTGAGGGATTCTCAACATTGATTCAAAGCTACATCTAGACTTCTTCTGCAATTGGACAATTGCTCTAGTTGTAGTCAAATCATATTCTTATCCATTTTTGCTAATATTAGTGACTTTAGAATAATCAATGATTGGAGTGGATTTAGAGCTGTCATGATTTCTTATAGTTTCGGTTGTGGCAGCAATAATTCAACATGAGGGGTTTGAGAATCATCCATTAACTTTATATTTTGTATGGCTTGCGTTGCAAGACATTTCTCCTTCAGATACTCCACAACAACTATGAATGCAGAATCATTTTTAACGGAATGCTTTATAATGTTAATCAGTGTACTAAGATTTGCCTCAACATACTTAGCTCTCACTATATGGTGCAAGGTTTTTGTCAGGGTAAACATCTCTTTTGCGATATCAATAAGAGATTTATTTGGCAATATGTAACTAATACTCCCATCTTTTGCACGGACAATCAAATCTCCACTCATAAGGTCCTACAACAACAACGAACTGTTGAGCATTGAGATCAACATTTTGCAAACCATACATTTGAAGATATGAATCCTCAATAAATATTTCTTTCTCATACAACTGAATGCAAAGATCATAACTATGTTTGTAGGCCTCTGTCAGAGGATCAACTACATCAAGTTGAGATGTTGAAGAACACAACCTGATTCGTAACATGTTATACATATACAAGAGATATTGTGTATCTTCTCTAACATATTTTTATCACTTCACAATGAAGGGAACAAAGTCTCCAATCTGTTTGTTGATATGTTTTGTTGGCTTTCCCAAAGGTGAGTAAGAATATACTTCAAACTATTTTTTACCAGTTTAACACCTTTGAAGCTTGTAAAGTATCAAACATGTTGTAGACGAATATGTCAAAGTCCCTCTAAAGTCATAAAATGCTACGGTCTAAGCTATGAGTAGTTTTTTTTTGTCGGATCTTTGAGAACTTTCATGAGATAAAAACCAATATGAATATGGCACTTCATTGCACCACAACAAAATCTTCAGCTCCAGTTGAAATTTGGATCACACAAGTCAAGTTTTAAAATGATTGAGCTCCACATCAATCACAACTTTATTAACACTTCTTAGCTTGACAGCTAGCAACTTCAAATCATTGACATTATACACCAACTTGAAAGGAGTATCCTCCAATAAAAATGCCTCCAAAGGTGTTTGTAGATGAAACAAGCATCACTACTTTGTCGTCCAACATGCTCTAACGACTGATTTGAGTTGTTAATAACCATTTTATATGCATCCTGGGAGTGAGGTACATAGGGAATGTGCAATGTCACTTTATCTTTTGTTTTTATGGCCTTCACATCTCTTGTAACTACTATCATCTTTTCCTTAGCTGCTCCCATTACCAGATTCAAGTTGTATTTAGGAACTGACTTGCTTTGTTTTAAGTTCATCGGTTGGATGATAGGTGTATCGCAAATCAAAAGACCGAAATGTTATAGTAAACCCTTCTTAAAGCCTTCCCATGTAAAAGCTATAATTAGATTTCTCGACTATAGATAAGAGATATACCACGATCTTGCATATCTAGAAAAATGAATCAATGTTATTCTAACCTTAGTCACATTCATCGTTCGATCGCCTCGGAAATGTTGGGGAAAAACCCTGACAGAACCACAAAAGAAAAAACAAACTGAAAGAACACTAACAGAATTTGATAACGGAGTTCGGCCAAAATGTTGCCTACGTCTCCGAGCACTAAGGCTATCAATTAATAAGGAAGAAGAGATACAAATTTGGGTGCAATAAACCAAAGAGGGGAGAGTTTCTTTTATACACTAAGAAACTTCCCCAACTCCCATCATCTTCCGATGTGGGATTTCTGCTAATTGTGAATATAGTTTCTTTTATATACTAAGAAACTTCTTTCACTCCCATCATCTTCCGATGTGGGATTCTAATTGTGCCAAAAACAACAAATCTCCACCTTGACACAATATCCAAATACTAATCTTCAATATTAAAAAATAAACCTTCAGTGCTTCCAATTGGCGCTCTTCAGCGCCGACTCAAACGCGGAATGTGTTTACCAAATCTAAACAATTAGATTTGGTTTTCCCCATGTCTTTCATCTCGAACTCTCTACCCAATTGAGCCTTCAATTTGTCAACTTCATATTGGCTCTTTGATGCTATCAACATATCATCAACGTACAAGAGTAGATAGATGTAAGACTCATCTTACAATTTGCGCAAATACACACATGAACTGAATCTGCTTCCTGTGTACTTGTGCTCCATCATAAACTTGTCAAGTCGCTTGTACCATTGTCTCGACGATTGCTTCAACCTGTACAATGATCTGTTCAACTTGCAAACCCAATTTTCTTTATCAGCAACTTTGAATCCATCTGGTTGATAAATGTAGATTTCCTCATTCAAATGACCGTGTATGTCTGCGGTCTTCACATCTGGTTGAGCTAGCTCCAAATTCATCTGCGCTACCAAGGCCAACAAAATTCTAATGGAAGAGTGTTTAACAACAGGAGAAAGTACCTCATTATAATCACCTCCTTCCTTCTGAGCGTAGTCTTTAACTACCAATTTTTCCTTGTAGCGAACATCAAATTTTTCAGGAAATCCTTCTTTCTTAGCAAAGATCCATTTACCACCAATAGCCTTCTTCCCTTTTCGTAGATGCGTCAACTTGCATGTCTCATTCTTCTGAATAGATTGCATCTCATCTTCCATAACACCTCTCCTTTTTCCATTTTCAGTACTTCAACTGACATCTGGAAAAGTGGATGGAACATCATCTACAACTAGAAGTGCATAGGCCGCCATGTCAACAAACCGACCTGGTTTTTGAATAACTCGTCTTGGCCTATTCACAGCAATTGATTCACATTGTTCTGAAGGTTCTTGGGTCAGAACCTCTTCCTCATTTAACTCTTCGTCTGTCGTCGGAGAGTCACTTCTAGTTGGGCTTATCTTTATCTGCTCAAACTCCACCTGTTGCGGAGTACAATCAATTTTGTCTGGTGTTACCTTATTCAACATTGAATAATCATCAAAAGTAACATCTCTACTGATAATGGTTTTCTTTGCATCCAAACACCAGAGGCGATACTCTTTAACTCCCGTAGTAAATCCCATAAAAAGAGTCTTCTTTCCTCGTGGATCCAACTTTGATTCAACTACATGATAATATGCAGTAGAACCAAAAATATGCAAAGAATCATAATCAGTTACAGGTTTTCCAGACCATACCTCTAATGGAGTCTTGCCACCAAATGCAGATGATGGTAGGCGATTTACCAAATGTTGAGCGTATGACACAGCTTCTGCCCAAAATTTCCTGTCTAACCCAGCATTAGACAACATACATCGAACTTTCTCCACCAATGTCCTGTTCATACGTTCCGATACTCCATTCTGCTGTGGTGTTTTTCTAACTCTGAAGTGTCGAACTATGCCACACTCTTGGCATAACTTCTGGAATGGATCATTCTTGTATTCTCCACCGTTATCAGTCCGGAGAACTTTGATCTTTCTTCCTGTCTCGTCTTCAACTTGAGTTTTCCATTTAAGAAAAATCTCAAACACTTCACCTTTGTTCTTCATCGTAAACATCCATACTCTTCTGGAAAAATCGTCAACAAAAGTATCAAAGTAATGTCTACCTCCAAGAGAAGGAGTCTTGGCAGGTCCCCAGACATCTGAGTGCACATAATCCAAAATGCCCTTGGTATTATGCATAGCAGTGCCAAATTTTACTCGCCTTTGTTTTTCCAGAATACAATGTTCATAAAAATCTAACTTACAAACTTTTGTACCTTTCAATAATCCTTGCTTGACAAGAGTTTGCATAGATTTCTCACCAGCGTGCCCCAATCGCATATGCCATAACTTTGTTGCCTCTAATTCCTTACTGCTCCCGGAAGTTGATACACATGATGTCCCATTAACTGTACTACCTTGATAGTAATACAAATTATTACTCTTTTTGATAGCTTTCAACATCACTAGCGCTCCAGATATTACCTTAAGAACTCCATTTTCCAATTTCACATGTAGGCCTTTCGACTCCAAGGCCCCCAAAGAAATGAGATTATTTTTCATATTCGGTATGTACCGAACATCTCTAATAATTCTGGTGGATCCATCATCATTCCTCAGCTTGATTGAACCCATCCCCTTTATTTTACATGTATTAGCATCTCCCATGTAAACAACTCCACCATCTAGCTCCTTAAAGTCAAAGAACCACTTTCGAACTGGTGTCATATGATAAGTGCAGACTGAGTCCAATATCCACGCATCAGGATGTGATGTTGTGTGTGACATCGATAAAGAGTATTCTGAATCTGCATCACCTTTGTTTTCTGCAACATTCGCATCTTCAGAATCTTTCTCTTTCTTCTTTAACTTTGGGCAGTTAATCTTCCAATGTCCTTTCTCACGACAGAAAGCACATTCATCTTTGGCAACTCTACTTTCAGATCTTCTTCCTTTCCCTTTTGATTTGCTCTGCTGACGGCCCCTGACCATCAATGCTTCATCTGCTGTATCTACTTTGTTTTTCCTTTTATCCTGCTTTCTCAATTCATGACTATATAAAGCAGAACTTACAGCATCAAGAGAAACATTTCCCTTCCCATGAAGTAACGTTGTTTCTAAGTGTTCAAATTCATCAGGAAGGGACGATAGCAACATCAAAGCCAAATCTTCATCCTCAAACCTAACGTCAAGGTTTAACAAATCCGCTACTAACTGATTAAACTTAGTTATATGCTCATTAATCGTAGTACCTGATTGGTATTCAAACCGGAACAGTCGCTTCTTCATAAGGAGCTTATTCTGACCACTCTTCTTCAGAAATTTATCCTCCAATGCTTGCCACAGCTTCTGTGCAGAAGTTTCATTCTTCACAGCATACTTTTGCTCTCTGGACAGGCACGACCGAATTGTTCCGCACGCCAACCGATTCATGATACTCCACTCTTTTTCTTCTATACCATCTGGCTTTCCGACCTCAATAGCAACATCTAGACCCTGCTGAAAAAGACAATCTAGAACCTCACCTTGCCACATGCCGAAATGCCCAGTTCCATCAAAGATCTCCACCGCAAACTTCAAGTTCGACATCGGTGTCCTCGTCCAGGATGACGAAGGAGTTGACGCCCCTTTTGAAGACTCCACCATGCCAAGGACGAACCTTCGGCTCTGATACCACTTGTTGGGGAAAACCCTAACAGAACCACAAAAGAAAAAAACAAACTGAAAGAACACTAACAGAATTTGATAACGGAGTTCGGCCAAAATGTTGCCTACGTCTCCGAGCACTAAGGCTATCAATTAATAAGGAAGAAGAGATACAAATTTGGGTGCAATAAACCAAAGAGGGGAGAGTTTCTTTTATACACTAAGAAACTTCCCCAACTCCCATCATCTTCCGATGTGGGATTTCTGCTAATTGTGAATATAGTTTCTTTTATATACTAAGAAACTTCTTTCACTCCCATCATCTTCCGATGTGGGATTATAATTGTGCCAAAAACAACAGGAAAAACTACTCTGCTAAAATAAGACACCCTTCTACATCAACATCATCAAACTTCGGGAAGTCTACCTTCGTCAACCGTATTAGTGGTTCATACGAAATTTCTCATTACGGTCCTATTTGGGAGGATCCTGCTTCGTTAGAAGGCTCTATACCTTCTTTACTAGAGAGAACATGAAACTGCTCTTCAATGGAACCCACTTTGGTTTCGATCCATTTTTTACTTCGTCAAGCGTTTGAGAGATCGATGGGACACACATATAGATTCGTTATTCGATTAATGTCTCGTTTCGACCATTGTAAGGAACGACGACTCTTATACCAATTGATACAATTTTTTAAATAAATAAGAAGAGAATACCACCTCGCTGGGATGGACGAGAGATGCTGATAGGATATTCAAGGATTAGATGAGAAGAAAAACAAGCTATTCTTTTAGTCATTTCATATCCCAATAATGATGAATCTAGATGATATTATAGATAGGGGTGTTCAATATTTGGCCTGAACCGAATATTTGACCGAATTCGAATTTCATTTTCGGTTTTCGAATCGAATTTCAAACTAATTCGAATTCAAATACGGTTTTCGAATTGGTTTTCGAGTTTGGGTTTCAACTCAAAAACCAAACCGAAAAACAAATTCATTTCTTATTATTTATTCTTCCAAACTTAGCTTAAGAAAAAGTTCAAAATAATCAAATTAGAATATTTTGAATTCAAGATTTAATAATAAAAGAAAAAGAAAACAATAGCACCAGTGGTCTAGTGGTAGAATAGTACCCTGCCACGGTACAGACCCGGGTTCAATTCCCGGCTGGTGCAATTTATTTTGAGTTATACTAGTTCCAAAAAATAAAAATAAAACGAATTTAGTTCAATTCCCGGCTGATGCAATTTATTTTGAGTTATACTAGTTTCAAAAAATAAAACGAATTTAGTTTGAATTCGAATTCGGTTTGGTTTTCAAATTGGCTAAAAAATATAGAAATTCGAATAAACCGAACCGAAGAACTCAAAAATCAAACCAATGAACACCCTTAATTATAGACCTCAATGAAATCTTTTTGATGCAATTTATTTTGAGTTATACTAGTCTTATTGTTTCAACATGTACGTACTCCTCTGTCCGACCATTTACATTTGATTTTATAGTACACAATGATGATATAATTTACTTATTAAATTCCTTTAAATATATGTCAATTCTTCATGGTGGAGATGATGATTCCTATATAATTAATGCAAACAACTAAAACTATATTGCCATTATTAAGAGTGTTTGAGCAATTACTAATTGGGTGAGGTGGCCAAAACGATAGGGGTCTAAATACATATAAAAAGAAAGCTTAGAAACTGATAGAAAGAAAAATCTAACAAAAAGGAAAATACAATGGTATACCTAAAAATACCTAAAAAGATATTAGTTTTAGATTAGACGGTTTAATGTCTCCCCATCACGTACTCCTCCGTACGACCATTTACATTTGATCTTATAGTACAAAATGATGATATAATTTACTTATTAAATTCCTTTAAATATATGTCAATTCTTCATGGTGGAGATGATTATTCCTATATAATTAATACAAACAACTAAAATTATATTGCCATTATTAAGAGCGTTTGAGCAATTAACCTAACCACCTAACAAATTTACAACCATATACACATAATCCAATTGACCAAAATAATATTACAATCCAAGCATATAACCAAAGCACAAAAATGAAAATTAATCACTTTTCATATAACCAACCACTTCCCATTTATATAATTTCACGAACTTAAACATCGTTTCAAAATTATCAAAACCAAAAACATTGTTTCTTAATGAACTTAAATAGATAAAATTCAAAACCATTGAACTTACAGTTAACATTGTTTCCACTAAACTTAAACATGTTTAAAAAAACCCATTAAATCAACTCACATTTCAACTATTTAAATTTCTTTTTCTCTATTTCACTTGTTCATCTAATTACATTTTCCTTTCAATTACTTCTTCTTGTAATTTTCGAGTTGACAGTGCTTCTCTACCTCTCCACATCAGGCCTCTGCTCGTTTACACCAACTACAATGGATTCATATCCTCTTCCTCTTCCACTTTCAATTCAATTTCAATTCTAATTCTAATTCTAATTCTAATTCTAATTCTAATTCTAATTCTGATTCTAATTCCAATTCTAATTACACCTATTAAAGATGTGTTATGAATGCATATACTAAACAAACTTTATATCTTACCTATTATTCTACAATTTGAATGTAGTTGCACTTGTCGTACCTACTAATAAAATTTATGTGGAAGTTGTACTATTCGCACATACAGATAAAAATCTGTGTTGATATATTTATGTCATCCTGCATTTATGTGGTCTGTATTGATATAATTACACTATTTTTCATCTCTATGGATATAGTTACTCCATCATTCATCTATGTGGTTACATCATTAGGTATATGTGTGGAAGTTCCTACATATTCATGACCAACAAATTAAATATTTATATACATTAATAACAAAAAAATATATTAACATGCATTTTGATAACCTGTATTATCTCTAATTTGACAACTTTTTATTGTTGTGACCTTCTTGTCCATAAATAGAACAATGCATTATGATTCCTCTTTTAACCATCTTTTTATGTGACTTCGGTTCTTTAGGGGTCCATCTTATATTCTTTTTCAGTCTTCCAGTTGACTTTCCTACTTTGGAGGTAAATATTTAATTGAATCTCACTATTCCAATGGCATACTAATGGCTTGCACAAAATTTGTGTTCAGCCTCTTGAAAAAATATTTTGGACAACAGCTAATAGTCACTATAATTATAAGAAACATTTAAAAATTAAATAATTTACTAAATATATAAAAACAACATTTATATCTAAATAATGACCAACAATAATACATTTTGCATATCATACATTATAGTCAATCCAACACCATCAATGAAAGTCTATCAAATATCTTTGGATAAAAGATAAGAAACCAGTTTCATGAGTTTGTACTTTTGGTTTTTACCACTGCCCATGCGATAGGGTATAACTGATTGTTTCCATCTCAGTTAATTGCAGACAACAAATGGCTCTTAAAAATAGTTTTCAAGAATCAATTGTCCACTCCTATAATAGGTCTACAATCAGATAACTCAAAACACATATTTTTTTTTGAAAATATACCTCATTTGTGTCTTCATCTCTTTAACTTCAACTCAATAGTTGAACCAAGATTTCTATATTTCTATGTCTCCACATAGTTAAATAGTCTTTGATACTCTTTTAGACCATCACCTTTAATTTTTTACAAGATAAGTTTCTTAGTTCTAACAACCTTCGAGAGAGTTACTTCAGCATTCAGTTATGTCTTGCATAATTCCTTGAGAACTCTAAGTGTCGTCGACAAATCAAATTATTCATAAAATGATTTAAATAATATGGTAATAAATTGGCTAAGCAAATCTTGATAATTAATATAGTTTTCAAATTTAATGTAATTCTTTAAATAAAATTTAAACTTTTATATATTAATAATTTTATAATTTAGAACGTTAATTATTCTAATAGTACAAAAATAAATAAAAAAAATCAAACATATTGATACGTTGTCCAATATTAAGTTTAATAAAAAGACATTGTTTTACAAACAAGGCATAACCTTGCATTAATGAGATTGCAAATGGAATAGATGTTAGCAGGTAATAAGTTATCATAATTTTACAATCTATATATATATATATATAATGATGCTTAAATTTGAAAGTGTCTGGATTACCGAGTTGAGAGATGTGGTTAATTTGGATATATATGTGAGAGTAAATGGATACTTGGATCGGATTGTGGGTTGATCCGCCCATAAACTTAAAACGGTTAAAAATAAAATTAAAAATGCTATAAGTATGGTTCCAACTTGCAACCTAACAAAATAAGTACAACTCTTTAACCAACTAGGCTAATAACACTTTATATTTTAAATTTAACACAAAATTTAATGAACGCGAGACGTTGTAACAATATATTTTTATCCGTGTGCATCGCACGGGAATCTTCCTAGTTTAATGTATAATTCTTTAAATAAAATTTAAATTTTTATTTGTTAATAATTTTATAATTTAGAACTTATAATTATCTATTATTAATTTTAGCAATTATTCTAACAGTATAAAAACAATAAAAAAATCAAACAAATTGATACGTTGTCCAATATTAAGTTTAATAAAAGACATTGTTTTAAACAAGGTCTAACATTGTATTAATGAGATTACAAATGGATTATATGTGAATAGGTAATAGACTATCATAATTTTTTTTATACCATGGTGTAACGAACCATTGGTATGGAGTGTACGTCAAGCCCATAAGGTGAATTTTCCAGAATATTCCAGGTTTTTGTGGTTATTTCATGGAACTCTCTAGAATTCTCTAGGAGTCTTTAGGAATTCTAGAATGATCTAGATTAATAATAGAAGAGTGTAGAAATCTCTTTGACAAGGAAGATCTAGAATGATCTTCCCACTTGTATATAAACAAGACTTGACCATAAACCAAGGACCATGTTCAAAACACTCACCCATGTACAATACCTCACTCTTGTAAGAAATAAATAAGATATTCTTCAGGCTCTTTCTCTCTCAAGTATTCCATCTTCTTGCATCTTTTAGAAGGCTGACTAGTTAGGATTGTGGCAATCTAGACTAGTGTCGCGTGAGACGAGAAAATATTCGGTGACCGAGTTTCTGCCCATGACAAGTGGTATTAGAGACAAAGTGGTATCATAGAGAAAGTAGTATCACATCCAAATTTGTGCTTCCGCATTTGTAAGAAGACCGTGCGAAGAAGAGATGAATTTAGATTCTAAAGTCACAAAGGTTTCGACCGACAAATAGAAGGACAAGAGGTCCAGGAGGAACAAATTTATTAAGAGGAGTGTCAGCATGGAAGCACGTGTGACCCGACTTGAGGAAGGCATGTCCGAGCACTAGGAGACTCTCGAAGTGTTTAGCGCGGTGGTCTATAGGGTGACATTGTTGGATGAGGTTGGCAAAAAGTAAGAGAACGAAGTCATGTGGATCATTAACAATGCGAATCGTAGCATTCGGGACGAAGTGATGGGATTAGTTCGAGGGGAGGTTAATGATATGCTCGAGACAATCCGATGAAAAGTCCATGATAGGATCGATGCTCTCCGAAGGGAGATGATGGGGAGGCTCGACGTGATGGAGGGTCAGAATGGATGGAATGGAGGGAAAATTTGAGGTGTGGCATCTCGACGGATGTTCCTTAGCCAACTCCATTCAAAGGCTCGAGGAGTGCAAGAGAAGTGGAGGATTTCCTATGGAACATGGAGAAGTACTTTCGGGCATCAAACAAACTAGATGACCGTGGTAAGTTGGAAACATCACCTTTCTTCCTACAAGAGGGCTACTAAAAGACTTTCTTATTCAGGTCGTATTGAGCTGGTCACTAGAGTCGCTATGGGTATTATGGGATACTGGGCGCAACAGATCGTCATACCGAAGAAAGTCAAGAAATAATTGGATCAACTTATGAGGAATTTCATTTGGTGAACTCAAGGCATGGTGAGAAAAAGATCAAATGGACAGACACATGCAAGCTCAAAAAAGAAGGCGGAATCGGCATCAAGGATAGTTGATATAAGTCTTTTTGATATAACTGTAAAGTCTCATTGATATATCTTTGTGAAGTCTCATTGATATAACTATGAAGTCTCATTGAATATATTTTTAACATTTTGTAGTTATTATAATTTTATTATATATTTAAAAATTTAATTTCAAATAATTTAATTAGAATAATTGTGAGCTTAGTTATATATTATTAAAATTAAAATATTATGTCTAAAATTTTAAAAATATATTATTTTAGTTTAATACTAAAATTAATCATAAAATTATTTAAATAATATGGTAATAAATTGGCTAATCACATCTTGATAATTAATATAGTTTTCAAATTTAATGTATAATTCTTTAAATAAAATTTAAGCTTTTATTTATTAATAATTTTATAATTTAAAACGTTAATTATTCTAATAGTAAAAAACAATAAAAAATACTGTCCAATATTAAGTTTAATAAAAAGACATTATTTTACAAACAAGGCCTAACCTTGCATTAATGAGATTGCAAATGGATTAGATGTTAGCAAGTAATAGGTAATAGGTTATCATAATTTTTCAATTTAATGTATAATACTTTAAATAAAATTTAAGTTTTTATTTATTAATAATTTTATAATTTAGAACTTATAATTATCTATTATTAATTTTAGCAATTATTCTAACAGTACAAAAACAATAAAAAATCAAATAAATTGATACGTTGTCCAATATTAAGTTTAATAAAAAGACATTGTTTTACAAACAAGGTCTAACCTTTCATCAATGAGATTACAAATGGATTATATGTGAGTAGGTAATAGGCTATTATAATTTTTTTTATAGCATGGTGTCACGACCCATTGGTATGGAGTGCACATGTCATGCCCACAAGGTGCATTTTCTAGAATATTCGAGGTTTTTATGGTCATTTCTAGAACTCTCTAGAATCCTCTAAGAGTTCCTGGGTTTTGGTTGGTCATGGAAATATCTAGATTTCTCTAGGAGTTCCCTTTTTATGAGTGAGGTCATGGAACTCTCTAGAATTCTCTAGGAGTTCCTCTTTTTATAAGTAGGGTCATGAAACTCTCTAGAATTCTCTAGGAGTTCCTTTTTGTATGTATGGTAGGAGAACTCTCTAGAATTCTCTAGAAGTTCTCAAGTATAGGTGTTAGTAAAATTCTCTAGAAGTCTCTAAGAATTCTTAGGTCTAGATTAGTAATAGAAGAGTGTAGAAATCTCTAGGACAAGGAAGATCTAGAATGATCTTCCCACTTGTATATAAACAAGACTTGGCCATAAACAAGGACCATGTTCAAAACACTCAACCATGTACAATACCTCACTTTTGTAAGAAATAAATAAGATATTCTCCAAGCTCTTTCTCTTTCAAGTATTCCATCCTCTTGCATCTTTTAAAAGGCTGACTACCTAGGATTGTGGCAATCTAGACTAGTGTCGCATGGGACGAGGAAGTATTCGGTGACCGAGTTTCTGTCCGTGATAAGTGGTATTAGAGAGAAAGTGGCATCGCATCCACATCTGTGCTTCTGCATTTGTAAGAAGATCGTGCGAATAAAAGATGGATTTAGATTCCAAAGTCACAAAGGTTTCGACCGATGAACAGAAGGACAAGATGTCCAAGAGGGACAAGTTCGTTTAGAGGAGTATCAACATGGAAGCGCGGGTGACCTGGCTTGAGGAAGGCATGCCCGAGCATCAGGAGGCTCTCGAATTGTTTAACGCAGTGGCCTATTACCTAGTCTAACGGAACAGGAGGCCCTGTTCGCGTTTGTGAATGGCCTTACATTCATTTAGTAAGAAATGGGAGGTGACTCAATATTCATTTAGTAAGAAAGGGGAGGTGACTCAATATAGTAATTTTTCTTAGTATATAACTATGTTTTGGGAAAATGGGGTTAGACAAGATGATCCTCTCTCCTCCTACATTTTTGTTCTTATTATGGAGTTCTTTGAGTGCATTGTTAAAATGCTCCTAAAGTACCAACCTTTCATCCACCACCCTTATTGCAAGCAAGAATCTATCACCCATATCTGTTTTGCAAACTATCTCTTCATCCTGGCGCATACTGGCGCTGACTCTGTTAGAACTATTAACGAGGCTCTCACCATTTTTTATAGTGTTACATGTCTCAAAATTAATCAGAGCAAAAGCCTTGCTTTCTATGGCGGCGTCAAGGAGGAAACCAAAGTCAGCATATTCGGGATTATGGGCATTGAAGAAGGATCACTCCCCGTCCGATACCTGGATATCCCACTCTCCTCTAAACAACTCTAGATCTCACACTATCGACCTCTAATTGAAAAGGTAAAAATGTTATTCTAGGATGGGCTACTAAAAGACTTTCTTATGCAGATCGTATTGAACTGGCCACTAGAGTCGTTATGGGTATTATCGGATACTTGGCGCAGCAGATCGTCCTACCGAATAAAGTCAAGAAAGAATTGGATCATCTTATGAGGAATTTCATTTGGGGAACTCAAGGAAGTGGTGGAAAAAAGATCAAATGGACGGACACATACAAGCCCAAAAACGAAGGCGAAATCGCCATCAAGGATAGTTGATATAAGTCTTTTTGGTATAACTATAAAGTCTCATTGATATAATTGTGAAGTCTCATTGATATAACTGTGAAGTCTCATTGAATATATTATTAACATTTTGTAGTTATTATAATTTTATTATATATTTGAAAATTTAATTTCAAATAATTTAATTAGAATAATAACTTAGTTATATATTATTAAAAGTAAAATATTATGTCTAAAATTTTTAAAATATATTATTTTAGTTTAATACTAAAATTAATCATAAAATTATTTAAATAATATGGTAATAAATTGGCTAATCACATCTTCATAATTAATATAGTTTTTAAATTTAATGTATAATTCTTTAAATAAAATTTGAACTTTTATTTATTAATAATTTTATAATTTAGAACATTAATTATTCTAATAGTACAAACAATAAAAAAATGTTGTCTAATATTAAGTTTAATAAAAAGACATTATTTTACAAACAAGGCCTAACCTTGCATTAATGAGATTGCAAATGGATTAGATGTTAGCAAGTAATAGGTAATAGGTTATCATAATTTTTCAATTTAATGTATAATTCTTTAAATAAAATTTAAGTTTTTATTTATTAATAATTTTATAATTTAGAACTTATAATTATCTATTATTAATTTTAACAATTATTCTAACAGTACAAAAACAATAAAAAAATCAAACAAATTAATACGTTGTGCAATATTAAGTTTAATAAAAACACATTGTTTTACAAACGAGGCCTAACCTTGTATTAATGAGATTACAAATGGATTATATGTGAATAGGTAATAGGCTATCCTAATTTTTTTTGTATCATGGTGTCACGGCCAGGGGCAAAGCCATGATGAAAAATTACCTAGGGCTGACTACAATTTTTTTCGCAAACCAAATCCTCATCTTCTCAAATTTAACTTTCTATGTTTTGCTTCTTTTTTTTCCTTGTAATTGATATAATAAATTAATTCATTAAAACATATAAAATAAAAGATGTATGAACATTAATTTATGAAATTATGAAATAAAGCAGTACATTCAAAAAATTTAGCATACACATTATTGAAGTCGTGTCCTTCTATTCTTTTTAATTAAAATAAATTAAAAAAAGTAAAACACTAAAAAATATTTAAATAAAAACATTAATAATATATTTAATTAATTATTTTAACTTTTAAATTAGACTTATCATTCATCAAAATTAGATAATATATACATTAAAAATAATTTGTGAATTTACATAAAAATTTAAAGAGAAAACATACCAATTATTTATTGAATTAACTAAAACTAAATTATTAGATTTTCTTTTATAGTTTTTTTTATTATATATTTGTACTTTTAATATATTTTTTTAAACTCAAATCACTTCTATTTTAATAATTAAACAAACAAATAACCTAACTAGGAATGACTTAGAACACATTCATTAATTATTTGACCAATAAATAATATTATAATTAAGTTAGGTAAGGATAAAAAGCCTTTTTGTATTCATATTAAAAAAGATTAACCAAATATTTCAAAAAGTATTTTTCAACAAAACTACTCTTATGAATCATTGTCACTAAATTGCTAATTCAAATAAATTTTGATGTGGAGAAAGAAATGGTATTAAAAATGCGAAATTAACTTCTACAAGAACTTATTCGAACATCAGAAAAACATAAAGTGCTAATTTAATTTTATTTATAAAAATAAAAAGCAAAAAAATGTTTTGCTAAGTGGGACCAGATATATGGGAATCTAGTAGTAGAGGAGTGAAAAAAGGTAATTGCCCCAATTTTTATTTTTTTTAATTTAATTGGGGCGAGCCTACCCTAACCCTAGTTAAGTATTTTTTAAAATTTAGGTGGGGCTGGAGCCCACCCTAGCCCAAGGGTAGCTCCGCCCCTGGTCACGGCCCATTGGTATGGAGTGCACATGTCAAGCACACAAGGTGCATTTTCCAGAATATTCAAGGTTTTTGTGGTCATTTCTGGAACTCTCTAGAATCCTCATGGATTTCCTAGGTTTTGGTTGGTCATGGAACTCTCTAGATTTCTCTAGGAGTTCCCTTTTTGTGAGTGAGGTCATGAAACTCTCTAAAATTCTATAAAAGTTCCTCTTTTTGTAAGTAGGGTCATGGAAATCTCTTGAATTCTCTAGGAGTTCATTTTTGTATATAAGGTAGGAAAACTCTCTAGAAGTTCTCAAGTATATGTGTTAGTAGAATTCTCTAGAAGTCTCTAGGAATTCTTAGGTCTAGATTAGTAATAGAAGAGTGTAGAAATCTCTAGGACAAGGAAGATCTAGAATGATCTCAGAAGGGAGATGATGGGGAGGCTCGACGCGATGGAGGGTCGAATTGGGTGGAATGGGGGGAAACTTTGAGGTGTGACATCTCGATGGATGTTACCAAGCCAACTCCATTCAAAGGCTCGAGGAGTGCAAGGGAAGTGGAGGACTTCCTTTGGAACATGGAGAGGTACTTTCGAGCATCAATCATACTAGATGATCGTGGCAAGTTGGAGACATCACCTTTCTTCCTGCAAGAGGATACTAAAAGAATTTCTTATGCAGGTCGTATTGAGCTGGTCACTAAATTCGTTATGGGTATTATCGGATACTAGGCGCAACGCGCAACAGATCGTCCTACTGAAGAAAGTCATGAAAGAATTGGAACAGGTTATGATGAATTTCATTGGGGGGACTCAAGGGAATGGAACATGAAGAGGTACTTTCGGGCATCAAGCATACTAGATGATCGTGGCAAGTTAGAGACATCACCTTTCTTCATTCAAGAGGGCTACTAAAATACTTTCTTATGTAGGTCGTATTGAGCTGGTCACTAGAGTCGTTTTGGGTATTATCGGATACTGGGCGCAGTAAATCGTCTTACTGAAGAAAATCATGAAAGAATTGAATCAGCTTATTAGGAATTTCATTTAAGGGACTCAAGGGCGTGGTGGGAAAAAAATCAAATAGACAGACACATGCAAGCATAAAACGAAGACGGAATCGGCATCAAGAATAGTTGATATAACTGTAAAGTCTCATTGATATATCTGTACAGTCTCATTGATATAACTGCGAAGTCTCATTGAATATATTATTAACATTTTGGAGTTATTATAATTTTATTATATATTTGAAAATTTAATTTCAAATAATTTAATTAGAATAATTGTGAACTTAGTTATATATTATTAAAAGTAAAATATTATGTCTAAAATTTTAAAAATATATTATTTTAGTTTAATACTAAAATTAATCATAAAATTATTTAAATAATATGGTAATAAATTGGCTAATCACATCTTGATAATTAATATAGTTTTCAAATTTAATGTATAATTCTTTAAATAAAATTTAAACTTTTATTTATTAATAATTTTATAATTTAGAACGTTAATTATTCTAATAGTAAAAAACAATAAAAAAAATCAAACAAATTGATACGTTGTCCAATATTAAATTTAATAAAAAGACATCGTTTTACAAACAAGGCCTAACCTTGCATTAATGCGATTGCAAATGGATTAGATGTTAGCAGGTAATAGGTATTAGGTTATCATAATTTTCCTATTTAATGTACAATTCTTCAAATAAAATTTAAAATTTTAATTATTAATAATTTTATAATTTAGAACTTATAATTATCTATTATTAATATTAGCAATAATCTAACAGTACAAAAACAGTAAAAAAAATCAAACAAATTGATACGTTGTCGTCCAATATTAAGTTTAATAAAAAGACATTGTTTTACAAACAAGTTCTAACCTTGCATTAATGAGATTACAAATGAATTATATGTGAGTAGGTAATAGGCTATCATAATTTTTTTATAGTATGGTGTAACGGAACATTGGTATAGAGTGCACACGTTAAGCCCACAAGGTGCATTTTTCAGAATATTCTAGTTTTTGTGGTCATTTCTAGAACTTTCTAAAATCCTATAGGAGTTCTTGGGTTTTGGTTGGTCATGAAACTCTCTAGATTTTTCTAGGAGTTCCTTTTTTGTGTGTGAGGTCATGGAACTCTCTAGAATTCTCTAGGAGTTCTTCTTTTTGTAAGTAGGGTCATGAAACTCTCTAGAATTCTCTAGGAGTTCATTTTTTTATGTAAGGTATGAGAACTCTCTAAAAGTTCTCAAGTATAGGTGTTAGTAGAATTATCTAGAAGTCTCTAAGAATTCTTAGGTCTAGATTAGTAATAGAAGAGTGTAGAAATCTCTATGACAAGGAAGATCTAGAATAATCTTCCCACTTGTATACAAACAAGACTTGACCATAAACCAAGGAGCATGTTCAAAACACTCAACCATGTACAATACCTCACTCTTGTAAGAAATAAATAAGATATTCTCCAAGCTCTTTCTCTCTCAAGTATTCCATCTTCTTGCATCTTTTAGAAGGCTGACTAGCTAGGATTGTGGAAATCTAGACTAGTGTCGCACGGGATGAGGAAATATTCGGTGACCGAGTTTCTGCCCGTGACAAGTGGTATTAGAGCCAAAGTGGTTTCAGAGAGAAAATGGTATCACATCCACATTTGTGCTTACGCATTTATAAGAAGATCGTGCAAAAAAGAGATGGATTTAGATTCCAAAGTCACAAAGGTTTCGACCGACGAACAGAAGGACAAGAGGTCCAATAGGGACAAGTTCATTGAGAGGAGTGTCGGCATAGAAGCGCGGGTGACCCGACTTAAGGAAGGCATGTATGAGCACCAAGAGGCTCTCGAAGTTTTTAACGCGATGGCCTATAGGGTGACGTTGTTGGATGAGGTTGGCGAAAAGTAAGAGAATGAGGTCATGTGGATCATTAACAATGCGAACCGTAGCATTCGGGACGAAGTGATGTGATTGGTTGAGGGGAGGATAATGATATGCTCGACACAATCCGAGGAGAAGTCCATGCGAGGATCGATGCTCTCCAAAGGGAGATGACGGGGAGGCTCGAAGCGATGGAGGGTCGGATTGGGTGGAATGGGGGGGAAACATTGAGGTGTGGCATCTCAATGGATGTTCCCAAGCCAACTTCATTCAAAGGCTCGAGGAGTGCAAGAGAAGTAGAGGAAATTATTTGGAACATGAAAAGGTACTTTCGGGCGTCAAGCATACTAGATGATCGTGAAAAGTTGGAGACATTACCTTTCTTCCTGCAAGAAGGATACTAAAAGACTTTCTTATATAGGTCGTATTGAGTTGGTCACTAGAGTCGTTATGAGTATTATCGGAAAATGGGTGCAACAGATCGTCCTACCGAAGAAAGTCATGAAAGAATTGGATCAACTTATGAGGAATTTTATTTGGGGGACTCAAGGGCGTGGAACATGGTGAGGTACTTTCGGGCATCAAGCATACTAGATGATCATGACAAGTTGGAGACATCACCTTTCTTCCTGCAAGAGGGCTACTAAAAGACTTTCTTATGCAGGTCGTATTGAGTTGGTCACTAGAGTCGTTATGGGTATTATCGGATACTGGGCGCAGCAGATCTTTCTACCGAAGAAAGTCATGAAAAAATTGGATCAGCTTATGAGGAATTTCATTTGGGGGACTCAAGGGCGTGGTGGGAAAAAGATCAAATGGACAGACACATGAAGAAAAAAACGAAGACAGAATTGACATCAAGAAAAGTTGATATAAGTCTTTTTGATATAACTGTAAAGTTTCATTTATATATTTGTGAAATCTCATTAATATAACTCTGAAGTCTGATTGTTATACTGTTAAGTCTCATTGAATATATTATTAACATTTTGTAGTTATTATAATTTTATTATATATTTAAAAATTTAGTTTCAAATAATTTAATTTGAATAATTGTGAACTTAGTTATATATTATTAAAAGTAAAATATTTTGTCTAAAATTTTAAAAATATATTATTTTAGTTCAATACTAAAATTAATCATAAAATTATTTAAATAATATGGTAATAAATTGGCTAATCACATCTTGATAATTAATATAGTTTTCAAATTTAATGTATAATTCTTTAAACAAAATTTAAACTTTTATTTATTAATAATTTTATAATTTATAACGTTAATTATTATAATAGTACAAAAACAATAAAAAAATCAAACAAATTGATACGTTGTCCAATATTAAGTTTAATAATAAGACATTGTTTTACAAACAAGGCCTAACCTTGCATTAATGAGATTGCAAATGGATTAGATGTTAGCATATTGGTTATCATAATTTCCAATATATATATATATATAATGATGCTTAATTATTAAAATGTCCGGATTGCCGGGTCGAGAACTATGGTTAATTTGGATATATATGTGAGAGTAATGAATACTTGTGTTGACCCGCCCATAAACTTAAAACGGTTAAAAATAAATTAAAAATGCTATAAGTATGTTTCGAACTCGCAACCTAACAAAACAAGTACAACTCTTTAACCAACTAGGCTAATAACACTTTATATTTTAAATTTGATGAATGCGGGACATTTTTAACTAATATATATATATGTTAGATAAAATTGACCGGTTAATAAGAACTTAACAAAACAAACTTATTGTGCAGGAACGGTCAAGAATTTCGAACGGTCAAGAACTTCGAACGGTCAAGAACTTCGAACGGTCAAGAACTTCGAACGGTCAAGAACTTCGAACGATCAAGAACTTCAACCGGTCAAGAAATCAAGCCGGTTAGGAGAAGCAATGACAAATCTAAAACCTGAAGCTATCCGGTTGAACTGAACAACCTGTTAACTTGATCAGTTGGAATGAAGTATTCAATCCAAATCCAAAGAACAAATCCAACGAGAATACTATTTAGAGAAAGAAGTCAAGGATATCAAATTGAGAACAATGGACAAATTAGTGCAAACAAATACTTTGAGTATATGCATAAGATGACATCAAGGCCTCAGACTGTGATATTGCCATATTGGTTCAAGTCTGATGATATGCTGCAGGCTATAGAAGATTGCCTGAAGAAAAGTTACCATTTAGGTATAAGTCAAAGGAGCAACCTCCCAGGTACAGGCAACTGTCCAACCGACAGTTGCTATAATCAAACAAAGACAAATCAAGTCGGTCTGCTCCATGCTTTGGAAGCCTAAACCGCATTTAATGCTATGCTGATCCTCTGCTCAACCAATTAGATTCAAGGATTGCCCTGAAGGTATCCGTTGAAGAAATGTGACCGTTGGCACATTTCACCTATAAAAGGAGAAGGTGAAGAAGCAAGAAAATACAACAATTTGAGATTGTTTAAGTGATCAAAATCCTTTATCTCTCTAAAAGATTAAAAGCTTAAGTGTGTGTTTGTGAAGTGTATTACAATTCCTGTGAGAATTCTATGAGTGATTATCGAGCAGTAAATAAGACTCGATCGTGTATTGTGTTTGAGTATTCCTTTGTGAATATCCTTCTCATTGTTTGAGAAGAATGGGTGACGTATGAGCTTTATCTCCGAACATCCATAAAAACCTGTCTCGTACTTTATTTCCTACCGGCTTCACATCCTAACCGACTTATATCAATCTAACCGCCCTACTAATCTTCAAACCGATATTCTCCAAATCTCATCTTTATTCATCCTGTGTGTGTTGCTTCAATCTGAAACAAACCACTTCCGCACTTGAACTCGGTTCAAGGGTTTGTGACAGCTTGTGTAGTATTGAAACCATGTGTTAATTCTTAACCGTATTAGCGCCAACCGTTGAGTGTTGTCAAAGAGTATCCTTTAGCCGGACCCCGGTTCTCTATCGCTGATCTTGATCCTTACAATTGGTATCAGAACAGTCAATTTCAATACTCAAGCAACACGGAGCAAGCAAGCATGACTTTCAGCGAGAATCCTACAATGCTAGAAGGAGACGATTTTGCTAACTGGAAAATATGCATGCACCTGCACCTAGTCACTATGGATGACGAGATGACATTCATTCTGTCTGATGGACCGATAAAGATTGAGAAGGATAGAAAGGAATGGACAGTTGATGATAAAAGGAGAAACAATCTGGATAATCACTACAGAAGCCATATCTTCAAGTCTTTAGACAGAAACACTTTCAGTAAGGTCAGAGAATGCAAAACTGCAAAGGAGGCATGGGAAACGGTGATTCAACTTCATGAGGGAAATGAAAGAACCAAGGAAAACAAGATAATGGTGGCTACCCAGAAGTTTGAAAATATCAAAATGAGGCCAGATGAAACCATGAAGGAGTTCAGTGATTGTTTCACAAATGTGGTAAATGAGCTGTCGGTTCTCGGAAAGAAATATGATAACAAGGAAACAATCATAAAAGCTTTGAGATCTCTTCCTAGTGCATGGAATATACAGACGATGGTGATGAGAGAATCAAACTACCTAGATAAGATGAAGCTACACGATGTATTTGAGGATCTGAAGGCATATGAGTTCGAAATGAGATCCAGGATTGAAAATGAAGTATCAACGTCAACCGCTACTAAGGCACTAGTCACATCTATAGTACCAACATCCGCTATACAAATCAAATCCACAGAACAATTTTCTGAGGATGCAATGGCAATGCTCGCAAAGAAGTTTGGCAGATTCATGAAGAAAAGCCAACCGACAAACAACTACAACTACGGTGATAAATCTAATGTTAAATGTTATAATTGTGATAGTTTGTGACAATACAAGTGGGAATGCAGAAAACCAAGAAGGGATGACCGGAAACCGGATGATCAGAAGCAACGAAACAACTACCCACAAACCGGTGAAGGAAAGGAAATTCAGAAAGCAATGATAGCCGATGATGGAGGAAGCCTATGGGCTCATAGAGACAGCGATGATGATGAAATCTCTTGTCTCATGGCAAATGAGGAACAAGTATTTGAATTTTCATGTGATGAATTTACTAAAGATGACCTAGTTACTGCACTAAATGCCATGGTAGCAGAGTATAAACATCTATCAACTATAGTACTAACCCGACTTAATTTTGAAACCGACCCCTTAGCACAAGTCCGGCCCAACCTTGAAACCGATAGTGTTCAACACAATGACATCATAGAAATCGAGGCAACACCTAAACTATCCTCTTGGAATGAACAACTCAAGGAGTCAGTTCAAGAGTTGACCGAAGAAAATGAACGAACTAAGTACTTAATGGAAGCATGGAAGAGATCTAGTGAAACAGTTAGTAAAATGTCAAGCTATCGAAGACCCTATAAGTGTAAATTTGGTCTCGGTTATGATAGTAAAACACCCACCCAACACAAACCCCTCAACGGATTGAATCTCACCAAAGACAAACTTCCATTCATAAGCTTTGTCAAGAGCTCTTTAATCAATACTGAATCATCTCATGATTCAAAACTAGCTAAGGAAATAACATATGTAGGTCCGACCGACACAGTCAAATTGTTTCGCCCTGGGAGAAGAAAACCTACTCAACTAAATAACAGGTACCCATACTACACCGACCAAATCTCATCTCAACATCACAAGGCACCAACAAGTAGACAGAAACACACCAAACCTAGCGCATGTAGAACCATCATAATCATCTCTGGGAAAATTATGCGAATAATCAAAGTATGAATACCCAAGGGACTAATCAACCACGAACCCAAGTAATGTGGGTACCAAATAGTTGTAAATATGTGTATTTTACAGGTTATGAAGAAGCGACTAGGAAACTGAGTGGTATCTGGACAGCGGTTGCTCCAGACACATGACTGGAAATAGAAATCTTCTGACCGACATCAAAGTAGAAGTCGGTTCAATGATAGTTTTTGGTGACAATTCAAGAGGTAGAACTGTGGGCAAGGGTAAGATTGTCCATGGTAATTTAGCAATTAACAATGTACTTCTTGTTGAAAATTTACACTTCAATTTGCTAAGTATTAGTCAAATGTGTGACGCTGGATATACTGTAGAATTTCATAAACATGCATGTTTAGTTAAAGACTCTCAGGGTAGCACATTACTAACCGGAAATAGGCTAGGAAATATCTACAAGGTAGACTGGAAGAATGAAATTGAATATCCTGTCTGTATGGTAGCTAGAAATGACCAAACCTGGTTGTGACATAAGAGATTAAACCACCTAAACTTCAAAACTATAAACTATATTCGTACTAAAAAGTTAGTTGAAGGAATTCCTGACATAAGATTCAATAAAGAAAAAGTATGTTCAGCTTGTCAAATGGCTAAACAGACTAAGTCATCCTTTAAGAGAAAAGG
Source organism: Impatiens glandulifera (assembly GCF_907164915.1). Taxonomy (NCBI): domain Eukaryota; kingdom Viridiplantae; phylum Streptophyta; class Magnoliopsida; order Ericales; family Balsaminaceae; genus Impatiens; species Impatiens glandulifera. The sequence goes on along the minus strand of NC_061862.1, from coordinate 15,308,797 downwards.
AAATATTCAGTCTAACCGATGTCTGGAACTTCTTCACATGGATCTATTTGGACCAATTAGGGTCACCAGTTTAGGCGGTATGCATCACACTTTGGTTGTTATTGATGACTACTCTAGATATACATGGGTCATATTTTTGGCTTCCAAAGGTGACACCGTATCTAATTTAATTACACTACTTAAACGTTTACAAAATGAGAAATCAACACGTATAAATACCATTAGAAGTGATAGAGGAACCAAATTTACAAACAGTACTTTAAATGTATTTCTTGAGGAATCTGGCATTAGACACGAGTTGTCAAGTGCTAGAACTCCTCAACAGAACGGTCTGGCTGAGAGAAGAAATCGAACTCTCAAGGAAGCCGCGAGGTCTATGATAGTCGATTCGGGTGTTGCTCAAAAATTCTGGGCCGAAGCTATCAGTACTACATGTTATACACAAAACCGGTCTATAATTAATAAGCATCGCAATAAAACACCATACGAAGTATACTTTGATAGAATTCCTAACATTCGGTACTTTAGAATTTTCGGTTGTAAATGTTACATTCACATAAATGGTAAAAGTTAATTAAATGCTTTTGATGCAAAATCCAATGTTGAAAATAATGCTAGGATATTCAACAGTTAGTAAAGCATATAGAGTATATAATACTAGAACTCTAACTGTGGAAGAATCTCTTCATGTTGTATTTGATGAATCAGTTGAAAGTAACACTGCATCATCCTTTGATCTACACAACAGATTGGAAAATCAAAATATCCATTCTGATAGTGAAGATGAAATTCCAGTTTTCAGAAGGTTTGTCCATGACCAAGTGGATATTGTTGAAGCCCAACCGGATCAAGCTGCCAAACAGTAGGAAGCTGACACCTCAGTCTCAACTGAGGAAATCAGTCGGTCTGACATTATTGTTCAGCCTACTAATGTGTCTAGCCTTGATCAAATAACCGGTAATTTGGTAGACAATCCTAAACCGAATTTCAAAAGGAATATAAATCATCCTCCTGAGCTTATTTTAGGTAACCCTTCACTACCCATCCGAACTAGGCGACAATTATTGGAAGAATATGAAAACTCCGCTTTCATATCCCATATTGAGCCGAAAAAGGTGGATGAAGCATTGTTGGATCCGGATTGGATTTTAGCAATGCAAGAAGAGTTAAACCAGTTTGAGAGCAATAAAGTCTGGTACTTAGTCCCTAAACCGAAAGATCAACCAGTTATCGGAACTAGATGGGTATTCAGAAATAAGCTCAATGAAAACGGTTTGGTTACGAGGAACAAAGCTAGATTAGTGGCACAAGGATACAAACAAGAAGAATGCATTGATTTTGAAGAATCATTTGCTCCTGTAGCTAGAATTGAAGCCATTAGAATTTTCCTAGCATTTGTTGCTTTCAAAAATTTTAAGGTGTTTCAAATGGATGTTAAAAGTGCATTCTTAAATGGTGAATTACGTGAAGAAATATATGTTGAACAACCACCCGGTTTTAAAAATGCTGACCTGATTAATCATGTGTATCGACTAAACAAAGCTTTTTACGGTTTAAAACAAGCTCCTAGAGCTTGGTATGATACCTTAACAAAATTCCTGATCGATCATGAATTCACCATAGGTTTAGTAGATAAAACTCTATTCAAATTTGAGAAGAAGGAACATATTTTACTTGTTCAGATATATGTAGATGACATTATTTTCGGTTCAACTGATCCTAAGCTATGTGATAAAATTTCAAAACTGATTACTAACAAGTTTGAAATGAGTATGATGAGAGAATTAAGCTTCTTCCTAGGTCTTTAGGTTCGACAAATCGAAGGAGGAACATTCATCAATCAGTCTAAATATACAAGGGAATTACTAAAGAAATTCGGGATGGAAACATGTTCTCCTGCCTCCACTCCAATGAGTTCATCAATCAAGCTGGATAAAGATGATGACGGTTAGGGAGTAGACCTGACAGCCTATCGTGGAATTATCGGTTCACTTCTCTACCTGACAGTAAGTCGACCGGACATATTGTTTGAGGTTGGAGTATGTGGAAGATTCCAGGCTAATCCCAAACAATCTCACTACACAACCGCCAAACGAATTCTCAAATATCTAAAGGGAACCCCGGAAGTCGGACTGTGGTATCCAAAGGACTCCAGTTTTAATCTAACAAGTTACTCTGATGCAGACTATGCATGATATAAAGTTGATAGAAAAGTACCAGTGGAACATGTCAATTTCTAGGAGATCGGCTCGTTTCATGGTACAGTAAGAAGCAAACATCGGTTGCTACGTCAACCGCAGAAGCTGAATACCTGGAAACCGGAAGTTGTTGTGCTCAACTTCTATGGATCCAACAACAACTGAGAGATTTCTGTATCACCGCCGAAGAGTCTCCAATATTTTGTGACAACACAAGCGCCATAGCAATCACATACAATACGGTTCTACATTCAAGAACTAAGCATATTGATATAAGGCATCATTTCATCCGGGAACATCTCCAACAGAAGCACATCTGGTTAGAATATGTATCAACCGACCAACAAGTTGTCGACATCTTCACAAAGCCTCTATAGGAAGCTAAGTTTTCTTTTTTCAGAAACATTTTTGGTCTTGCCGATATGAGTCAACTTATCTCTTAAACTCTTTAACCGAAATACTAAGATATTTTCCTTAAAAAGAAAAGTCGGTTCGGACAGACAAAACTAATAGTTCTTCTTCAAATGTCGGAAAATGAAATTACCACTGTATTTATTGAAAAACCGCTTTGCTTATCAGTTGTAGTAAACCGACCAGTTATTTAGTACATAACCAAATAATTGCATCGGGACTAATAACTGAAAACCAACCGGTTTGGATATACTTTACTTTGGAATATTTGACTTTCCAACAAAAGAGAATAACTTTTTGCGTCTGGACGTATCTGTTCTGAAAAGATTCATTTTCAAAACAAAGTATTCATGCCTCAAAAGACGTGAAGATATGATATCTCTCACCGTCTAAGCCTATGACTCACACTCTAGGTTATAATTACACTCTATCCTGGTAAGATCTTTTATCCGACGGTTAATAATATACATCATGCATCATCCACTAGATAACATCATCAACTGCCTAATATATAAGTTAGATGAACATCAACACATAATCACACATCTAAAATATTCTACACCTCTTAGAAGTCTCTCTCATCCTACTAGATCAAAATGTCTCAAACATCATTCCAAAACATCATTCAAATCGATTTTGACTCAGCTATGGGATCAAATCATTTCGAAATCTACAAAATGTTCAAATCGATTGAAAATTACGGACTACGGAATTTTCTTGATGACCGACACATCATATTTCCTGACACCGTTATGGAATTCTTCCAAAATGCAAGAATCTTCCGCGGTACCCCCTTCTACGACACTCTCATACAGTCCAAGGTGAGAGGTACTGTATTTGAGTTCACCGAGAAAGATTTTGCTCGGTGCTATGATTTACCAATAGAAGGTTTCACCGACCTTTCTCCTTCGGTGGAACAAAAGGCCGCAATGTTTCAGCATTTTTCTCACTTTCCTTTTCCTGTCGATGATCACGGGGCAAGATCCTCGTTGAGGGCTGAATATCAGCTGCTCAACGATATCGTTGGTAAATCCATCCTTGGAAAGGATGTTACCAACGTCTTCTGCACCAAATATTTTGACATCATGACCGCCATCACAAATGAAGTTTCAGTTAACTGGTCAAGGTTACTTTTTGACAACCTAATTTGGATGATCTTCACTCGTTACACCGGCTTCATTCCCCAGATCAGCACTCTCCTTTTCGATCTCGGTGTTCCTCTCTGTCCGGGCGTAGGATTAAGCCCACTTCAGATCATGATAGGAGATTCGGACGACTCATTTTTCGACCGCTTTGAGAAAGCTTGGAAGAAGAAGCAGAGAGGCAACTCCTCCTCCAGCCGCTAAGGAACCATCTCTTCAGTCAACCGGTCATTTTGTTGCATGCACCGGTTGTATATTTAATTATGTTGATCTTCTTTGTGTTTCTCTTGATTTCATGTGACATTACTTCACATCGGCTTAATATTATCTACCTTTATCCCGTCTATTTTTGGCATATTAAATTTTGGTTACATAGAAACTACAAAAACATTAAATTCGGTTAGCTCCCAACTAAACTCCTCACCTCGGTTCCCATGACCACTCAAAACTACCACTTCCTAAGAAATTTGTTTTGAAAACATAAATATTCCTCGTACCTTAAAAGCATTGATAAGACATCTCATAAATGACAAGAATCTCACAATTAATGTCCTTACGTTATTCTTACCTCCTCTACATCCTATTTAATAAGTCTCACACTTTCCTTCAAAGATCACAATACAGTTGGCAAAGAACACAATCTCCATCTCTTAGCACAATCTGAAAAATGTCTCACCCAACACTTCAAAACTACCTATGTGTTAACTTTGAATCGGTGCTCTCCTCTGATGACATTGAAACAAAGGAGATCCTCTTTGAATCACTCATCGACACCGGCCTTCGCGGATTTCTAGAAGAATCCGAATCCATTATGCTTCCTGGGGTATTAGAGTTCTTTTCCAATGCTTCCATGCTTGACGATCTCATCGTCTTCATCATAAACGATACCACTATCATTCAAATCTCGGAAGAAACAATCGCTGAAATGTTCAACCTCCCGACTGAGGGATTTTCGGACTTTCCACCTCGGGTGAACGGAACACATGACGAATATGCTGACCTGTTCTCAATCTCTGAAACACCGGTTCCAAACAACGGTCTCAAAGCCCATCTTGCCCATCACATCCAAATACTTCATGAGATCGTCAACCGATCAATTCTGTGTCATGTTCCGAATCAAAACTACACCAAAAAGACTTTTGATATGATGACTTACATCGTAAGTCCAACTCCCATCAACTGGGCCTCGATTATCTTTGATGACCTGAAGACAATGGTTGAAACCAAGAGGAATCGCTCCTAATCTTGGACCAGGATCACCGGTGAATCCGACAAATGTCCTCACCAAGGAATCGATGGAAGAGAAAATGACTAGGATTGTTAATAGGTTGTTTTACTAGAACTGTTACTTTATTTCACCTCTCATGTTTTTCCAACCGATGTAACATCGGTTCTATTTTCAATATGTTAGTGTATCTCTTTTCTTATAATTAAAAATCTTTGCCGATTCAATTATTACCTATCATCAAAACATTACCGCTCAAAGTTACCGCCAACAGTTTTGGAGGGAAACTTTGGCGCCCTTTCCTGATTTGACAGTTCACATCAATCAATGCGCCAGTTCGCATTCTAAGTCGCGTCCCACGCGGTCTATAAATACACAACATATCTCACAAACTCATTTTACGCCTTTCTGCTCTCTCTCTCCTGCAATCACTCAAACATCCAAGCTCTCTATCAAACTTCTAATATCTAAAATGGGTCGGGATTCTGCTCTCTTCGTCCACATCATGCAAGTCGATTTCGAAGATATTCGAAGCAATGGTTCGGATGAAGCTCAACACGTAATATGATTAATCACAGCCTCGAGTCTAGAGAACTTCCTGAACGGTCCGTTCGTTATCTATTAGGAGACGGTGACGGAGTTCTTCACAAACGCTAAATTAAATGACGAAGTCATCTCCATGTCGGTCGGTGGACATACCTTTGATATCACAAAGGAACTACTTGCTGAGGTTTTTCAGTTGCCAACGGAGGGTCGTGACTTCACCGAGAATGGGAATGAAGATGAAACCCTGGCGGTATGTTGTGACATATCCTGCACCAACGAACCGGTGGTAGTATCCGGTAAGAAAGGCGACCTGAAACCTGAATACAGGCCGCTCTGCGACATCATATCTAAATCAATTCAGGCAAGGGGAGGAAACTTCGATAGCCTCACCAACTTAAATATTGACATAATGGCCGACATTGTCAAAGGAGAAAAGATTAACTGGGCTGAGGTAATCTTGTCCAACCTATGTGAGATGGTGGATCCTAATTCAAACCGATCTCAAGGATACACTATTCAACTAGGCAAACTTTTGCTTCATCTTAACGTCAAGACCGATCCAGGGATCTTCCTCCCAAGCAGTAAGATAGTAAAATCCGTTCATTTTACGAGAACCGGCAAGACAAAAGTCTCGGCAGTTAAAAAGCCAAAGACTCAAGTCAAGAAAACCCAACCTAAGAAGAAAAAGGCTCCAGTGGTAGAAGAAACCGAAAGCGAAAGAACAATATCCGCTCCTCATGCATTCAGATTGGTGAATGTTCAGGCAAATGTTCCAAACCCGACGGTCTCTACGACCAACATTTCTAGCCGCTCCAAGGACGGCTCAGCACATCAAGTTAATACTTCTTCTAAGTCCCCTAACAACGAAACCGAGAAAGATCGGTCAAATAACGCGGATAAGGCGAGCAGCAAAGGGAAAGAGAAGGTAGTCGATCAAGCGGATGACGATGAAGGACATCCAGCGGTAAGTGTTGGAAACGAAACCGGTCCAGTCAATCAACCGGAAACATCTGAAGAACCCAAATCTGCAGAAGATTTAATCAAAGCGATGGGGAACAGGGTTATGTCCGAAGTCATAAAGCAGCTCAATGAGAAGGCACACGAACGAAGTAACGTCTTCTATGAATGGGCTACTATTAGAACGGAGATCGGATTTGCCGACATGCTTCCAAAATGTCCTGCCCATCTGAAATGGGAAATGCTGGTGGAACTCGAGAATACGGTCTTTGACTTGGCAAAAACGAGGAGGGTTGCGGTTGCTCTTAAGAGAGGAATGCTAGTGGAGACACACACCAGGTTAAAAGAAGTCACCGAATCCATCTTTGGTATACAACAACAATGCCATGGCATGACCGTCATTGATCAGATGGTGCTGGAGCCATTAAAGAATTCGGCTCAAGAATTGAACGACACAATGACGCGGCTGAAATCAGAAGCCGGTCGAGAGTATGAAGCTCCCCACTCCTCTCGGTCAGAATTTAATGATGAAGAAAGAATACAAAGATCAGAGTCTGACGCCGGACAACCCTCAAGAAAGCCCGTTAGCGCCTCCCCTCCACTGAAGTCCCCGACCAAGACTTCTTCGAGTAAGTCCTCTGAACAAACAACACATTAACAATGAGACGGATAATCTGATGTCTTGTCAGAATGAACTTCCACAAAAAGATCAACCGGTGCCGTCGGCTGTGGACATTTCCGAAGAAAGAATCAAGGCATGCCTCGAAATTTTTTTCCGTGACACTATCGCACCGTGGCAGGCAAAAATGGAGGAACAAACATAATCATCTTACCGAATGATTGACTCTACGAACCAGCAGCTCGGTTCAGCGATTTAAAGGATAGAAACCCTTGAAGAGAGACATGCTCAAACCGACTCCTAATTGAAAGCAGTTTCGGCACAACTTGAAAAATTAATCGCGGCTAAGATAGCAGCCGACGAAGCACAAATCCAGTAAAATGAATTGGCAGCCTTGAAAATTCAAGAAGAAGAAAATGAACGACTGCGGGTTTTGAAAGAAAGAGAACATGAGGACGCGGAGATGGCCCGACAGGTTAATGAAGCTGAAAATTCCAATCTGGACTTGACGAAACAGAATACATCCTCTACTCCGGCTATACATACAATACGAGCCGAGAGGAAAAAGAGAAAACAAGCCGAAAAGGCAGCGGCTAAAAGGGCTCAAAAGTTGATAGACGAATCTGTGGATCCAACCGGCGTATCACCAGTCAATTTGGAACACTCGGACTCCGATGAAAGTGAAGAAAGTGTTCCACCACTGCAGAAAAGAACGCGGGTTGCTCCAATTAATATAATGCCACTACAATCAATTCCTCTAGGTCCCTTCCCTCACCGAACTCCAGTTTATCAAGAACCACCTGCTCCACCAACACGGCCTTCACTAGTAACCGATCACTCGGGTACACGAGCATCCTCCTCAAGACCGGGCTTCGATCCATGCAATCCGGGAAAATGATTGATGTCAGAATATCTCCGGGGAATTATAAACAGGAAGGACCACAAGAAGAACGAAAAGAAGAGGGATTAATCTTCCACTTACTTATTTTATGTCTACTTTAGCTTATCCTATGTCTACATTATAATATTTTCTATATATATAAAGTATTTTTGGAAAACCGGCCTACTTCTCACTTCTTGCAAGAAGAAATAAAATAATCAAAAAAAGAGAAATTGATAAGATAAAAATTTTGATAAAATTTTTTTCACAAATCTTTGATAGATAAAATTTTTCGCAAAATTTTTCAAAGTCTTTTCCAAAACATTTTCTCAAAACAACAAACTCCTTAAAAGACCACCGGACGCATGATTTTGAATATTTTAAATAAAATAATCAAAAAGGAGAAATTGTTAGATAAAATTGACCGGTTAATAAGAACTTAAAAAAACAAATTTATTGTGCAGGAACGGTCAAGAACTTCGAACGGTCAAGAACTTCAACCGGTCAAGAAATCAAGCCGGCTAGGAGAAGCAATGACAAATCTAAAACCTGAAGCTATCCGGTTGAACTGAACAACCTGTTAACTTGATCAGTTGGAATGAAGTATTCAATCCAAATCCAAAGAACAAATTCAATGAGAAGACTATTTAGAGAAAGAAGTCAAGGATATCAAATTGAGAACATTGGATAAATTAGTGCAAACAAATACTTTGGGTATATGCAGAAGATGACATCAAAGCCTCAGACTATGATATTGCCATATTGGTGCAAGTCTGATGATATGCTGCAGGTTGCAGAAGATTTCCTGAAGAAAAGTTACCATTTTGGTATAAGTCAAAGGAGCAACCTCCCAGGTACAGGCAACTGTCCAACCGATAGTTGCTATAATCAAACAAAGACAAATAAAGCCGGTCTGCTCCATGCCTTGGAAGCCTAAACCGCATTTAATGCTATGCTGATCCTCTGCTCAACCAATCAGATTCAAGGATTGCCCTGAAGGTATCCGTTGAAGAAATATGACCGTTGGCACATTTCACCTATAAAAAGAGAAGTTGAAGAAGCAAGAAAATACAAAAATTTGAGATTTTTTAAGTGATCAAAAACCCTTATCTCTCTAAAAGATTAAAAGTTTAAGTGTGTGTTTGTGAAGTGTATTACAATTCATGTGAGAATTGTATGAGTGATTATCGAGCAATAAATAAGACTCGATCATGTATTGTGTTTGAGTATTCCTTAGTGAATATCCTTCTTGTTGTTTGAGAAGAATGGGTGACGTAGGAGCTTTATCTCCGAACATCCATAAAAACCTGTCTCGTACTTTATTTCCTGCCGGCTTCACATCCTAACCGACTTATATCATTCTAACCGCCGTACTAATCTTCAAACCGATATTCTCCAAATCTCATCTTTATTCATCTTGTGTGTGTGTTGCTTCAACCTGAAACAAACCACTTCCGCACTTGAACTTGGTTCAAGGGTTTGTGTCAGCTTGTGTAGGATTGAAACCATGTGTTAATTCTTAACCGGATTAGCGCCAACCGTTGAGTATTATCAGAGAGTATCCTCTAGTCGTACCCCAGTTCGCTATCGTCGATCTAGATCCTAACAATATATATATATATAATGATGCTTAATTAAAGTGTCTGGATTGTCGGGTTGAAAGTTGTGGTAATTTGGATATATATGTGAGAGTAAATGGATACTTGGGTTGGATTCTGGGTTGACCCGTCCATAAATTTAAAACGGTTAAAAATAAAATTAAAAATGCTATAGGTATGTTTCGAACTCTTTAACCAACTAGGCTATTAACACTTTCTATTTTAAGTCAACACCAAACTTGATGAACGCGGGACATTTTTAACTAACTAATATATATATATATATATAATGATGCTTAATTTTTAAAGTGTCTATATTGCCGGGTCGAGAGCTGTGGTTAATTTGGATATATATGTGAGAGTAAATGGATACTTGGGTCGGATTCTGGGTTGACCCGCCCATAAACTTAAGCCTATAAGTTTTGTCAAAGGAAGTATGACTGACATCGAATCTGATCCCATTCATGAAGAAGTAGCTTTTAAAAATGAAATAGTTTATGTTCCACCAACTGTTAGCTGACTTAAGATTAAGCTTGAAAAGGCTAATAAATTTGGTAACTCAAAACCTGACTCTAAGTCAAGGAGTTTTAAAAGAAGACTTTCTTCAAAAGTTAAAGGATCAGTGGCTAGCAGAAAGTCGTCTGCTAACTCAAAAACATACACATTAATCACAACACAAAATGGGAAATCCATCAAAATAACTCAAATATGGATTCCTAAGGGACTAATTGATCGAGGACCCAATTGAGTATGGGTACCAAGATTTATAAATAGTTTATTTTGAAGGTGATGCAGGAGGATAGCAGGAAGGAAGCTAGAAGAGTACTCATCTGAGTACACAACCTGGAAGATCAACAATGGCACTTGCCATTCTAGAAGAATACTTTGTTTGTTTTGTTTTGTTGTTAAAAATTCTTTTTGGTCTTTGGACCACAAAAATTGTTTATAAAAATGTAGATGTCCATATTCATTTTTGAGAAGGAAAATTTCTTTGGAAATAAAGATATTCTCTAGACGAATATCCTTAATCATTCTAATTAGACAAGGGTGTCTAAAATAAAAAGTGTGTACTTAGATGTATTTTTGTTCACAATTCATACATCTAAGTCTATATGTTGATATTTTATATCCACGTAATTAGACGAACACGTCTAAAAGACGTTAGACGTTTTTACGTCTTAAGCAAAAGGGTGCTCACGTCTAATAAACACACGTCTAATACGTGGTGTTCATGCGGAATTAGACGTACACGTCTAATAAACATTAGACGGATTGATTATGAACACGGAATTAGATGTATGCGTCTAATACACTCATCCGTCTAATAGACGCCGTGTTATTTGTGAAGTAAGAAAAACGTCTAACTACGTGCCGATTAGACTGATCAAGGACAGCTGTCACACGCTGAGAGTTATCTACTTTTCTCACTCAAAATATCGAACAGTCATCTCTTAATAACATGAAGACACGTGTCTATCAAGTTTAAAGAAAATGACTAACATATCCTTATTTTTAATGATTACTTCTTGAAAAAGGACGTCTAACATTTATTAATGGGCCATACCCCTAGAATAGGCGGTTATTCAATATTTCCATGATTCATCTATATAAGGATATTCCTGCATGATTTTGAAAACTTTCAATCTCTCGAAATCCCTAAAAACCCTAGTTTTCTTGCATTTCTCTCACTAAAACTCTCTGAAATATTGTATCGATTCACATTCTATCAAAATGGTGAAGAAAATCACTCTCGATCACTGTACTTTGGAGGTGGATTTTCCATCGGTGTACTCATATGATCAACCGGAAGTGGTGACTATGTTCCAAACCCTAGAATATTCTAGGTTGAGGAAGTATCTGGGCGGACCGTTCATCTTCTATGAAGATGAAGTTCGCGAGTTCTTTAAAACAGCGGTTATGGTGGATGATTCCATCGTAGCAACCGTCAACGGCAAGGAGATTTCATTTGACGAAGCAGTGTATGCGGAGTTCTTTGAACTTCCAACGGAGGGCCATCTGTTCGATCTGGTGCTCTCTTCTGAGGTCATGGAGGAAATGAAGACTTCCTTCTCTGCTGACGGTTCCAAAATCCATGTTAATGAATATAAGAAGGTTTTCAAGCCCCACTTCGTTCTCCTTAATGACTTTGTGGCGAAGACGCTGCAAGGGAAGTCCGGCTCGTTCAACCTATATAGTCAAGACCGTTTTGACTATATGTGCGCCATCTCCAAAGGTATCCAAGTGAACTGGGGTCATACCCTGTTCCAGAATCTATGTTACTCCATCTGCCAGAGTAACAAGGAGAGCATTCCCTATGCGGCTCAACTGAGCCATCTATTGAAGTTCCTATGGGTTCCTGTCGGTGAACCAACGCAAATTAACTCTGCAAGAGTTTTTACCGCTTCCACGGTTGCCAGCACTCTGATCAGAGTGAAGAACAACCTGGAGTCTGTTTCTGGGGTGTCTAGTTTCCAGACTGGTGGAAGTCCTTCCACTCGAGCAAAGCCGTTTGCCTTTGTTGTTTCAACATGGAAAAGAGAAGCAAAACCGTAAATGAATCGGAGGCCAGTTCCTCCAGCATGAAGAGTCCAAGCCAGAAGGACACGGAATCCGTCGATTCAAGGGTAAGGCAAGGTCCAGGCGTACTTGCTGCAACCCCGATGACATCTCTATCAACTCCCTCAACTTTCCTGAAGAAACCTTCGAGGTCATGTACCTCAAAGGAGAAGAAGACGAAGGCGCCCCGTGCGTCTAAATCCTCTAAGGTAAATTCTTCTAAATCTTTGGCTACTGTGCCAAAATTTATTGTTCCCGAAGTGGAACAAGCTGAATCCATTTTCTCTCCCCTGAGAGAATCTGCTGAAGGGCCTGCTGTTGAGTCAGCCGGTCCAATTGTTGAATCGATTAACAGGGCGGAGTCCCTTGTTACCCAATCTGATCAGGTAGCCGCTAGTGCTATAGAGTCGTCCCTACCAGAACAAGGTGATGTTCCTATCCTTGTTGCTGGTGAACCCATAACTCCTGCTCCCAAGGATTACTTGGTGGGTGGAACAATCGTTTGTAGAGAGCTCCCTTCTAAGCTCTGCTTGAGACCTCAATCGGCCTTTGAACTACTGCGGGCCAGGAAAGGGACAAAAGGAATTGTCATTGGTGAACCAAGACCTGTTCCAAAACCTGTAGAGGTTGTTGGAAAAGGTAAGTCTACTGTTCTTCAGGTTCCTGAGAAGGTGTCTGAAGCAAGAGGTATTGTTGATCTCATTCTGGATCAAGTGAAGGTCCTTTCGGCTGAGAAATTGGAGATCTATGATTCTTGGCGTTCTGAGAGGTTGTCCTCTAGCTATAATGGCTCTCTGTCCAATGCTGCCATAGCAAAGGAATGGAAGAAGAGAGTAGCAAACGAGAAGAAGGTCCTGAAATGGGGAAGAACTTCAGATGTGGCTGAAGCTCTGAACAAAAGAGAGTTGGTGGAAGCTTGCATTCTTGGGAAAACTTTGTTCCCAATTTATGAAGCCAGAAAAGCAAACTTCAACCCAGACGCAAAAGGAGCGATTGTTGAAGCCAAAGTGCTGAAAAAGTTGAACGATATCTTGGATGGCTATGTTTCTGTTGCCTCCAAATATATTCATGGCGCCGATTGCTCTGGCGCAGAACCGCTCGACATAGAAGAGGCCATGGACATTCCGAATGCCGATGAATCAGATGCTGCTCTCCTGATCGAATTCGAGACTTTATCTGCCGAAGAAAGACGTATTCAAGATCACCCCGTTCAAGAGCTTCCCAATGTAGTCGAAGCAATGGTGAATGTTCAAGAGCCTGAACAAGCTCCTGTAACAAATGTTGAAGTAGTAATCTTGGAAGATATAGTTGAGGAGGCTTCGATAGCTCCTACTGAAGAAGACGTGATCATAACCCCTGTTGTGAGAACAAAGGGTGTTCAAGAAATAATGGCTGAGGCCACTCAGCCTGAAACTGCAAGAACTGAGGGGGAACCCTCTAAAGAAAAAGATGTTGAAGAAGAAAGTTCCTCGTTTGAGGAGGAACATGATGAGAAACCCAAATTTATTAAGATCGACTTATTTCCCAAAGGTGCTTTGGGAAGTATTCATGAAAATATAACCAATTCCCGTCACTATTCTGGAAGCCTGCTTGAAAGATTCGAAAGGACACAAAACGAGATTGACGAGAAAGAGGCACAAGAGAAAGCTGCCAAGGAAGCTGAAGTTCATCAGCCAGAGAAATCACTGCAGGTTCATACAAACTTTGAGCCTATTCAAAGTTTGGCTGCAGAATCTGAAGAAGTGTCATCCCATGAGGGTCCATCTGATGGAAGAAATAAAATGCTGAAATCCATGAGGTCTATGCTTTCGACTATGTAGAAGACAATGTGTCAATCAATGATTTCCAGGGAAGAGGAGAGAGAGCAAATTTTGATAAAATGTTCAAAATCCTATCTGAGTTGGATAAGACCCTGAAGCTGAACACCTATGAGACCCATGTCTCTAATGTGAAGTTTGGAAAGTTTGAGCAAGAATGATTCAGCCGTCAATCTGAACTATTCGACATTGAGAGGCACATCAATGACGAACGCCACAAAGAAACCTTAGATGAATTCGCTTTGGTGAAGAATCATCTGGTGGAAATGCAGGGTTGTATGAACCGAAACGATAATGAACGACAAGCCTTTGCAGAGAACCTTGCCAAGAAATTTCAAGCCAAGGAGGATGCCTTACGTAATGATGAAAGTGCTCAACCTCAACTAGTTCAGGCAGAATCTAGCAGGAGGAACGATGGCGTTGCAACCAGAACAAGATACAGGTGGGCTATCAATTCTGACGACAATCATAGGCCAACCAAGAGAGGCGGTGGCCGAAGCGGTTTTGAACGCGGTGGAAGAAATGGTGGCGGCCGGAGTAGGCTGTCTGATATTGATCAAGGTGGACGTGGCATTGTTGTTGAGCGTGGAGGTAGATCGAATGCAGGAGGTCGTGGTGGTCGCGGCTATCCTCACTTTATGAACATGCTTCCCGGGCAAGAGATGAGTCCAACCGATCCTCGAGTAAAAAGGGAAGAACAATGATCTCTCTTCTTTTACTATGTTTAAATTATATTGAACATGGTTTTCATAAGTCCTTTGAATACTGGTTTTTGTGAATGATTGGTGTAAGCGAACAAGGTGTTTGTTTGTTATTTATCGGATGAATGCATGTTGTGTTATATGTATGCAGGTTTGCAATTTCTTCATCAAAAAGGGGGAAATTGTTGGGTCAAATTATTTTGACTAAGTGTTGAAATAATTTACCCACTGATATTTTGATGATGAAATAATTTATGTGTTTTGATACAGGTGTATTAAGACAACATATCTTTAGACGTGGATCTAATGAGGTTCATTAGACCGATTTTGATCTCCATTCGCATTAAGTTAGACGCAAGTCTAATGAAATTAGAAGCTTAGTCTAACTCAACGGAGTTAGACGAAGCAGTCTAATAGACGCATGAATTAGACGTGAGTCTAATAGAATTAGACGGGCAGTCTACCTCATCGGAGTTAGACGTGTAAGTCTAATAGACATGTAAAGAATTATACGGGTAGTCTAATGAATACACGGAATTAGACGTGAGTCTAATAGAATTAGACGAATAGTCTAACTCATCGGAGTTAGACATGTAAGTCTAATAGACGTGTAAAGAATTAGACAGATAGTCTAATGAATACACGGAATTAGACGGACAATCTAACTCATCGGAGTTAGACGTGTAAGTCTAATAGACGTAAAGAATTAGACGGGTTGTCTAATTATTGAAAGTTAGACGTGGTTCTAACTCCTTCAGACAAGTCTGAGGTAGAACCGGAATTAGACTTGGTAGTCTAACTCAGTGGAGTTAGACGTACCGGTCTAATGGTTATTAGAATTAGACGGGTTGTCTAATTATTGAAAGTTAGACGTGGGTCTAACTCCTTCAGACAAGTCTGAGGTAGAACTGGAATTAGACGTGGTAGTCTAACTCAGTGGAGTTAGACGTACCGGTCTAATGGTTATTAGAATTAGACGAGTTGTCTAATTATTAAAAGTTAGACGTGGGTCTAACTCCTTCAGATAAGTCTGAGGTAGAACCAGAATTAGACGTGGTAGTCTAACTCATTGGAGTTAGACGTACCGGTCTAATGGTTTTTAGAATTAGACGGGTTGTCTAATTATTGAAAGTTAGACGTGGGTCTAACTCCTTCAGACAAGTCTGAGGTAGAACCGGAATTAGACGTGGTAGTCTAACTCAGTGGAGTTAGACGTACCGGTTTAATGGTTATTAGAATTAGACGGGTTGTCTAATTATTGAAAGTTAGACGTGGGTCTAACTCCTTCAGATAAGTCTGAGGTAGATCCGGAATTAGACGTGGTAGTCTAACTCAGTGGAGTTAGATGTACCCATCTAATGGTTATTTGTATTAGACGCGAGTCTAAGTACATTAGACTAGGTGGTCTAATAGACGTTTTTCATCAGAAGGA
Organism: Impatiens glandulifera; assembly: GCF_907164915.1. Lineage (NCBI taxonomy): Eukaryota > Viridiplantae > Streptophyta > Magnoliopsida > Ericales > Balsaminaceae > Impatiens > Impatiens glandulifera. The sequence continues at coordinate 15,292,715 of NC_061862.1, read as the reverse complement.
GTTGACTTATTTCATTAGACTGATCCGTCTAACTGAAATACGTCTAATGCTCTGATTCAAGCAGTACGCTTGAATCTAGCATTTCTCCTACCCACGTACTATAGCTGTACCCTATTTCTGCTCCACTTTCTTGTGAAGATTAGTACAACAGCTATATGCATCCAATGAAGGAATGACACGTAAGAGAATTTTCCTCATATTACCCGTTTTGCAGGTACATCCCTGATGGAATATTCGGCGCACTACCAGTTTGGTACGGCCACAATCGTTGTGCTCAGAGTCTGCTGTGTACAATGGAGACTTTCCAATGGAAGAGTGCCACGTTTCATTCTTGAAGATTCGACCGTTAGCTTCTGATCAGTATTTAACCAATCCTTAGAGCAACGGACGAAGCACGTTCTTACACTGGTTTTTCCGAACTAATTGAACAAGCATTCTGATTTTGCAGAGAGAGACTACTCAATCATCTTGCTTACTGAACTCATTCTTGAAGCTTGTTTCTGATTGTACTGTGTGTGAATCGAGAGAGAGAGCTAGAATCAAAACACCATTAGCTGAGTGATATTCTTCATCTTCTTGTAATTGAACAGAAAGTGTTCTGTTCAATAGTGAGCTAAGTGTGTGTGCAAACTGTATTTGATTCTCATCATATAGTGAATCCTTCCGGTGGTTGAATTTCATTTGGATTAATTTCACTTTAATTCACATTTGAATTTCATGTGAATTTCATTTGGATTAATTTCACACTTAATTCACATTTAAATTTGGTGTGAATTTCATTAGCCCAAATATCATTTCCATTTAATTAATAGAACTAGTTTAATTTCAACTATTTATATATATATATATATTAGATTAATTTTGTGATATTATTTATTTATTATAAAATATGTAAAAAATTGGTCTCTAACCTCTCTGAGATCCTAAGTTCGAGCCCGTCAGACGACAAATTCTGCTCGTTTAGTTAGTTTGGTTGACTAAATTTGCGGGTTATGTGCTTGACCCGCGGGAATTAGTCGCACTCTAAAGTAGAAACATAACTAACATTCTAAAAAAGTTTAAAATAATATAGAACATAATAATTTATTGCAATAAAATTATTTTAGTAATATTGTTTTTGAATTTAAAAAAATTTATTATTTTAACTAAATAGATGTTTAAGTGGCATAAACTAGTTTTTAAATTACAAAAATTAACATTATTATTATTTTGTTTAAGCTAGTGGTAATTTATTTTTTAAATATAAGATACTAGTTTGTTCACGATCATGAATCTCATTATACATAATTCAACTGAATACGTTTGAAATGAGAATGGAACATATGATATTTGATTTTTTATAAATTACTCTCATTACTTGAGTTAACTTAGTGTTAATACTTTGAAATTTATATATATTATATAAGAGAAGTGATAATGGAGAGAAATTGAGAGAATAATGTGAAATCACAATAAAAAAAATAAAAAAAGTATAAAAAAAGAGTAAAGGGAAATTTTATTATATTTTCAACAATCAAATTGTGATTCATATGATATGCTTAGTAATTCTCTCTTCTAAATTTCTTACTCTAATCCTTCCTTATTATATTTATATAAATATATAATGAAGATTTATTTATTATTATTATTATTATTATTATTATTTTGTATGTATTTTTTATGAGGTTTATTTTTTATTGTTCCAATTTAAGATTTACTAGTCCTAATATATCAATTTATTTTCATATCAACTAAATGCACTCTACAAATAAATTAGTGCCTATTTTGATTAATGGAGAACTAATAGAAAATAATGTTGTCTTTTTTATATTTTGTATGATAAAATATTTAAATTTTACAACTTTATTTTAATTCATCTAATTTAAACAACCAAACTATCACAATATCATATTATATGTGATTTATTAATGTATCATAAACATGTTACATTTTTTTGTTTTTTTAATATGGGACAAATCCATAACTTGATTTTATTCTTTGAACTCATTTAATTTTATTATTAAATTCTAATTTTCATTATAATCATATACATAGTTCAAATTCCAACAATCCTCATATAAATGAAAATTGAAAAATTAACTCGATGAAATGTTCAATAGTTGAATTCTACCTATGATAGATATGAGTTACCCTTTGAACATTCGTTTATGAAAAAACATATAGTAGTTGATTAGTAGACTCCATGACATTGAACTAGTATGTCTTTTATGTAAATGATTATACACTTTCACATAAAATTCTTTCTGATACATTTCAATCTCTTATGATAGAACACGCGTCTGGTTCTGCGAGAGGGTCTAAAATTGAACCATTCAATTTTTTCGAAACGATCATATTTCTCCCTCACATAAGTGATATTTTTTCTCACAAAGAATCATTAAAAACAATATGCTTATACTTGTCAAAATATATATTTTTTCATTACATGATTAATTCCAAACAATAATTTTTTACATTGGTACAATTAGGTTATCTAATTGAACCTATTTCTTGGGATCCAGTTTGCACATGTTAATGTTGTGTTTTTCTTTATACCAACTTATAGTAAATTAATATCTTAAAAGAGTTTCAAATTAACTTTTTATTCAATAGTTTTATTAGTGAATTCACAATGTTATATTTTAATTATATAACTAAATTTGATCACTTTATTAAAAAGTATAATCTAATAACATTATTATGTTTAAGTTGTGTAGGTCTAGAATTGAGATTATTCTGTTTTAAATTACAATAATTAGAAACATTCGGTACTTACGTACTTAGATAACATAGTGATTTGTATAATCTTATTATTTAAATAAACTTTGTTATATAATTAAACACTAGCATTTAGCCCGTGCATTTGCACGAGTAATAATATAAAAAACCATGAAAAAAATTACGGATAACATTTTTAATTTTATTTTTAACCGTTTTAAGTTTATGGGTGGGTCAACCCACAATCCGACTCAAGTATCCATTTACTCAACATCATTATATATTAGTTAATTAAAAAGTTGAACTTATATTAATATTAAAACGTCCCGCGTTTATCAAATTTGGTGTTGAATTTAAAATAAAAAGTCTTTGTAGCCTAGTTGGTTAAAAAGTTGTACTTATTTTGTTAGGTTGAAGTTCGAAACATATCTCTAGCATTTTTAATTTTATTTTTAACCGTTTTAAATTTAAAAATGGGTCAACCCATAATCCGACCCAAGTATCCAAATTAACCACAGCTCTCGACCCGGCAATACGGACACTTTAAAAATTAAGCATCATTATATATATATATATATATAGATTACTCATCATTTTTAGTTTGTAAAAATATAAATTTAAATAATAAATTATTTTTAAAATTTTGATTAATAATTGGTCTATAATCAAATGTAGTCTCAATAAATGTTTGTAAAATAATTTGAACACTAATTAAACATCCTTTCATGTACTCTAATATATTATATCAGTCAAATATTTATTTAAAATATTAAATAGTTTTATTTTAAATAAATAAATTTATTTTATCATTATATATATATTAATACCATTTAAGTTTTTTTTTATCAAGAAAATATTCATATCTCATAATCACCCTTTTCAACATTTTTAAAATAACTCTAATTTATTTTAATAAACTCAAACTGAATTGGCTAATGTTTTTAAAATAACTCTAATTTATGTTAATAAACTCAAACTGAATTGGCTATATAGTTGTCTTATACATGATAAAAACTGTATGACCTAAAGATTGAAATGAAAGCTTATGAAATTATATGTTTGGGTGTATCAATTTTGAATGTACAAGTTGAATCTAAAATTGGTTGAATCTAAAATTGAATTAAACAATTATCCTAATTAAAAACGTTTAGGGTTGAACGAATAAATATTATTAATTTGTTAATATATACATAATTATAAAATATTTAAGAACATTATTAAACTTAATTAATACTTCAACAACATATTGTAAAAAAAATATAGTTTTAAGTAAATTAAATGTTTTTGTCCAAACTAAACTTGTCAAAACAATTAGGATCAATATGTTATATTATAAGTTTGGGATCAATTTTAACTAATTATAAATTATGTAAGGGCTTGTGTACAGTTCCAACCCTTAGATTTAGGCTGCCCCAGCCTATGATTAGAAAAAAAAGTCAGATGTTGCCCTCAGTCTAATTTAAAAAAATAGCTTTGAGTGAGATTTGAACTCATGATCAACTAACAAATTTAAATAATTGGCTTCCACCACTAAATTACAACACATTTTGTTTAAAATTATAACAAATTTAATAAAACATCTTATTAATTTAATAATTAGGCTGCCCTAAGAAGTGACTTGTCTTAGCCCAAAGGCTTACTAGAGGGCCGATCATACTTGTGTATTTTAATAAAATGGGACAGGAGGCTAAGAGAAACCCTAGTCTCAAATTAGTTTTCTTACCCACCGCCGCCTTTTACCCTATTCTTTCATCCCTCAGTATCTATAAAAACCATTCTCCATATCTACATGTTAAAACAACCTCAGACAAAAATGTTTCTGTACGGAAAGGAAATTCAAGGAGTGGTGGGAGGATTAAAAATCAATGTAAGAACGAGTGTTACAGTTTACGTCTATGATTGCTTATATAAATTCTCCAAAAAGGTACCCATCACTAATCAATATATATATTTTTCGTGAAGAACTTGAACATATTTTTGTAGTATTTTGGGTTTGAATTTTACCCATTAAATTTCATATTGTTTAAATTTTACTAATTTGATAACGTATTTCTTGAATTTTACTTTTGTAGTTGCATTACAATGAGGAGATGGAACAAACGTTTCATGTAGATATCACATTGGTCGATGAAGATGGAATGGAATATACAGCTAAATATCTCCCACCACAAACTTGTGGAGGGAGATATACTGGTATATCAGTTAATCCAACATCGGACTATGAAGGTAATAAACTTTTTCTTTCTATTGTCTATATGATTCTACTTAATTTTGTTTTGAATTTTTACTTTTAGGTGCATATCGTAAGAGTTCATGACGAATCTGATCTTCTGGATTTCACTTGCCAAGGTAAAACTTGTGTTTAAATTTGATTTTGTTTAGCATTGGAATTAAGTTTTGAAACAAAACATTTGTTCTTCAGGTAATAAGAAAAAGCATTGTGAAGGCAGTTACTCGGACTCGGACTCGGACTCGGACTCGGACTCGGACTCGGACTCGGACTCGGACTCGGACTCGGACTCGGACTCGGACTCGGACTCGGACTCGGACTCGGACTCGGACTCGGACTCGGACTCGGACTCGGACTCGGACTCGGACTCGGACTCGGACTCGGACTCGGACTCGGACTCGGACTCGGACTCGGACTCGGACTCGGACTCCATGTAGTAGTGTAGTAGTGTTGATGAGGTTGAAGTGTAAAACTTTTATTTAATTTTGTATGCAAATGATACATCTGTCTTTGGGTGTGTATCCCCAGAATTTAAAGTTGTCCTTGGACTTTTACATAATATTTCAAAGAATGAACCAATAATAGTTTTTTTAATTATTATTTTTAATATGATCCATGATAGAAATAAAAATGAAGATGTTTAAGTTCAACTTTAAAACACTGATTTATCCAAAGAAGAAACGCACAAAATAATAATAGTTAAAATGAAAACAAGACAAAGTTATATCATATAAAATTCACGTTGATCTTATAACAATCTCCACTCACATATAACATTATGTATGAATCAAATAGTTAGATGAGGTAATTATTAAAGTTTTTCAATTTGTTTTTTTGGTATAGAATTTAAACTCGTATAGTTTCTTTTACCTTAGTCACCTCATCTCTAATTTTAGAATATATGAAAAATCAAGTACGAGATGGTTTGGACAACTTGAAAGTTCTTAATCGGGAATGAGGTGTTGTGGGTGAGAAACGTCGAAACTGTTAAAATTACACAGGAAGTTAAGTCACTTATGGAAATCATTTCCACTAAAGCTACAATAAAAAATATGACTAGACAAACACTTAAACTATTAATCTCGTAAGAATGAAAAGACAGATTTCATCCTTAAGAATTTTAACATTAGTATTGATTTTAGCTCTTACGATATGTTTGTATTTTTTTTGTTTCCAACTTGATATTTGTTATATTTTTCTTATAGTTTTATTTTGTTAAACGTATGACAATTCATGTTACAAACTTAATTTGTAGTGATTATTTTTTTTTTGGTTCTTATGATCCTTAGTTAGACCTTATTTTTTTTAAACCATACTTCACCGTTCTCTTATACAAAAATTGTTCACTATTAAATTAACTGGACCTAAATATTACTTCATATATATCATTTCAATTACAATTTAAAATATTAAAATATCTTAATTTTATTAATTTATCAGCAAACAATTTTAATTAGGCCATACAAGTAAAATATTATTGAGACATATTTTGATCAATTTATTTATTTAAACAAAATACTCAATATAACCACAAATAAATTATTATATATGATTGTCATAAACATGTTCAAATCTATATATAAATGAGAATGCAATAAGTTTCACAAGTGATTAATTTTTTCTAATATATAATTAATATATTTAATATGTCATTTTTAAAATATTTCAAAAGGTCATGTAAAGCTTAATTGTTCGATAAAACTCATTTAACACGGTTAAGGATTATACAAATTATTTCAAATTTAATAGGCAAAATTACTATTTCATTAAAAAAAATTAATTGTTTTAATCATTTATGAGATTTTATATATGATGTACAAGATTATGAGATAGACACATGGATAAACATGCAATAAATTTAAGTAGGATTTGAGATTTTGATAATCTTCTTAAAATATGATGAGATATATACACATTAAGATAAATATGACATAATTGAGATTTTGATAATCTTTGCAAAATGAGATTTTAATAATATTATACAAAATATGAGATTTTGATAATCTTCTACAAAATTACACATGTGGTCAAAGTTCAAGATAGAAAATAAAGTTGTCTATAATAAATTTTTAGCTTTTTGGATATGGATATTTTATCATTATCACCAAATTTATATTATTTTTGGCAAATAAAGTTGTCTATAATAAATTTTTAGCTTTTTGGATATGGATATTTTATCATTATCACCAAATTTATATTATTTTTGAAATTTATTAATAAAGTAAAAGTTATTTTATTTTATTTGGTATGATATGAAAATTTTAATTAAAGTAGAATGAAACCAATAATATTTTATCATTATTTTTTCTATTTTTAATAATATTAAAATAATATAAGTTTAATTTTAAATTAATATAATTAATATCAAATATATATACTATTATGTTTTGTTTGTGTTGGTATGTTTAAATTATTTTATTATCTTTCATTTTCAATATATATATATATATATATATATTATAATAAGATATAGAGTTCTTTTATTATTAATAAAAAAATTTAAAAATATATTTTATTTAAAAATAAATTTAAATATTTAAAACTTTATCTCAATTATTAAAAAAATTTAATTAATTACATAATAATAAACATGACATCGAGATAGATGATATAAAACCACTAAATAATCTAATACACCATTCAAATATTTAGATTTTACTTATTTGTTATAAATGATATACAGTCTAATTTGTGTTTTTTTTCATATATTTTATATTATTAAAGAAAAAATGTGATCTTATTCAAGAACTAGCTAGGTTATTCGACACACAAATCGAAGTTAAAATTTCTCGAACCTTTAATTTTTCCGGGACAAGAAATTTTCGAAGGTTACGCATAAATTGACCTAATTTTATGTAAATAATATCGAGAAAAAATGACTTTAAAAATTAATATCTATCAAAAGTGGCCAGTTATTTGAATATTTTTTTATTCGTTATGTTGAATGGATAATCTAATTAAAGGAACCTACTATTTTTAATAAAAAATAATTATAATTGAAGTGGATAGTAGGATGATATTCCTAGTCTCTTACCAAAAACAATATTGATGCAAATAAAACCTGGAAGTACTCCTTTAAATTGTGTAAATGGTAAACCTTATAATTGAAGTGGACAATAAAATTATCAACTATTTTTTTTTATCAGCAATATAAGTATATATATTAACTTTATCTGTTTCCAAATCATCACAATTTGTTAGTGCTATGATTTTTAATTGGCTACTGATTTTCAAAGACATTAGTTAATTTTATTTTATTACAAGCATAAGTTATTGAAGGAGAAAGTACACTTGAGTCGGTAAACACATATATTTTACATCTTAATTTTAAAATTTAATCCTAAGTTAATTTAAATAAAACAAACAAATTAAATGAGTCTTAGATATACATTATCTATTTTAATTAATTATTTGAGAATTAGTTTAAAAAAAGAAAAGAATATGCCATATCAAACAGGACCCAGGCGCAGCAGGATACCCAGATCTCATTTTTTCTCCTTTCCTAATGCATATAGCAAGTTAACTAATTATGTCAATTGAAATAGTGTGTCATTGGTAAGATCCAATAAGAATACACCATATATATATCCAACAAATACCATAAAGAATATTATTACGCAAAATACAACAACTTTTATCGGAAACTAATAATTCAAATCCACTTAAAATTAAGACTGAAATAGATATAATATTCTTAACAAGTTTAGGAACAAAATAACAATTATCCAAATCCAAAACAAGACCACTAGGTAAACACAAAGAGTAAGTTTCCATAGCCAAGGCAACAACTTTTGTTCCATTCCAACTCGTAGGTCGATTTCTTCTTTCATTACTGGCCTCCTTTTTTAAGTTCATGCGTGTTAACACACAAATGTGAGCCACATCCAGCATCTAATACCCATACATTATTAAAAACAGACTTGTTCTCTTCATACGAGATTTATGAAAGAAAAAATCAGCATATGGACATGCCAAATCAAAAATGAAATGACATAGTCCTTAAAGAAAATACTAAGAACTAGAGGAGAGACATATTAGATGATGAAGTTCAGAATCGGTAATGAAAGAGGAATATTATTCTGGCACGATCCATGGCTAGAGAATAATCCCATAATTATTCGGGAGAAATTCTAATCCATCAGAGACATAATTAGAAGAAATTGTCTCTTGTACTTAGTTAGAGATATTCAAGAAAATACAAAGAAAAGTTCGTGGAGGAGATATTAGAAGAAATTGATAAGAGATATTCGGGAGGAAAATACAGCTCTATTCTAAAGAGTATTTTAGAAGGAGTCAGAATTCTAAATCTTATCAATAATATGTAATTCAATGGAAACACTAACACAAAGAGCTGAGATACGGTTATGAATGAAAAGTTCGTGGCAGGAAAAGTATGGGAGATCATTAGAACAAAGGAGGTGGTGGTCGATTGACATAAAGTAGTCTATTCTTTAAAGGTTATACATCGACATCATTCATCCTTTAGCTGACATTTAGGAAAAGATTGGCGACAAGAGACATAATTAAGAAGTATATGAATATTTCAAACGTCAATTTCTCAATCTACACAATAAAAGAGGAAAGCATTGACTACTTGTTTGGGGAGTGTATCCAAGTTGTGGATCAATTATTCTCGGAACATGAATATCATTAAATTTCTAGGTACATGAAACGAAAACATAGAACTTGTAAAGAAAAAGTGTAAGAGCGATAGCTTTTATGCGAATGTTTTCAAATGCTTCTTTGGAGCCATGATCTACAATACATGGAGAGAATGAAATACAAGAATCATAGCACAAATAAGATAACAGAAGGAAAAGTTTGGGATGATATTTTTTTGATGGAAATGCTCTCATACATACATGGAAATAAATTCCGATTAATGAAGACAGTTTGAAGCTCAGTCAAAGGTGGAATATCCCCTATAAAATCATTATAAGGAAAGGAATGTTCAAATATTTCTTGTTTGATGGCTTGTTTATAATTCAATTGTTTGTTGTTCTGTAATTCAGTTGTTTGAAACTCAGTTGGTGTTTTCAACAAAGTTAGGGTATGTATAGCTTTGTTTCTTGAAACTCATTTCCCTCTTTTAGGTTTTTTTAATCAAATAGCAATAAGTCGTTTTCCAAAAAAAAAAAACTGACTTGTTCTCAATACAAATATACCTGAGGAAGTACGAGCATCTAATGCTTTCTTCTTCTTTAGTGACTCCAAATAGACTTTACAGTTTCTCTTCCAGTGGCCATCTTTCCCACAATAGAAACAAGTCCCTTTATCATTCTTGAAGTTTTCCTTTTCCTTTGTCGTTTGAAGATGAGGCCTTCATAGATTTTTTTAACACTTTTGAAAACATTTTTCTTATCTTTATTAGAAGAAATTAAAACAACTTATTTCTTTTCTTTATTTATTGATGAATAACTACTTGGAAGTGTACCATCAATTTTTTTCCAACAAATTAAAATAACTTCTTTTTTTTCTTTATTTAAGATAACTTATCGCAACAAATTGATGAGTTCTGGAACTGTACCATCAATTTTGTTCAAATTGTAGTTAAACAGACTTGTGAATAACTACTTGGAAGTGAAAGTAGAATTATGTCAATACATAATTCTCTTTGCAATTCAAAACCAAGATTTTTCTAGCCTCTCAATGTATCGAAGCATCTTCAATGCATGAATAACCGTATATGATCCCTCTTATAGCTTAGAATTGAATACAACTGCGAGACTTCCAACATTTCCTCTCTCGCTTATTCAGAAAACAATTCATCAAGATGCTCATGTTGTTTTTGTAACTCTGAATTCATTGAAGAAAGCATTAATCCACTTACTACATCACTAGCATCTTTATGCTTGTTGAATTCAGTCAACTCTTCAGCAGTTGAATCATCAGTTAGTTCATCAAGAAATGGCATATCAAGTACATATCCAAGTTTCTAAATCTTTAGGACAAACCTAAGATTTCTGAGCCAATTCAAAAAATTAGTTCCAACTAACTTGTGCTCATTCATCAATGAACGTACGTTAATAGAGATAGACATTTCTGAAAAATCGTAAAATTCCTTTTATGCTAAATATATTAAAATGTAGATATTAGGACTTAAACATTTTAAGTATGGTTCCCACTATTTATTGTAAGTTATGGGCCCTTAAAATCCCTTAATGTAGGATTTAATATTACATATAATCCTAGTGAGATGATGTTCTTTCAAATTTATAATAACCCACAATTCAGGTTAACATGATTATCATAAGCTCAAAAGGCGGCAGAGTCATGATTTCAAATCTATCCGGTTCAAAAAATTATTTTACAAAAACTAATATAACATTATTGAAACATTAAAAGTATAAAAACGATTCACAGACACAAATTGTTATAAATTGTTATAGCACTACAAATACTATAAAATGACAAATAAAAACACAACCCTACAAATTATACAAACACTATGAGAGAATAATTTTGAATTTAGAAGCCGCATTAAAGAACTTTCTACTTTAGCATTAGGAGTTATAGGTATTTTTATATTAGAGGATGAATTTCAAAATTTTAAATTAGGGCACGCTATTAAGGTTATAGTTTGAATATTTTAAAGTTAGAAATAAATTATATAATTAAGAATAAATTATAGACTCTTTTATCGTTATATAATAAATATATAATTTTTATTGGTGGGCCAAGCTTTTTTATTGTATAATAAATTTTATAACCTCTTACTCTGTTTATATACACAAATCTTTAAATAAACCGGCACATCATGGAATGAGATTTCGATTCTTAATCAGGTGACACCCAGATTTGACTCTCTCAATAAAAAAATATTTCTTTATACTCTAACAAATCAAGCTAATCTAAGTTATATATGACAAGGGTTTATATAAGGGACCTCTGGGGTACAGCGAGGGGTACAGCCCAAGTAAAGCTGAATCGTGGCTCCGCCTTTGTCAAAAGATAATTATCGTACTATACTAATTGCACATCCCATGCAACCATCACTAATGCTATCAACTTCTTGATGTATGCACTCTAATGGATATTAATTTCTTTGATTCTATTGAGATCTCAATCTTCAAAATATATCCATTCACTCTCCTCGGGACTGACATACTAGAGTAATCTTAAAATTTAATCATTAATCATGCGATCATATTTCAATGGTTTGAATATGTTCCCTCTTTAAGCTGAGACATGACTCGGGTCATAACAATAACCTTAAGACATGAAAAAGAACTCTCTATTCTCGCCACATTAACACATTAACGGAAGACAATTAATTGCTTCAATATTTTCTTTGAGAATTTCTTTTTATATCATAATATAACTATCAGCATTATATTAATATATCATTATTACTTTTATATTATCATTTTGTAATTATATCAAAATATAATAATTACTATTATTTTAATATAACAATTAACTAAATCACAAATACTATGTCAGTTACATATATTAAATGTTCATCTAAACATTTAAATAACATAACATATAATTATTGTAATTCTAATAATGAGTTAATTAATTATAAATACAATTAGTGTAATTTTATATTAATATATATATATATATATATATTTATAATGATATATACATTCGTACATCAAATATTATTGTAAAATTATATTAAATATTTTAAGTCATAAATAATAAACATGTTGTAAGTTATACCCTTCATTATTCAATTCTATTAAATAAAGATTATTAACTTCGCTCTGATACGATTTTATTGGTTTTCTTAAGCTTATATCATATATATATATATATATATATATATATATATATAAATGATAAAATTGCAGAAATCGATAAAAAACCGTTTGCAAGAATACCTGATGATAATATAGAGTTTGTTGTAGATATAACACGTATATAAGTTTTTGAATTGAATCGCTGTTGACTATGATGATATAGGATAATGTGAGAATTTTGAAGTATATGATAGAACCTTGCATGTTATGGATTTATATTAGATTTGATATAAGATAATATGCGGTGACTGATCGTGCCCTTTTGTAAATCCTGGGTTCGGGGCATGACACTAGGCATCTACAGTTTCAATGCCGCCAGCATCAATTCCGGATGTATTTCTCCGACGACATTCAATTCATAGTCCAATGCGTTCGGAAGTCCCAGTGCCCTCAAAGCCAGATGAGCTGCTTTTTGCCCTGATATCATCATCGCCCCAAATGTAGGCCCCTGCAAATTCAACAACAAATTCATATCAAAAATCACAATCAAGACACCTCCATACCAGTCACATTTAAGTATAAAGTACCATTCTCGGAGCACCATCGATCTCAGCCACCTCCATACCAGACAATCATCCCAGGAACGATCTCCCTCGTCAGCTTAACAATAGCATCCTCAGCCGCATTCATATCCAACGCCTTCATTCCAGGTACACTATCAATCATTCCAATACTCTTCAACCTCTTCACACCAGTGGCACCAAATGGTCCATCATGCCCACAAGAACTCACCACCACTTTCGCCTCCATCACATTCGGATCCATACACGACTGTGTATCATGGTTAATTGAAACTAAATCCCAGTTCGTCACCACACCTCCAACTCTTCCTTGTTTCACGATCAAATCCTCCGCAGCCACCGCGTTGAATAGCTTCACATTCGGCCTCGCCAATAGCTTACTCATTATCGTGGAAGTAAACAAAGCCGCGTGCTTTATCACGACGTATTTGTCCTGCTCATCGTACTCAATTTCCAATTCATCCAGAAAATAATGCGCCGGCTTCCGAACGATCATGGCCGAGAACAGCTGTCCTCCCAGCTACGCACCTCCTCCAGGGCTGACGGATTGCTCCACTATGGCCACCTAACGATGACATCAATTTCAGAAACAATGATTGATTTTTAGGGAAGTTTGATGTATACCTGAATATTAGGGTTCTTGCTGAGTTCGTAGGCGCAAGAGACCGGCGGAGCCGGCGCCGACAATGACGACGTCGGTATGGGCGTGAATGATCATATCGGTCATGTATCGACGGGTCATCTCTCGGGAAACGATTGGTTCCTTGATGGGATTGAAGGTGAATGAAATCAATCATTACTCCTATCATCAATTTCTTCATCAACAATTCTTTCATTAAATAGCTCATATGTCGTATCTTCATCTTCACCATCTTGACAGTGACAATTGACTTGGTATAATTGATTCCAAATATAACATGTCAGTTTTTTGTCACAATCCAAAGGATCCAAAGGTTTCTAGTTGAAGAATCATATAGAGATGAATTTGTTTGTACTCATTCAACACTGAACATATTGATAATATGTACGTGTCCTCGTTGATTTCCATAAGTCACGCCAATAAACTAAGACTCGGTTCACAATAAAATAACTCAACATCCTCCATATTGTAGCCAAGCTTGGAATCAATGTCAGTTATTTTGAAATAGCTAAATGTATCCAAATATGTTACGTATGTAACAAATTTAGACACATTAATAACATATTTTGTTTTGTTGCTTCAAGACTCTTATGGAGTGTTCCACCATGATTTATAACTAATTTATAGTCATTCAAATTGAAAAAAACAATTAATATCTATTATTTTTCGTCTAAGTAATTATAGAAAATAGAAGATAAATTAAAGGATCGTATAAAATAAATGCACAAACCTTTAATTTTCATCCTCTATGAAGGCAAATTTAGAGTTATGCTGAGGCTGATAATAAATATAGAGTTGGTTATTTGCACCTGAAGTTTAACGTGTATGGTGAAGTTTTCAGCGGGCAAGCAGAATACAACTCTTCAAGTTTAGAAAGTTTCCAAAACTCCAAATGCAAAACCAAACAATTAGGATCATTATCAACAAATATCTACTCACTTTAGGGATAAATAATTATAATATTCTAGGACTGAATTTTAAATAAATTAAACATGATATATCATAAATACCATAAATTGCTTACCACTCTTCAATTTGTCAAACTGAATAAAGAGAGTGTGTTGCCTATCCTTCGTCTTCCTCCCATCTCTCAAACCAAATATTAGTGCACAAAAGATATAGTTTGGTAGATATATCATATAGAAAATAGAATATTGTTCATAAGTACCTAGAGATTATATTGTATTTAGTGAATGACCACCTGAAGAGAATATTCGATCCATTAATGTTGTTAACGCTGCATCCTGATATTATGAGAACTATACGTATACAATATGTAATCTAGGGTTGACAATACCTTAGTAACTGCCGATAAGATGAGAGATTAGAGGAGTTGAGAATGAGAATAATTGCAGATCTGCAATTGATAGGAAGAAGATTTTGAATTAGAATAAGAGACTGAATTAGAAGAAGAGATGCAAAATGAGAATAGGAAGAGTTAATCAGGGTTACCTGAAGAGTCAATTCATCAGTCATGGTTCAGCAAGTATTTAAGGCAGAATCATTCACCCCTTAACAGGACTCTCTAACTGCCTTTGCCAATTGGCAAGGCCAGCTGTTACTGTCCTCTGTTATAACTAATGCAGTTACTCAACTGCTACAAAACCTTTCATATGCTGTGTAACAGCTTATTCCAGACTAAAAAACCTGCTGTATGAATACAGCTTATTAACAACGAAATTACCGAACCTGCCGACTTCGTTAACAATCCGTCGACTTATTAAGGGTTAGAAAACCTAACCCTAAAATCCTCTCGTAACATTAGCCTTCCCATCAACACTTGTTCGCCCACGAACAAGTTGATTGAAAGAAGTTGTGTCTCCCACCGTCAACACAAATTGAGGATACTTTGTCATCAACCATGACTCTTCCTCCCAGCTAGCACCATCATCTGAAGCATTAGACCACCTGATCAGGAATTGTCCCATACTGACTCCATCCTTCCAAATAATTCTCTCATCTAGAATTGCCACTGGTTCCACAAGGTTGTCCTCTTGTAGGATAGGAATATGAGGATTGACTACTGCATTTCCCACCTTTTTCTTTAGCTGAGAAATGTGAATAACATTGTGCATTTTTGCTGTGGACGGAATGTCAATCTTGTAAGCCACCTTCCCCACATTTCCATTATTTGAAAGGGTCCATAGAACTTAGGGCTGAGTTTGTGCATTTTTCCTCTCACCGAAGATTGTCTGTATGGTTGTAGCTTAAAAAACACCCAATCCTTCACTTGGTAAACACAGTCGACTCTTCTCTTGTCTGATTGCTGCTTCATCCGATGTTGTGCCCGTTGGAGATGAAATTTCAAAAGTTTCAATGCCTCTTCCCTTGCCGACAAACTGCGGTCCACTGCCTCAATCCTTGAGTCCCCTGCTAAGTATGGATGATGAACTGGTGGAGGTTGACCATACACGATTTCATATGGTGAAGATAACGTTGCCGAGTGAATGTTTGTATTGTACCACCATTCAGCTAAAGGAAGCTACCTTACCCATGACTTAGGTTTTTGACCTGCCATACAACGCAAATAAGTTTCCAGGCTTCGATTAACTACTTCCGTCTGCCCATCGGTTTGTGGGTGATATGCTGATGACATGGCCTGCTCAATACCTTGCAATTTACACAATTCCTTCCAAAAAGTACTGACAAAGATTTTATCACTGTCACTTACAATGGTCAGCGACATTTCATGTAATCGAAATATATTATCCATGAACACTTGAGCAATATCACTAGCAGAAAAATGGTGTTTCAACCCAACAAAATGAGCCATCTTGGAGAGTCTGTCCACCACTACAAAAATAACAAAATACCCATTGGCTTTAGGCAGACCTTCAATGAAATCAATGGAAATATCACTCCAAATTGATGTAGGAATAGCCAAAGATTGCAACAACCCTTTATACCCTTGATTCTCCCATTTCTGTTGCTGACAAATAACACAGTTTCTCACAAATTCTCTAACATCTCGTTTCATTCCCCTCCAAAAATACGCTTGACGCAGTTTCTGATATGTGACCATTACTCCTGAATGCCCGCCCACTGCTGAATTATGCATTGCTGAAATAATATAAGTTCTCAGATCTCTATCACAACCCACCACCAAACGCCCTTCTTTACGCAGCTGACCTTTGATGAAGGAAAACCCTTTTACCCCTGACGGATCTGTCTCTAATGTTGAAATGATCTTCTTTAAGTTCAAATCTTGACTCCACGATTTCTCAATTTTTTTCAATAAAACTGATGAAAATTCTGATATTGCTGAGCAAAATCCCTCTTCTGAAATTCTCGATAATGCATCTGCTGCCACATTTTTTTCCCTTCTTATATTGAACTGAAAAATCGAATCCCACCAATTTGTATAACCACTTCTCCTGACTCGGGTGTTTAATTTTCTGTTCCAATAGATGTTTAAGCGATTCGTGATCCGTTTTAATCACGAATGGTTTAAACTGTAAGTAACTCCTCCATTTCTTAATCGCATGTAACACTGCCAACATTTCTCGTTCATATGTTGATGAGGCTTGAAGTCTTGGCCCTAACCCTTTGCTGATGAATGCAATAGGATGTCCTTGTTGTAATAAAACGGCCCCCACCCATGGTTTACTTGCATCCGTCTCAATAACGAATTATTCTTCGAAATTTGGCAACTTGAGCACCGATGGCCTCATCATTACCCCTTCATTACCCCTTTCAGCTCGTTAAAGGCCTTTGTTGCTGCCTCGTTCCACTCAAATTTTCCCTTTTTTAACAGAACTGTCAAGGGAACCACAATGGATCCATAATTTTTTATAAACCTTCGATAATAACCTGTGAGTCCCAAAAAACCCCTCAATTGTTTCAGATTACTCGGTTGTGGCCACGATTCAATTGCTGCGATTTTAGAAATGTCCACAGCCACCCCTTCTTGTGAAATCACATGGCCCAAATAGTCAATCTCTCGGCAAGCAAAAGCACATTTTGAATATTTCAAAACTAACCGTTGTTGTCTTAACAACTCAAAAACCAGCCTCAAATGCTTCACATGTTCATTCAAATTCATGTTGTATATTAAAATGTCATCAAAGAAGACCAAAACAAACTTCCTTAAGTGAGGTTTTAAAACTTCATTCATCATCCTTTGAAATGTCGAAGGGGCATTGGTTAACCCAAATGGCATTACTACAAATTCATAATGCCCCTCATGAGTTTTAAAAGCAGTTTTACAAATATCACCTTCATGCATCCTCACTTGATGATAACCCGAACGCAAATCCAGTTTTGAAAAAATACAGCTACCATGTAATTCATCCATCAACTCCTCAATTAAAGGAATTGGAAATTTATCTTTAATGGTTACCTCATTTAATCGTCGATAATCAATGCACAATCTCCAACTTTGATCCTTCTTCTTGACAAGTACCACCGGGGAAGAAAACGGGCTATAACTTTTTCTAATCACCCCTACCTCTAACATTTCATTGATCATGCATTCTATTTCGTCTTTTTGAAGAGTAGGATATCTATAAGGTCTCAAGCTAACAGTCTGCGCTCCCTCTTTCAAACAAATTCAGTGATCATAGCTTCTATTAGGAGGTAAACTGGTTGGCTCTTGGAACAAATCGTTAAACTCATAAAGAAGATCTCTTATCTGATTTTCTATATCCGTCTCGAGTAATGAAGCCAGGAATGAAAACAGTTCTGTATTATTATCTTCTTGATGTTTGATACTCAGCATAGCCACCTTTGCTCCCTTTCTGATTGTAGTCCCCAATGTTCGGCCTTCTAACATTTTCACTTCCTTGGTAGTATGACCGTGTAAATTCACCATTCTTCCTGATTGTTGAAAGGACATTATCAATCCATTAAAATCCCAGTTTAAATTACCCAAGGTTGACAGCCATTCGATCCCCAAAATGATATCATATTTTGGTATGGACATCAGTCTTGCATTAACAACAAAATCCTCACCATGGGAAGACCATTTCAGACCCCTGCATTCACTGTTGGTTATAAACTAGATGCCCGTTCGCCACTGTTACAGTTAACGGTCTTGTAGGAGATGTGACAAACTCAGTACCTCAAATTACCCTGGGATTCACAAAATTATGTGTGCTGCCTGAATCCACCAACACATATACAGTGTTCTTACCCACATTGCCTTTGATCTTCATTGTCTCAAATGTGGTAGCTCCTTCGAGGCTCACTGCCAATGCCTCTACTATTATTTCTTCTGTTTTTGTTCCGTCAATATCATCCACTTGACTTTCAGCTTCCATCACTTAAATACTCATAATTACAGGCTCAGACTTACATCTATGCCCATATTCCCACCTTTCTTCACAATAGAAACATTGATTCTTCTTTCTTCGTTCATCCAAAGTTTTCTGGTCGATATTAAACCTTCGAGAACTCTGATTAGTGACTGCTGGTTTCGACACTGCTCCATCATTAACAGCAATAATAGAAGTACTCGTACCTGATCGATTATAGCCTCCCAAGTAGTTGCTTCTGCTGCCAAATGCAGGTTGCTTAGGATTGGGCAGTAGAGGACTCCCTTTATTTGCTAGATAGCCCTGGCGTACCAATGAATCACACACTACCTCTTGCAATTTAATATTTGTTCTCTCTTGCAGTTTAGCCATTCCCATAGCCTCCGATAATGATCCTGGTTTTGAATTCTGATTGGATTTGCAATCTCCTCTTTCAATCCGTTTAAATAACCTTTAATTGAGTACTCTTCCGTAAGGTGTGGTAACTTGTAGATGACATCCAAGTAATTCTTACCAAATTCCTTAACCGAAGCTGACTATTTAAGATCTTTCCATTCGTCTAACGGTAGGGGTGAGCATAATATGGGTTTACCCAAACCCAACCCTAACCCAAACCCAAAATATTAATTTGGGTTGGTTAATATGGGTTGGGTTGAGTATGGGTTGGGTTGAGTATGGGTTGAGTTTAATTTGGGTTGGGTTAGGGTTACCCAAATTACCCAAATTATATAAATTTAGTTTAATTCTCTATTATTAATCCAATATAAACTAATCATCTTCCAACTTTAAGTCGAACACATTTTTAACATGTTTAACATATTTTTCATACGTTTAACACGTTTTGCACACATCTAACACGTTTTTAATATTTTTAACACGTTTCACTTATAACATGTTTTTCACACGTTTAACACGTTTTTCACATGTTTAACACATTTTTCACACGTTTAACACGTTTTTCATACGTTTAACATGTTTTTCACACGTTTTCACATTTTGACACGTTTTTACGTTTTTCACACGTTTAACAAGTTTTTACGTTTTTGACACGTTTAACACGTTTTTGACATGTTTAACACATTTTCACACTAAAAACACGTTTTTCACGTTTTTGTCACATTGAACACGTTTTTGACATGTTTAATACGTTTAACGCGTTTTTGACAAGTTTAACACGTTTTTTACGTTTTTGGCACGTTTAACACGTTTTTAACATAATTAACACGTTAACACGTTTTTTGATAAGTTTAACACAATTTTCACATTTTTGGCACGTTTAACACGTTTTAAACATATTTAACACATTTTTGATAAGTTTAACACGATTTTCACGTTTTTGGCACGTTTAACACGTTTTTGACATTTTAACACGTTTTTAATATGTTTAACACGTTTTTCACACGTTTAACACGTTTTTAATATTTTTATCATGTTTTCACACGTTTAACACGTTTTTACGTTTTTGGCACGTTTAACAAGTTTTTGACATGTTTAACACGTTTTCATACTAATAACACGTTTTTGTCACGTTTAACACGTTTTTGACATGTTTAATACGTTTAACGCGTTTTTGACAAATGAAACACGTTTTTTACATTTTTGGCACGTTTAACACGTTTTTAACATAACTAACACGTTAACACGTTTTTGATAAGTTTAACACGGTTTTCACGTTTTTGGCACGTTTAACACGTTTTTGGCACGTTTAACACATTTTTAACATTTTAACACGTTTTTGATATGTTTAACGCGTTTTCACACGTTTAACACTTGTTTCACACATTTAATATGTTTTTCACGTTTTTGGCATGTTAAACACGTTTTTGACATATTTGACACGTTTTTCACACATTAACACATTTTCCATATTTTGGTACGTTTAATACATTTTTGACATGTTTAACATGTTTTTCATGTTTTTCACATTCTTAACACATTTAACATGTTTGTACCATGTTTAATACGTTTGTAACATGTTTAACACATTTTTCACGTTTTTGGCACGTTTAACACGTTTTTGACATTTTAACACGTTTTACACATTTAACATATTTTTGACATGTTTAACATATTTTTTTGCACGTTAACACGTTTTGATAAGTTTTAACACGTTCTTGTCACGTTTAACACGTTTTTGGCATTTTTGACACGTTTAATATATTTTTCACACGTTTGACATTTAACGTGTGAAAACTTATTAAACGTGTCAAAACTGTGAAAAACATGTTAAACGTGTCAAAAACGTGTTAAACATATCAAAATGTGCCAATAACGAGGAAAACGTGTTAAACGTTCAAAAAACGTGGAATATTTGTCAAAACGTGTTAAACGTGCCAAAAACGTGAAAACGTGTGAAAACATGTTAAACATGTTACAAACGTGTTAAACATGCCAAAAACGTGAAAAATGTGTCAAAATGTGTTTAATCTGTCGTAATCGTGAAAAATGTGTCAAACGAGTCAAAACCTATCAAAAACGTGTTAAATGTGTCAAAACGTGCCAAAAACGTGTGAATCGTGTCAAAAATGTGAAAAAAATGTTAAACGTGTCAAAACGTGTTAAACGTGTTAAAACGTGTTAAACGTGCCAAAAATGTGTCAAAATGTGTTAAATGTGTCGAAAACGTGAAAAAATGTGTCAAAAACGTGTCAAACGTGTCAAACGTGTCAAACGTGTCAAACGTGTCAAACGTGTTAAATATGTCAAAAACATGAAAAACGTGTTCAACGTGTCAAAATGTGTTAACCGTACCAAAAACGTGTCTAAACGTGTGAAAAACGTATTAAAAATGTCAAAAACGTGAAAAACGTGTTAAACGAATAAAGATGTGTTAAATTAGTCAAATACATGTTAAATAAAAATAAAATAATTTGGGTTACCCAACCCATACCCAACCCATATTAGTAAATAATATGGGTTGAATTATGGGTTGGGTAAATTTAATTTGGGTTGAATATGGGTTGGGTAATACGGGTTGGGTTTACCCGTTTGCTCACCCCTATCTAACGGATCATCAAATTCACTCCGACCAAACTCTTTTAGTACCAGCGCCTTTAACTCCTGTCAAGTCATAGCTCTTCCCGGTAACCTGTGTTGTAGATGAGAACTGAACCAACATCGGACTCTTCCTTTTAAGTGTGCACAAGCATATTCTAATTTTGATTCTTCTAATGTGTGATCCACCTGAAAGAACATTTCCACTTCATATATCCAGTCATCTACCTCCTCGCCATTAAATTTCGGGAAATCCATTTTTGATAGTCTCGTCGGTGGTTGATACATATAATCATGTGGTTCTCTTTCTTCAGGATGTTCACCTCGATATCTTCTTTCCTCACCACGTCTGCGATCAGGTTGGCGTCCACCTCCGTATTCACCTCCACCTTCACCTCTCGGTTCTGGATTATTGCTACTGGATGCTGGAGTTAGCCGTATAAGTGCATCGTTCATTGAAGTCATCATTGCCTCCATCCGATCGAAACGATTTTATTGCGCTTGTAAGCGTTCTTCCTACGCCTGGCTACGGCTACGTATCTCATTCAGTATTCCTTCCATTCGCGTTTCCACCATAATGCCAAGAAAGTTGCTCTGATACCAATGATATTATGAGAACTATACGTATACAATATGTAATATGGGGTTGACAATACCTTAGTAACTGCCGATAAGATGAGAGATTAGAGGAGTAGAGAATGAGAATAATTGCAGATCTGCAATTGATAGGAAGAAGAGATTGAATTAGAAGAAGAGATGCAGAATGAGAATAAGAAGAGTTAATCAGGGTTACCTGAAGAGTCAGTTCATCAGTCGTGGTTTCTATTCCATTTCAGCAAGTATTTAAGGCAAAATCATTCACCCCTTAACAGGACTCTCTAACTGCCTTTGCCAACTGGCAAGGCCAGCTGTTACTATCCTCTGTTATAACTAATGCAGTTACTCAACTGCTACAAGACCTTTCATATGTTGTGTAACAGCTTATTCCAGACTAAAAAACCTGCTGTGTGAATACAGCTTATTAACAACGAAATTACCGAAATTACCGAACCTGCCGACTTCGTTAACAATCCGTCGACTTATTAAGGGTTAGAAAACCTAACCCTAAAATCCTCTCGTAACACATCCCTAACTGGAAGAATCCCAATCATCCACTTATCTTCTACCATAATTCTTGTTCCACCATAATTCTTGCTCCACAAACTTCACGCTGAAATACAATGACATATTTCATGGATTTGAATTCAAAGAACTAAAAGATACTCTGCACATAATTCAAGCTAATGAATCCGTGAATAACTTGTCTGCAAATTGCCTAAAAAACTCTCGTTGGATCATGATCAATCAAATATGATTAGTTAATTAAATTTGAAAAATTATGCAGTTATTTTATGTCAATGCACATTACCGATAAAAATCTGTATAATATGTCAATGGTTGATAAGTTGAAATCTGAGTAGTAGTAAAAGTCCTTCCTTGAGAAGTAAAGATTTATTGGACCTACCTTCTTCAAGTTAGTTCAGAACAACTATATATATTAAATGAATTTTTGAATTTTAGTTGTTATTTTCTAAGTCTCAAAGTTCAATTATCTCATGAGTAAATATGTGGTTTAGATATAATAAGGTGAAAATCCTTTCCCCACATCTTAAAGGGGAATAATGTAAGAGGACGACTTGTAAAAGCCGACAAAATAGAACTTCACTTTGTAAAATAACTTTCTTACCTGTAAGAATCTATAGATACTTAAGGATGACACATATAAAAAATATATAGGCAGATCTGATTGGTCGCGAAAGAATAACAGTCGATGAAGAAAAACAATTGACAAAGAAAAACAGTCGATAAAGAATAATCGTCGATAAAAAATAATATTTGATGAAGAACAGTGGTCACCCTGTTGGTTTGAGATCGCGCAGACGCTGAATGAAATATCAATGGAAAGAAGAAAGCAAAGAAATAATTATATTAAAAATATAATAAAAAAATAATAATTAAAATTAAATAAATAACGGAGTTTAAGAGGAGTTTCAAATATAACTAAAATAAGGTAGAAATATTTCTTAAAATGAAAAAATATTATAAGAGTCCTAAATTTGACACAATTCTCAACAACAACGTACTCAATTTGTCATTTATCCCCTATTAAATATGATAAAATTAAACCGCACTAAAAACTAACTAAATAAAGTCTCTATTATAAACTTAATCTTAAACTATCATTAACAAACTATTATATGTTTATAAAATGATTGGATTGAAACCTATTAAAATAGTTTTTGTTGAGAATTTTGAAAGAAGAATATTTTTATATTGTAATCAATCGATGTGATATGGGTAAGTGCACATGTTATCCAAATCTAAAATAGGATATCAAGCACAATAAAACAACACCAGATTTACGTAGAAAATCCTCTCAACTTAGAGGGTAAAAAACTACGGGGCCAGCCAAAAATTTTTACTATAAACAAGAAACAGATATAAATATTCTTCTCAATTTTAAACTCAAAGTTGAGGTATACAAACAGAGAAAACTAATTTCATTCAGACCCAAGCTAGTATAGATATAAGACAACAAGAAATTGGAACCTGACGTGATAAATGTCAGGAGATAGCTACAGCCTCCTTCTCTTCTTCTTTCTCTATTTCTTCTTCTCTGTTTCTTCTATTCTTAGTAGAATATTATTTTTCTCTCTAGCAGATAACATCTTAGGGTTTGTTTGTTTAATTAAGTGTCTAATTAGGCTAGACCCACAAGGCCCAACAATCTCCCCCTCCAGCCCATGGAGATAGGCACACTGATCTTCAACTCATCACTTGATATTCATGCCGACAAGCCGACAACAAAGCTCGAGCTTGTCTTTTGGAACTATCTTTGTAAACATGTCTGACAGGTTCTTATCCATGTGAATTTTTTTCAGTTTCATCTGCAAGTTTCTATTACATCTCGTAACCAATGAAATTTCACATCAATATTCTTAATTTTGGAATAATATGTAGCATTTTTGCTCAAATCTATGGCAATTTGACTATCATAGAAAACAATTGTATCTTTTTGTTGCATATCAACCTCTATGAGAAATCTAATCACCCACAATAATTTTTTACCAGCTTTAGTTGCTGCAATGTATTCTACCTCTATTATTGAAAAAGCCACACATTTCTTCAAATTGGATTCCCATGACACGACTCCCCCTACAAAAGTAAACACATAACCGAAGTGTATTTTCTATGATCTAGATCTCCAGTCATATCAGCATTTGTGTAACCTTCTAACACAGTTTCACCATTTCTAAAACTCAAACACAAATTGGAAGTGCCTCTTAGATATCTAATAATCCACTTTACTACTTCCTAATGTTGTTTTCCTAGATTAGAGAGGAATCTAATTACCATACTAACTGGATGCGCTATATCAGACTTAGTGTAAACCATTGCATACATCAAACTCCTTACAACTGAGGAGTATGACACACTTGACATTTCATCATTTTCTTTCTCTATTGTTGGACACATCTTCATGCTCAATTTCAAATGGCTAGGAAGTGGACAACTTACTTCCTTTACTTCTTGCACGTTGAATCTCTCAAGCACCATTTCAATGTACTTCTCTTGTGACAACGAAAGTCTTTTGGCCTTTCTGTCACGAGTAATTTGCATTTGCATGCCCAATATCTAACATGCTTGCCCCATGTCCCTCATGTCAAATGTCTTGGACATCTCCTTCTTCAACATAAATATTATATAAGAATCATATCCTACAATCAAAATAACATCAACATAAAGTAAAGGATTAGAAACTTTCAATTAGAAAATCTTTTGAAGTAAACACATGGATTTGTCTTCATTCTCTAGTACCCATGACTCATCATAAAAGAGTCAAATTTCTTATACCACTGTCTCGAAACTTGTTTCAAACCGTATAGACTCTTCTTTAATTTTCAAATCATGTTCTCTTTTTCTTTCACTTCAAATCCCTCTGGTTGCACCATGTAGATCTCAACTTCCAAGTTACCATGAAAAATACAGTTTTTACATCAAGTTGCTCAAGATCTAAGTTAGCTACTAGACCTAACACTATACGAATAGAAGTCATCTTTACCACTAGTGAGAAAATATCCTCAAAGTCGATGCCCTATTTCTATCCAAAACCCTTTACAACCAGTCGAACATTGTACTTCATAATTTATCCATTTTCATCTCTCTTTAGCTTGAACACTCATTTGTTTCTCAATTCCTTTTGGCCCTTAAGAAGCTTCACCAACTCCTATGTGCTCATTTCATGCAATGACTTCATCTCATTTTTATTGCATTTTGCCACTTAACTTTGTCTTTATGAATTTGTGCCTCCCGAAAACTTTTAGGATCTTCTTCTTCTGTCAATATGGTATATACTCTGAAGATGGGTATCTTTTAGACGGTTGGTTCTCTCTTTCATACCTTCTACTTTCTTATTGGGAGCTCTTCTAGCTCCTCTTGATGATGTTGCTCCCCTTTCTTAGGAGCATAATAAACAATTTCATCATTATTGTTACCATTCATGTTAGAGGTTTCCTTAGTGCCTTCTTCATTTGTTACTGTTGACTATACATGTGAATGAATTGGTATGAGTTATATGGACTCATCAAGTCTCTCTGACTTCTCGTTGATTTCTGGATTTATCTTCTGACCCTCGAAAAACAGAACATCTCTACACCTGACAATTATCTTCTTTTCTAGGTCCCATAATCTGTACCCAAATTCATCATTTCCATATCCAAGGATAATACATGGAATTTCTTTATCATCCAACTAGGATCTTTGTTCCTTTGGAATATGCACATATGTTTTGCATCCAAATACCCTTAGATGCGAGTATGAAATATTTTTATTAGACCATATTTTTCTGGTATTTCAAACTTCAAAGGAATAGAAGGTGGCATGTTTATGAGATAGCAAGCTCTGCGAGCTACTTCTTCCCCAAACTAGTTTGGCAGCTTTGTCATTTTCAACATGCATCTCACCTTTTCTACATTTGTGTGATTCATTCTCTCATCCACACCATTGTACTTTGGAGTTTCAGGCATTGTCTTCTCATGTCGAGTTCCATATATAACACAATATGCTTTAAACTCCTTGGAGGTATATTATTCCCCGTTATTAAAGCGAAGACATCTCAGCTTATTGTTTGTCTCTCTTTCTACCATGACATGAAACTATGGAAAGTAATTAAATACTTGATCTTTCATTCTCATAAAATAAACCCACATCTTTCTAGATGCATTAACCAAATGGACAATAGTCGTATAGATCTAGAACCTCGTCTTTGGTTGAGGGGATGTGAAGCTTCCTCACCAGAATTCACAGTTCTTTCTCACTCATGTGGCCGAGACGTTGATGCCACATATTTAGAGAGCTTTCAGCTTTTCCTGCATTTAGTCCATTTTTGAGTATCTTCACATGGGTTCAGTATAAGGAGTTCCACGACTTCCCTTTTGCTATAATCATTGATCCCTTTCCGAGCTTCCATTCTCCACCACCAAGGTAATGCTTGAATCCATCTTTGTCCAATGCATCACCTGATATCAAGTTTAGACGCAAATCAGGAATATGTCGCACATCTTTCAGTGTTAACTAATGACCTAGTTTTGTCTGCAAACAAATATCACCAACACCCACTATGCTCGAGTGACTAGTATTACCAATCTTCATTGTACCAAGATCTTCAGTCTTGTAAGTCGTAAAGAACTCTATATTCGGTGTAGCATGATAGCAATCACCTGTATCAACTATTCACTCAACTCCTCGGTGACCTTCTACATGTAGATATTGTTCTTTTTCACAAGAAAGAATCACTACATCATTTGTAGTTACTGTGGCTGTGGTGTTTCTATTCTCATCATCTTTCTTCTGATTTTTGCCATCATTTTGTAGTCTTTTTAAGGCTCTACAATTTTTCTTCATGTGACATTTTTTACCACAATGATAACATTGTCTTCTTTTAAATTTTGATCTGGCTTTGGACTTGCTATAACCTCTTGATTGTTGTCGGTATTAAGCTCTTCCATTGTTCTCTGTGACTAGGGTCTGTGCACTATTTGTATTAGTTGAATTTTTTCTTGTCTCCTCATTGAACAAGTTGTTAGTAACTATACTCATTGTAAGCACATCATTTAGAGCTGCATTATTGACTGTCACAACCGAAGTCTCTAAACTGTCGGGCAATGATCCTAAGAGCAATAAGGCTTGTAGCTCATCTTTTAAGGTCATCTCCATCACTGAAATTGATTAATACACTATCATCAAGTCAATGTCTAATTGTACCGACAACTTTCCGGTTCAATTTTGTCTAATCAACGTCAGACATATCTTTTGGCTTCGCACTATCTCCTTCAACCGGCTCATACAAGTTTTTACAATAAAGGATATCCTCCATTTTGGATTTCCAAATGTGCCAGTTATTATTTGTCAATCTAATCATTGTATATTTCTTTCCATCTCAACCTACAAAAACACTCTTCAAAAAGTAAACCTAACAGCTCTAATACCACTTGTTGGGAATTTTGAAACGAATAATATTTTTATACTGTAATCAATCGATGTGAGATGGATAAATGCACAAGTTATCCAAATCTAAAATAGGAGATCAAACACAATAAAACAACACCAGATTTACGTTAAAAACCTCTCAACTTGGAGGTTAAAAAATCACGGGGTCAATCGGAAAATTTTAGTATAAACCAGAAATAGATACAAATGTTCTTCTCAATTTTAAACTCAAAGTTGATGTATATAATTACAAACAGAGAAAATCAATTTCATTTAGACCTAAGCTAGTCTAGATGTAAGACAACAATAAAATTGGAAACTAAAGATTATAAATATTGATAAAATGAGTAGCATCTTAGAAAATGTTTTTTTTTAATTAAAGGTCTACTTAGGCTGAACCCATAAAGACCCAACATAAGTGTCTAATAAATTAAAAAACATAAATTTGATTTTATTGAAAATGCAATAATTGAATTGGGAAATAACTACTTTCTTCTTAAATTATCTTGCTTGACAATTGGGAATTTCTTTTTTGAAATTGATTTTTGGGAGAATAATCCTCTACACCATTTGTTTCTTCAAAAATCATTCATTGTCTTAATATAGTTATTTTTATTTTTCAATCATTTTTCAGCTTACTTGGATGGTGATCATGGGCCCTCTCGCCCGCCGGGAGACTGGGTCCCTGATCCATCACCATCCCACAACCACAACCGCCGCCACAATCTCCGATCAACTCTCATGCCCCTTTGGGATTCTCCATGGAATTGATGCCGACGACCTTCGTCAGACCGCCTATGAAATCTTCTTCGCATCTTGTAGATCCTCCCATGGCTTCGGTGCCCGGAAACACTCTGCCTCCAGCTTTGATGCTGCCGATGTCCATGTTACCAGAGGAGGAGGATGGGTTAGTCCTGGTTCACCGATGAAACCCAACATTAATAATCATGTGACGAACAGTAAGGTGAAGAGGAGTCTAGGGTTGAGAATGCTTAAACAATGTAAGTCGCGACGATCAAACTCTCTAGGCGGCGATTCATTGTCGCCATGTTCGTCCCCTAAAACACCCAGAGGAGGAAAGGCCGCGTTTAACACATCATCATCATCATCATTATCGCAGCCGTTATCCATAGGTCGAAGGAAGATGACATTGGCTGAGATTATGCGACAGCAAATGAAGGTCACGGAGCAAGATGATAGCCGTCTGCGTAAAACACTCGTCAGGACACTCGTCAGCGGCCAAGTATACTTTTTTTCTTTCTCGTTCTCTGTTTTCATTCTAACTTATTGCGAATTCATATGAACAGACGGCCAAAAGACCTGAAACAATCATACTTCCATTGGAGCTCCTCCGCCATTTGAAACCATCTGAATTTGCTGAACCCAATGATTACCACAAATGGCAGCAACGACAGTTTCGTTTCCTTGAATCTGGTCTTCTCCGCCATCCTTCTATCCCTCTGGACAGCAACTCAACCGCTGCTGTTCGTCTTCGTGACCTCGTTCGCTCTATCGACCACCGCCCTCTTGATACTTCCGCTCGAAACTCCGAATCCATGCGTACCCTCTGCAACTCTGTCATATCTCTTTCCTGGCGTTCAACCGCTGATAATAGCTCTCCAGCCTCAGACTCCTGTCATTGGGCAGATGGGTACCCGTTGAATATTCATATTTACGTGACATTGCTCCGTTCCATTTTCGATCTCCAAGAAGAAACCGCAGTCATTGATGAGGTCGACGAGATTTTCGAATTGATGAAGAAGACATGGACAACTTTAGCGATAAATCGATCAATCCATAACCTCTGTTTCACGTGGGTTCTTTTTGAACGGTTTGTGGAGGCAGGTGGTGGCGCTGGGTCGGAGGCGGAGCTTCTTAGGGCGACATTGGTGATGTTGAACGAGGTGATGGGAGATTCAAAGAGGGCCGCGACTTCGACGACACCGATAGACTCGGTTTATTTGAGGATGTTGGGTCCAGTCATGGTGGAAATGAAGAACTGGTCGGAGAAGAAGTTAGAGGATTATCACAAATACTATCATACGGGGACAGGAGTAATGGAGAATCTGTTGCTTATTGTTTTCGCAGTGACAAAGACATCAGAGAATGATGATGTTCCAGTCTCGAATATAGTTGATAAGTTCATTCGATCTTCGTTGAGGAACGCCTTTTCCCAGGTTTGCATTTTCCACATAATGTATTCATTATCTTTCTTGATCTGAACTTCTTCTCCTTCGACGAACCTTAGTTAATGGTGAACGATAACATAACAAGCGACGTCGTTGTTAAACTAGCCAACGAAACAGAAGAGATAGCATTGAAAGAGAAGGCAATCTTCAGCCCTGTAATGAAGAAATGGCATCCAATCGCTTCTGGGTCTGCAGCCGTGAGCCTACATTCCTGCTACGGGAAGGTGTTGAAGCAGTATGTAACCGGGATACCCTTTCTGACTCCCGACACCCTTATGGGTCTGCAGAGAGCCGGCAGGCTCGAGAAGCTTTTGATACAGATGGTGGTTGAGGATTCAGTAGACAGCCAAGATGAAGAAAATGGAAAGGCTGTAGTTAGAGAAATGGTACCGTATGAAATTGATGCCATCATAACAGACCTGCTAAATGAGTGGATACAAGATCGGATGAACAAAGGAAAGAACTGTATTCATATAGCCAAGGAGACTGAATCATGGAACCCAATATCGAAGAATGAGGCTTATGCAGAATCGGCTATGGAGCTAATGAAGGTGGCGAAGGAAGCCATTGAAGACTTCTTTGAGCTCCCCTTAGCCATCTCTGAGGATTTGCTCCTTAACTTCGCCAAAGAACTGAACATCCTCTTCGCTGATTACGTCTCCTTTCTCGCTTCTTGTGGTAATTAGTTAATTATTCAATTTGATCCAAAATGGAACGAACGTCAACAAGTTCTTGTTTTTTATCATCACCCAGGTTCAAAACAGAGCTACCTCCCCAATCTACCACCTTTAACAAGATGCGGCAGCGATTCCAAGATCGCTAGTTTTTTCAAGAAGGCCTCTTCATTTCCATCTCCATCAAATGATATGGTCATTCCATGCGAGCTTTCCGTCTACACCACCGAAGACGGCCACCAGATACAAACATCATCCAGCCGCGGCACCCAACGTCTGTACATTCGTCTCAACACACTCCATTATCTCCTAAACCAGATCCAATCGCTGGACAAATCCCTCTCACTTTCTTCTTCCTACTTCGAACCGGTAGAGTCTTCAATCAAGTCCGCCATCCATCAAGTCTCCGAGGTGGCAGCTTACAGACTCGTCTTCCTAGACTCTGGTTCTGTTTTGCACGATACGTTATACACGGGCAATGTCGCTACTTCTCGAATCAAGCCGGCACTCAAGACATTGAAGATGAACTTATCGCTATTGCGCTTGATTGTAACTGATCAAGCACAAAAGACTGCGGTTAAACATATGATGAAGGCCTCTTTCGAGGCCTTTCTCATGGTCTTAGTCGCAGGAGGAAGCTC
Source organism: Impatiens glandulifera (assembly GCF_907164915.1). NCBI lineage: Eukaryota > Viridiplantae > Streptophyta > Magnoliopsida > Ericales > Balsaminaceae > Impatiens > Impatiens glandulifera. The sequence goes on along the minus strand of NC_061862.1, from coordinate 15,260,601 downwards.
CAGGGTTTTTAAGAGGCAGGATCACGTAATGATTAAAGAGGATCTCGATGCATTGAAGAAGATATTTGGTGAGGACAACGTTGAAAGAGAATCATCGGAGGCAGTTGAAGGTGTGGTGGAGTTGATGGGAGAAACGACCGAGCAGTTGGTGGAGGATTTCAGTATCATAGCATGCGAATCGGGCAGTGTGAACGGTGCGGTTGGAGCACGATATGGCCAGAAATTGTCAATGCCGGCGACGACAGGGAAATGGAACAGATCGGATTCGAATACAATCGTTAGAATTCTGTGCCATAGAAAAGATAGCGCTGCAAATAGTTTCTTGAAGAGAACATTTCAGTTAGCGAGGAGGGTCTGATAATCTGATCCTTTTCAAGAACATCATAAACATAAACTTTTGTTTTGTACATATATATAAATTCTTTCGTAGACAAAGGGAAAATGTTGACATCCAAATGGATATCTTCTCGTTCCTTTCTTCAGTTTAGTACATATTGACATAATCCAATACATATATATTATAGTTCAATTTATGGACTCTACATGGTTTCCTGTGGTAGATGAAGGTAGAGGCCTCAGGCCTTGCAATTCCTCTTGGAGGATTTCCATGGAGTCCGATACCTCGGCCTTGTACACGTAGAATTTGGTGACAAACATGAAGAAGACGAAATTCAAGAGGTTGAGAATGGCGAAGAACGCGTAGTAATAGTCGAGATGGGATGCGTTTAGGTTGTTCAGGATCCATCCCTTGCGCCCGTGTTTCTCCGTGATATGGGCGACGGTTGATAGAAGGAAGCTACTCAAGAAGTTTCCTACCCCGAGTGTGGTCATCGAATAGGAAGTTCCTAAGCTCTTCATGCTCTCCGGTGCTTGATCGTAGAAGAACTCAATCTTTGCCACCTCGAGGAACGCGTCAGCAGTCCCCATTAGAATGAATTGTGGGAGTAGGATGAATATCGATCGTGGGACTTGTCCCCCTGTTTTGACCAACCCGTGGTCCTTGGCTACCTGAAGCCTATACATCTCTGTTAAGGAAGCTATCGTCATGATAATGATATGGATAAGGAGGCCTATCCCCATTCTCTGAAGGAGTGTTATGCCTCTAGGATTTTTCGTGATTTTCCTCGCGAGCTTGACAAAGAATTGATCGTATAGAACCACACATATGAGCATTGATAGTGTCACAAAACCGGCTAAGCTGGCTGGTGGAACGTTGAAATTACCTATCTTTCTGTCAAGGGTAGTCCCCTGTTTGACAAAAAGCGTATTGATTTGAGCTATCATGATGCTCGGTACGAATGTCGCCACTAGAATCGGTATCATTCTTATCATTTGCTTTGTTTCCTCGACGTGAGTAACCGGGCACAACATCCACGGGCTAATGGAACCTTCCGTCTTCACGCAAGCTTTATTTAGGAACTTCAATGAGGGTGTCGAATCGATCCTGAATTTTCCTTTTTTCGAATAATACTCTTCCAAATCAAGCTCGTATAGTTGTTTAGGATCAATCGGGACGGGTACATCCCATTTCCTTATGGCGGCCACAATGACTCTAGCCATCTTGGTGAATGGGCTCCCGGCTGGAGCCTTGTGACGATAGAAAGGGGTCCCAGTACAAAAGATCACAATGGAAATGGCCAGACCCAATGTGGGGAGCCCATAACCCAAGGTCCAACCGATATTGTCTTGTATATATACTAGGACAGTGTTTGCAAAGAGTGTGCCGAGGAAAATGCTGAACATCCACCAGTTGAAGAACGATAACTTGTGCGCCTTCTCCTTGGGCTCGAAATCATCGAATTGGTCAGCCCCGATTGTGGAGATGTTAGGCTTCGTACCGCCAGTCCCTATGGCAAGGGTGTAGAGGGCACCGAAGTAGAAGGCCAACTGCAAAGTGGAGGCCTTTTTGCAGTCGGCTGCATTCGGGTCCGCGCAATGGGGAGGTCTAAGACCCGGTAGCGAAACCGTTAACGTGAGTACACCCATTCCCTGCCGGGTAGAAATAAATATATGTCAAATTAAATCATCGTAAACATAAACTAATTCTTAGTTATACAAAAATGATTCTAATTGTACAAATTAAAGTTAAAATAGTACTAAGTTAAAAATATAATTATTTTATATTTTATAGCGAACCACTTGCGGATTCACGTGAATAATATAATTAAATATAATATCCCTTAATTTGAAAAATGATCTATTGAATGGTCACGCCCAAATACCAAATCCCAATCATGCATTTGACTAGTTTGTTTCTTTATGCACGTCATTATTATTATATCAACCTATAACCGCGTTTGTATTATAAAATTGTATGCAATAATTTGTCACATTTAACTAAAAATGAACCTTATCTATCTAGTACTGATTAATTAGTTGGTGGGTAATATTAATATATAGATAAATAAAATATACCATTGCTTATTTAAGAAAAAATATAGTTTTTTTTTTCTTTCTTTTATCAAAATTTTGTTTCTGGTGCCGCTATTTACTATAAGTATGAATATATGTTGACGTCTTACTTAAAAATATTCTTAGGGGACCATGTATATATATTGTCTTCATTATAAATATAAATATATATATATATATATATATATATATTAATTTATTGATTGGTAAGATGATAATGAAAATAGTTTTTTAATTTGTGTATTATAATTATAAAAAAATAATTACATTTGGTCCATGTATAGTTTCACACAATTATAATTATAATGTACGTAAACATGTGCATGGGCAATGAAAGTAATCATTAGTAATATGTGTTATTTTATTAATTTATTTTAATTTATTATAATAAGCTTGTACAACATCACCTTCTTCTTTTATCCTTATTTTGTTTTAAACAATTTTAAATAAGAATTGAATACGTAATTAATTTTAGATACGTAAAGTGAAGTAGTTACTTACGGTGAGATAAATGGCGGAGGCGATGATGAAAGTCCAATATCGACCTAGATGGGCGTCGGCGATATAAGCACCTAAGATCGGGGTCATCCAAACGGTGCCTACCCAATTGGTTACGTTATTGGCGGAGGTGACCGTTCCTTGATGAAGCTTCTTCGTTAAGTATAAAATCAGATTTGATGATATCCCATAGTATGCCATTCTTTCAAAAATCTCATACACTGTATTAAAATTTCATTTCATTAATCAAATTAATCAATTCAACCACCATATAATATATAATATATATTGGTAAAAGAAAAATGAAAATTAGTTGAGCTTGTGACTTTGGGAGCCACCTAACTCCAATTAATGTAACAAATATCTTGCATCGATTATCTCCATGAATAAAATAAAAGAAAATTGAAAAATGAGAGAACTTAGAAACCGGAATGAGTTGAGTTTCATATAAACCCTAAATAAATAAATAATATAAATAATAATAAAAAAAGCTAATCGTGCTTACCAACAACAAAAGAACAGGCTCGCCAGCCACCTCTTTTGGATCTACGGACGGGGTTTCCTTTGAGATCAACGGTTCCATCTTGGGTGTAATCATCATAATCATGTTTTTGTCCTTCTAATGTTTCGACATGAGCCATGATTCGATAATCGATCGATTATCGATCTTGGTTGGGGTAATGTAATTTCTCAAGAACAAGTAGTAGTAGTAAAAGTAGAAGACTTAGCACCTCTCTTAACGTCTATTTATAGAAAGAACAGAACCCAGAACTACTTATTGCTTATTATTCATCGTCATTCACTCATTCCTTTTATTTAGGATTTTTCTTCTTGTTATTTTTGTAAATTGGTCCTTCTTCTTTTTCATTTTATAATAATTTGCTTGCCAAAACAATGACAGCTGTATTTATACTGATTATTATATTAAGTAGCTAGTTCTTTTTTGGGTCAACTTTTCACATGCTCATAACTCATCCTCAAACCATGTCGACTTGACTAGGTAACTCACTTATTTAAATTGGCCCATGTATTCCCCCCTCCCCCTTTTCCTTTCTAACCTTGCATATAAACTTAAATTACAAATTTATTGTGTTTTTTTAGGCCGGCCAGTGAAATAATTATTCCGTACCTAATTTTCATTTTATTATTCAACTTTGAATTTGATGGGCATGGCTATTAACATTCTTATCCTCGACGAGTAACCAATTATCCGATTACATAGATATAAAATTTTAGACGATGAAAAAGAAGAAATAAAACTTTTTAAATCATAAATAGTTTTAAAATTAATGAAATCAAAATAAAAAAATAAAAACATTGAAGAATAATGTTGAAAATAATGAAGAAAAATAATAAAAAAATAATATTTTATTAAAAGTATATTAAAATGAATAGTTACGAGAAATAAATATTTTGGTAAAGGATAAAAATATAACAAATTTATTGTAATATTAGTAATTTGAAAAGTCATATATATATATATATATATATATATATATATTTTGGGTTTGACACACCCAGGGGCGGAGCCACGCATGGGCTAGGGTGGGCTCCAGTCCCATCCAAATTAAAATCTTAAAATTAAATATTTTATAAGCTTATATCAAGTTGGGGTCATATCAACCTATTAAGGATAAGTACTCGCCGACCAAATTTGGAAATCAAAATCGACGGTTCCAAAGTCATTGGTTTAAGAAATTTATTTAGTTAGAATACTCTCCTTTGAAAAATGCTGCTTTTTGTTTCCCATGTTTCTTGTTTGAACATAAGCAACTCCAAAAACCTACATTTACAATAGATGGATTCAAATATGAAAGCGAGTTAATGATGGGGATAAATGCTCTTTTGTTATGCATAAAGATGTAATATTTCACCACATAATAGGGCAGTTAAATATCTTGATAATCTAATAAATATCCTTGTCATATTGACAAAGTACTGAATGCATAGTCTTCAGATGAAAAACAAAATAACAGATTACGGCTTATAACAACTATTGAAAGCACTCGGTGGCTCACTTTGCAAGCGTGTGCATTGAGAGGGCATGACGAGTCTCCATCTTCTAATAATCGTGGAAATTTTATTGAAAAAAAGCGGAGCATAGAAAGTTAAATCTGAGATGCAAGTTGGACTCAGCCCTAGGTAATTTTTCATCCTGGCTCCGCCCATGGACACACCCCAATTTCCGATTCCAAAATCGATAGGATATCCTTCTCCACAACCCAATTTAAAATATATGACTCAACCATTGAATATCTACGAATATCAAGTATAGGAGTACCCATTGTCATCTATAAACACAACACAATACTATTAATTGTTGATATTATCATTTTAAATAATTTTTTGGATAAGTCTTAATTATAATGTAACAAATAAAATGTAATTATACATTAATTTTTAAATTATTTTATTTAATAATGTATATCAATTAATTCATTGAATTATTTTGTATAAAATTTTTAAATTATATATTAAATGTAAAATATTATTCTCTATTATGATATTTTAATATATTTTAATTCAATTTACATATTTTATAATTACAATAATAACTATAATGATATTTTTACATGGACCTTTTTCAAAAATATCTATAAAGTATGATTAATGTAGATATTTATACAAATAAATTCTATGACTTGTTATCTTTAGAGGGGTGAATGAAGAGTACTTTATTTTTTTTCGGGAAAATGTCAATTTTATAAACAAAGTTGTAAGTATGTGTCAAATTTACTTATTAAGTATCAAAATTTTATTTATATTTATTAACTTGTTAAAAAGTGTCAATTTTGCTTAAAATAACGGAAAATATTAAATACCGTCAAATTTTTTGCCATATTTAATATCCACCTATTTTTAATTTTATTTTTATATTGACATTACTTTATTTATTTTTTTATTCAAACAAACCATTAAAATCTCTCATTATTCATCATTTCTCTCTCTTTATCCCACGACTATTTATTTTTCTTTTCCCTCTTACATTTACTCCAAGTTCTTTTCAGCTTTTACTTCTTTTTTCTTCCAATTAACCCCAAGTAAAAGTGAAAGCTCCCTAATCTAAATAATTTTAGCATTGTCATTGTCATTGGTGGGAGTTTTTGTTTTCATAATAGTTACACTAGTTAAGGTTTTGACTGAAATGTTTTGACCAATAAACGACGATAGTTTAAGGTTATGTGAGAAAGACTTGGATTTGGTGGTTACAATTGCGAGCTGATAAAGTTTAACAGTGTAACTATTATGAAAAAAACTCTCACCAACGACAATGACAATGACAATGACAATGAAAGTTTAAAATTCAGTTAGAAATATTTAGATTAATGAACTTTCACTTGGGGTTAATAGGAGGAAGGAGGAAGGAGGAAGGAGAAAGGAGGAAAGAGGACGAAGGTAAATCTGAAAAAACTTGAGAGTTAATCGTAAGAAAAGGGAAAAGAAAAATGGATAGTTGTGGGATAAAGAGAAAGAAAAAATAGATAAATAAAGATTTTAATGTATTGTTTTAATGGAAAAATAATTAAAGTAATGTCAATTTAAAAAATAAATAAATAATAGTTAGATATTACATGTGACAAAAATTTTGACGGTGTTTAACATTTTCGTTACTTTAAACAAAATTGACATTTTTTGACAAGTTAGTATATACAAATAGAATTTTGATACTTAATAAGTAATTTGACACCTCCATATAACTTGATAGGTAAAATTGATATTCTTTCTATTTTTTTTCTATTACAAACTTGCACCATAGTTAGGAAGATAATATGTTTAGAAAAATCTCTAAAATTTGGGCATAGTTGGAGACAATATTTATAAGAAAAATGTTAAGTTAAACAGCAATCAAATCGAGGTACAATAATTACTAGATGTATGTGCTCAATTAAATTATGCTTACACTTGTCAATTTAATATTCATAAAATTTGTTTTAAAATCATTAAATTAATTTTAAAAGATTTATAACATTTATTTTCATTGGAGAAACTAAACACACCCAAATAAGCTACTATGTAGAAGACTAATTACTATTATATCTTTCAGTCTAGTTTGACTTAGAGATGGCCCCAGCCAGCAAGCAAACATTGGATATATATATATATATATATATATATATATATATGCAAATTTCAACATTTTTTTCTTTTATATGATGAAATTAATTGACTAAATTAAATAAATCCCAAATTCATTATAGAAGCCAACTTGGTTAAATCAGAGTTTTTTACTCTGATTACTAAAACGACTACTTGCAAATTTTATACTTTCTATTCTATTCTCAAGTCTCTATTTTATATCTAATTAATCTGTTATAGCCCAAAATTAAATGTAACCTTTTAGTCTTCAATAGTAGTTGTTAATTACTAATTAATTAACACGGAGGTTGTTTACCTGTTTCTTATTATTATTTATACTAATAAAATAATAATCATTAGCGGTACCTCCGGATAGTTGACTATTTTAAACAAATTTGTAATAGTATTATAGTTAGGATTTAAATTATAAAAATTTAATAAATTTATTAGAAAGTTTGTTAGACCCTATAGTTATTAAGATTTTTCTAATAATTTTTAGAACGGTTGCTGGTCTCATTCAGCATAATTAATCATATTATGCATTTTTTATACACTTTATTTAGTTTTATAAAGTTTGTATTTTGAGTAATATATATATATATATATATATATATATATATATATATATATATTTTAATGTGGTAAACTACTATCAACATAATCTCCGATCTTTTCCACATCTACTTTCTTAATTACAAACTTTTTACATTCACACTAAATTAAATAAAAAATTACATATAAAACATTAATTTACAAATAATAAAAAATAATATCTAAAAATAAAAAAGATAAAATTATAGATATTAGATGGTACAAATTTACAATTATTAAAATTTTTAAAAAAATTCAACCATTACATATAATTTATTCAGTGTGAATTCAAATGTGAACATAATAACGAGTATGGATGAAAATGAGGCGGATCAGATTGAACGTCGAAAGAATCTCTATTCAAAATTCTGAGCGACGTAAAATTTATCTTTGCTCGAGAATTGGTAAACAACATAAAAAAAATTCTGACAAATGATAATAAACCATCTACAAATATTGTTAAAGTAGCGAGAAACTCATAAATATTATGAGATGATACCTTGAAAAACGTCTTTATAGGAAAAGACTAACTCCAAAAACTCTTAATTAAAAAAATAAAAATAAAAAATTTTAGATCTGACATTATCATCTACTTTGCTGCAAAGAAGATGACATGCACAGAATAAAGAAATTATCACCAACACGATTGGAGGGTGATAGAAAAATTAAGTAAGTTAATTTTGTGGAACCGGCCAGATAAACTAAACAATTGTCAACTTTCATGTGCAGGTACAAAACAAAACCGTATGAACCGATTGGGGTATCAAAACCGGTTGCTGTTATACTTCAAAGGAATCAGTTCCAAGTGATCAAGTTAAAGATAAGAGGAACCGGTTTTCACTCTCTCAAGCAGCCGGTTAGCCAAGACAAAAAGCTTACATACCAGCCGATCACACTGCACAAGATACAAAAACCGGAAGATTCAAACTTCAAGAATGACGTACCATGACGAAAGAAACGTGTCTTGAAAGAATAAAAGAAGATCGGATCCGATCGGAAGCATGTGAGGAAAGCAATGATGCTTTATTGATCTGAAATTGACAACCGGAGGTGCATGTTCAACACGTGTCCAAATCTGAAAACCGGCTACGTCATCTTCTGCTCAGAGCTGCCTGCATGACTGCCAGGTGTTGAGGAAGGTGAAGCGTGCAAGCAACCTCTCTGCACCAGGCGTGATAACGATCAACCAATCTAGAAGAGAGAGAATAAAAACGACAGTTGGGTCCTCTCAGCTATAAAAGGAAGACGAAACGTCTTCATTTAATGCATCATCAGTTCTGAAAGTTGTACATTACAAATTACGAAAAGCGTTAAATTCTAGAGAGATAAACTGTCTTATTCCAAAACCGGTGTGTCTAAAACCGGAAGCTTTTTGTGTGTTGTTGTGTTGAGTTGTTGTATTACATCAAAGTGTGAGTTTGGTGTAACCGGCGAGTAGCGAAGTTGGGCTCGACCGGCAGTATTGTTGTAACTCTAAGAGTTAGTGGAGATCCTTCTCATAACCTGAGAAGAAGGGGTGACGTAGGAGGGTTTGCTCCGAACATCCATAAACAAATCTTTTGTCTCGTGTTCTTTCGTTGCTTTCATCATACTCCTAAAACTGGTCACTCATATCCATAAAACCGACTCCTTCTAAAACATCATCTAAAGTCGCAAACGTTGCTTCAACTTGAAACAGACATTTCCGCCCTTGAACCCGGTTCAAGAGTCTATGACAGCTTGTGCAGTGCTGAGAACGGTTTTAGTCTCTAATCGGACTATCACCAAAGTGTTGTGTGTGTTGTAAGCGACCACCCTTCCCGAAACCGGAAAACACCCCGGTCCTCCAAGGGCGTCCCCGATCCTAACAAGTGGTATTAGAGCGAGGTTCTCAGCACTCAAGCAACCAAAGAAGATGGGAAGCATGACCCACAACGACAAGCCGCCAATGCTAAACAGTGAAGCGTTTAGCAGTTGGAAGAAACAGATGTATCTACATCTGATTACGTTAGATGATGAGATGAGCCGAGTCCTGAAAGAGGGACCGATCAAGATCAACAAGGAGGCAGAACTATGGACGAGTGAAAATCGAAGACGGAGTAACCTGGACAACCATTGCATGAGGCACATCTACAAGGCTATAGATAATAACACCTTGAACAAAATATCAGAGTGTGAAAATGCAAAGGAAGCCTGGGAAACGATCATTCAGATCCACGAGGGAAACGAAAGAACTAAGGAGAACAAAATCTTGGTGGCTACACAGAAGTACGAAAATATAAGGATGAAACCGGGGGAAAACATGAAAGAATTTAGCAACTGGTTCACCAGTGTAGTCAACGAGCTTCAAACACTCGGAAAGAAGTATGACAACCGAGAAGTGATCATTAAAGCCTTAAGATCTCTGCCAAGCACGTGGGACATCAAGACCATGGTGATGAGGGAATCAAACACCCTTGGGCAGATGAAGTTGCATGATGTGTTCAAGGATCTGAAAGCCTACGAATTCGAGATCAAGTCTCGGATCGAAGACGAAGCATCCACATCAACCGCAACCAGAGCTTTGGTTACATCGGTGGAACCGGCGGGCCACGTATCGACCGTTCCGGCTCCAGTCAAAAACACCGATCAAATTACTGAAGATGTGATGGCGATGCTAGCTTAGAAATTCGGGAAATTCATGAAGAAGAGCCAGCCACCATCTAATAATGATTTTAATTATAACTATGTAGATAAATCAAACAAGAGATGCTATAACTGTGATGGTTTTGGACATTTCAGGTCAGAGTGTAGAAAACCAAGAAGAGACGATAGAAAACCGGAAGGAAACTATCAAGGAAACAACTATCAGGGGAATAACTACCAAAGCAACCGGTATAGGGAAACAACTACCAAGGGAACAACTACCGGGGAAACAACAACCAACGAAACAACTACCGGAGAAACGATGATCAACATGCCGACGAAGGAAAGGAGATTCAAAAGGCGCTCATTGCATCCGACGGTGGAAGCGAGTGGGCATACTCCGATAATGAAGATGGTGAAGAGAGAGTAACCTGCTTCATGGCAAATGACGAAGAGGTATTCGATTTTTCTTCTGATGAGTTTACCAAAGAAGATCTAGTTTCTGCACTCAACCAAATGGTTGCTGAGTTCAGAAACATATCTGCTTACATACCAACTCCAATAGAACCTAAAACCGAACGAATAAATAATGTATATGATAAAACATGTGAAATCGAAATGTATGAACCGGATGAACTATTCTCCGATAATGAGAAGACAGTTCAACCGGTAACCGAAACCGATGAACGAGCAATGTACGTCACTGCTGCGTGGGAGAGATCACGTCAAGCAGTGAAACAAATGTGTAACTACAAAAGACACCCGAAGTGTAGGTATGGTATCGGTTATGAACCAAATAAACAAAATAAAACAAAACAACCTAACGGGATAAAACTCACGAAAAATAATCTTCCGTTTATAAAATTTGTCAAGAGTTCACAAACCGAAAATGACCTAAAACCGGAAGAAACGCTTAAATATGTAAGTCCTAATGAATCTGAAAAATGGCTTCATCCTGAGAGAAGGAAAGTCAACCGGAAACCAAGTAAACCTAATAAAACCCGACATCAAAGAAACTCATCACAACATAAGGCATTCTTGAGCAACAGCCAAGAAGTTAAGCCAAATGTTATAAAGACAGATACCGGGAAAGTGATCCTACTCATTCAAGTCTGGATCCCAAAGAGACTAATCAACCGAGGACCCAACTGAATGTGGGTACCAAAAGGGTGTAAATAATTGTTTGTTACAGGTCAGGAGAAGCAACCGGCTAAAGAATTCAGAATGGTACTTGGACAGTGGATGCTCAAGGCATATGACCGGAAACAAGGAGCTACTAACCGACATCAAGTACGAAACCGGAGCAGTTATCACATTCGGGGATAACTCAAAAGGTAAAATCGTGGGCAAGGGTAAGATTGTCCATGGTAATCTGTCTATAAATAATGTACTCTTAGTAGAAGAATTGCGTTTTAACATGTTAAGCATAAGCCAAATGTGTGATGTGGGCTACAAAGTTGAATTTCATAAAAACTCATGTTTAGTTAAAAACCAAGATAATGACATTCTTCTAACCGGTAACCGGATAGGAAACATTTACAAAGTTGATTGGAAAACTGACTTTGAAAAACCTGTGTGTATGATAGCCGGAAATGATCCAAACTGGTTTTGGCATAAACGATTAAATCACTTGAATTTCAAAACAATTAACTTTATTTGTTCCAAGGAACTAGTTCACGGTTTTCCAAACGTTAAGTTTTCAAAAGATAAAGTATGTGCCGCATGTCAAATGGGGAAACAAGTAAAATCATCTTTCAAAAGTAAATGAAATTATCAATCTGAACGATGCTTAGAACTCTTGCATATGGATCTGTTTGGTCCGGTTAAAGTAACTAGTTTAGGAGGCATGCATTATACTATGGTAGTTATTGATGATTACTCCAAATTTACTTGGGTAACTTTTCTAGCTTCTAAAAATCAAGCAACTCCAAACCTGATTAAACTGATTTTGAGAATACAAAATGAAAAATCCATTCGAGTGAATAAAATCAGAAGTGATAGAGGAACTGAGTTTATAAACAGTAACTTAACTACTTTTCTTGATGATTCCGGTATTAGGCACGAGTTGTCTAGTGCTAGAACTCCTCAACAAAATGGCCTGGCTGAGAGAAGAAACCGAACTCTCAAGGAAGCCGCAAGGTCAATGATAGCCGATTCGGGTATCGCTCAGAAATTCTGGGCTGAAGCTATCAACACCGCTTGCTATACACAAAATCGATCCTTGGTAACTAAACGGTTTTCTAAAACTCCGTTTGAAATTTATTTTGATCAAGTTCCAAGTGTACGGTATTTTCGAATTTTTGGTAGCAAATGTTTTGTTCACAATAATGGCAAGAATTACTTGACCGCTTTTGATGCTAAATCCGATGAGGAAATAATGTTGGGATATTCAGCTGTGAGTAAAGCCTACAGAATATACAATACTAGGACTTTAACAGTTGAAGAAACCGCACACGTTGTTTTCGATGAATCGGTTGAACGAAACACTGCATTACCCTTCGACCTTCACAACAGAATGGAAAATTTTAATATCTATTCTGATGATGAAAACGAGGTTCCGGTTTTTAGACGCTTTGTCAAGGACCAAGTGGTTGATGCTGAAATTCAGCTTGATCAAGCTGCCTTACCGCAGAAAGTTGACGCTTCAGTTTCTACTGAAGAAATCGGTCGGTCTGACTCTGTTCAGCCTACCGATCAGTCTAACCTTGATCAGCCAACCGAAAGCTTGGTAGACACGTCTCGGATTAACCTCAGAAGGAACAAAAATCATCCTCTTGAACTAGTAATAGGTAACATATCCTCACCCGTCCGAACTAGGCAACAAAATTTGGATCACTATGAAAACTCTGCTTTCATATCACAAATTGAGCCGAAAAAGGTGGATGAAGCACTGTCAGATTCAGATTGGATCTTAGCAATGCAAGAGGAATTAAACGAGTTTGAGAGAAATAAAGTCTGGTACCTAGTCCCTAGACCGAAAAACAAACCGGTTATAGGAACACGATAGGTATTCAGAAATAAACTCAATGAAGACGGTTTAGTTACGAGGAACAAAGCCCGGTTAGTGGCTCAAGGATATAAACAGGAAGAAGGCGTTGATTTTGAAGAATCATTTGCCCCTGTAGCTAGACTTGAGGCCATTAGAATATTTTTAGCATATGCAGCTTTCAAAAATTTCAAAGTTTTTCAAATGGATGTTAAGAGTGCTTTTCTAAATGGTAAAGTAAATGAAGAGGTATATGTTAACCAACCTCTAGGTTTTAAAAATCCAGAACATGAAAATCACGTTTACCGGCTGAATAAAGCCCTTTACGGTTTGAAACAAGCTCCAAGAGCTTGGTATGATACATTAACACAATTTCTATTTGATCACAAATTTACAATAGGTTCGGTAGACAAAACACTTTTCAAATTTGAAAGAAAGGAACAAATCTTACTTGTTCAGATTTATGTTGATGATATCATATTCGGATCAACCGATCCAAAATTATGTGACAAGTTTTCGAAAATGATGACTGATAGATTTCAAATGAGTATGATGGGAGAATTGAGTTTCTTTCTAGGACTTCAGGTTAAGCAGATTGAAGCCGGAACTTTCATAAGCCAACCGAAATACACAGCCGAACTGTTGAAGAAATTTGGGATGGATACATGTGCCGAAGCGGCTACGCCAATGAGTCCTTCAGTAAAGCTGGACAAAGATGATGATGGTCAAGTCGTTGACATCACAGCCTATCGAGGAATAATCGGATCATTGCTATATCTAACAGCCAGCCGACCTGACATTCTGTTTGCGGTTGGAGTGTGCGGGAGGTTCCAAGCAAATCCAAAGCAATCTCATTATACTGCGGCCAAAAGAATTCTAAAATATCTAAAGGGAACTCAAGAAGTGGGACTTTGGTACCCAAAAGACTCAAGTTTCAACCTTATAAGCTACTCAGACGCCGACTACGCAGGATGCAAAATCGACAGAAAGAGCACAAGTGGAATCTGTCAGTTCCTGGGTGACCGGTTAGTCACTTGGAGCAGCAAGAAACAAACATCCGTTGCAACATCAACTGCAGAGGCAGAGTACATAGCGGCTGGAAGCTGCTGTGCACAACTTCTCTGGATCCAACAGCAACTAAGGAACTTCGGAATAGAAGCCAAGAAATCTCCAATTTTCTATCACAACACCAGCGCCATAGCGATTACATACAATCCGGTGTTGCACTCAAGAACAAAGCATATCGACATCCGACACCATTTCATCCGGGAGCATGTTCAGGAGAAACACATCCGGCTGGAATATGTCTCGACCGAGCAACAAGTAGCGGATATATTTACAAAACCGCTACAGGAAGCTAAGTTCTCTCACTTTCGAAATATCTTGGGACTTACTAATCTTAATCAATTGATATAATAATGATGTATGCATGTAAGAAACCGGGATATGTGTTCAGGGAGAAGCTAAAGCTTCTCAAACCATATTCAAATAGGCCATTAATAAATCAAAATGCTAACCGGGAGGAAGTCTCCGGTTATGCCCGATCACTTCATAATTTCAAATCAAATGTATGTTTACTATACGGTTGAAATAACCGGGTTGAAGTGGATAAGACAAATCCAAAGTTGAACAAATGTTGACATAAATCAGCGTTTCTTCACAATCGGAATAAAATATCCTACTAAAACCGGTCATGGAAAACCGCTTAGTACAAATGCATTCTGGTCTGATAAAATGAACTTCTCCGGTTAACCTGGGATGACTGACTGTTCTTTTATGCATATTTTGAAAAATGAAGCCTGTAATCAATAAAAATAGTCTACCACAATCAAGATGACGACATGTGTCCATCATCAAGAGAGGGAGACTCACATCTTGTCAATAGATATTTGTCATCATTGTTATATTGGTAATAATTAGATTTTATCTTGGAAATAAACTTTAGCTACTTCAACAAGTTAAGGTCTATTATGTAGCTGATGACATCATCAAGCATGCTTAAACTCATTAATACCAGCCGAACCCCGGGCTATATAAACCAACTATAATCCTTCACAAAACCTCACAAGATCACTATTCACAAAATATCATTCTTGAGATAAATCCTCTCTCTCAAGAACATGAACAACAACTCCTTAGCAAAGAAAATTCTATTGGCAGATTTTGACTCAATCTACCAATATGAAGATCATGAAGTCAAAGAAATGTTCTTAGCTATAGAAAGAAGCGGGCTAAGAAATTTCCTTGAGAACAGATTCATTCTTGACTACCTAGTAGTCGAAGAACTCTTCCAAACCGGAAAGGAAGTGCACCGAGATATCATCGTTGCACAAGTTTACGGTCAAAAATTTTTATTCAGCGAGACGGATTTCGCTGTATACCGCGGTTTGCCCAATGAAGGGGTAACCGACCTAACATACTCCCCGTTGACAATGGAAGAGATGTGTCGCCGGTTCTCAGGATCTGACATCCCGGTTAAACCCTGGGGTGCTAAAAGCCAACTTTCTCATAAGTACCAACTTCTCTGCGAGATCCTGGGAAAATCTGTCTTGTGCAGAGAGAAGAGTTACTACTACACCCAAAGGCTCTTCGAGATGATGATCGCTGTAACGGTTGGGACACCGGTTAACTGGTCCTGGATCATCTTCAGTAACCTGAAGAAGATGCTCCTCTCCAACAAAACCGGCTACGCTCCTCAGCTGAGCGGTTTCTGTGCAAGTCTGGACATCCACTCCGGACCATTCGTAACTCTTCATCCAAGGCATGTGCTCACCAAGGAAAGAGTGCAAGAGATGATCGACCGGTGGGAAGCGGTGAAATCTAGGAGAAATCAAGCGGCTGAGTCATCCAACGTCTAACTTGTCCCTTCTCTTTTCTTTTATCTCTTTTCACAAAACCGGTAATTTTGTTGTACTACCGGTTTTTCACATCAATTAATGAATCAGATTTCCTTCCTCTTTTAAGTCAAAATCTAAAATGATCAAATATTCAATGTGCCATATCAAAAATCAAAAATCATATCACTCTTGGAAACACAAATCATCATTCTCAATAAGCATGCCTAACTTGACTAGACAAGACATGCCTTTATTGTCTTGGAAAATCACAAAGACATTAATGACTAGACATAAACGGCTAGATTTTTCAAATATTCTCATTAAATGCTCTCATCCATTCCAAGCTATAAAAGGAGGCTCAATCTCTCATTTTCAAAACACGCTTCAAGCATCCCTTCTCTGTACTTCCAAAACCTTCCTCACTCCTTCTTCATCATCATGTCTGCCGAACTCAGAAATACACTTATCATCGACTTTGAAGATATCAAAGATAGCGCATACTATGATTGCATCTTTCAGCATATCATAGATTCTGGGCTGCAAGGCTTCCTTAAGGGTTCAGACACCATCCTCGTAGAGGAGGTGTGTGAATTCTTCAACAATGGTCATATCTTAGATGATGGAAGCATCCGCACCATCGTCGACGGCCAATTCTTCCAGTTTACCGAGGAGTAATTTGCCAACTTCTTTCACCTTCCGACCGAAGGTTTTTCTGATTTTCCAACGCCATACCTACCGGCTAAGGAAGACTTCTTCAAAATCTTCTCTTCTTCCTATACTCCTATCAAGGACTTTGGGAAGAAAGAAAATCTCGCTCCTCACTACCAACTCTTTCACGATTTGGTCCAAAGGTCTATCATAGGCCGAATGCCAAACCAGAACTACAGCCAGGAGGCATTCGAAATTATGATAGCCATCATTCGCAACTCCTCCATCAACTGGGCCACCTACCTCTACAACAAACTGAAGCAGCTCATGACCGCTGCAAGAGGAAGGATCAGTTACGCTCCTCAAATCACCCGGTTCCTAATGTCCAAGCGTCGCAACCTTGGAACCGGTGTTCCGGTTGGACCATCTAACACCATCACCATACTCATGATACATAGGTGGTTATCAAGAATTGAGGAACGGTTTCCTCAAAACACCATTGAAAAGTGGTATGAAAGGAGGATGGAAGGAGGATGGTTCACAGAAGACTAAACTATCCTTTCTTGTTTTTCCTTTCCGGTTATTGGTCATTTTGCTGTACGACCAAAACCGCTTAATGTTCAATGTTCTTATTAATGAAATAGTTAATCTTCAAAGTCTCCGGTTTTTATTCATATCCTTCCTTCCGGTTTTCCAAACTTATAAAGTTAACTTAAAAACTTTCGGTTAACAAGACTTCAAGTGAAACCGGAACTTCGAGCAAAAGTGAAAAATTTGAAAATCTTAACCGCCCACGGTTTTACCTCCCAAAATTCACCGCCCACTGAATCTCTGCTTTTACCGCCGAAAGTTACGGCAGTAACTTTTGGAGGGAAAGTTGGCGCCAAAAACATCAATCGACGGATCATCTTCAAACCGCTCGGAACCGCCATGTATATAAGTTCACAACTTCTCATTCAACTCTTTTGCTTTCTCTCTCTACAAATTTCCAGATCTTCAAAGCTTTCGTCTCTCCGATCTTCATCGTTCTTCATATCTTCTTCTCAAAATCATCATGGATCTAAGCAAAGCTCCATTCCAATGGATGTTACAAGTGGATTTCGCAGATATTGATGAACATGCCGATGATAAAAACAAGGCTGTTCTTCAACTTCTAAGAGATTATGGGCTGGAAAAGTTTCTGTCTGGCCCGTTCATTATTTATCCGGCGGCGGTGACGGAGTTCCTGGCGACGGCGACGCTCGCGAAGAGGAAGGTCTCAGCCACAGTCAATGGGAAAGCTATTCTAATAACCGAAGAGCTTTTTGCTGAGGCTCTCGGTCTGCCCAACACAGGTCTGGACCTGAAGATTGATCTAACCGATGCAGAATCAAATGCTGCCCGGTTGGTGGTCTCGTTCTCAAGACAAGATCTGGTGATCCATTCTAGCTGGAGGAACAAGCTAAAACCGGAATACAGATGGTTGTTGATTGTCATTGCCCGCTCACTTCAGGGAAGAGGAGGAAATTTTGACAACTTGACGAAACTCAAACTCAGAATGTTGTTGGCCATTGTCCGCGGTGACAAAGTAGATTGGGGATACGTCATCTACGAAGAATTTTGCCAGATGGTGATAAAGAAAGATGGCCGGGTGCAGGCCTTTGCAATGCAGATCGTCAAAATCCTTGAGTTCCTTAATGTGGAACTGGGTGAAGGTAAACCGCTTCCAATCTCCACTATTCTTGATTCAGAGTCAATGATCGAAAAACCGGAGAAGACGATCAAACCCAAGTCCTCAAGAACAAAGTCGTCCAAGGGAGCCAGTTCCTCGGTTCCGGCTGAAGAAGAAACCAGACAGAAGAAACCGGCAAGAAAAGCTGTTGAAACCGAAGCCTCTCCAGAACCGAAGAGGAGGAAGAAGGTAGTTGCGAGGAAGAGTTCAAAGAAACCGGCGGACTCCGAGAAAACGCTTTCCTCGGATAATCCACCAGAAAGAACCGCAGACGTCTTTCAACCCATTCCCATCAACACCGTCGTTCCTAACCCCGTTCCATCTCATTCTCCAAGGCAAACCGAATCCTCCGGGAGCCAAGAAAACCAGTCCGTTTCCAAGGAGGAAGCAGAGGTAAGCATTCACTCTGAAACCTCCAAGTCACCAAGTAAACGAGTTGAAGAGGTATTAGTCAATGTGGGATTGAATACCTCAGAAGCAATTGATAATGTGGTCCAAGAGATCACAAAGGAAACCGAAGAAGACGATGTTTCAAGTCGTCGGATGCCAGTTGATCAGGTTGAGATACCTGATCAGACAGAAGCTCAACCGGTCGAAGAGGCGGCCAATACAACAGATCTTACCCCTCCGGCTCAAGAGGAAAATTTTGAAGAACAGGAACCTTCCGGTTCCGCAGAAGGCAAGACAGCTCAAGAAAACCGATCGGCTCGAGATGGGCCATCTGATTCAGCAATAATACCTGAAGGTTCTGTTCAGGTCAACAAAGGCAAAGGGGTTCTTATAGAAGATACATCGGTAACAGGACAGGGTACGCTGTAAACCGGTCCTCAACCAGAAGCCTTAACCGGGGATGAGGTTACTTTTACCGTAGAAGAAGAAGATGAAGTCTTCGAGGAACTAATCAGGGATATGAATAAGGGTGTCAGTGAAACGATAGCTCCATATATCCTGTGGGTAAAGCTCCGATGTGAAACAAAAATATCCGACATGGCTCCAGGTTTGAATGGCAACAAATATTGGGACAAGCTCATCAGGATGGAAGAGAGGGCCCTTCAGTTAGCTAACACCAACCTTATTCAACCTGCCTTTAGCAAAACAGCAGTAATCCTTGAAAACGCCCGGTTGCAAGCGGTGGAGAATGCCTTTCAAGAAACTCAAGGAAAGTCGCTATCTCCGATTGAAATGAGAATGACTGAACGGTTTCTCGCGGTGCGAGAACAGCTCGTCCAAAATCTCGCTGGCTTTGATATGCAGTGGAGGAAAAATTGCCAACGCCAACTCAATAATGCCGACCTATATCAAAGTAAGCCATTCTATATGGGCGGTGAGACATCCGGAACAACTGAAAACCTGGAACAAGAATTTTCTCAAACGGCTAAGGCTCCTGAATTCGATCAAGTGAAGCAAGCGGTAATTGAGAAAATTGATTCATGCCTTGGAAGCTATAAAACCGCAACCGATGAGAGGATTGCAACGGCTGAAGCTAATTTGTCCAACACTATAAAGTCCATGATAGATACGGCCATGCAGACATCAGTAAAAGCCTTGATCGCCGAGTCCGTCCAAACCGCAACCGCTCCATTGTTAGACATGCTGCAGGCAATGGCCATCCAAATCAGGGAAATGTCCAAGGTTCAAGTCAGCACAACTCAAACGCAAATCGAAACGGATGCTGAAACCGCAAAGAAGTTGCAAGAGGAAGAGATAGAAAGGGAACAGTTACAGAAGGAGATTGAAGACAAAGACTACGCGCTTGCCCAACAATGCAACGAGAAAGAACAGGCCAACATCCAGAAACTCCAACCGGTTCAATCGTCCCACTCAATGGATACAAGGAACAAGAAGAAGCGAAGCGCAGTTAAGAACGTGATGAAGCGGGCAGAACAAAGAGCAACTGTATCAGTCGTGCTGAATGCTCAACCGCTTGATGAAGAAGAAGAAGAAGATGCTGAGGAACTTAACCAACGGAAGAGAAGGACAACCGAAGGCTCAACCGCATCTCCAAGCTTCAGACAAATTATCGCTCCGCCACCTCCTCCACCAAAACCGGTCTGTACCAATTTTGGGTTCAAGAAAAAGGGTACCGGTCATTCAAGTGTATGGGCCGGAATGCTGATTGACGCTGCAAGACATGACAGGGAATGGAATGCAAGAGAAGAAGAAAGAAGACAGCGTGAAAAAGAACTGGAAAAAGAGCTTCACAAGGGGGGACCATCCAAGTCCTAATCTCTCTTTATTTCTGTCAAAACAACTTATGTTTAATTATGACTCGGAACTTGGTTATGTTATTTTTTTATGGCAGTTTCAACATATATCTTTTGGAAAAATCAAACATATGCTTTTGAAACACTGTTTCTTCAAACACAAGTTTTTAAAACCGGCCACTCATTACATGTTTTGAATATTTATTCTAAATAATCAAAAAGGGAGAAATTGATAGAAAAATTAAGTAAGTTAATTTTGTGGAACCGGCCACACATTACAAGTTTTGAATATTTATTCTAAATAATCAAAAAGGGAGAAATTGATAGAAAAATTAAGTAAGTTAATTTTGTGGAACCGGCCACTCATTACATGTTTTGAATATTTATTCTAAATAATCAAAAAGGGAGAAATTGATAGAAAAATTAAGTAAGTTAATTTTGTGGAACCGTCCACACATTACAAGTTTTGAATATTTATTCTAAATAATCAAAAAGGGAGAAATTGATAGAAAAATTAAGTAAGTTAATTTTGTGGAACCGGCCAGATAAACTAAACAATTGTCAACTTTCATGTGCAGGTACAAAACAAAACCGTATGAACCGGTTGGGGTATCAAAACCGGTTGCTGCTATACTTCAAAGGAATCAGTTCCAAGTGATCAAGTTAAAGATCAGAGGAACCGGTTTTCACTCTCTCAAGCAGCCGGTTAGCCAAGACAAAAAGCTTACATACCAGCCGGATCACACTGCACAAGATACAAAAACCGGAAGATTCAAACTTCAAGAATGACGTACCATGACGAAAGAAACGTGTCTTGAAAGAATAAAAGAAGATCGGATCCGATCGGAAGCATGCGAGGAAAGCAATGATGCTTTATTGATCTGAAATTGACAACCGGAGGTGCATGTTCAACACGTGTCCAAATCTGAAAACCGGCTACGTCATCTTCTGCTCAGAGCTGCCTGCATGACTGCCAGGTGTTGAGGAAGGTAAAGCGTGCAAGCAACCTCTCTGCACCAGGCGTGATAACGATCAACCAATCCAGAAGAGAGAGAAGAAAAACGACCGTTGGGTCCTCTCAGCTATAAAAGGAAGACGAAACGTCTTCATTTAATGCATCATCAGTTCTGAAAGTTGTACATTACAAATTACGAAAAGCGTTAAATTCTAGAGAGATAAACTGTCTTATTCCAAAACCGGTGTGTCTAAAACCAGAAGTTTTTTGTGTGCTGTTGTGTTGAGTTGTTGTATTACATCAAAGTGTGAGTTTGGTGTAACCGGCGAGTAGCGAAGTTGGGCTCGACCGGCAGTATTGTTGTAACTCTAAGAGTTAGTGGAGATCCTTCTCATAACCTGAGAAGAAGGGATGACGTAGGAGGGTTTGTTCCGAACATCCATAAACAAATCTTTTGTCTCGTGTTCTTTCGTTGCTTTCATCATACTCCTAAAACCGGTCACTCATATCCATAAAACCGACTCCTTCTAAAACATCATCTAAAGTCGCAAACGTTGCTTCAACCTGAAACAGACATTTCCGCCCTTGAACCTGGTTCAAGAGTCTGTGACAGTTTGTGCAGTGCTGAGAACGGTTTTAGTCTCTAACTGAACTATCACCAAAGTGTTGTGTGTGTTGTAAGCGGCCACCCTTCCCGAAACCGGAAAACACCCCGGTCCTCCAAGGGCGTCCCCGATCCTAACAGAGGGTATAAATAAACACACACCTATCAAAAATTGAAAATAATATTCGAATTATAAAAATTTGACACGACAAATCCAATCCAACTAAAATATTGTATCGAACACAACATAACATCAACTCAAATCTGATTGATGGAAGAAAAATGAGAGACCATGAACCCTAAAGAGGAGAAAATACAACAATTTTTGTACTATTTTTACTTAGTTAGACTAGTATTTATGGGAGTTTAAGATGCATACCAAGATCTCATTTTTTTGGTTAGAGTGTTATTCACGGTGAAATTCTGACAGACGATAGATATATATGAAAAAATGCATAATTATCGTGAGTTGTATGTGTTACAAATAGGTTGAGACGACTTCTCATATACTTTTACATTGTCACGTTGTTGCAAATATATAAAATCTTTTTTGAAATTTGACTGGAATACAATGAGTTATGCCGGAAACCGTTAGTGGTTATTGGGAGACATGAATTGAGACTTATAAGATGAGTTTTTATCCCTATAATTTTTTAGTAGACTATATAGTTCGAAAGAAATCGAAAAATTTTAACAACAAAAACAGACCGTTAAAGATTATTCACATTGTCATTATCATGACGATGGATATTAGATCCAAAAAATTTATGGATTTGTGTGAAGATGTTTGAATCAAATAATTATTCTAATATATTCAATTTGTACATAATTTTTTTTTCCATGTTATGTATTTTTTGGTTGGGGTGCTTAAATGAAAATTTATTAAATTGATCGTTAAAAAAAATTTAATATATATATATATATATATAATAATATTCTGATTATAAAATAAATAAATAAAGTTAGTATATATATATATATAATAAAAATAATTAAAGAAAAAATAGAGTCAACAATGGGTAGCTAGCTTCTGACTTTCTAGAACTGGTTCCCGATATTGGTTTCAAGATTCCTTTCACATTTATTTAACATTTTTTTGTGTACTTATCCTTTCACCAATATTATCATTTTAATGTATCTAGATTTTATGATTTCCACAATATTGGGATTTTTTTAATACAAAACAAATTTAAAAATTAAATTGATATTGAATTTTATTATTTGTTAGATTCTTACAAAAACTAATTTTGAAACTTAAATAAATAATACTGTCAATTATTTCTAATTATTTGAAATAAATGATTAATTATCAGCATCACATTTAAAGAATCAATGACCACACATCATTTTTATATAGTGGGTGGGCTCATAATGTCTTTAGTCGAATCAATATTTATTTTGTTTGTGATGTTAACTACTTCTAACATTTAATAATGAGAAAAATATGTTATGTCTGGAGAATTAATTTGCACATGACTTTTTGGAGATTGTTTTTCGACTTAATATTAATAGACTATTATCGACCTAGTTAGATGTGAAATTGATTATAAATGTTTTTTCTACTACTTTTCTTCATTGAAATTTCTCTTAAAGATGTAAGGTTGAATTTTAGGTTTGAACATACATAGGTACTCTTTAATTAGTCAATGTATTTAAATTGTGAATTACACTAAAGTTTCAACTCCCTTGAAAGAGACTTGTGGAACCTCATCCATTAGATATTTATACATAGAGGACAAAATGAAAGAGATTAAATGACAAGTTGCTATATAATAATAATAAATGAACTTAAATTAGAAAAAGAAAGAAAGATGCAAAACTAGTGAAATCTTAATGTTAATATTAAATGTACCAAAGCAAAATATCTTCTCTTTTTTTTTTCCCCAAAACTAGATATAAGGATCCCATGGGATTCAATAAACACGATGTAGAAAAAATTATCTATACGAAAAAATTCGATTACAAGTATATATAACCGAATTTGGGTGGTTGGTTCACTGAATAATCAAATATTCCCGTAGGTTGTAGCATGTTGAGAAGTATTTCAAGGCTTTAGAAGGTTTTTGGGATCAATTTTTATTTCTGATCGAAGAAGGCAACTTGGTTAAATTCTGGGAGGATAATTGAATCGAAAAGTTAAGTTTTGCAAACATTTTTTTTGTACATATTCTCTGTTGCTATTTTAGAAGGAGTCATCCTAGTCAATACTTTAGGAAGCGTCTCAATATTCTCGAGACTTGTTTCTTTGGTGAGCGAATTGAAGATCAATGCAAAAATTATAGATAAAAAGATACAACTTGAGAAAATTAATGTTATATAGCATTCAATGAGCACAACTATTTCAATTTCAACTAGCCTAAGTAACCGGATAAGATCTTCTAAAAAACAAATAATAATTAATAAAATACCTCAAAAGTGTATGATTTTGCTAGCTAGGTTGTACAACAACCATCAATTTTCCTCCCTTTCTTTTTCATTATAACGTGCTATTCTAATAATGCAATAAAATAACAATAATTGTGGAAAAATGATCCCTTTAAATATACTTTTTTCCTCTAATATCACATAATATATATAGTTTTTGATAAGATTGTCAATTCCTTTATTATAAGTAAATCTAGGGAGAAAAAATAGTTTGATTTCTAAACATTCACAAATGATTCAAGTTGATCCTAACTCATAATTAAGTAATGTTTATTGTTCATTAAGATTGAGAAATTGCTGTGATTAATGACACGAGCAAGTTGTATTAAACTTATAAAGTGAAGTGGATGACCACAGTTATTGAGGAATTTTTAGTCCTTTTTTTTTAATTTCAATGTTGTACTAAGACTATTATTGAGTTGACCAATGAGTCTATTATTGAATATTTTGTGCACCTACAGTTAATGAGCAGTAGCAATACGAGTTCCCCCTAAAATGTAAATAACATAATGGAGTTTTCATTAAATTATTTGTACATTGGAAAAAAGCAAAGAAATTAATGTTTGATTACTTTTATTTCTACAATTGACTATTATTCCAGACATGACCAATTTAATGTTTTGTATTCAATCGATTGAATTATCTTCACCAGTGTTGAATATTTGGGAATTAGTGAGCATTGAATTAAATGTTTATCCTTTGAATAGCATTGATTGCCTTTTTTATTTTTAAAAATAATTGATCAATTGAAGATAATATTTAAAATTTTGTTTCAAATTTATTTAAAAAGATATTTTTTAAATATCTCATTTGAATATTGAATTATTTTGAAATATATCTTAATTATATATTAATAAATTTAATAATTATTTTGTTGTTCAAATCAGTTTGAATCGGACTAGCTTTTAAAAACAAAGTTGACTTTAATAGTTGAGGTTATAACTTTTAAGTATAAAATAATTAAACAATATATGTATTGGATCACAATTTTGTTTTTATCGATTTTATTATTTTTTTTTATTTAAGAAAAAAAGTTAATTCTCATCCATTCAACTAAGAAATTATATATAAAAAATTAATTTACAACAAGGTAATGAAGACGTAGATGCTTAATATTATAATAACTTTATAAAAATTAAAATTTTAATAGAAAAAAATTTAACAATTTTAAAGTTTATAAAGGTGAATCTAAATACAAACTCGTTGAGTTCCAAAACGATGAGTGAATAAGTACAACAAGACGGATTGACAAACCAATCAAATGATGTCGAAAAAATCTTTACTAAATATTCTGAGAGATTGTGAAAATTATCTTTGTCTATGAGTTGATAAACAACACCCGAATTTTTTTTTTGTCAAGTGAAACTGTCTATTTATAAATATTGTCAAAGTATTGAAAAACTCATCAAATAAAAAATTTATTTGTAAGAGTGTGTTCAAATTAAAGATCAGTTTCAACTAACAAAAGATAAACAGTTGCAGATTTGACAATTTCATAAATTTTGCCGTAACCAAACAATTAGTGGATATTAGCAACAAACAACCTACTAAAAATTTTTATAATATTATTTAGATTATAAATTTTCGGACGATAAATTTATCTGACTAAAAGATGTCGAATTAAACAAAATACAACACCAACTCAAATCTTAGTAAAAAAAATAATGTATTTAAATTAAAAAAAAAATCATTCAATTTGTTTTTAAGAGTTTTTACCATTTGTAGAGGTTTAAAAAAAGAGAAACAAAATATACAGACGTGACTTTTGACAAAATAATTTTTTAATATATTATACTTATTAATTATTTGTATATTATGTATAGAAGTTTGTAATTAATTATTGTTTGAAAAAGTTAGATAATCTTTTTTTAATTTTAACTAATAATTATTAAAATATTATTTTTCATATATTTTTAACATATAAATTTTTTATCAAATTTAATCATATTTTTATATCAAATAAAACAAAATAACAATTATTCTGTAAATTAACTGTTCCGATCATCAATCTGATTCTTTTTATCGAATTTCGGTCCGACCAGTCCATTTTTATCGAATTTCGGTCCGTTTGTTGAACCACGTTTTAATTTTTATTTTTTAAAATATATTGATACATAAATTATATATATTATATATATATAATCACTTAAGCATATTAAAAAATAATCAAATAAATATATGTTAATTAAACTCAATATTTTGCCAATTAAATTAATATATGCTTATGGTTCATGCACAATGATCCAAAACTCTAATCAATAGATTTATAATCAATAGGATCATAGGATTGTCTTGCACGCTTGTACTTACAAATTTAAAGCATTGTTTAGTAATAAAATAAGATATTCATTAAGGTATTAAGTTTTGACAATGCATTATTTCTTATTATGCAAAAATGAATATATACCAAGTCATTAAGTATTTAATTATTTAGTCTGTTTCTCTTTTTTCAATGAACTCAATCAAATCTATATATATATATATATATATATATATATATAATGATGCTTAATTTTTAAAGTGTCCGGATTGCCGGGTCGAGAACTGTGGTTAATTTGGATACTTGGGTCGGATTGTGGGTTGACCCGTTTTTAAATTTAAAACGGTTAAAAATAAAATTAAAAATGATAGAGGTATGTTTCGAACTTACAACCTAACAAAACAAGTATAACTCTTTAACCAACTAGGTTACTAAGACTTTATATTTTAAATTCAACACCAAATTTGATAAACGCGGGATGTTTTAACATTAATATAAGTTCAACTTTTTAACTAACTAATCTATATATATATAATGATGCTTAATTTTTAAAGTGTCCGGATTGCCGGGTCGAGAGTTGTGGTTAATTTGGATACTTGGGTCGGATTGTGGGTTGACCCGCCTTTAAATTTAAAACGGTTAAAAATAAAATTAAAAATGCTAGAGGTATGTTTCGAACTTGCAACCTAACAAAACAAGTATAACTGTTTAACTAACTAGGCTACTAAGACTTTATATTTTAAATTCAACACCAAATTTGATAAACGCGAGACGTTTTAATATTAATATAAGTTCAACTTTTTAACTAACTAATATATAATGATGTTGAGTAAATGGATACTTGGATCGGATTGTGGGTTGACCCACCCATAAACTTAAAACGGTTAAAAATAAAATTAAAAATGTTATCCGTAATTTTTTTCACGGTTTTTTATATTATTACTCGTGTAAATGCACAGGTTAAATGCTAGTGTGCTCCAATTACGCTTACAACCGAATGAAGAAACTTCAAAGTTATAAATTACATACAAATTTCTAAGTACTTGAACTTAGAGACTTCAGCATATCCAATGTTATTTTATGTGTAAAAGATGGTAGTCTAAGATTTTTAAAGTATTCAACTTCATGAAATAACATTTTTCCATCTATATTGCCTATCCTCTTTTATAGGGTTGCAAAATCAAGTATATTTTGGATAATAATGTGTTTCTTGTAATAAGTGTCCTGATAATACTGAAATGCATGATTCAATTGGTATGTTATCATGTGAATATGTTGACAAAATATACCTCTCCACCTTGTTCAAAAATATATCATTCATTATTTACGTGCTTTATGCATGCCCTCATAGACATATTTCATTGCATGATTACCATCAGCATCACAAATTCTCAGTAGACGCATCAAATGAGCCATCAAATTCACAACAATTACAACATTGGTCCAAATCCTATAATCCAATACAATTTGCTTCACTTCTATATACTTCACCATCTCACTAGCTTCACCAAGCAATTGTTTGATCCAATAGTGAATTTGAAGAAGAAATGAGAAACGAAGAATTTAACAAGAAAAAAATTAGTCCAGTCTTAATGTAGAGAATTAAATATAGGTCGTCGAACGAGAGAGGAGAAGATGTTGCAGAAAAAATGCGAGCTAAAAAAAGTCCTTGATCTTTTTTAATTAAAAATTTAAATGACCAAGTGGACATAAAAAAACCAAGGGATTCTTTAATCTCATGGGCCGAAAATTGACATTAGTGACATGCCAATTTGAGATTATTCACTTTAAAACATTTTGACATGTTAAAAAGAGAATTATTTACTAGTGTAAAAAAGATCAATAGCGACAGGAAACAATGTTGCTATTGTTAGCTTTACCATCCCTAAAAGTCAACAGCCATAGTAAATTAACCCGTCGTCAGCCGACGTTATTGCTTCCGTAGCTAAAATATAACTACAGGACTAAGTACTGTCGCTAAAAGGTGGCTACAAGAGTAAATTACTATCGCTAAAAGAGTGGCTACTAGAATAAATTAGTGTTGCTAAAAGGCTTAATACATAAATTTAAAATCGTCACCAAAAAACTACTATATTTATTATTAACTAAAAGTGAACATAAAAAACGATCTAGAAATACAATTTTCTAATACTAAAATTAAATATTTATATTACCCACATTAACAAACATAATATTTTTATGAGTACAAATTTTATTTAAAATCTAAATTTAAACTCTTGTAACATATTGCATTCAACCCGTTTCTCAACCATCTCTTATTATAATTGTAATTTATAGTCATTAAAGTAATCCCTGTCAAAAATCAATAAAATTAATATGATCATCAGCCTATAAAAAATTAAGTCAATTTATATTAACAAGTCCTTTTAATCCAATGATCAAATAGTTTAATTTGTCTTAATATACCATTAAGAATTTAACATTATTCTAGAATATACTCAATACAAATTTAACAATCTAATCATCATGATACTCCATAAATATGTAATTAAACCACCAAAAACATGTTTTTTTCATGTTTTTGTAGACAAAGTCAATAATACTATTGAAAACATCAATGAATCAGCTACTTGAAGTAAAACTTACTTTATAATGATATTTCATTGTATTGTTATTGTCAAGGTTGCTAGTCAACTAATCTGTTATTACCACTCCTAAATTGAGCAGCGAGAAGTGAAGCACGTTATGAAATTTGATGATAAAAATCTAAAGAGTATTAGTAAATAAATAACAAGGCATTGTTCATTAAACAATAAAAGTATAATCAGTTATACAACTCTTCAAAACTTTGACACTATTAAGTAATATAAGCAATAAAATGAAGTTCAAATTGTCAGGATGAAAGAGCTTTTGTGCTTAATTTTTAGAGAATCTTTACTTTGTGGAGAACTAGTAATTCTCGAAAATTGATGGGTAGTTAACTAAACTGTAAAAATGCAGCTTCTAATATCTCTAATTAAACTTAAATAGTTAACACCCTCAATTCATAAACATTTAAATGTATTGAAGGTCAACAAACCTAAAAAAGCATAATTAACTACCTCCAATAAAACTATTATCACTCATCCAATTCAGTGCAGGTGTAAGGGACGTCACTATTTCAATTGAGATGTCTTGAATTGATGATACAAGGAAAGAGAATATTGAACAAAAGAAAAGTATATCTTTTTGGTGTGTAATCTTGATTTAAGGAAATAAGATTAACACAAAAGGAAATATATTTTTTATTATGGTAATATAACTAGGAAAGTATTGTGATAATATTTTGGAGATTATTTGCCAAAATATTGTGTTGACCTAGTTGAAGACTATTTAAAGGTGCAGTCGGGCACTTCAGAAAGTTGAAGTCTTTGCCTTGAGAGCATCGTTTCCAGTCCCAGTTCTGTAACTGTTAGGTTGGACCGAGTGTTATATAAACTCGTGTCATAATCCTAGTTTATACGGTTGTAATCTTTGTTCTGATCTCCTAATAAGATTATCTCTTTCTGGTGGACGTAGCCAAGTTTTATCTTGGTGAACTACGTTAAAATCTGTGTCGTTCTTTATTGTTTACGTCATCTCACGCGTCTCATTATAACAAACTGGTATCAGAGCTTCAGGTTATTCAATTGTTTATTCTTTCAATTGAGATGACAGTAGTAAGAATCAAGACGACAAGTTCAGGAGGAGAAGACAATGTGACAAATAAAGATGCGAGCTTTACTAACAATAACAGGGCTTATGGAGGTCACTGAAGTTGTCGACATGAGTAGAAATAACCATTGATATTGTTATTCCGGAGGAGAAGATAATGTGATAGATCAAGATACGTGCTCTACTAAACAACAATGCTTATGGTGTTGCTGAAGTTATTTGTAGGAGTAGAACAACCGTTGAGATTATCAATCTGGAGGAGAATATAATGTGGCAGATGAAGATGCGGGCTTCACTGAAACAACAAAGCTTATGGGGGTCACTGAAGTTGTCAACATGAGCAAAAACAACCGTTGGGATTGTCATTCTGGAGGAGAAGATAATATGACAGATCAAGATGTGGGCTCTACTACAACGATATGGCTTATGGGCTTACTGAAGTTATCGGTAGAAGTAGGACAACAATTGAGATTGTCATTCTGGAAGAGAAGATAATATGGAAGATCAAGATGCGTTCTCTACAAAAACGATAGGGCTTATGGGGTTGCTGAAGTTATCGGTAGGAGTAGAACAACCGTTGAGATTGTCATTCTAGAGGAGGTGAATACGTCAGAATCATTCACCTACGAAGAAACTGTATTCGGTTCTGAAGTTGCACAATGATTTATAGCAATAGAAGTATTCAAGTCAATGTGAAGATTTACTAAGTCGACTTTAATATTTGGGTCAACAAAGGAGCTGTTAAGTTGTCTTGGAGACAACTCTAAATCTAGAAGAGAGATGCAGTAGATCATCTGGGCCATCTTGGGCATCGACTAATGTATCTAGGTCATCTCTGGCATCGACTAATGTATCCAGGTCATCTAAAGCATTAACTAATGCATCTGGGATATCTCTGGGATTGACTAATGCATCTGGGCCATCTTTGGCATTGACTAATGTATCTGGGCCATCTTTGGCATTGACTAATGCATCTGGGCCACATCTGACATTGACTAATGTATTTGTGTCATCTCTGGAATTGACTAATGCACCTCGGCTATCTCTAGCATTGACTAATGCATCAGGGTCATCTCTAGCATTGACTAATGTACTTGGACCACATCTGACATTGACTAATGTATTTGGGTCATCTCTGACATTGACTAATACACCTGGCCACATCTGACATTGACTAATGTATTTGGGCTATCTCTGGTATTGATAAATGTATCTAGGTCATCTTTGGCATTGACAAATACATCTGGGTCACATTTAGCATTGATTAATGTGTCTGTGTTATTATGGTTTGCAACAATGAAAGTATTCAAGTCAAGATAGAGATTTGCTGAGTAGACTTGAATATTTGGGGTTACTTAAGAAGATGATAAGCTATCTTGGAGACAACTCTAGATCTAGAAAAGAGAGACGAGTGTATCTGGGTCATCCGGCACCGGCGAGTGCATCTGGGCCATCCAACACCGATGAGTGCATCTGGGTCATCCGGTACCGGCGAGTGCTTCTGGGCCATCCGGCATCGGCGAGTGCATATGGGCCATCCGGCACCGGCGAGTGCATCTGGGCCATCTGGCACCGGGAACTGCTTCTAGGCCATCTGACACTGGTGAGTGCTTTTTGGCCATTCAGCATTGGTGAGTGTTTTTAGGCCATCTAACATCGGCGAGTGCATTTAAGCCATCTAACAAGGCGAGTGCATCAAGGTCACCAGCACCGGCGAGTGCATCTGGGCTATATAGCATTGACGAATGCATCTGTTAAGTTGTCTTATGATAACTCTGGATCAGAGAGATGAGATAAAATATTTGAGCATTGATTAATGCATTTGGGGCATTTGAGGGAATTCAAGTCAAGGTGGAGATTTGTTGAGATGTCTTGAATTGATGATGCAAGGAAAGAGAATATTGAACAAAAGGAAAGTATATCTTTTTGGTGTGTAATCTTGATTTAAGAAAATAAGATTAACACAAAAGGAAATATGATCTTTTATTATGGTAATATAACTAGAAAAGTATTGTCATAATATTTTGAATATTATTTGCCAAAATATTGTGTTAACCTAGTTGAAGACTATTTAAAGGTGCAGTCAGACACTTCAAAAAGTTGAAGTCTTTGCCTTGAGAGCATCGTTTCCAGTCCCAGTTCTGTAACTGTTAGGGTTTTAGGAGACCGAGTGTTATATAAACTTGTGTCATAACCCTAGTTTATACGGTTGTAATCTTTGTTTTGATCTCCTAATAAGATTCTTTCTTTCTGGTGGACGTAGTCAAGTTTTATCTTGGTGAACCACGTTAAAATATGCGTCGTTCTTTATTGCTTACCTCATCTATCGCATCCCGTTACAACAATAAGAACATAATGCAATATTGGAAAGAAGTGATGTACTATATGTCAAAAGTGTGTATAATTAAGCGGTATTTACCATATAAGTGAGAAAATCTCCATATGTGAATATACTTATATGTCTTGTAACAAATGCATAAATCAAACAAAGATACCCATGTCTTATCATGCTTTAATTATGGATGGAATTGGCATAGGCTTATTAGATTTATTAAAATCACACTACAAGATGAACACATGTTGGCAAAACCAGAAAAAATGTATATTAATCAAAATAGATATCATCATCAAAAAGAAAGAGCAGGTTATTGTGTTTTTGCAGTATAAGGATGAACTCAAAACCTTATTGTAAATTCTTAACAATGTTTGAAGTATTTCAAAAGAATGTTTATTATAGAATCTGTTTCTCAACAACCACCTCATTTTTTACATGTCATGCCTTCAACAACTTGGTATATAGATACACAAAATGTCAATAATTTTATTACCGTCTAAAACCAGATTTCAAAAGCTTCTTCTACATCTAAATGTTGTCATATACAAATGTTTAATGTCAAAATCAAATCAAAATCAGAATAATTTCATATAAGCCAAATATTCTCATGTTTTAACACTTTTTTGTTTGCGTTAGTAATAAGCTAAGACCACTAAGCAAATAAATTAAACATATTTTGTATTTAATCTTTACAATGACACGTGGAATGCAGGCAAAAGAAATGAATTTATCATACAAAATTATGTACTTACATCTCTTCAAAGTTTCATAGTTGTCCAATATTGACCTTACAATAACTGAAACAAAGAGGCTTGAAATTCAAGTAAGGTAGCAAGCAAATAAGTATAGTAAGAGTCAATTAGTTGCAAATAATTGATAAGATGTCTTGTTCATCTTCAAGCATATGAATTAAGAACTTGAGAAATGTAGATAGTAGATCAAATAGACAAAACTCACCAATGCACTATAATTACCTGCAATTTTCAGACGGATCTTCGACTTTCGATCAGCAAATTGACACAACAAACGACCTTCAATTTCCGACACACCGAAGACGGACTTTGATTCTTGCGAAGTGCAAATAGAAAATGACAACAGTTAGTCTGATTTTCTAGAACATGAGCGTGCAAGAGAGACGTGGAGAGGGAGAAATGAAACCCTGGAGTGTCTCATGTTGAGAGATGGTTGCTGTCGGCCGGGTATAAGTTATATGAGACTAATTCAGTTTAGTTATTTAGGATTTTATTTTTAAATAACATAAATTATTTGGTATTTTTTAAATATATAATACAAAATATATGACATTTTAAAACTTGGGAATATATTGATATATAATAATAACATAATTTTATAAATAAAATATATGATAGTTATATTGTCCCAAATTATTTCCAAACTGTGGTGCAATCGAATTGACGTTGATAATATTACATAGAATAGGTTATTCATATGACCGCGGGTAATTTAAAATCGTTAAAATTTTGTATATCAAAGAGTTTGACCACGGTACAATAAACTGGCTACTATTTATATATAATTAATCATTTTATTAAATAATTAATACTCTCAAGATTTTTATTTCAGAAGTGGAGACGGTAATTATTTTTGTCACTAAACATCGTTGCTATTGTCCTCCATCTTACTAGTGATTTCTCAATCGTGTAGGTAGTTGTAATTGGGCATGGGACCCTAGGGTTTTTCTTGAATTCCCTATTTAAACACCACATTAGATCACTATGAGGAGACTCTTAGTTTTTACTATCTTCATTCCCTAGGCTGCACCCTCTTTTTTCTACCCTCAAGAGCCTTAAGAAAATACCAAGTCTTGTTAAGTTGGTCTCAAGTTCTTCTTAAGGGGTTTCGATCGTAGTCTCCTTTTAGATCAAGAAAGCATTCATCATTTGTAAACTTTCTTAATCTTTTGTTTTTGTTTTTGTCTTTGTCTTTAACATTAATAAAATGCATTTGTCTTTTACATTCTAGTTGTAGATCTATGCAAGTTTTCTTTGTTTTAATTTAATTTTCTGCACCATTATCTTGTAAATATGTAGATCATCTAACACAAAAATAAAAAAAAAAAAAAATGGAAAATCTAAAACTAAACCAAAAACATGAGATAGGGCTAAGTTGTATGGCTTTTTTTTTGTTCTTGTCCATTAAAAATAATTCTAAAACAAAACCACTAGAGTTGTTCTTCATCATTTATAAAATAAATCAATCAAACTTGAGTGAGATTTTATTCTAACAAAAAAAAAATAAGGTCACTTGACCGAGAAAAAAAAAAGCCAAGTAACCTCACTTTTATTAAAAAAAATTCTGCTTTTAATTTACATTGATTTTTTACTTAATTGTTTTGGTTTTGTGATTTTAATGTATATAATTATCGTATTATGTGTAAATAACATTATTATTTAACAATATTTGTGATTTTAATGTATATAATTATCGGCCACCAATTGTTTAGAAAGTTTGGACTTATGTCAGAAATCAGGAAGCAGTGACGCTTAGGACCAAAGAAGTGCAACCTGAGGCGAGCAGTGTCTGCATCGCACTAAGGCTGCAAAGGTGTCAAACTGATCGTGAGCCGGTCGCGAGCCGCTTGGTCAAAGCTCGATTTGAGTTTGACTTTGACTGAGTTCGAGTCTAGCTCGAGCTAATATAATATTTGCTCGATGGCTTGTCAAACTTTTTCGAACCAGATAATAAGTAATATATTTTTTATGTATTTTAATATTAAAATATCAAATTTAAATATTATTTTTCTTCAAAAATATTTGAAAATTTAATTCAAGTTTTTTGAGTCGAGCCTTATAGGTAATAGTCGAGTCGAGCTAAAATTTATAAACTCATTCGAGCTTGAGTTCGAGTCGAGTTCGAGCTCATGTTGGCTTGAGTTCAGCTTGACTTATTTGCATCCCTACATCGGACCGAGAAAAATACACCCTAGAGAGAGCATGTATGTTAGTCGACCGAGAATCCCCCGTGTACGTTGACGCCTTCCCGACATTTCTAGTGTTTTAGATGCTGCAGCGCATGTCTAACCAAGAAAATTATCCAGACTCTGCGTATCTAGCTAGACTTGCTGACTCTTAGGACCAATGAAACAAACCCTGGGCTCGTTATTGGTTTTCACCTGACCGAGAATGCATGTTCTCTTCCTTTTCGACGCTCAAGACCAATGAATCCCTTTTGCTACTTATTCTTACACCCAATAACTGCACCCTATCGAGAGGAAGGATGCCCACTCCTGTACCCGACTAAGAGTCAACACTCTGACTCATTTTCCCGGTGCTTATGACTGATATATCCCACCTTAACCTCATATTTTCCACCCGATAGACCTGCTAATGTTGATTCGTTCTATTGATGCTTTACGACCGAGGGATGATTTCTTATTGATGATCCTGCACCCGATAGACGCATCCGACCGAAGGTTGGCGTGACCTTCGACCACGATTCTACACCCGATGTGAGGAGCGATCGAAGGGTTGACCGCATAGATGGAAGTTGACCCATGGATGCACCCAACCGAGAGGAGGGCCGGAACCGATATTTCTAAATCCGATAGGCAGCCGCTACACCCTACCAACCGAGATTTCTATCTTCTTGTTGTTTCTTCGACTGCGACCGAGAATGGGGACCTGCTAAAGACCCGACTGAGCGACTGCTCGGTTTTCGACCGACGACATGTTTTTCGACTATAGAGGCTAAGCACGGTCCCTTTGTTTTTTAATTTTCATATATTTCTGCCTTGTTCTAGATTTATGTTTTATTTTAATTTTCCTGGCTTTTCCTTAATGCAAGTTTGTGGCTCGTTTGATCCTAGGGTTGCATAAAATATAATTCTAATAAGTAAAGCGTAATAAATTCAAAAAATGACCAAAATTAATTAATAAAGACCTTTGGGGTGTTGTGAGACATAAATGTTTAAAAAATCATTTCTCACACATAACCAAACGTCGAACTCATATCTCTTAGTTTTCTAACTTTTTAAATTATAAAGTGACTCTCTAGTCGTGAGGTTAATTAATATAAAAAAAATCTAAAGAAGGCTTATGACAACTTCCCATTAAATATCTCTATCTCTCGCAGATTCAACGGGATGGTAAGTTATGGAGTCGTCTATGAAGCCTCGGTTTTAATCTTTAAGTTTTTGATAACTTTAAAATTAATTATCCTCATTTTCTTTTCAAAATCAGCACAATAGCGTCCCGGTTTTAAAAACAAACTATTTTCGACACGACATCAATAAATCACGCACATAGTGCAAGGACATAAAGTCTATTAATCAACTAGTAAAGTTATATATACTTTAATAAAAGAATGTTCAAAGAGTAACACCTACCTATCCCACATACCTATCCTATGTATGATTCAAATATTGAACATTTCACGGATTAATCTTTCAATATCCATTAATGTAGGAGATTGTTGAAATTTTAAATTAATTTATAAATTTTATTAATAAATGAAAATGAGAATTTGGGTAATAAAATCAAATGAAATTCACACGGAATTCAAACATGAATTATAAGATGAAATTTGATCTAAATGTATATTTGAATTAATTAATTTAAAATATAACTAATTTATTAATTGTTTAATTAACCATTTGAAAAACAATTAATAAAACGTTGCTAATTATAATTGTAACATACATGAGTTTATTGATTGATTACTAATTTAAAATATTATTGTTAATAAATTGAAAAACTATGTAACATATTTTTTCTCAACAAAAAGAAATTGTAACGACATTTAAGAAGACAATTAGGGTCATTCTGTTGAATTAAATGACTATTTTATTTGATTTAATTTTCAGCTATATATACTCTTTCTAATTTCTAAGACACATACATCCATCTCATTCTCTTTCTAGAATTCTAAGAGATAATTATCTCATCATTTTCTTTGAACCCGATGATCTTTGAACCCGATGATCGATGATTGAATTATGTATATTGTCAATTTCGTTGTGTAGTGATTTTAGTACAAAATCACTACTTACATTTATTGTACCATGAGAGACAACCATATGTGATGAACTTTAACACAAGAGATGATGAAATTGTTTTAAGGAAGATGAGTGATAGAGGGAGAAAATGGGAAAGAATGAGGTGTCACCACACTAGCTGAAAATATGATAAAGGGTGAGGAGAAAAAGAAAATTTATTATTTTTTCAACAAATCAGATTCAGATAGCGTCATCACGTAATTCCTTCCTCCATTCCCTCTCCCAAATTCTATCCCCCAATTATTTCTATTTAAGAAAAATATGTACAACACATGTTTCAAATTAACTTCTCAAATCGATGATTTTATTATTTGTGCATTGTACTTAATTAATTTATAACATCATATTATATATATATATTCTTTAATTTCAAGATAAGACATCTAAGAATTTAAACTTGTAAGGTAAAGATAATTAAACATATGTCTTGAATCAAAGTTTTGTTTATATTGTATTTATTATAATTTTTTTTTTGATTATTTTAAGAAGTTTGTTCACACTCATTCAAATAAGGAGCTACATAGGGTAAATTAATTAACAATAATTAAATAAAGATGCAAATGTTAAATAGTATAAGAAATTTATAAAACTTAAAATTTTAATGTAAAAAAATTAACAATTTTAAAATTTATACGGGATGACTCTAAATATAAATTTATTTGAGTTACATAACAATGAGTGAGCACTGAGCTGAACAAGCCAAACAAACCAATCAAACATTATCAAAAGAATCCATATAAAAAATTCTAAGAGACTGTAAAATTGTCTTTAACACCGCAAAAGGTTTTGTAAGTGATAACTAGTCGTCTACAAATCTATATATATATATATACAATGATGGTTAATTTTTAAAGTGTTCGGATTACCAGGTCGAGAGTTGTGGTTAATTTGGAT
Source organism: Impatiens glandulifera (assembly GCF_907164915.1). Classification (NCBI taxonomy): domain Eukaryota; kingdom Viridiplantae; phylum Streptophyta; class Magnoliopsida; order Ericales; family Balsaminaceae; genus Impatiens; species Impatiens glandulifera. The sequence goes on along the minus strand of NC_061862.1, from coordinate 15,221,893 downwards.
ATATATGTGAGAGTAAATGGATATTTGGGTTGGATTGTGGGTTGACCCGCCCATAAACTTAAAACGGTTAAAAATAAAATTAAAAATGTTATAGGTATGGTTCGAACTTGCAACCTAACAAAACAAATTCAATTTTTTAACTAACTAGGCTAATAACACTTTATATTTTAAATTTAACACAAAATTTGATGAACGCGAGACATTTTAACAATATAAGTTCAACTATTTAACTAATTAATCTATATATATATATAATGATGGTTAATTTTTCAAATGTCCGGATTGCCGGGTTGAGAGCTGTGATTAATTTGGATATATGTGAAACTAAATGGATATTTAGGTCGAATTGTGGCTTGATCCACCCATAAACATGTTTACCGTAATATTTTTTCACGTTTTTTTATAGTATTACTCATGCAAATGAACGAAATACATGCTAGTATTGTCAAAATAACAAGAAGCCCATCAAATCAAAGAAAACTATTTATAAGAGTGTCTTCAAATGAAAGATAAGTTTCAATATCTTTTTATTAAACAAAAGATAAATAACGACAAATTTGACAATTTTATATATTTTTCATTAAAAAGGGATTGACACAAACTCGAAAAACGATCATCAAGACAATTGATCAAGACAATCGGTGAATATGAGTAACAAAATACCGTTAAAAGTTTAAAATATTATTCGAATTATAAAAATTAGAACAAAAAATCCAATCCGATTAAAAGATGTCGGACTAAACAAAATACAACACCATGAAAGAAATATACTTTTCGATGCTAAAAAAATCATTGAAAAAAAATAAGGTAATGTCTTTTTTCAAATTTTCAAGAGGTTTTAAGAAAGAAAAAGAAAATATATATATGTGTGACTTTCGAAAAAAAAAATTAATAACAAGAATTTTTTGTACAAGAATTTTTTTAATATATTATACATATTAATTATTTGTATATTATGTATACAAGTTTTTTTTAATTTCAATACAAATATTTAACACTAAATTTGATGCATTTTGAGATAATTTATACATATTTGTTAAAACCAATTAATTTGGAAAATATGACGAAATGACCTTGATAATGAGTCAAATTCGAAAAATGACCCACGCTTGATAAATCTTGTAAAAATGAAACTTTCGGCCTGTAAAATGTCTGTCTTGCCCCCAAGACCGTCCCCTTACCGCTTATTATCGCGTATTACATTATATGCGTATTATATAATACGCGTATAATATAATATGCTATTACATAATACGCGTATTATGTAATACATGTATTACATTATACGCACATTATGTAATACACGTATTACATTATATACGTATTACATAAAACACGTATAATATATTACGCATATTATGTAATATACGTCTTTCATAATATATAAAGCTCCTAATTTAGGACCCTCATTTTAAAAAGAGTGTTTCAACTCACGACTTTATCTCTCCAACCCACGACTCTACTCTCCAACTTCCACGACTCTCCAGGTTCGTTCAACATCAGTTCAACATCATCATCGCTCAACTCTTATCATCGTCCGTCTATTTCGTCGGTCCTATATTTAGGTGAGTTTAGGGTTTATAGTTTATGGTTTATGTGTAATGTTCTTATTATTCTGGCGTTTATGTGTAATACTCCAATGTATGTGTATATTGATGGATAATCCTTAGCTTTTAGGGTTTATGTGTGTATATTCAGATGTTGTTTATTCAATGTTCCTCACTCACGCGTATTACATCAGCGTATTGTAATGCTCTTATTCTGTATGCATGAATGGTTTAGGTTTATATAATATATGTGTATTGCTACTTCACGAGCATTATACGTATGTGTATATTGAAATGTTTGCGTATTGTAACTTCACACAAATTGTTTGTTATGGTTTATCCAATGTCTACATATTGTCTGATGTTGCTTACTTGAGTTAGTTAGGGTTTATCCAATGTCCGCCTATTGTAACTTCACGCACATTGTTTGTTATAGTTTATCCAATGTCCACATATTATCTGATGTTGCTTACTTGAGTTATTATGCTTACTACAATGTTATTTGTTTTTTACTTACTTGTTGTTCATTTTTAGTATATGGCGTCAACCATAATTCATGAGTTTGCTGCTAGGGTATCATGGAAAATCAATTTGTCAAACATTGTCACCAAATTTGCTACAATGTATCTAATGGAAAGGGTAGAGCAAACCCAATTCCGATTTTTATTCAAAAGAGCCCGTCACTGTGGTTCTCAGTAATAATAGCTCAAATTCTAAATAGATGAAGTTCCTCATTAATGGATAGGAGTTGTGATTTGAGATGAAAGAGTATGCATTAGTCACAAGCCTCAAATTTGGGAGATTCCTTACGATAGAAATCATTTTCAATCAAGTTGAAGAATGTCCACCTTTGGTAGTTAAATATTTTAACAGTAATATGATTGTTAGAATTGGAGACCTTCATTCAAGATTTTTGTCATGTTCTGATAAAAAAGATGCATGAAAAATGGGATTGGTATTCCTGGTTTGCCATTCTCTCTTTGCCCTTGATCCAAGGAGGATAATAAATATCAAACTCTTCCGCATGGTCGAGGACATTGACACTTTCCTCCAATTTCCATGGGAAAGTTTTCCTTCAGAGAAATCCTGAAGGGTTTGAACAGGGACTTGGAACACTTCAGGTCAATATATCTAGACAAGAAGAAAGTCATGGGGAAGAAAGAAGACAAGAAGGTCGAGGTTTCTTATACCGTATTTGGGTTTGTACTAGCCTTTCAAGTGTGAACCTATGAGGTTATGAAAATGTTTGTCCCCAAACTTGCCTAGAGGACGATGCTACAAGCGCATGAGCCTGTTTTCCCAAGGATAATATAGTACAAATCTAGTAGGAAGAGCACCGTCTCTGATCTTCACACTGCCCTACAATGCAAGGTTGTCAAAATGATAGAAGTGTCTGAAGAGGAAAAGATCTTTTATGGTGGAGAGGAGTTTGAAGATATGGGAGGTAATTTGTATGATTCATTATTTGAATTTAATTCTAGAAAGAGGAAACATGAAGAGATTGAATATGTAGTTCCTCCTAAATCTGCCATGAGGAAGAGAAGACAAATTACTCACCCCAACACCTTTCATTCTATTCCTCTCAAACCTGCCAAACCTTCCACGAGGAGAAGAACTCGCATCCCTACCCCCAGCCCTAACACATCTCATTTTGTTGATAGCGCCACCGAGACTCAAGCAGATGATGATGGCTCTCAAATGACTCTAACATCAACAACTCTCCAGGATGATGATGGTCTTCAAATGACTCCAACATCAATAACTCTCCAGGATGGATGTATATTAGATCAACTAACAAAGGAGGTAAATGAACTAAAAACTGAAATAAATCTCATAAAAGAGATGTTGAACCAACTACAGGTACAATTGGGCATAGTATCAATCACACTAGAGGAGGAACAAAGTAAGAGAAGATTGAAGAGGAATGAGAAGAAGGAGGAGAATGTTGAGGTGAAGGAGGAAGACAAGGATGAGGTATATACAATTCACATTTATGCTTTATGTATAGGTTCACGCTTTTTGTATAATTTTTTCCACTATGCGGGACAAGATTGAGGAGGAAGATGTGGAGAAAGTGAATGTGTTGGTAGAGAATAAGAAGAAGAATGTGAAGGTGGAGAAGAAGAATGAAAAGAAGAAGGTATGTACAACTTCACGATTTTTGTATAAGTTCAAGATTTTTATATAGCTTCACGCTTTTTGTCTAATTGTTTTCAATGTGCAGGACAAGATTGAAGATCTGGTGGGGGATAAGGTGGATGTGTAGGTGGAGAAGGATGAGGAAGAAAAAGAGAATATTGAGGAAGACAATTATGAGGATGTGGAGAAGATGAATAAGGAAGACATGGATGAGGATGTGGTCTTGAAGATTGAGGAAGAAAATGAGGAGGATGTGTTTGTGGACAAGATTGTAGAAGACAATGATGAGGATCTATTGGAGGAGAAGAATGAGGATCTGGTGAATGAGGAAGATGTGGAGAAGGTGAATATGTTGATTGAGGATCTGGTGAAGAAGATTGATGATGTGGAGAAGGTGAATGAAAAGATTGAGGAAGATGTGGTGAATGAGAAGATTGACAAAGACAAAGATGTGGATTTGTTTGTGGAGAAGGATTAGGTATGTACAATTCACATTCACATTTTTTTGTATGTTTAATTTTTTCCAATGTGCAGGACAAGATTGAGGATCTGGTGAAAAAGATTGATGATGTGGAGAAGGTGAATGTGAAAATTGAGGAAGGTGTGGTGAATGAGAAGATTGAGGAGGATCTGATGAATGAGAAGATTGAGGATGTGGTGAAGGTGAATGAGAAGATTGAGGATCTAGTGATGGAGAAGGTGAATGTGGAGGTGGAGAAGGTGGAGGATGTGGTGCTAAAGGATGAGGATCTGGAGAGGGATGTGGATCTAGAGAAGGATGAGGATCTGGAGAAGGATGTGGTGCTGAAGGATGAGGATCTGGAGAAGGATGTGGATCTAGAGAAGGATGAGGATCTGGAGAAGGATGTGGTGCTGAAGGATGAGGATCTGGAGAAGGATGTGGATCTAGAGAAGTTCGGGACTAACCCAATAGTTTCTCTTAGTTTTTGCATTAAATATGTCCAGGAGTTATTATTCTCTAAATCAATGACGCCAAAAGCAACAGGCTATAGTTTCTCATTCGCATCCAATTCTATAACCACTAATAACTGACCTTCAACTTTGAGCTAAAGAAAACTGGTATCAACGCACAATACAGGATAACAACAACTTCTGAAACCCCTAATTAAGACGCCTAAAGACATGAACATATACCTGAAATGGTCGAGCTCATCCGTCTGGATGTCTGTTATGGTACCCGAATTATTCATCTCCAACATTTATAGGTATGATGACAATTTACCATAGGAATCCTCTATAGTACTCACACCGCCATTAGGACATTTTCCCTAGACCTCCAAGCCTTATTATAACTTATCTTTATTCCATAACTTCTCTACATTTCTTCCATTATTTTCTTAGGCATGCGGTCATGGTGATGGTCCATGTACTTGCTCTTCATGCATCCCCCAATAACTAGGGGTGTTCAATATTTGGTATGAACCGAATATCCGACCGAATTCGAATTTCATTTTTGGTTTTCGAATCGAATTTCAAACCAATTCGAATTAAAATACAGTTTTCGAATTGGTTTTCGAGTTGGGGTTTCAACTCGAAAACCAAACCGAAAACCGAATTCATTTTTTATTATTTATTATATTATTTATTATATAAAATATAAAATTTATTATAATATATAATTATTTATTATATATAATATATAATTATTTATTTTATTATATAATTTATTATATATAATAATTACTCATTCATTCTCTAAACCTAATTTCTAAGCCTCCACTCACCTCATCTATATTCTTTAACCCGCCGTCCACCTCATCTTTATTCTCTAAATTCCTTTTAATTCTCTAACCTAATCAAATACCTTTCATCTCCATAGTTGTCTTCTCATATGAAAGAGCCTCCATACTTCAATTTTATATATTCTTCATTCTCATATGAAAGAGTCTTCATCTACATCTCTTAGATTCGATCTATCTAATCTCGTTATCTCTTCGCCTCTTCTTTGTCAAAATTCTTAAATCTTTATTTATCTTTGTGTCGTTTAACATCTATTTCGAAGTCAAGATCTATCTTCGCCATTCAACATCTTAATTCAAATTTTGTTTTGAATTAGAATAATCTGAATTAAAGATTTAACCATAAAAGAAAAAAAATAAAGCAAATTCGGTTCGAATTCAAATTATTTGAAATTCGAACCGAATATCAAATTCGAATTTGGTTTGGTTTTATTAGAATTTATTCGAATTTAGTTCAGTTTTCGAATTGGCTAAAAAATTAATAATTTGAAGAAACTGAACTAAGGAACTCGAATAACCCAAAAACGGAACCGATGAACACCCCTACCAATAACTCATGATGGTGATTGCCTTACACTCTCTTGCCTTGTCACAATTGAACATGTATGATCTTTTAAAAATTTACGTATCTCAAACATCTCCGAGGATTTTCCTTTCACAACACGCAATCTCCACTTACAATTCTGATCCAAACATTTCACATACCAAAGTTCTTTTGTTGACTTCTCCACTTTGAATTCAAAATGATTAGCCATCACATATTTATGTAACCTCAGTTGAAGTTCTTTTTTATTCTCAAACAACGTACTGACTTCCAATCTGATTTGGCAAATTAATGTCTTAGGTATCGGATTTTCACTACTTGGTATATTATTAGCAACCCAACAATGCAGCTTAGTTGGGTATTAGCAACCCAAACACAACTTAGTTTGGTACTAGCAACCTAAGCACTGCTTGATTGAGTACTAGCAACTCAATCATCAACCCCATCATTCAGACGCAAACATGGGTTACTAGCAACCCAATCACCAACCCCCTCATTCAGACGCAAACATAGGTCTTCTTCTATGTCATTTTGAGTTTCAAAGACAACCTTCTACTACTGAAACTTCGGGAATACGCCAGGATCATCAATTTCTGGAACCACTACACTTTTTGAATTGGGTTTGTTGGGTTTCTAAGTAGTGAATTATCTACTAAAGATACACAGAGTACAGTGCGATGGTGGATTGACATTGCTTCATCTAAAAAGAACTTCACATCCATATCTTGTTTGATATTAGTTATACAAGAAAATTTGACATCCATATCCGAAGTATTATACTTGATTTGAAGCAATAAATCATATATAGATTTATCAACATTAGTAGCATAATAGATCATATCAACTAATTTGGCATATGTAGAATTTAGAGATATATTCAAACCTCTAGTTGACTTTGGAACAAAATGAGTACCACCATCCGTAATTTTTCACTCTCTATCAAAGAAAATAATTACTTGAGCTGAAATTAAAAATAGTTCAATGATAATTATACGCGTATTGTAATGTTCCTCACTCACAATTTTTACTTACTTCTGTTGTTGCTTTTTGAAGATGGCGTCAACCATAACTGAGGAGGAGTTTCTTGCTAGGATTTAATAAAAATCTAATGCAGCAACTTTCCTATAAGTTTGCTGCAATGGATCTAATGGATAGGAACCCCTATCCAATAGGTTCATTGAAGCAAACTTGTGGGCAATTTTTGCCACATTGTATTTCCATAAAACCTAGTAGGAAAATCCAACTTAGTGAGCAATAAGCGTGAGTAATACGCGTGAGCAACATCTGTCTTTATTCATAACATAGTATTCGCATATTCATTCACATTCAGGAGTTATCGAATCAATAACTAAGAATATAACCTAGTGTTCATAATCACTAACTAAAAAATCATCGAATCAAATAACATAAAATAAATATACCCATTTGAGAACGAAGAGTCGTGGGGCTTCGGTTGCTGATCTTAAACGAACAGAGAGGTCGTGATCATGGAAGTTGTTGATCTTGAACGAACGGAGCGTCGTGGAAGCTATTGATCTTGAACGGAGAGTCGTGGCAAAGGGAGGGATAGGGTTTTTAGAGTCGAAGAGAGAAATTTATGAGTCGGAACAATTTAAAATAGGGTCAAAATGAGGTTTATATATTACATATTGCGCGTATTACATTATACGCGTATAATGTAATACGCGTATTACATAATGCGCGTATTATGTAATACGCATATTACATAATATGCGTATTACATAAAAAACGTATTACATAAAAAAACGTATTACATTATACGTGTTTTATTTAATACGCGTATAATGTAAAACGCGTATAATGTAATACATGTGTTATGTAATATGTGTATTACATTATACGCGTATTATGTAATGCGCGATAAGGGGTAATCTCAGGGGCAAGACTGACATTTCGCATGTCGAAAGTGTCATTTTTACAAAGTTTATCAAGTGCGAGTCATTTTTTGAATTTTACATACTACAAGGGTTATTTTGTCAAATTTCCCATTAATTTTATGGTTAGAAAAAGTTCACTTTTTTTTTTAGAATTTGGTCAGCTCTTATCAAAAGGGCTACTTTGTGATTGTGAGTCCTGTGAGTGTAAGTTAAGGCAAACAGTGAGGTTTTCTAATTGAATAGCGTCGGCCGGCGAAGCAAAACAAAACAAAATGGCAACTGGCGGTGCCGACATCTCGGCGACGATAGTGAATTCTCTACAAGAGGTTAAGCGCCGGTCCGGCAAGAGCTACAGTCAGATAGCGGAGGAAACTGGACTGACCAACGTCTATGTTTCCCAGCTTCTCAAGCGACAAGCCCACCTCAAGCCCGAAACCGCCCCAAAGCTCAAGGAAGCCTTGCCGGACCTTACCGACGCCCATCTCCATGATATGATGCAAGTTCCCCCATTCAGGTCCTACGACCCCCAAATCATCCAAGATCCTACCGTTTACAGGTTTTGATTATTATTATTATTAACTTTATCTATCCTTCAATCAGTCAGATATCATATTACCCAATTTTCTTTTATGAGAAACAACACAGATCCTTGATAGATTTCCCAATTTGTGGTCATTTGAATTGCACCCATGTCAATCATACTTAGATATATGTTCTTATAGATTGAATGAAGCAATTATGCACTTTGGTGGGAGCATAAAGGAAATTATCAATGAAGAATTTGGAGATGGAATGTAAGTTTTGTTGTTGTTAGATGATGATGATATCTTGATGAAGATGGTAGCTGATGTTGAAATCTTATCAGAATGTCAGCAATAGACTTCTACTGTTCTGTTGATAAGATTAAAGGCGCGGATGGGAAAGATCGCGTGGTTGTCACATTGGATGGAAAATACTTGCCCTTCTCTGAGCAGGTTCATACCAAATTGAACATATAAAGACATGTTTAATTACTTTAGTTCATGTATTTGTCTGGATTTAAACTGTCATTTTCTTTTCTGGACAGAAAACTGATGACATGATGTCAAGATCGAGGCCTCAGCAGAAGTGAGTTCTTCTTGATGCTGCTCTGTTTCAATGGAATGAGTTCTTCTTGGTAAGAGGATGAAGAAGGAATAATAAGGGTTTGTGATGCTTTCCTTATTATGCATACTCTATGAACATCCAAACTCTTTGAATATTTGTGTGTTTATTATCCTAGTTTCTGAACAGTGAATACTCTAAACTCTTTGATTTCCTGTGCTACACAATACCCAAATTGGATCATGTTAATCTTCTCTATGTATCGTTCAAATGTTATAAACCTATACAAAAAGACAGGTAAAATTAGACTATACTTAGAAGAATAACATAACCCTATAAATTTCGAACTATACATAGAGAGAAAGGATTAACATGATCCACGAATTTAGAAACATGAGGTAAAATGTTTTATACTTACCTTAAATCATAAGGTGAGACTAAACAGGTTGTTGGGTAAGAAAGATAATCCATGAAACAACCTACTGCATAATGCAAAATCGATGCCTAATCCAAAACAACTGGCTAGATTCTCTTCTCCATTGATCTTGAAACGAAATGGAGTATCTGGACTTTGAATCAGACATCTCAATATATGTTAATCAATGTGTTCATAAAGTGGTGTTTTGTTGGATCATCATGAATGAAAATAATAGGAGAATGTTAGAAAACAAGTCACGCCCGACCTAGATCTTTATGACCTTAACAAATGTTAGGTCGGTGTGAATCTGTTTGATGATGTTAAGGCCTAATAGTTTTTTTTTTGGGTTGTTGTTGAATGTTGGAAGTAAGATGACCCTTTTAGTCATAATCTCTATTTCAACTTAAGACAATCTAAGTTTTACTGAGTTTTATTTGTTGTTTTCTGTAGGTAGATTTTGATTGTTTTTTTTATAAGGATTTAATTTTCATTAAATCAATTAGGAGTTATATATTAAAAATTAATTAGTAAATAATACAAAATAACATCTACAAAAATAAAATAATTTTTTAATGATCGGTGCAATTTGTTGAGGGTCAATATAAAGACGAAAATTTTGAGTTCCTGAACCATGAGTATTGAAATTGAGCAAGTCAAATGAATCAATGAAATAGTGTTGGAATAATATTTTATCAAATGTTTTGATCGGCAACGAAAATTATTTTTAACTCTCGAATCGAGGGTTGGTAAGCAACGTAAGCAACTTTGAAAAAAATATATTTTTAAATGATAATGGACTATCACATAGTGAGAAATTTATACAAATAATGAGAGATATATGTAAGAGAGTCTTTATATGAAATATCAATAACTCTTTATTAAAAAATAAAAGTTTAATATTCGATTATTTCGTCGTATTTGTCTTTGCTTCTAAGAGGGGACACAGACTCTACAAAAATCATCAACGCAATCATATAAAACTCGACCCGACTAAACAGAATGCTGAACCAAACACAACACAGGGCGAAAATATTGATTTTTAACAATTTTATTTTAATTTAATTTGTTCGAAAGGATGGTTTATTTGATTACAAATAAAATGATAAAAAAAAATTCAAAACATGCCTTTTTGATATATAAGTTTAAGTAAAAGTAACAACAAAAAATAAAAAAAGAAATTGATTTAGTAAAAGTCTTTATCTACAAAAATTTAACAACTTTTTCTTAAAATGATTTTAGGTTAAAAAAATCACACCTCTTATAATAAATACAATAAAATCATATTTGTTTTGAATTGGCTACAGTTTAAATATTTTTTTATTATACTAAAATCACAAATTTATTAAGATTTCATTTTTTACATTAAATAATTGCCCATAATAAAGATAATACATTTTACGTTTTTATTTATAATATTTTATAATATAAATTGAAAACGAAATGATGGAGTCTTAAAATTAAGATATGATTCGAAACAAAAATAAGGAAATAAGCGTAAAGATAGGGTTGTTTCAGTAAATTAACTATAAAGAGAAGGGGTAGAAGAGAAGACCTAGTTTGTTTGAGAAGAATATTGTTTTAAATCCCTAATCTCTCAAATTCCTCTTTCTCTCTCTCTATCTTCATTTATCGATCATACATTTCTTAAAGCTTCAATCGCTTCTCCTCCTTCCTTTCTCTCCCATCTCGATCTGTAAATCGCCATCTCCGGCAGCTTCAATCTCTTCTCCGCCGCTTCCACCGCTCAGATCCGCCGCTCCATATTTCGTTTTCAGTTCTTTCCCCTCTTCATTTTTTTTTATTTTTATCAATTTACTCTTTTGTCCTTGGGTTCTATTGTTATTTTCAGAACTAGACAAGGTGTTATATCTAATCCCTTTTTTTTCTTTTTCAATTTTCATTAAATGTCCGTTTTGTTGTGTCTTTGACGGTTGTACCCTAAACAAGAAAGACAGATCAGATTGCTGACGTGGAATGCAAAGATTCATGAACCCTCCTCGTCCGGCTGCTGCTTCACGAAAGCGTAAAGAGAGATCAGACTCCATTTTACAGATCAAGCCGCCGCCGCTGCAGTCGGTTCAAACGGCGGCGTCTTCTAATGGTGATGTTTCTTCGTCGTCGACGGCTTCTAATAGGCTTCTAGCCGGCTACATGGCTTATGAGTTCCTGAAAAGTGGTACGGTTCTAGGTCAGAAATGGGATCCTGCAAGCCGAGATAAAGCCGAGAAGGAGCAGCCGAGGTGGCAAACCCAACAAAGCTATGCTGATGTGGCGAGGTTAATGAAGGACGATGAGGCTCATGTTGCTGGAGTCGTTAATCCGTCGCAGCTGGCTCGATGGATTCAGATGTGACGTGTTACAAACCGTGCTGATGACATGTCAGGTCCATGAATGCAAGCAAGACCTAGCTATCAATCATCCAATATTGATCGTTTCATGCAATTGTAAGAAAGAAACAATCCATGCATCAAAATACATTAATAGTTATTTTTCAATGTAGATGTATTTGTTCGCTTAGTCTTTAATGTTGTAATGTTTATTGCAAAATCCTGATTTCTTTTGGTGCTGTGTATTGGACACAAGATGTCTTTTGAGCTGTTTTTTCTAGTACTAGTACGTACTAAGTAAAAATTGATCTAAGTGTGTTTGTTGTTTTCATGGAAAACTGAGTTTGCTAAGAGAGCCCACCATAAAATGGGAGGAGAGGACATATAGATACGAAACTCCCCTAAGAGTCATTGCAACCAACATGTTTTAGCGGTCTTAATAGGCATAGAGATGTGTGAGGCGGAATGGTTCTAACATGAGACAATTTTTGAAGAAGGTAGTGTATGGTGTGCTTAAATGTTTGAAGAAGGTAGTGTATGGTGTGCTTAAATGTTGCCCAAATATGACGATGATGATTAACAACAAATACTATATTAGGGCGAGTAAGTGTGATATACTAAAATGCACATCATAAGGGCAATTCTAAGAATACTGGTGAGTCGTGTTCGAAGTGTTTTGCTGAATGAATATTAGTACTTGTAAGAATATGTCAATAGAGAAACATATATAAATGTTCAGTAATTTCTACTCCTAAACAAATAGTGTTGATCAAGACTTTTAATTGGAAATATCAATTAAAATTGATAAATTGTGAACTATTTTTTAAGTAAAAAAATGTCATCCATATATACTAAAGATGTGATACTTAACTTCTGTTTAAAAAAAATTATGGACCTGTCACACATGTGAATAGATATTTTATGAAGATGTCTCTCTAAATTATAAGAATCTGGCCAGATGAACAAAGCTACATGCATTGAATAATATTATGTCAGGTTTGGGTTAAGTCACGACTAGTTTTGTTTGTGTTGATTCGTGTTTAGATTCATATTTGTGTTGTGTCTATATATACTCGTGTTGTGTTCGTACTTGTATCGTATTAACTCGTGATCATGTTAATTAATGTTTTCGTGATTGTTATAATACTTCTTATGAGTCAGTCCACTGTCCTCACTCAGAAATCTTAAACCCAAACCTAAGAAAAATGGACTACCACACAAATGATGAAGAACCATACTCAAAGATAAATAAACTTATATGGAATTAGACTCATTTTGGTTCTCAGAGAAGAAAAAAGAAAAATAACTATAGTGTTTATCTTCCTTATAAACAAAGAGTGAAAGAGTTGTGTAATGATCGATCAATTAGAAATAAATTTTTACCCACCATTCTTTCAATAAAAAAGTCTCATTATAACATCCAATCTGAATAGACTTCTTTTTATATGAATTTAGCTATTTTGTAATATAAATATAATATTATTTCTAATAAAACATTCCACTAAATATATTATTTCCATTAAAACATTCCACTAATTAGATTAGTTGAACTTAAGTTTGAAAAGATTTTTTTTGTAGGGAGGATTGTTGTCTTTATTTAGCTTAATATCGTGTCGAACCAATCGGGTTTTGATTCGAACACTTTGTGCCAAACTTTAAATTTTGTTGTGCTCCTATTGAGACTCAATTTGTCTATTCATGTTGTGCTAATTCGTGTACACAAGTTTATTATTTCCGTATTAACTCGATCTCAAATTCGTATGTCGTGTTGAGTAGACTAGTATCTACATTATTATTATTATTAAATATAAGATTTTATTCCAGTTATAATTATTCTACAAATATCAATTATCCATTATTATTATTATATTAGAAATTATCATATTCACTATTAAACTGATATAATCACAATTGAATGGGTTCTAAACTTTTACAAACCTACCCTTAAAAATAAAAATTAACTTGTTAATAAATATCTTTCAAAAAACACTAATGTGTTCTCTCTGGCAAACAAAGTAAAACCAAAAGATTTTATTTGATTTATAATAAATTAAATTAAATTTAATATTTTATAATTCATAACATTATTAATAAGGATTAAATTAAATAGTATTTTGATTATCTAATTTATTTATTTTTATCTCATTACTAATATATTTTTTTCTTTCTTTTATTTGTTTGTTAAATATTACAATTTAATAGGTTCACTTCACTCTTTTTTCTATAACAAAAAAGGCCCTTCTTTTAAAAAGAAAAAATCAATGTTAAATCTAAAAATTATTTGTAATTATTTTTTTTTTGTTATAATTAATTTATTTACCTATAATAATTAAAACATGTGATTTCCACTAATTCAATAAACATAAAAGTTTTGAAATAATAATTAATTGTTAACAAAATAAAATAATAATAATAATAAAATAAAATTGTTGCAGTTAGAAATGACGATGGAGCTAATTGTGAGAAATATATTTACATCCCCTTCATTCTACTTTTTTAATCAAGTACAATTTAGTAAAAAGATAGATAATTGAATAATATATTATTTTTTGAATAATAATTTAATCAAATTTAAACTTAATTCAAACCGAAATAGCTTATCCAAATTAATAATTTAGATTTGAATTGATTTGAATAAGAGATTAATACTTTAAATGCTATGTTTTACTATGACTATTTTTCTTTTTTTAGTGCTGGTTGTTTTCAAGTATATGTGCTTGAAGTGATAATAAGTAATGATGTTATAGAAATTAGTAAAATATGTTGTACGAAAAAAATATAAATAAAGTTTTTATATGATATTTAATTCAATATGTTTATATATAATGAAAGAAAATATTTATATAAAATTAATAATAAAATAATATATATTTATATTAAAAGAAAATATATATATTGAACTTACAATATTTTAATTTTTTATAAACGAACTTATATGAACTAAATATTCTTATATAAATAAAAACATGAACTTACACTATTTTAATTTATTTATTAATTTTATAATTTTGGTTCTTTAAAGAATGAAATTTTTTAATGTAAATTTAGTGGTGTCTGCAAAATGTGTTCATAACAATTATTAAGAGATACTAAATCGTTAGAATAAACTAAATTTAACTTCTTCAACAAAAACGATATCACCCTCATTTACACCAAATTTAGACAAAGACTTCTATACCCACATGCTTCTAAGATGTGCTGAAATCTTTTTTTTTAAAATATATGTAATTGTAATGAAAAGTGATTAGTTATGTTTACATGTTGTGTAGATGAAAGTTAAGATTTTAATTACATTTAGACCATCTGGTCCATTAGAGTCATTCCATGTCATCTCCATCTGCAAAATGTGTTTTCATAACTCAATCATTAAAAAGATACAAAATCGTTGGAAGAAGAAAAACATAAATTTAACCTCTTCAACAAAAATGGTGTCACCTCCTTTACACCAAAATTTAGACAGAGACTTATATACTCCACATACTTCCAATACGTGCTGAAATTTGATACAACTAAAATCATTTCATTACACACTCTTCACAATTAACTACATTATAACTGTCACTTTATTCTCGTCACTATATTTAACCTTAATACATTTCTCTCTTGTATCAAAATCTTCTTTCTGAATCTATGCAACTGTAATGAAAAGTGTTCAGTTATACAATTATCAATTCAAGTTTAGTAATGAAAAGAGAATCCAACATAAAAAAAATAAATAAAGAGTTTATGTTTTGTATCATCATCATAACCAAAAATATGTTTATAGGTTCATTCATAAACACTTTTGCATTATACTTCTGAAAAAACATTAATAAATCTATAGATACAAAAAGATGTATTTGGCTGAGATACAATGAAAATAGAAACCTCCCACTCTGAAAGAGTAATATTTGAAAACAAATTTGTATCTAAACATTAATATGATACTTCAAATATTCTAGTGACATTAAGATTTCTTTTAAAAAAAGGTAAGACCTTGATTTATATTGTTTCTCTTTGAGCCAATATGACTTTATAAGATGCATATATCACTTTTAAGGTACCATTTCCCGTGACAACACTCATACAAAAACATTTAATACCACATCCTTCAAAATTTCCTTAAATGATACCCATTTTTCATGTGCTTCTGGATGATCCATTTTGTTATAAACTACCAAACATGTTTCTGAATCTATGTAACTGAAATGAAAAATTGTCAGTTATATAATTATCAATTCATGTTTAGTAATGAAAAGAGAATCTAACATAAAAAGTAAAGAGTTTATGCTTTGTATCATCATCACAAACAAAAATATATTTATAGGTTCATTCATAAACACGTGTGCAATATACTTCTGAAAAACTGCTAATAAATTTATAAATACAGAAAGATGTCCCTAATTGAGATACAATGAAAATTGAGACATCCCACTATAAAAGAGAGCAATATTTGGAAACAATTTTGTATCTAAACATTAATATAAGATTTTAAATATTCTAGAGATATTAAGATTTATTTTAAATAAAGGGTAAGAACTAAGAACTTTATTTATACTGTCTTCTCTTTGAGCCAGTATAAGTTCATAAGCAGGTATCACTTTGTGGATACCCTTTCCAGTGGCAGCACTAATACAAAAAACATATAATGTCATGTCCTTTAATATTTTCCTTGAATGATGCACATTTCTCATATGTTTCTGGAAGATCAATTTATTTATAATCTACCCAACATGGTTTTTCAGAAAATTTTGGAATAAACAATTATATTTCAAGCTGAACTGAATCATATTCGTATTGGAATAAACCATCAATAACTTGTACCTGGTTTTTTAGTGCCGGTTGTTTTCAGTTATATATGCTTGAAGTGATAATAAAGTGATGATGTTATAGAAATAACTGCAGAAAAGTTTATCTTTGGCTCCTTGGTTTGAGGTATTGCTTCGTATAGGTGATTGAGCTCTTGATGCTATAGTAAAAATTGTCAGATAGGTAGACTCAAACCGGGTCAAAAAATTGGTACATAAATTATCCGAATTAATCCGTTCAGATCAGACCCGAACCGGATCCGATATTTACAATTATAACTTATTTAAATTGTTATTAGTACTTTATTAACCTATTTTTTTATAATAGTTAAACATAATTTCAATACATTTAACCAAATTTTGACTTTTAAATATAATTTTAAATTCTTCATCACACATAAAACAAAATAATTCAGGTGTATTACAATTTAAAAAATTATTTAATAAAACAATTATAAGGTATTATATTAATTAAAGTGTATATATAATAATAAACAATTTTTTTTATGAAAAACAAATATTAAAAAAAAATCTCTCTTTTATCTCATCACTCTCTAATATTTCTCTTATTTGTCATCTCCTTCTCCCATCAACAACTTCAGCTATGGCAATTTTAAACATAGAGATTCACACTATGGAATGAACTAAAAGAAAGAGCGACAGATCTTTCAGTTTAAAAAAATATCTCAAACCGATAGGTTCAGACTTGTATGGATCAGGTATCGGTTCAATTTTGTTTTTTAGGTATCCAAGACAGATTGGTCCGTCCCGAAATTATTAGAACCGAAAATCAAACTAATTATCCGAATCGTTTTCTTCCTCTCTACCCGACCCCCGGGACCATTGTCATGCCTAGTGTTATGGTGCAGTAAATGAGGAATACAAGACCATGTAAAGTGCTTATTTAAACCATTCTATTCATCTAATCATAGTTCAAATTTTAATAGACCAAAATAAAGCAAATAGGTATGAAACGAAAACAATAATAACTAGGCATGCAGAAAATTTTAAAATAATTATATATATATATATATATATTTATATATAAACATGCAATAACAATATTTTCAAATGGCTTTTAATTAAGTTATCAATTGATTCTTATTAATTAATTGAATTTTTTTTTTTATGGAAACAATGTTACAAACTCTTTTCTTTCTAAGAAATTATTTTCCTATTTAAAGTATTGTTATTTCTAATTATAATTTGACTAATTTTATTTTTTCTAATTATAACATATTATAATTATTCTATACAAGTAGGGACAAACGTGACTAACTAATGAAGACACTTCAAAGTGGATTCCACCTAAAATATTTGATTAATTATTATTTTATATTTATAATTATTCTATAATATAAATATAATCAAAACAGTTATATATAAATACTATTGAAACAACTAATAATTAACATCATTCATTTATATATCAATCTTATATTTCAGCATAATTGTGTTTGTTCCCATAATAATTTATGTAGAATCAAATCAAGAAACAATTGTGATTAGATGTAATTATTTTATGAGGAAAGTTTATTTATGTTTAAGAACGACCTTGTTTGGACTTGGGTTATTAAAATCACTCCAACAAAATTAAACATCATTTCATTCTTTTTTTTATTCATTATATCATTCGAAATATTTATCAAAATACTAAAATATCTTATATTTTAAATTATCATTTTATATTTTATTTATATATATCAATACTCTCTAAGTCTTTTTACCAAAAATAATTATTAAATCTTCAAAATCATCTACCCTCGTTATTTTTTTCTCCCTCTAAGTTTTTAAATAACCCAATCCGAACGAGCTGCAAGTTATTTTGTCTGAAAATTTATAGGTATTATATTTAATAAAAATTAATTTTTAATAAAATAATATTTTGATATTTTAATTAATAAAATGATTAAAAAAAATTAACAATAAATTATTTAAATAATTTTTACAACTAGGGCCTTGTTCGTTAATGAATTTTTTAAAAAACTAAGAGAGAGAAAAATTGAATAATGGGTGATGATTTTGAGGAGGTAATAATTATTTTTGTAAAAAAAAGACTTAAAGGGTGTTGATATATATAAATAAAATATAAAATAATAATTTAAAATAAAGGGTATTTTAGTATTTTGATTAATGAAATGAGTGATGTAGTTAGTGAAGGGAAGAATGTCAATTTTACCACTGAACTATAACGGAATATTCACGTATATCACTGAACTAATTTTTGTTCGTTTATACTACTGAAGTTGAGTTTAATGTTCATCTATGTCACTGCTGGACAAAAACATCCAATTCCGTTAGATGATAACACGTGTGATTGAGATGTTATTTTTAAAAAAAATAATATATATTATATTTTTATTTTTTTTATTCATAATTTCTAAATACTAAAATTTTTATATTTTTAAAGACATTAACCAAACAATATAGACATTTTGAGAGACACTAACAATAATTTACTTTTTTTTAAATTAATATATTTTTAACATTTGTTTTTATTAGCGTTATTATTTAGAAATGTTAATAAAAATAAATATTAAAAATATATTAATTAAAATAAAGTGAATTATTGTAAATGCTTCTCAAAATATATAATTTATTTGATTAATACCTTTGAAAATGTAAATTAAGTTTTATTATTTAAAATATTGAATAAAAATAAAAATAATATATATATATTAATTTTTAAAAAATGACATGTAAATCACACGTGTCATTATTTAACGGAAAACTTAACTAATTTGGATGTTTTTGTCCAGCAGTGACATAGATGAACATTAAACTCAACTACAGTGGTATGAACGAACAAAAATTAGTTTAGTGATATACGTGAATATTCTGTTATAGTTCGATGGTAAAATTGACATTATTCCCAATTAGTGAAAAGAGATTAAATTAAAAATTGATTTTGGAAAATTTAAAATAAAAACCTATAACGAACAAGGCCTAGGATTGTCTGTAATAAAATGTGAAAATCTTATTATATATATCTTTTTAATAATTAAATTATTTAATTAAAATATTTATATTCTATGTTTTATAAAATTTAAATTATATATATACAAAATAATATTTTAAATTTAACTAAAATAATTAAAAGAAGAAAAAAAATTCAACAAAATTTAAACTTGTAATCTTAACTTCTTTATTTTTCAAAGAACTCAATATCAATCCAGCTCTAAATAAAAATGATAATAATATAATTCTATTAATTAAACTAGCATGTATTTCGTGTATTTGAACGAGTAATAATATAAAAAATCGTAAAAAAAATATTACGATAAAAATGTGAGCATTTTTAATTTTATTTTTAACAATTTTAAGTTTATGTGCGGGTCAACCCACAATCCGACTCAAGTATCCATTTACTCTCACATTGCAGAACGATATTTAAAACAATTGATAC
The DNA here is from genome assembly GCF_907164915.1 of Impatiens glandulifera. Classification (NCBI taxonomy): domain Eukaryota; kingdom Viridiplantae; phylum Streptophyta; class Magnoliopsida; order Ericales; family Balsaminaceae; genus Impatiens; species Impatiens glandulifera. Next base: position 15,201,984 of record NC_061862.1, on the reverse strand, counting down.
AGTTTGATTCCTCAACTCATTTAGTTTGACCTCTAGAGTCCACTTCTTCCCCATACTACGAGTGAAAGGAAAAATATAAAGACTACCATAAAGTAGTCTAGACGAGACTTACTATATTCATATGACAAAAGAGAATTATGACTGATTAAAAACTATTGATGAACCAACGCGTTCATCAAATTTGGTGTTGAATTAAAATAATAAAGTGTTATTAGCTTAGTTGGTTAAAAAGTTGTACTTGTTTTGTTATGTTGCAAGTTTGAACTATATCTATAACATTTTTAATTTTATTTTTAACCGTTTTAAGTTTATGAGCGGGTCAACTCACAATCCGACCCAAATATTCATTTACTCTCACATATATATATCCAAATTAACCACCGTTCTCGACCCGACAATCCGGACACTTTAAAAATTAAACATCATTGGTTTGGGCTGTCTAACACTCTTAAGTGGAATTTTTAGATTTTTGTTTGAATCTTATCATTTAGGACTATTTAGTGATACAATTATATAATTTCAAACGTTAAATTTTTAATTTTAAATAATTAATAGTCAAAATCCCTAGTTTCATTTAAATTTGATAGTTAAATTAGAGACATTAACTTCTAACTCTATTCAATTGCATCACATCGACCATGTCGCCCTCAGTTTTATTTATTTAACTTCATTTTGTATAAAAAAGAACGACAAATCCAATGAATAAAATATAAGAAAGAAAAAAATTTGGTTAATTATGAATAATTAAATTATTTGACTAAAAGTCCTACTAAAATATAATAGAAAATGATGCCATCAATCAAAATTTAAGAGGAACAAGTTCATTTATGGACGCGACATACCATTTAGGTTGGAGGGAGAAAATAAAAAATGTTTTGAAACTTATTTCAGGTTTCGAAACATTTGTTTCGGAAAAAGAAATAAGCGTTTTTAAGATAAAAAAAAAAAAAAAATTTATGACTAAGACAATTTTTCGTTCAGTTTATCGATCCTAGATTATAATAATACACATTTTATAAGCGCATTATAGCCACCCACGTAAATGGGGTCTGGCCACGAATTTGGTGTCTCCTTGTCCGATCAATCATCTTCTTCTTCTTCCTCCCATCAAATCTCCAGAAATAAATCTCTCTCACTCACTCACACAATCACACACACACACACAAATGGCGTCGTCTCCGCTGGTTCATTCCCCATCCTTTTCTCTCAATCGATCTCCCCCAACTTCTCTCGCCCAACCTTCCTCCACCTTTCTACTTAAGAAGCAAACAAGATTAATTGCGCCAAAACGATTCCCAATTCGCCCATTGACTGTCACCCAATACTCAGTTGCCGAACCTCCTCCTCCTCCGCCGCCGCCAAGTTTTGGTTTTCCCGAATCCAAGACGGAGCTCACATCTTCCCTCAAGCTCAAACTATTGGTACTATTAATTTACAGTCTTCTTTAGGGTTTTACAATTACAGGTTAGTTGATCTGAAATAAGAATAATGTTGGATTGTAGAGTATTGTTTCTGGGTTAAACAGAGGTCTTGCTGCAACTGAAGAAGATCTGAAAAAAGCAGATGTTGCAGCCAAGGAGCTTGAAGATCATGGTGGGCTTGTAGAGCTTGAAGATGAACTCGATAAACTTCAGGGTCAATGGAAGTTGATTTACAGTAGTGCTTTCTCATCTCGCACACTTGGTGGTAGCCGCCCTGGACCTCCAACTGGAAGATTACTTCCAATTACTCTTGGCCAGGTTTTCTTTCTTTCTTCTTCTTCTCCAATGGAAAACTTCAATTCCAAATTTCTAATATGGGTTGTTTTTAAATTCCAGGTATTTCAAAGAATTGATATCTTAAGCAAAGATTTCGACAACATAGTTGAGCTCGAGCTTGGTGCTCCCTGGCCTCTTCCACCTGTAGAATTAACTGCTACCCTTGCACACAAGTTTGAATTAGTTGGTTAGTATTTGTTTTTCATTACCCTTAAATTGTTAATTTACCTGATCTTGTTCTGTTCTGTTTGCTTATAGGATCATCTAAGATTAAGATCATATTTGAGAAGACAACTGTAAAGACAAGTGGTAATTTATCTCAATTACCTCCATTGGAAGTTCCTCAGTTACCAGATGGATTGAGGCCACCATCTAACAGGGGTAGCGGCGATTTTGAAGTAACTTACATCGATTCTGATATTCGAATCACCAGAGGCGATAGAGGGGAATTAAGGGTTTTTGTGATTTCATAAACATGTGAAAAATTAAAGCATTTTCAACAATATACAATTTTGTAACTTTGTTTAATAACAAAAAGTAAATGGCACTCAAATGCCCTCATCTTCCAAACAAGTGCATACTAAGAAGAAAGAAAAAAAATAAATACTTATAGAGTGCCTTTGAAACCTTAGCCGCGTCCATCCCTATCATGATAAACATCATAAGCTGGACTTGGACAAAACTCACCGGAGTCGACTCCATTTCCCTGACTTGCTTTCGGCCTAGGCAGTTTATCTGGCCCCGACGAATCCTTTGTCTTCTTTTTACGACTCTGTTTTGGAGCTCCTGAAGGGTCGACATTCGACTTTGGTTCCCTCGCTGGAGACTCCCCGCCCCCGCCAGCCTTGGGACGCCTCGGCTTTGTAGTAGCAGTAGTAGTACTTGAAGGTTCACGGGCCGGGGAACTAATTGACCCGCTTCCTGAACGATGTCGTCTATGTTGCTTTTTTTGTCGTGTTGGGGAATCCGACATCTCTTGTCCTACTCCTGTTCCAGCATTACCTTCTAGCTGTATATCTTCAAAATTATCATCATCATCCAAATTATGACATGTCATTAAAAACCCATAACAAGTATTGATATATATGATTATATATATACCTCTAGATTGAGTCTCAACTGGTTTAGGGTCATCTGGTTTGAACTCGTTCATCTGTTAATCAAACAAACCAACATATAATTATTACAATCAATTGATTGTGATTATGAGATTTATGATCATTACCCAGCTTGGTTGATTGGTGGAAGGGCCATCAGATCCGATATGAGCAACATGTTTGACATCAGTGGGGAAGCCAATCTGTATCTCGTCTTCCTTCTCTTCTTCTTCAATATTTTTATAATAAATAATAATAAGTTAATCACATGGACAAGATACATAATTAATAATAATAATCTGATGATGAAAACTGAAAAGAGTTTGCTTACCAAAAATTTGAGAGATATATCTGAGGCCTTTCATCAGCCCCTTCATGGTTGTCATTCTTCTTTTTCTTATGTTAAAATGTTTGTCTCTGCATTGTGAATAATTAAACCTTTTGGGGGTCAACAAGATTGCATCTTTTAATCATTTTATCAACAACATCATCCATCCATCTATCTATCTATCCATGGTGTCCTCCCCAAAAGGAGCATCTGGGGAAGGAAAGAAGGACTGGAATTGAAATGAAATGAAATGATAGATTATTATTATTATTATTTAATCTAACTAGAGAGAAAGAAAAACAACAAGGAATTTAGGAAGATTGGAGCTTGTTTCTTTTTCTTTCTTTTGGATCTCCATATTTTGGATGGAAGCTTTTTTCTTTTAATTTTCCCGTAATTTCAGGATGGCCGAATATGAATTTAATGGCTTCTTTTCTAAATAATCTCTCTTTTTTTAATTTATATAAAAATTATATTTCTTTATAATAACAAAACGGTTCTATGGTGTAGTGGTTAGCACTCTGGACTTTGAATCCAGCGACCTGGGTTCGACTCCCGGTAGGACCTCTTTTTCTTTTTTGATTGAGAAGATTAATTTTTTACTAGGGGTTTTTTTTATCTTCCTGTTTTAAAATGTGATCAGATGAGAAACATAGCAGAAAATTAGTGTTTTGGATTGAGGGTAGTCCTTGTAACAATTCTCAATCATACAACAGTTAGAAACAAGGGGGATGATTTGATTTGATTGTATAATGAATGAATCATAGTTTGATAGTTTTAAATTGAAATGTGTGCAGGCTCTTGTTGATGCTCCTGATATGGTAAGATGTCAAATGAATTTCAAGAGGCTTTCATTGATAGATATCAAAATAGATATAAAGAGAGTACCCATGAAGAAGACTTTAATTGAAGCTATGAAAGCTGTAGATGTTAAGAACAAGTGGGGGAATAGTTAGTGGGGGAGGAAATTGATTGTGCAGAAGAGAAGAGGATTATTGAGATTGATAGAAAATTGATTTTTTATTCTTGTTCTATATTATTGATATGATTTGTTAACTAACTGACTTTTGAAAATAATAATATGCAGAGGGCTGGAGTGGTGAGACAGGAACTTGCCAAGCTGAAAAAGTTGTCTGTATAGAAGAAATTCATTACTATTTGGTTCAAATATGTTTAGGGTTTTCTTTGTTTTTGCTTCTTAGGCAATTATTTTAATTCATTATCTTATGTTTTTTTATTATTGTCCCACTGATTTATAATGGGAATCAATCACTTTATATAAATTTTGGTCATTTTATTGTGAAGTATACACCTATTATTTGAACTGTTTTAAAGATTATACAAATAACCCACTATCATCTGAAAGACCCTCTACTATTTAAATAAGTCCATAACTGAAGGCCTAAAGTTTGTACCAATTATTCAATTACAGACAAAACAATATATCAAGGAGCTCCAAAGAAACTCTTATATCTTTCTTCTACCTCATACCACAAGTGAAAATAACCAATACCCAACCTAACTGTAATAATTTTGCGTAATAAGCTAACCCACAAAATTATAATCAAACACATTTTGCGTTTAAACTTTATCTCCACTGTCTCTTTTAACCGGAAGGAATAAGCTAAATAAACTTACCCTAGTTCTATCTTCCTAAATTAAAAAAATATCTAGAAATCAGAGGAATAAACAAAATCCAGCATTAATAAAAACAATGAAGGAATGTCTGAAACACATCAACCAAAAGCAATGAAAAACCTCAAATTTGAACATAATAATAATGTCTTAAACAAAATTCAACTTCTAGGGAGAGTTAAGTAGTAGTTAGTTATGCAGCAACCTGTTTCTTCAGCTTGGCAAGTTCCTGGCGAACAACTCCAGCCCTCTGCATTATTTGAAAATCAATCAAACATCAGTAGTAATAGAAAGAAAAAGAAGGAAAGATTCAATTTTGGATGAATGAATGAACTGACCTTGATTTTGGCTAACATGATCTTGAACCTATCAAAGTCATTCAATGAAGCCCTTCTCTTTTGCACAATCAACTTCCTTCCCCACGAGCTTTTCTCCCACTTGTTCTTAACATCTGCAGCTTCCATTGCCTCAATCAAAGTCTTCTTCCTAGGTACCCTTTTGATATCAATCTTGATATCTGTCAAAGAAAGCCTCTTGAAGTTCATTTGGCTTCTAACCATATCCGGGGCATCAACAAGAGCCTGCATTCATTCAAATTCACGACTCAATTCTTTTTACTCACAGCCTAATAATATCTATCTACATTTTCTGTTAGATTTGACCAATTTGGAAGAAATCAAATCTACTAGTTGAAATATAACTTCGATTCAAGATCTAATAGTACAAGATAGATGATTTTACCCGGTTCTGGTCGATAACATCGACAATGACGACGAGCTTTCCGTATTCTGGGCCATAGTTGACGAGTGCAACCCTTCCGATCTCCACGAAACGCTTGAACGGCTGCAGAAACAAACAAAAAAGGTCAATCTAAAGCTCCATTTCAATGTTCATGGATCAAAAATGGAAGACGATAGCTAGGGTTTAGAAAGTGAACTCGATAGCTAGGGTTTAGAAAGTGAACTCGCCATTTTTGCTTCGGCTGCAGAGAGAGGCGGAGGAGAAACAGGTGCAGGTAAGAACTAGGCGTGTAGTAGGGTTAGTTTTGTAGTCAGGATAAATTACACATAAAGCCCTTTAACTGCTATGATATTTTAATTTCACTACTAAACTTCAAATTACAAGAATATTCTACATTTCTCCCATCTTTGGTCAAGGAATTGCATTTAAATTATGATATTGAAGTATGGGTGTTTAACTAGTCGGTTAATCGGTTTAGTCGGTTAATCGGTTTCAGTCTGATTTTACTTTTTATTTTACAAATTGGTTACAGTTTCTACTAGTTCCCATAGTTAAGCGGGTTTGACTGATAACCAATAATTTAATTTTTTAAATTAAATATTAAATTTATTAAATAATTTCTTTTTAATATAATATATTATATTAATATTTTATAAATATATTTTAAAATATGTCATTTGTAACAATATAATATATTTTAAAAAAACATATTTTTAAATTAATAGTTATATAAGTTTAAAAACAAAATTAAACAATTCTATACCAATTATTATTTCAAATTTAAAAATAACTAAAATATATAAATTATTAAATATTATTTATAATATATCTAATATTTAAAAAAAAAACTAATATAAATATAATTAAACTAACCGGTTAAACAACTAAAAAAATAATTCAATCGAAAATTCGTTTTTTTTTAGTCTATATAAAATTACATTTTACATTTATATATTTTTTTTCTTTATTTAATAATAAAATTTGTTTAAAATGATTATTATGATGGTGTTATTTTTATAGTTAATTATGTTTGGTTAATAATATAATGAAATATTTTAATAGAATATAAAAGACCTTGTAAATTTGATTCCCATTTAGAATATTTTATGATGAAAGGTAGCATTCAAATAAGTGAAAATAAAAAACTCTAATGTAAAAAGTTATAAAGAAAGTTAAAAAGGTAAAAAATTATAGAGAGAAAGTCGTTTGAGAGCATTGTGTCCCGAACATGACTATGTTCGGGTTTTCTCTATCCTTTTACACTTTTACATGATAATTTTTTTATTGTGACTTATTTTTTCCACCCAAGTCGGGGTCGATATTTTAAAATCATTTTCTATTTTTTTTTCAAAGGTGTAAGAGGCTCTCGGTCGGATGCGGACTCTCAATCCTGGGTGTGCGGAGCTCTTGGTCTTGGGTTAGCCTTGGACTAGATTTCCTCAGTCCTAGGTTGTCTTGGGTTAGCATTGTGCTAACTTTCTTCGGCCCTAGATACAAAGTGTCATCAGCGTCGCTCTATCAGTCATTGCTCTTAAACCAAATATGTTTTTCTAAATAGTTTTCAATTAATTATCCTACTAACAAAAAAATAATTATTTCTTCATGTTATTGTCTAAATTTGACTCATTATAATAGTTTAGAAGAAAACCACATTTTCTATAATAGTCTACTACTCAATAGAATTTGGAATGAAATGATAATAGAATGTTTAGTCTTTGTCATTTTTTGATTGTATTTAATAAAACAATAATATAATATTACACAAGTTCAACTTTACATATTACACAAGTTCAGCTATTCTTTCCTTTCCTTCTAATAGAACAGGGGGAGCAAGTCTCATTGTGTCACACTTAACTTGAAATCGCAAACTTTAGCTGCTCTGGTTCTTCTTTTCGCTGCTCTTCTTGCTGCTTCGAAAGGGAGACAACAGGGAAAAGTTGTGGCGCGAAGCTGAATCCATAAAGACATCAATTTATGTAAAGAAAGGAAACAACATTCATTGATATCAGCTTTATTTATAATCAATCATCACTTACACTTTTGAGGTGTTGTAGTAGAGGCAGAATCTGAATATTCATCTAGTGACTGTGAGATGAGATTCTTCAATGTATTACTACTACCAACTGAATGTTAGGGAAGACTAATCAATACTTAACCAATCAATCGTAATCAATCACATTATGATTTTTTTTATTACCTTCTGAAGAAACTGCCCTTCCACCATCTGCTGCTGCATCAGAACCATCGTAATAACTTACACCAGCTAAATTTTTATTCTTCTTTCCAAAATTTAAAAATCGTTTAAGCCCTTTAGGCGATTTCTCCAGTATTTCAGGAATCCTTTCCAATTTCAGGCTATTATGAGGTCCAGAAATATGCTGGATTACTTTAGTTGTTTCTGCTACTCTCCTGTCTACTAACATTTCGGGTCTAGTAGCATAAGAGGGTGTGGGGATAGGTTGATTATGCTTCTCCACAACCGTCTTACCCCCAAAGTTTTTCTGCCTTTCCTCCGAACCCTGTTAATAACCATTATTAACAGCAGCTAGATAAAAAATGCACTTCATTATTATTCCTTACCTCAGATTTTTTCAGATCATCGAACAGACAGGTTTGTTGAACAACTACAGAAGGCTTCTTCTCACACTCGAGAATGACAACTGCCTTCTCAATTACATCCATGTCATCATCATTATCATGCGCTGTTATTTTAAGTACATTCTTTGTTTCAGAAGCTGCAGATGATGACTTGGTTCCATTTACTGTTGTTAGTTTGGTCCTTCCATCCATAGTCCTTTTCGATGATGTTCTAATCTTCAGTTCAGGAAGTGTTGCAGACTTTCTTTTGTCTAGATTTATAATAGCAGATATTTTCTTACTATCAGGTCGTCCACTAGATGATGATACCACCTTCGGTTTTGATACTGATTCAGGACCAACTGTTCTAGGTTCTGACAACCTTCTTATTCTGGCCATTGAAGCCTTTGTATCAGCAACAGTAACAGCAACATTGTCTTTTTTATTTGGATCTGGCAATGAGGAAACTGATTTAACCAGCCTATTATTGTTATTCCCTGTTTTGGAAGCTCTGTTAGATTCATTCTTTGACATAAGTGAAGCATTTCTTATCTTCGATCTCTGTAATGGAGACGATGCTGCTGGCTGCAAATCACTGAATTTTGAACCGGGATGAGAGCTAGGAGAAAACAGTTTCGAAGGCAATTGTTTTTTGCTTTGTGGTGAGGGCAATGAAGAACTGCCTCTTGTTGCAATTCTCTTCTGTCTTTCAATCTTCAAAGCTTCCAACCTTTTCATCTCTTTTGCCTCCTGTAAATAACAAGATATTGAGATTTGGAAACACTTAGAATTTAAGTTCTTTTTTAACTATGATGACTAACGGACAATACCATTTCTTTCTTCATTTTCTGGAGGTCAGCTTTGTAACTTCTCAGCTTGTCAGCACGTGCTTTAGCATCGTCTAGCTGACTCATCTTTGATGGCTTCTTCACCTTCCTTATTGGTCCTCCAACAGATGCATACTTCTTTTTATCTGTAGTTCTGTTTAAGCTCTTAGCTACATTACCACTTTTAATTCTGTTATTCTGTGATTTGTTGGACTCCAGAGCAGGATCATATCCTGCGGTCTCTTTCTTAGCTCGGCCTTCATGTTTCTTCAAGTTCAAGTCATATTGTTCATAACTAGTTTTCTTATTGGATCTGGAAGAATTGTATTCTAACTTCTGATGCTTCGATGGAAGCTCAGATTCAACATCGATGGCAGTCCTGTCAACATTACCAGTCCTGAAAGGAACAATGAAAGATTCGTCCTTTTTCTCTTTATCTGAAACATGCTTGTCTTCATCAGCATCTCTCAATAAAAGATTTTGGAATGCTTGCCAATGCCCGCCATTATCAATCTCATTTCCATAGCTCCTTTCTTCTCGATTATCACATTTATACAATTCCAGCTTTGATGAACGATATTCATTCCCTTTCCTTTTCAAGGACGAAGACAATTCCTCTTCTGAGTCGCTGCAATCTGAAGAGTTTCTGATAACAGCATCTGGTTTCTTTTTACTCGATCTGCTAGTTTTCTTCTGATATATTTCGGAATCTTCTTTTGTAAACTCCTCCAAAGAATTCCTTTTGTTACTGCGTCCAACTCTAGAATCAATATTTGGTGAGAAATTGTTGTCCATTTGATAAGGTGGTTGATAAAGTGAGCCATGGTAATAGGGCACTCCTTGAACAGTTCCTGGAGGTGAATGCATAGGCCAAGGAGGAAAGAAAATGGGCTGTGGGATTTGGCCTTGAATGTATCCTTCTTTCTGATCCACAAGATTCCTTTTCTCTGCGTGAATGAAGAATGAAAAATGAAAATCAATAATTAACATTCGTTTCAGTAAAAGAAACGAGCCTAGAAAGTGTCAAATACCAGCACTGTCATCGTTTTGTTCCTCAACAGTACTAGAAAAAAGCATAGCATTCATGGTGCAGAAATCTGATGAGCGATTACACATTGCTTCATCTGTTTCAATTTCAAGCCACTGCCCACTTTCATGCTTTCTTTTCCAGAGATCCATGAACCTTAAACAAGCGTTCCTGTCACATAAAGTGGGCAGACAAATCTGTAAACAACAAACTAACAGACAATAAAACATGATTCATATAATTTGAAGCTGCATACATTAAACGTGTGGCTCCAAAGCATTCAGCAAATGAAACCAAAGGATTCATGTGATCAATGTCGAACCCTGCAGCCACAGCGCGTGCAAAAGCCATTCCTTGTTCTTTCTGCAGTCCAAGTTTCCGACTCTCCAGCACTTTTAGAAGTTTAACTCTTAAATCCACAACAAATTAACACGGTTAGCCAGATAAACCTCAACTAAGGCAGAACATCAATCGTAGTACATACTTTGAATTTTCTTCAGAACCATTTCCCTCGTGTTCTTCATCGTCAGGCTGCAAACACAAATCTAACTAAGAATGTATATATATAAAACAAAGGAATATAAAATACAATACCTTGTAAAGGACAATACCCTTCTCCTCATTCGCATCATCTCTCATTGTATTGCTGGCTGTTCAATCAAACACACAAGAATTATTCAAAAACAAATCTAAGAAACATAGTATAAACTTTCAGGCCTTCTACTACCTTCATGATTTGTAATAGATTTTGATTGACGGTGTTCTACCTGAAGAAGAACAAGAAGAGAAAACATTAGATTATTATGACCTTTTATTTCCATAATCTTCATCTAAGAAACTTGGCTTACATACATTGTTGATTACAGCATCATTATTTCTCTGAATAACAATTGATTCTTCAATTTGCAACATCTCTGATTCTATAGTATAAACTCGTTCAAGGATATCAGGGGTGCTAACAAATCGCACAAACCTTTCAAGTGAATCCTTTGTAAACCAGGAAACATCATCATCATCATCATGGCCATTTCTTCTTTCAGGCTCAAGTAAAATAGAATAACCACCTTTGGCAATTTGATCTTGAGCAGTTTTCAGGTGAGCCAGAAATGGATTTAACAAACCCGAAGCAATTTTTTCAGTCTTTCCATTTGCAGTAATAAGTAAATCACACCTGAAACAATAAACATCCAAGTACATTATCAATTCCCAGATTTTATTTTCCTAGAAAGAATGACATGTAAAAATGAGCTTCACCTGGTACGAGTGGGAGTAAGGTGGAAGATAGCTGAGTCGAGCAGAGTACTGGACCTCATTTGGATCAAACCCACCAAATATACAAAACAAAGAATACAACTTTTGAGGTAGCAAAGAAGATTCAATCAAATGGACATTGACAATTCGGCTTCTTCTGCATAAAACTGAGCTCTGCTTGCTTATGAGAGAGTGAGAAAAGGGACTTTTAAAGAGAGAAAGAAAGCGTCGGCAAAGCAGTGCCCACTTTAATGGTGGACAAAGAGAGGCAAAGGGAGAAGAGATTGAACAGAGAGACTGAAAGAAATGTCTTTCCTTCTTGGATACCACCCACCACCCGGGGAAGAATATAATCAAGTTTGGAGGGTAATTTGGACAATTCATGCACTGTTAACGAAGACGGTGTTGCGAAATATGTGAAAGAAGACAAACTAAGAACAACTTTTTGCGTAGATTCTGTGTCTGCTAAAATTACTGAAATGTCCACGAGTTTTCTAAACGTTGCACTTGTCTTTTTCATCTACTTATTATGGGATGTGCTAACATGCGCATGTAGTGACTAACCGATTTTTTTTTTTTTTTTTTTCAAATATGTAAAATTTATTTTTATTTTAGATTTTTTTTGGGTTTTGGTAAGATTTTTTTTGATTTATTTTTTCAAAAATAATAATTTTTTTAATTTAATGATTATTATACTTTTTTAAAAAATATATTAAATAAAATGATATTTTTTTGTAGATAAAATGAGTGGTAAAGATAAATGCAGTGAAATAAAATATTGGGTTTTAAAAAAATATATATATCAAATTAAACAAGCTCTAGTAATTGAATAATAGTATAATATAGCAAGTAGAATTGAATTTTGTTTTGTTTGATTTTTTTGTTTTAAGGAATTGATTAGTTGTCCAATAATATTGAATCAATTAAAGATAACAAAAAATAATTAACAATATTTATTTATCTTTTGATTTGTTCCTAGAGATCAGTCGCTTAAAATATTTGGTTTCTACTGGAACTCGATCCGGAACTCGATAAAAAAAATAAAATCGCTACTTATTTATGGATTTAAATGTCTTAAAACTCATTCTACCCAAATAAACTTATCCATATTTCATACAGATTTTTCTTCAAAATAAACCAAATAATCCTATTTAGGAGAAACCCTTACTCGTTGAAAATGATTTTGATATAAGATAATGGGAGTTAAATTTTCAAAAAGAACTGTCTTTCTAAATAAAATAAAAAACATTTTTGAAAAGGTTAATATCATAGATATTTCTTGGTTGAAAAACCTATATAAAAAGCAATATTTAAGGACTTATTTCAGAAACGATAAATAGTTTGAGGGGTTATTTATGAGTTTACTCTAGAAAACAAATTATACCGCAGCGGTCATCTGAAACTATAGATACCTGTCTCCCAATTATATATATCCAGATATTGAAGCTTTGAGAAGAATAAAAAGACCCATAAATTTGATCATCATCATCATTGCTTTTTTTCACAAAAATACAGCCAACTTTGGAATGATTAATTTGGCCATTTTTATTCTCATTTGGTTTGGAATCCAATATTTGTTTGTTGAAAAATGGATGAGGAAAAGATAGCATTAAAATGAGTAGGAAAATGTCTTAACTCCACTAAATTGTGATTAAACAACTATTTGCCTAAACCAACTTTTAATTATTTTGGGACCAACAAGTCCGAGTATATATATATATATATATATATATTATAAAAAAATTCTCTCCATCTATTCCTCTTTTCTTTCTCAAGAAAAGCCTTAAAAATGTTGAAAAATTATCATTTTTATAGTGTTTTAATGATTTATTTTATAATTGAAAGATGCTTGACTTCTATTTCTACAGCTCAAATTTTTTAATTAGTATTTTGTTTGGTATAACATTATATTTAACAAAATCGGATTTTGTTAATGATTTTAATTATATTTTGTTTAATTCTTGTAATCTGAGTAATACTCAAATTTTTAATGGGTCGTCTTCTGCATATACCCTCTAATTGTGTTGATGATCATTTTTCGAATTCGTGTCCATCATATCAGTTAAGTTATCATTTAGCAGAACTTTTTGTAGCGTCACTTACCAACCCGGGCAAAAAAAAAAAAAAAATCATTGTCGCCCATAATTTTTGGTAGGGATTCATTTGAGGACACATAATTAGTTTATTTGACTTACTCACATTTATTCCTCTTCGTTATGAAACTCACTTTGTCTTTAAAGTAATTTTGAAAAAAAATTAATAATTGTTTGATAATTTTATTGTTTTACAAATATGTATTATTTAACTTTTTGTTATTTTTTATTATTTACAAATTAATGTTTTATTTGTAAATATTTATTTAATTTAAAATGAATTAATTCTTTATAAAAGAATATATAAATATTTTTTTTATTAAATAATGCATTGTTTGGAAATCCTTAATTTGAAACTAGATCTGGGATTGAACAAATTTACTCAGATTCGAATAGTCATCTGACTAATATTTTTCTGTTTAAATCTTTTAGATATAGTAAATCTCATATGTTTTCAAACTTTTTTTTTCTTTTAATAAGAGAATAAACTTAAGAGGCTATCTCACGAGCCTAGTGTATATAGATTGGTCAATTGTGGGTTAGACTGACCTATTTTTTATGGACATTTAGGCTTTGTTCTCTTTGGTTTTTTAAAAAATTCATTTCAAATCAATTTTTCAATCAATAATTTCTCAACAATCACATCACTCATTTCATTAACCAAAATACTAAAATACCTTATATTTTAAATTATTATTTTTTATTTTATTCATATATATCAATACCTTTTAAGTCTTTTTACCAAAAATAATCATAACCTTCTCAAAATCATCACCAATCATTATATTTTTCCCTCTCTAAGTTTTTTTAAAACCCTAATCCGAACAAGGCCTAAGATAATTGGCCTAAGATAATTGGTAACTTGCTTGTCACAATTTGTAATCGATTAGGTAAGCTGTATACAAAATATATATTAAATCTAACCAATTAATTGTAGTCACTAATCGACATAAATCATTATTACTCTATTATTATTATTATTATTATTATTATTATTATTAAAACCAAATGTTTCTTTAATTAATATAATAACCTAAAAATGAAAATGATGAATAGATGACTAATTTGTGCACTATAATTAATGTTGTATTTCATTCCTTGAATCATTATCATTATTGCAACTCAATTATGATATTCTTTAACTTTTCCACTCAATCTATTTTTTTTATTAATAAATTTTAATTTTTTTTATCAAAATTTTAAAAAATATATCATAATTTATATTAACATGGTTAAATTAGTTCACATTCATATTGTTACTATTAATCTTTTACACATTATTATTATTGTAACAAATACTAACAAAATCATTTTATTTTTTACTTTTATATTATTTAAAATATATATTATATTATATTATATATATAGTCTCATTCATTCTCAACCATAATTAGTATTTACTTTTAAATTACATTCTAAAAATATTCTTACACTTTATTTACATATAAAACAAAAAATCACAATTTACACCATCTTTTGATAGTCATTCAGGTTTGATATTGATAATATAATTATTAATTAATTAAAGTAAATATATATTTGATTCAAGTTACATCATTTAATAAATTCAAATTATTATGATATAAATAATAGTCGTTTAAACACAACAAAAAACAATAAAAAAACATGAGTGTTCATTTTGTTACCTAACAATAACAAACATAAACAAAAAAATATTCACAAACAAATATGACATATATAAAATCTAACATTAAGAAGTTAAAGAGATCCTCAAAAAGATCAATAAGTTTACTACCGTACCGCCTCCACCGACTTTACAGAAAAGATATCTTATATCGTCATAATAATAGTCTTATAGAATAAATACATTGGTCGACCGCAAACATTGAACGTTCTCCAGTTCTTTTCGAAAAAATAATCGGGATAGACACTGGTAAAAAAATGACCTTTACCGACAAATATTATCGAGGGTTTTATAAAACTCTCATAATTGATCCCGAGAGGAACAAATCTTTCGTTATTGAAAATAGATTCCGAGAGGGGTCTAAAACTTTCGGTTTTACTAATTAGTACCGAAAGTTCTACAAAGAACTTTCGGTTTTGACATTCCCAAAAATTCAAAAAAATTATAAGTGTAGGGAGTTTGGTTAATTGCGAAGGTTATTCCAAAAACTTTCAGTTTTACCTTTCCTGAAATGTTTAAATACGAAGGTTTTCCATTAAACCGTCGGATTTGACTCATCCCAAAAAATTGAAAAAATATTCTAAGTTGGAGAATGATTAATTACGAAGGTTCTGTAAAGAACTTTCGGTTTTATATTTTCCTGAAATTGTTAATTGCGAAGGTTTATCCTATAAACCTTCGGTTTTGACTCATCCAAAAAAGACAAAAAAATTAAATACCGTGATTCTTATTACCGAAGGTTTTTCAATAAACCTTCGGTTTTGAGAATAGTCAAAACCGAAGGTTTATTGAAAAACCTTCGGTAAATACCTTTAAAAATACAAACCCTACCCCCTTCTCTTTTTCATTCGCCTCTCTCTCTCTCTCTCTCTCTCATTTCTCTCTCCCGCGCCGCAGCCGCCGCCGCCTCTTCTTCTTCTCCGTTCCAGGTTAGTTTTTTATTTGTTTTTTGTTTTTAGATTTAGATTTGTTATCATTTAGTTTATAATATCTAGATTTATGCTAGTTTAGATTATTTGTTTGGTATTATGATTTAGATTTGTTATTGTTTAAATTAGATTTAGGTTAGTTTGTTAAATATATATGATTCTGTTAGATTTTGTTAAATGAATCATGAAATATTTTGGTTATTGTGTCTGATATATATATATATATATGAAATACATTTAGGATGGGTGAGTCATAGATGAGTATTCGGCGTACACCGGAGAAACTGTCTCGGTATTACCAGAATTTGCTAGCACAAACAGAAACTGCGGCACGTGAGGAAGATGTGAGAAATATGACGCTGTAAATGGAGCAAATCCGATTGAGGGATGCGGAAAGAGGCCAATTGCTGAGTGAAATTAAAGCGGACTGGGCTGAAATGACACAGAAATTGGAGAATCTCGAACAACAACTTGAATTGTTGAGGAGTCGACAGAATCAATCACCCCTCCTCCCCCATCTAATAATTTGTAGATTATATCGTTTGATTAATTATGTGTTTTCTTTTCCGTACGAATGATGACATTTTGATGTCTTTTATTTTCATAATTTTGAATTATTATTATCTTTGGTTTGATTTTTAATATGTTGTTCATGACTTATTTTATTTTGGTTTGCTTTTCACCTTTTTTTAAAAAAAAAACTGCATGTCCAAAATCGAAGGTTTATTTGAAAACCTTCGGTTTTGACCATTATTTAAAAAAATTAGAAAAAATTCTAAGTGTTGGGTAGTGTCAAAACCGAAGGTTTATTTGAAAACCTTCGGTTTTGATCCTTGTTTAAATAAATCAGAAAAAATTCTAAGTGTTGGGTAGTGTCAAAACCGAAGGTTTATTTGAAAACCTTCGGTTTTGACCATTCCCAAAACATTCCATTTAAGGTCAGGACCGAGAGGTTTATTTAAATCTTTCGCAAATACATATCAAAACCGAAATTTATACCATTAACTTTCGGTTTTACCACTTCCTAATTTGTTAAATTATTTTGTTTTTAACCTACTAATCTAGACTCCTAACTAATATAATCAATTGTGTGTTTTATTTTAAAAACTAACATTGTGTTTAATGTTAAAAATGTTTATGATTGTGTTTGATTATATAGAGAAGTGTATATGAATGTTTATGTTTGATTATCATATGAATGTGTGTAATGTTTGATCATATGAATTGTGCAATATTTTAATGATATCAAATGTGTTAAATTAATGTTGTTCAAGGTCATTAGAAGGTGAGAAACCAATTAATTTAACAATTTGTGAATTGTTAATTCCGAAAGTTATATAATTGAGAAAAATATTTGTGATAGCGTGTTGGGAACAATAATGAATGTGAAAGAGAAGACTAAGGATGGTCCTAAAGCCCGTAAAGACTTACAACTCTTAGGCATAAAATCATGGTTACATCCTATAAATGATGAAGGAGTTGTTCATTATCCAGAAGCGCCTTTCACTTTGACATCCGAAAATAAAAAAACGTCTTTGTAAATTCTTGAAAGATCTCAAGTTGCCTGATGGTTTTTGCTCAAATATCGGCGGTTGTGTAAATTTGGAAGAGAAAAAGATTTCGGGATTAAAGAGTCATGATTGTCACATTTTATTGAAATATCTTATTCCTTATCAACCCGTGGATTACTTCCAGATAATGTGTATGATGCGTTAGTAAATTTGTCTCGTTTCTTTCGGTTGTTGTGCTTCAAAGAGTTGATTCAAGAGGACCTCGAACAATTGTACATGGATATTACATTGACACTTTGCAAATTTGAAATGATTTTCCATCGTCAATCTTCGACATCATGATGCATCTCCCGGTTCACTTGTCATTTGAGGCTTTGCTTGGGGGACCTGTTCAGTATCGATGGATGTATCCGTATGAACATTACATGGGTACAATGAAAAGATATTTGCGAAATAATAACCACCCCGAAGCCTCTATAAGCGAGAGCTATCTTGTTAATGAGAGTATTAGTTTATGTGCCAGGTATATGGAGGAAGAAGAGCAAGAAAATGCACAAGCTGAAATCTCGGGCATTTCAATATTTACATCGTTGGAAGACCTATCTAACGGAAAAATATACAACTTGGATTATATCGATCGAGTGACAGCTCATTCTTACATTTTGAAAAATTGCCCCGAAGAAGAACCTTTTTACATGTAAGATTCTATGTTGCTGTTACTAATTAGAATTAAAGAGTGTGCTATTTAATATTCGATCTATTTGTAGAGATTATATGCAGTATTGCAATAACAACAAGTCCAGTGGAGAAACGTTTGCCGCCTATTTCAAGCATCGAGTGAGTAAATTATAAACCATATATCCTAACTCTTTTTTTTCATTTTAACAACTTCATTTCGGGTATATATATAGGTCGCCCATTTAGCAGAATTTAACGACATATCAAGAGACCTCAAGATCTTATGAGAAGGTCCAAGTATGTACTCGTCTATGTATGTTTGGTGTAAAGTAAACAGATACAAATTCTGTACAGAAAAACACGACGAAGGTTTGACCACTCAAAATAGTGGGGTGGTTGTTGAGGGGTACAACGGGTCTGAAACTATGTCATACTACGGAGTTTTAACGGATATAATCGAAGTACAATACTTTTTTCTCACAAACGAGTTATTTTATTCAAGTGTAAGTGGTTTGATACACACTCGGGGGAACTAGGAGTGAAAGTGGATAAATATGGCTTCGTAAGTGTAAATGTAAACCGAATTTTGAAAACCCAAAGTCAAGACCCGTATATATTGGCGAGTCAAGCAAAACAAGTATTCTACGCCCCTAATATGTCAGCCCGACCCGGTTGGAAGATTGTGACAAAAATAAAACCGCGATTTACAAACATATAGTTCAAGATTAATTAATTAGGTAGATTTATGTTTTTTACTTTATATTCGTTCTTATTACTACTTTATTTCAATTATTCGCTCATTTATTAATGGTATGCATTAATAATGTCTAAAGGTCGTAAAGAAACTTGGAAGAGTATGAGGAAAACACCCAACAAATTGTTAAAGCCATACCAGAACTTACTTGCCCAATCAGAGAACTTAAGGCTCCGAGGATCGTCTTCTAGAGACGAACCACCTATTGCTATGGTTCCGATAGCTACTGCTCCCCCAACAGACGAGGATGTTGAGGCTATTGAGGCCGAAGAGTTTATAGAGAGCACGTTTGCTGATATGGTGGATGACGATGAGGCTGAAGACGAGGGTCTCGAGGAGCCTAACGAGGAGGATGACGAGGAGGAGCACGGTTCCACTCCCGACCCATCATCGACAGGTAACTTGTTTACAAATTAGTTATTGTTTGAATTGATTCACATATCTAATTATGAATTTGATAATTTTGAAGAATCTTCTGCCCGCAAGAGACGGGGGAAGAACAAGAATATTGCGCTGTCTAAGAGGGTAGCGGGGACAAGGATTCCTCTTACTTTTAGAGAGATAGATGGGAGGCCATGCGGTGCTGACGTGGGAAGAACACGGTGGTCTAGACATGTGAGGTCGATTATCCAGGACCCCGCAACCGTCTCACACCGTCTTCTAAAGTGGAAGGCATTAAGTGCGGACCAATTGGATTCACTCTAGACTGCTATCAAGGTAATAATTATTACTTAATTATACATTATTCATTAAATAATTATTTTTAACATTTGAATGTCTTTTTTCAGGATCCGTTCGAAGCTACTAATGGTTCTATTGATTCATTTCGAAAGACCGGATTAGGACACGCCAAGCAGATATGGGATAGATGACGGTCGGATTTGAACAAGTCATATATCCGCGTCCACAAAGGAGACGAGGCGGCGATACTGGCTAATCCTCCACCAGACTACGATCGAGATGATTGGGAGTTTGTGTGTCGCAACCATTTTTTCACGGAAAAATTTAAGGTACGGTTTCATAATTCAAATAAAAGTTGATATTAATTAATCTAACTTCATTTTTTATTTCAAATACAGCAAAACAGTCGTACAAATATAATTAACAGGAAGAAGCTGAAATTCCCACATCATACGAGAAGTAGACCGTTTGCACAAATAGAAGAAGAGTTGGTAAGTACATTATTTGTAATAACTTAATCTAAAGATTGTTAATATAAATCATTTATTTCAACAGACGATTGAAATGGGACGGACACCGTCTGTCATTGAAGTATTCAAGAGGACCCGTACCCCAAAACCGACAAAAGAAAACCCAACACCCGTCCTGGACGAACAAGTGCAAGAGAAAATTGTAAGTGAATTGAATATGCCTAGTTTTTTATTATAGAAATGATACTTTATTTCAATTGTGCAGGTTCAGATGGAGGAGGTTCTTAGTAACGAACCTAGAATATCTGATTTTGAATTGACGGAGAGAGTGTTCGGACAACAAAAACACGGGGGAGTGTTCAGAATGGGATCAGGCGTCCGGCCCACACACTTTCGTGAGGATCGTCGAAGTGGAAACAGTTCACAACGAAACAATGAGCGATTGTATGGAGAGAATCAAAGAATGACGCTCAAGCTAGAGGAACTGAAGAAGAGGGATGAAGAAAGAATGCGCAAAATTGAAGAAATGCAAGCGGAAAAAGAAGAAATTGTGACAAGAATGGAGAGGGAGAAGTTAAAAATGAATGCAAGAATGGAAAGAATCGAATTGTTTCTGAGGCAACAACCACCTCCCCCCCCACAAGCTAATTCTAGTACGTTTTCATTGGTTGTTTCGATTCAAAACATGTTTTCATTAGTAGTTGTTTCGATTTGAATTTATAACAGATTGTTCGGATGGTTAGTTTGGTTGCGAATTTTGTAATGATAATGATCATTTAATGTATGTGTCATTTCTTTTATTATTGATATATTGGTTTGGCTGAACAGGTTTTGGTTGCAAGCAAAATAATCAGCATATTTTTAAAATTTTACAGGAAAAAACCGAAAGTAATATTGAAATCTTTCGGTTTTTCTTCAAATGAAAAAACCGAGAGTTATATTAGAAAACTCTCGGTTTTCCCCGTAGGAGTATAACCGAAAGTTTTTTAATTAACTCTCCGTTTTTCCATTTGAAGAAAAACGAGAGTTAATTAGAAAACTTTCGGTTTTTCCCTCATGAGTAAAACCGAAAGTTTTCTAATTAACTTTCGGTTTTACAATTGAAGAAAACCGAGAGTTAATTAGAAAACTTTCGGTTTTACTCATGAGGGAAAAACCGAAAGTTTTCTAATTAACTCTCGGTTTTCTATTTCAAGAAACCCGAGAGTTAATTGGAAAACCTTCGGTTTTTCCCTAAGGAGTAAAACCGAGAGTTATTTGTAAAACTTTCGGTTTTTCTCTTTGTGGAAAAACCGAAAGTTTTTCAATTAACTTTCGGTTTTACTCTAGGGTATCTAAACCGAAAACTCTACGATATCTCTCGGTAAACGCCTAATTGTTTTTAACGAAAGAGTCAATACCGAGGGATGGCGAGAGTTACCAAAACTTTCAGTAATGTGTCTTTACCGAAAGTTATAGGGTCAAAACCGAGAGTTTTTACTCTCGTTTTTTACCCCTTTTTCACCAGTGAGATATTCATCGACTCAATCCAACCGATCTCACGGTTTCTATTCAAACTATATATATATAATATACACTTATTTTGTTATTTAATCAAAACAATTTATAATTTAATATAAAATATACTTTTTTTTTTCAGGATAGTTGTAATTTATACTGCAAAAGCATGAATTTAGGAAGAAAGAGCTGAATGTATTTCGTATGCATTATTTTTTCACTTTGTCAAAAACAGAATTAGCACAAAATTATTAATTTTGTTTTTAATGAGTCAAACAAAAAAAAATCAAATTTTCATACATATTTTATTATATTTTCACCTCACTTTCCACACAAAATGTTAAAAAAATACTTTAATGTTTAGTTTGGCCTTTTTAAATACAATTATTTAATAATACACCATATTTTTTAGTCACTACTATTAAGTGATTATTTAATAACTTATAAAATATAAAAATAAAATAAAAAGTTCAAAATCTTGGTTTAATACGATGAAAACTATATGGAATCAACATATATGCAATTATCAACTTCTCTCTAAGCTGTCTCATCTTCTTTAAAATAAAGGAAGAGATCCAACCCTAGTCTTGAGCAGGGAGTCCCAGCCCACGTAGAAAAAAAAAAAGAATTTTTGGGTCAAAATTCTAATTTTAAAAATTGATATAAAAAAAATAAAATTGGTGAGATTTAAACTTATAATTAAATAAAGAAATTCAATATTTTATTTTGAACCTGTGCTACTAACCTTTTATGTTTAAAAAATTAATATATTTAAACTTAATATCTTATTTTTTAATAAATGAGTCGGGGAGTGAGATGCTCTAACCGTGAGCTTGTTGTGTTTATGCTTAAATAATTTTTGAAATATTTTTTAACACCTAGATAACTTATTTTATATACAAGGTAAAATTAGTTTTAGGAACAAATTGATTTCATGTAAATTTATGTATTTATGAGGAGATGTTAAGAGATTTGGTAAGGTATTGAAAAAATAAATGATTAATTAAGTAATTATTTGAATTAAGTTATTTTATGATTTGAAGGTTAAATCATACTAGGAGAACATTTGATAAATTTAACACCTAAATATAATGAATTTGTAAAGTTAAATTGAATACTAATTTGATGATGCTAGTGCATTTATGAGAAGAGAGATTAAAATATTTGGTAATATGGTTCATGTTTGATGTTAGTAACATAATAATCACTAGTAAAATATCATACGTTGTACGGGAAAAAATATAAATAAAGTTTTTATATAATATTTAATTCAATATATTTATATATATATATATATATATATATAATGAAAGAAATATTTATATAAGATTAATAATAAAATAATATATATTTATATTAAAAGAAAATATATATACTTGAAGTTATAATTTTTTTTATTTATTACATAAATAAAGGAACTTATATGAACTAAATATTCTTATATAAATACAAACATGAACTTACACTATTTTAATTTTTTTTATTAATTTTATAAGTTTTGTTCTTTTTAATGTTAAAAAATGAAATTTTTTAATGTAAATTTAGTGGTGTTCTACAAAATGTGTTCATAACAATCATTAAGAGATACTAAATCGTTGGAAGAAGTTAAATTTAACCCCTTCAACAAAAAAACGTTCTCACCCTCCTTTACACCAAGTTTAGACAAAGACTTCTATACCCACATGCTTCTAAGACGTGCTGAAATCTTCCTTTTAAATCTATATAATTGTAATAAAAAATGATCAGTTATGTTTACATGTTGTGTAGATAAAAGTTAAGATTTTAAATCCATTTAGGCCATCTGGTCTAGATCGTCCATTAGAGTCATTCCATATCATCTTCATCTGCAAAATGTGTTTTCATAACTCAATCATAAAGAATATACAAAATCGTTGGAAGAAGAAAAATCTAAATTTAACCTCTCCAACAAAAACGGTGTCACCTCCTTTATACCAAAATTTAGACCGAGAGTAGCTACCATAAATCAGATGACAAAAAATGTGTAAAGATTCAGAGTAGTTCTTCCTATATGTCTCTTCTTATTATTATTAGTTTAATATACATCAGAACAGAGTTAAGGAAAGCAATGTAAATTGCAAGAATCATGGAGTATTGCTCATTCATGTGCCTTTATAAGGTCTCAATAGAGTATCATAAATTTTCAAATCTAATGTATTGACGAAGTATTCTGTAAATTGTTACAGCAAAGTAACCAAGTTGCCAGATAATTGTATGATGAGAACCTTTACATTCCTAGCTCATAAACATACCACACTCAGCGTCTGCGGATCGAAAATTGCTCATCTAATGCATGACCAAAATCATAATTATAGCCCGTTTTTTTAATAAATAGTGAGTCTCATTAATAAAATTGATGAAAAAATGTATATTTTATATGATTTGAGTGAATATATATATATGGTAAGAGAAAGAAAAATAATTAATTAATAAAAATAAATGAAGAGAGAATAAGAAAAATAAATTACCCTACGAGGATGTGGATTATTTTGGAGAGAGCTTTGTTATATATATATATATATATATATACTTTAAAATTTGAATTATTGATCAAATTATATAAAATTTTACTTTGATCTAATATTCATTTACATTTTTTTTCCGAAAATTGCTCATATAATGCATGACCAAAATCATAATTATTTACATTTATTATTTTATAACCCGTTTTTTTTAATAAATAGTGAGTCTCATTAATAAAATTGATGAAAAAATGTATATTTTATATGATTAGAGTGAATATATATATATATGGTAAGAGAAAGAAAAATAATTAATTAATAAAAATAAATGAAAAGAAAATAAGAAAAATAAATTACCCTATGATGATGTGGATTATTTTGAAGAGAGCTTTGTTAGATATATATATATATATTTATATATATATAGTCTTTAAAATTTGAATTATTGATTAAATTATATAAAATTTTACTTTGATCTAATATTCATTTATATATTTTTTTTTTTTTCATAATCAACCTCCACGGATATGACTTACACTAATAAGGTCTGAAAATCAACCATAGACTATATTACTAACTATTGTTTATTAACTATTTTTAAAATCCATTAGCTCAGAAATCCATCAACTCCAGTTCGAAATTGGCAACGATCAGAGGTTAGATTTAACACAAAAGGCCAATGAGACCATCTTCAGTTAGCACTGCATCCCCTTTAACCGTAAAAGATAAATAGTTTAGGGTTCGTAAGATATATGCTATTTAATTTTTTGAAAAAGAGAAGGAATATAAAGCTTACCACAGGTCGAGGAGAGAGTGAAATTATCTTTGAAATTCAACCGCTCTAGTAAAATACCCTACGTTGTGCGGAAAAAAATATAAATGAAGTTTTTATATTATATTTAATTCAATATATATATATATTTATATATATATATATAATGAAAGAAATATTTATATAAGATTAATAATAAAATAATATATATTTATATTAAAAGAAAATATATATACATGAAATTACAATATTTTTTTTATTTATTTAAGAATATTTATTACATAAATAAAGGAACTTATATGAACTAAATATATATACATGAAATATATATATATACTTTAAAATTTGAATCATTGATCAAATTATATAAAATTTTACTTTGATCTAATATTAATTTATATTTTTTTTTTCGAAAATTGCTCATATAATGCATGACCAAAATCATAATTATTTACATTTATTATTTTATAGCCCGTTTTTTTAATAAATAGTGAGTCTCATTAATAAAATTGATGAAAAAATGTATATTTTATATGATTAGAGTGAATATATATATATATATATATATATGGTAAGAGAAAGAAAAATAATTAATTAATAAAAATAAATGAAGAGAGAATAAGAAAAATAAATTACCTTATGATGTGGATTATTTTGAAGAGAGCTTTGTTAGATATATATATATATATATATATTTATATATATATAGTCTTTAAAATTTGAATTATTGATCAAATTATATAAAATTTTACTTTGATCTAATATTCATTTACATTTTTTTTTTTTTGTTCATAATCAACCTCCACGGATATGACTTACACTAATAAGGTCTGAAAATCAACCATAGACTATATTACTAACTATTGTTTATTAACTATTTTTAAAATCCATTAGCTCAGAAATCCATCAACTCCAGTTCGAAATTGGCAACGATCAAATGTTAGATTTAACACAAAAGGCCAATGAGACCATCTTCAGTTAGCACTGCATCCCCTTTAACCGTAAAAAATAAATAGTTTAGGGTTCGTAAGATATATGCTGTTTAATTTTTTTGAAAAA
This sequence comes from Impatiens glandulifera, assembly GCF_907164915.1. Taxonomy (NCBI): domain Eukaryota; kingdom Viridiplantae; phylum Streptophyta; class Magnoliopsida; order Ericales; family Balsaminaceae; genus Impatiens; species Impatiens glandulifera. Next base: position 15,176,175 of record NC_061862.1, on the reverse strand, counting down.
GAGAAGGAATTTAAAGCTTACCACAGGTCGAGAAGAGAGTGAAATTATCTTTGAAATTCATCCGCTCTAGTAAAATACCCTACGTTGTACGGGAAAAAATATAAATGAAGTTTTTATATTATATTTAATTCAATATATATATATATTTTTATATATATATATATATAATGAAAGAAATATTTATATAAGATTAATAATAAAACAGTATATATTTATATTAAAGGAAAATATATATACATGAAATTACAATATTTTTTTTATTTATTTAAGAATATTTATTACATAAATAAAGGAACTTATATGAACTAAATATTCTTATATAAATATAAACATGAACTTACACTATTTTAATTTTTTTTATTAATTTTATAAGTTTTATTCTTTTTAATGTTAAAGAATGAAAATTTTTAATGTAAATTTAGTGGTGTTCTAAAAAATGTGTTCATAACAATCATTAAGAGATACTAAATCGCTGGAAGAAGTTAAATTTAACCTCTTCAACAAAAAACGTTGTCACCCTCCTTTACACCAAGTTTAGACAAAGACTTCTATACCCACATTCTTCTAAGACGTGCTGAAATCTTCCTTTTAAATCTATATAATTGTAATAAAAAGTGATCAGTTATGTTTACATGTTGTGTAGATGAAAGTTAAGATTTTAATTTCATTTAGGCTATCTGGTCCAGATCGTGAGTCATTCCATATCATCTCCATCTGCAAAATGTGTTTTCATAACTCAATCATTAAGAATATACAAAATCGTTGGAAGAAGAAAAACCTAAATTTAACCTCTCCAACAAAAACGGTGTCACCTCCTTTACACCAAAATTTAGACCGAGAGTAGCTACCATAAACCAGATGAAAAAAATGTGTAAGGATCCAGAGTAGTTCTTCCTATTTGTCTCTTCTTGTTATTATTAGTTTAATATACATCAGAATAGAGTTAATGAGAGTTAATGAAAGCAATGTAAATTGCAAGAATCATAGAGTACTGCTCATTCATGTGCCCTTATAAGGTCTCAATAGAGTATCATAAATTTTCAAATCTAATGTATTGACGAAGTATTCTGTAAATTATTACAGCAAAATAAGCAAGTTACCAGATAATTGTATGATGAGAACTTTTACATTCCTAGCTCATAAACATACCACACTCAGCGTCTGCGGATCGAAAATTGCTCATCTAATGCATGATAGTGTCTCGCCCGTCCAAAATCATAAATAAAATGAATAGGTGAGAAACCGAAAAGTAAAAAAAGGAATATGTGAGAGAAATAAAAATTTACAAATATTTGTATTGGTTTTCTCTTATTTATGTTTAATGCCCATTAATTTATTATTTATTAAATTTAACGTTTTTCTCTTATTTATGTCTAATTTTTCATTTATTAAATTGAACGGTAAAAAGTGATCAGTTATGTTTACATGTTGTGTAGATGAAAGTTAAGATTTTAATTTCATTTAGGCTATCTGGTCCAGATCGTGAGTCATTCCATATCATCTCTATCTGCAAAATGTGTTTTCATAACTCAATCATTAAGAATATACAAAATCGTTGGAACAAGAAAAACCTAAATTTAACCTCTCCAACAAAAACGGTGTCACCTCCTTTACACCAAAATTTAGACCGAGAGTAGCTACCATAAACCAGATGAAAAAAATGTGTAAGGATCCATAGTAGTTCTTCCTATTTGTCTCTTCTTGTTATTATTAGTTTAATATACATCAGAATAGAGTTAATGAAAGTAATGTAAATTGCAAGAATTATGGAGTACTGCTCATTCATGTTCCCTTATAAGGTCTCAATAGAGTATCATAAATTTTCAAATCTAATGTATTGACGAAGTATTCTGTAAATTATTACAGCAAAATAAGCAAGTTACCAGATAATTGTATGATGAGAACCTTTACATTCCTAGCTCATAAACATACCACACTCAGCGTCTGCGGATCGAAAATTGCTCATCTAATGCATGATAGTGTCTCGCCCGTCCAAAATCATAAATAAAATGAATAGGTGAGAAACCGAAAAATAAAAAAAAGGAATATGTGAGAGAAATAAAAATTTACAAATATTTGTATTGGTTTTCTCTTATTTATGTTTAATGCCCATTAATTTATTATTTATTAAATTTAACGTTTTTCTCTTATTTATGTCTAATTTTTCATTTATTAAATTGAACGGTTTTTTATATTAAGAATAATAATTAGGAAAGAGAAATTAGTAAAATAAAATAAAAATTCATTAATAAAGATAAATTAATAAATGGTATTTATGATAAGAGAGATGGTTATAAAATGTTAAAAAAATATAATAAGCCTATGTCTGTGGTGAGAGCGTGAATGTCACCCTCCATTTATTTTATTAAGCATCATTATATATATATATAGATTTATATAGATTTGAACGTTATGCTAGCATTTTACTTAATTTTTAAATTTCATACTATATATATAAAAAAAGAAATATATATACAACACTTTTATACATAAAGAGAAAATATATCTTAAAAAAATACATTAGATAAAAAAAATATTTTTTCTTTTTTATCAAATCAAATAGGTGTTTATATATCCTTCTTCATATAAAATTAAATGTATTTATGAAAAAAAATGATAGAAGATTTCGAAACCTATTTGGTATGTAATTTTGTCAGAGAAAGAAAAAAATCATTTTACTTAAAAAAAAAATAAAAATAAAATTCATCTCTTTTTACTCTTTTTCTTAATGATCCAAAATTTGGTAGAAAATATAAACTCTCAATACACGTTTTTTACCTAATAAACTCACATAATTTAATTATGCTGTTAATACAAAATATCAAAAATTTATTTTCAATCTTTATTTTGACTATTTTCAAATTTAATTATGAAAAAATCAAATTTAATTTTCATTTGATAACACAACTATTTTTAATCAAATTACAGTTATTAAGTGTTTATTTAATAATTATTATATAAAATTACTTGATTATTTAAATTTAATTTAAACTAAAAGAATGTAATTAAGTTAAAAAAGCTTAATTTAATACTATCAATGAATAATTAGTGTATACAAATTATTTTGTATCTCTACATTAATAAAATAATTCAAGATTAATCAAAAGAAAGAAGAGAATTACAAGTTAATACGAAGGAATTTAAAATTGGTGATGATTTAAGTTGATAATAATAAGGTGAAAAATTCGAAAATTCTTACGAATATATTTTTTTTATCAAATCAAAACGGGTTCATATAAAGAAAGAAATCAAAATAAGAATAGACAATATTTATCAACCTTTAGCGTTCATCCCTTTCATTTTAAGATGAATGGAAGGTGAAGAGGAAGGACAATGTGAAGAGGAAGAAAACTTGTTGATATGAAAATAAAAATATTTATTAGGATAATTATGGTTTGATAAAAAAATTTAATCTTTATTTTTTAATCTCTGTTTGTATTCACGACTACTAATCAGATTCTTTAGGATAATTTGATTGTCATTATTTAATTATAGTATTCATTTAACTTTGATTTTTAATCCTCCAATTTTTAAGATTTTAATAAAATAATTTTAACAGATTTTTATAAAAAAATATTATAAATTAATTTTCTCTTCACTTATAAAAAACAACTCAAAACAACTCACATATACCTAGATTTTAAATATTTTTCATTGATTTATTCATCTTTTATTTTTGAATGACTTCACTAATTTAACATTAAAATTTTATATTCAAAATAAAATCTTAATTTCATCGAACACAGTTGATAAATTTATAAATAATTTTATCAAACACAATTTCTAAGAAAGTTTAGAAAAATTAATACATTAAAAATATTACGTCTTTTAACGCTTTTAATAAGCACTATATGAAATCTTCTAACCAATATCTAGGAAAATTAATATATTAAAAATAATACGTCTTTAAACGCTTTTAATACGTAGTATCTGAAATTCTTCTAACCAAATTGATTCGTTATAATATCCAGGAGAAAACTATCCAAATAAAATAAAATAGAGCAAAATTAAGACTTATATAAAATCTATTTGATATAAATAAATTGAGCTACAAATGAGTATCAAATGTTTGACTAGTTAAAAAATTGTCAATAACTACTAAACAAATTACCAAGCAAGAGTAAACGGAAAATAAATAAATAAAATTCTGAGAATGACCTTCAATAGATTAAATCAGCATAATTGCAAAAATAAGAGTTTCATAGAAATACATGATAAATCTGAAAATGACAATTAAAAAACATTGCAAAGATATGAAAAATATGGAGAACTAAAATTTTAAATCATCTTATTTACTAGAGTGAAAGATCAATTACTATGGGTAATGATTTATTCAATTTTATAAGATAATTCTCTGTCGAATGAACTGAACGCTCTCAAAACCTAAGTAGATCTGCAATTCTCACATCTTTTTTATGCTTTCCCATCTTTCTTCGAAACACAAAATATCCGTTTACAGGGAAAATTTCATAACAATTTGATAACATATCGATACAAATTCTTGCAACCTGTGATGAAAAAAAAAAAAAAAATATGATAAATAAAATTGACTCGTTTAACCGATTTTACCAATCAAATTTAAATGTTTTATAAATGATTTGATACCTGAAAACACTTAATTGTACAATACACCTTTGGATTATAAAACCAAGAGAATGCAAATAATAAATGAATAGAATGAGTTCAAATATATATATACCCATCAAACTCATTTGAAGATTTCACTCAACATAACTCATAAAATAAGATAAGACATTTAATAAATGTATTTTTGTTCATATTTAAATAAATAAAATTCCAATAGGCTAGCATTTAATATTTATTTAGAATAATAAGTAGTCGAAATATTGTTAGAGTATATATATATATATATATATATATATATATATATATATATATATATATATATATATATATATATATATATATATATATATATATATATATATATATATATATATATATAGTCTTGTTTTTTTTTTTTAAAATTAAATATATATTATAGAAATTCCATAATCTCGATTGATAGCTTTTAACACTCAATAAATTATAATTTGTCTTTTATACTATATATAGAATGACTCAATTTTTTTCTTTATTTACTGAGTACTTTTTTTTTTCTTTTTATATAAGATTTAACTTACTTAATTCTCACATTATTATTTTAACTTTTGAGTTTTATTCTATTTATACAAAATAAAATCTTTATATATATATTTTTTGTAGATCCATCCTTAATGTACATTCATATCTTTATTGAAATTTTCTTCTATATTTCACAAAATTTGAACTTTTTCTTGAAAATATGTGGTGTGAAAAAGTTATAGTATCAATTTCTTATATTAAAATAAAAATTCATTTATTTTTTATATTAAATAAAAATATAATTATTTTACTTTTCATTTTTATAATTTTTAAGGGTAATTATAAAATATCACTTTATGACTTTTATCTTATTTTAAAAAATTAGTATATTTATCTTTACCCATTTCAACCAAATTAGTATTTACATTTACATTATAGTCTAATTGTGATAGTCTCCTTACATGTTTTATTTACATACCAAAAAAACATTTACACATGTAATGTTTTTTGGTAATTTATTTTTGGTAAAATCATTAATGTTTGACTACAACAATTAACTAAAATAATTAAGTAAATATCTTCATTAAGTTTATACGATAATTTTTTTTAAAGTCTATATATATTAAAAATGAAAAAATTGTTTATGCACCACGACAAAGTATGACATGAAAAGAAAAAAGAAAAAAAGGTACTTAATAAGTTATCGAGCTCGTAAATCTTCGAGAAGAACGATTAACTCTCCAACAAACTTTACTGAAGTTCCTGAACGGATCTTAGAAAACGTCATAATAATAATAACATTATGAATGATACATATCGAACGACTACGATCATTAAAAGTTCGACGATTTCTCTTCAACTAGATAGTCCACCAAAAAATAATTTGAATGCTAACCCAAATATGTAGGCTTGTCATATCAACCGCATCAATTCAAACTTCTCAGTAATTAACCAAAGATCTGGACATCACCCAATGAATCCCAATGATATTTCACAAAAGACTCCAAATACTTGTCACCCCTCGACAATGCAAAAGTAAGTGAATTACTAATTAACATCTTCGTGACACATACGACTAACCATAATACAACATTTTGTCATGCACATATCATCCTTAAGAATTCCACAGGAATAACGCTACTACATCCAAATAACAAGATCTTGGATTGAATCTTTGACTCCCAAAGTTTTTCCCAACAAAAATTATATGGAATCAATGCCCACATGAAAACAATCCATATATTGCCAACGCATAACATCTTATTCAGACGGGGACACTTGCTTGCGTCATACATAAAATAAAATTCTATTATGGGACAAAGTTTTCATAATGTTTAATCTCCTTATATATTTAATTCGGCTAGAGAAATCACTAGATTCAGTTAACACGTCCTTAATTGTGCCAATTTTACATATAACAATGGAAGCAAACTCATGATACGTCGTAGCTAGACTTTTGATACTACACCAAATGTCGTTCCAAAAACTAATCGAAGAACAATTCCCACAATTAATCTAAACTACTCACAAAACGTTTTCCACATAAAATAAATTCACTTTTAAATGCTACACCCCGCTGAATAATTAGATATTTTGGTGAACAAACTAGACCAATCATGACCATACTCATATCTAATTATCGATGACCAAAGATTATCCGACTCCATTGTAAATATTACATCATTTTAATAGAAGAGTCTTATTAAAAAAATAGGATCTCGAATATCCAAACCTCATTAATCTTTAAAATATTTAACTTTATCCTAACTAACTAAATGACAAAACGATAAGTTAAAAGATCACCATAGAAATTTATACATTATTTTCTCAATTATTACCGACACACTCTTGGAGAGAATGAATAACAACATCACATATGTGGACATAGATGACAATACATTTTTAATGATGATTAGCCGAACCCCTTTCGAAAATATTTTACTTTTCTATCCAGACAATTTACATTTCATTTTAGTGATAATCGGGTCCCAAGAGACATTTGATCGACCTATCAATATATGTTGACGAAAGAAAAATAATATATATATATATATTTTGTTATTTAATAAAAACAATTTATAATCACAGTAAATGCATAAGAATGTTTGGTCTATTTGGTGTCCAATTTGTTAGCATTGTAAAAAATAAAATAAAAAATTTGTTAGATAAATTAGACCGGATAAAAATAAGAACCTAACAAAACAAACTTCTTGTGTAGGAGAACGGTTAAAGAATTAAGTTCGGTCAAGTAATTCAACCGGTCAAGCAATACAACCTGCCAAGAACCTAACCGATCAGGAAGACAAGACCAGTCAAAAAAGAAGGCCAAAACCGTTGGACATCCGGTTAACCTGAAGCTATGAAAAACCGGAAGTCATCCGGTTAACCTAAACAACCGACCGGTGCAAATAGATACTTTGAGTATCTGTTGAAGATGATACCAAAGGGACAGACCTTAATATTGCCATATTCATACAAGTCTGAGGACAATCTGCAGGCTGCAGAAGACCGTCCGACAAGATCTTTCCACTCTAGGATAAATCAGAGGCGCAACCCTCCAGGTGTAGGTAACTGTCCAACCGACAGTTACCACATTAAGTAAAAGACAAACCTAGCCGGTTTGACCTATACACTGGAAGTCTAGACCGCCAGGTCTGAATCACTGAACCTCTGCTCAACCAATCAGATTCAAGGAGATGAAATGTGACCGTTGGCACATTTCAGCTATAAAAGAAAGAGCTGAAGAGGAGTAAAGGCGGTCACGAGTTACGAAAAACAAATTACAAGTCACAAGAGAAAACATTTAAAAGCTACACCAACCCAAGTTATAAGTGGTCTTTATCTCTCTAAGGAGCTTAAGTGTATATGTGAAGTAAGATTACAATTTCAGTGAGAATTGTACGAGTGTTATCGAGCAGCAAATAAGTCTCGATCGGATTGTGTTTGTGTATTCCTTAGTTAATATCCTTCTTGCGGTTTCGAGAGGAAGGGGTGACGTAGGAGCTTTATCTCCGAACATCCATAAAAACCTGTCTTGTTCTTTACTTTCTGTCGGCTTTACATTCTAACCGATCTATACTAACCGATCCATACCGCCCTAACCGATCCAACATCACATAAACTGATTTACTAAATCCCAAACCGACCCACCAAACTCCAAACCGACTTTATCCAAATCCGGTCATATTCATCATGTGTGTGTGCTGCTTCAACCTGAAACAAACCACTTCCACACTTGAACTCGGTTCAAGGGTTTGTGACAGTTTGTGTAGTATTGAAACCCCGGTGTTAATCTCTAATCGGATTAAACACCAACCGTTGAGTGAAGGCGCTAACCGGTCAGACCCCGGTTCCCCAGCCGCGACCTAGATCCTAACAATTGGTATCAGAGCAGTTAGTTTCAATACTCAAGCAAGCATGTCTTTCGATAAGCCTCCAATGCTAGAAGGTGACGATTTTTTTAACTGGAAGGCACGCATGCACCTACACTTAATCACCATGGATGACGAGATGCAGTTCATCCTGACCGAAGGACCGGTAAAGATTGATAAGGATAGGGAGGAATGGACAAAAGAAGACAGGAGAAGAAACAATCTGGACAACCATGCCAGAAACCGCATCATCAACGGTTTGGACAAGAATACGTTCTGTAAAGTCAGAGATTGCCAAAACGCAAAGGAAATATGAGAAACAATGATTCAAATTCATGAGGGAAATGAAAGAACCAAGGAAAACAAGATAGTGGTGGCTACCCAGAAGTTTGAAAATATCAAGATGAAACCGGGAGAAACAATGAGGGAGTACAGTGACCGGTTCACAGATATGATAGACGAGCTATCAACTCTTGGAAATAAGTACGATAACAAGGAAATCATCATGAAAGCGTTAAGGTCTCTTCCAAGTGCATGGGACATAAAGACAATGGTGATGAGGGAATCAAACTGTCTAAGCAAGATGAAACTACACGATGTATTCGAAGATCTTAAGGCATTTGAGTTTGAAATGAGATCTAGGACTGAAGATGAAGTTTCAACCTCAACCTCTACTAAAGCCTTAGTCACATCCATAGAACCGGTTGCCCCTGCACCGATCAGAACCGCTGAACAGTTCACCGAGGATGCCATGGCAATGCTTGCACAGAAATTTGGCAGATTCATGAAGAGAAGCCAACTGACAAACAACAACAACTATAACTACGGTGATAAATCTAATGTTAGATGTTATAACTACAATTGTTTGGGACATTTCAGGTGGGAATGCAGAAAACCAAGATGGGATGACCGGAAACCGGATGATCAGAATCACCGAAATAACTATCAACAAACCGGTGAAGGAAGTGAAGTTCAGAAAGCACTGATAGCCGATGACGGAGGAAGCTTATGGGCTCACAGTGACTGTGATGATGAACTCACATGTCTAATGGCAAATGAGGAACATGTATTTGACTCTCCCTGTGAAGAATTTACTAAAGATGAGTTATTTAATGCATTGAATGACATGGTAGCAGAGTATAAGAACCTATTAACATTAATATCAGCCCAACTCAACTTTAGAGCCGACCCCATAGCATCCACCTTGACCGAACCAAAGACCATCCAACCTGATAAAATCATAGAAACCGAGATAGCACCTGAATTATCCTCTAAGACCAAACAGTTCAAGGAGTCAGTTCAAGAGCTGACCGAAGAGGATGATGCCCGAACCCAGTATCGAATAGCCGCATGGAAAAGATCCAGTGAAATGGTGAACTAGATGTCTAGGTACAAGAGACATCCCAAATGCAAATTTATCCGCCGGAACTCCTTCTAATGACATATGCATTCTGTTATCATTTCCAGTTGGACGATTCATTTACAATTATTGAGGCAGAAACAAACTCCTTTCATTTATTTTTAAGGGTTTGGAGCAGATTCAACCTTCTTTCTTCTCGGTTCGCTTTGGCTCCTGATCTTGAGCTTTCTGTTCTTGACCTCAAGCTTTACTTCTTCTTGGAGTCCTTGCCTTTTCGATACTTTAGGGCAAGACCCAGGGCCTGGTCTCGACTCTCCCTGGCTAATTTCAATCTAGCTATCATATTATTCTAGACATTAAAAAGAATATTGTTATCTATATATCATGTTAATTATAAATAGTTTAATAACTTCTATTCTAATTTCATCTTCTATTGGACTGAAGTTGGAATATTCAATGGAAGGTTTGGATATATGGTGCATTTTGTTCTATAAAAAGAAAAAGGAAATTGTCTTTGGTTTGTAGAAAAAAAAAATGATGTGAGAACCTACTCAAATGAGAACTAATCTTCTCAATTAAATTTGCTTATAGTAAAGCATTAAATTCATTGAGATTATCATAATGTTTCTTAATATAAAATATTATTTTAAATCAAATAAACAGAAACTTGATTGAGTTCTAAATGCTTAACTACTGATTAAAAGTTATACCTAAACATGGTTATATATATATATTTTCTGCCCACGCTAAAAGTCAATAAAATAAAAAGTTTTTGCTAACCTTTAAAAATATACTAACAACCTTTATTAATTTTTTTTTATATATACTTATTGACAACTTTATAATTTATTCACTTAAAATTTTAATATTTTTAACTTTATAAATATTTTATTTCATTATTTTAATTTTTTATAAATAAATTTTATTTAAAATTTTATTAATATTAAAATTTAATTATTATTTTTTTACAACATAACTAACCTTATGTCTTTTAATTAATTATTATTTAAATAGTAATTAAATTAAAAAATATATATAAATTAAATATTATATTATATTATATTATATTATATTATATTATATTATATTATATTATATTATATTAATATTTTAGATTTTTTATGAAACTAAATATATAGGTATTTGAAACTAACCTAATTCAATTATTTTATTTATTTTATTTTTTATATATATTTGTTGACAACCTTATAATTTAGTTACTAAAAATTTTAATATTTTTAACTTTACTAATATTTTATTTTATTATTTTAGTTTTTTATAAATAAAATTTATTTTAAAACTTTTTTAATATTAAAATTTAATTATTACTTTTTTATAACATAACCAATTATATATGTCTTTTAATTAATTATTATTTAAATTTAATTAAATTAAAAAATATATATAAATTAAATATAAGTTTGATATTATATTATATTATATTATATTAAATTAATATTTTAAATTTTTTATGAAACTAAATATATAGATATTTGAATCTAACCTAATTCAACTATTTTGTTTTGTTTCTCTATTCTGAAATGCTTTGCGGAAGCTCTTGCAAAGAAGATCAATATCGTGAGCAGCGGATGAGCGACGAAATCCAAAACCGAGAACAAGAGACTCATAATTTGGCGGTGGACGGCCAAGGACAGACCGAAGCCGACTCTCGATTTGAGATCGAGTCGTCTTCATTAATGCTGGTTAAGGATCGAGTCAAATTCTACTAGTCCTCTTCTCCGCTACTGGTTGGAGATCGATTTGAAGGGAGGCATAAGGGGTTTACCCCGCATTTCGTCATATTTCTTGGTAAGTTGTAAAAAATAGCTATAAACCTGTAATGAATCATAGCGAGTTTATTGAGAAATTTGGTTGGTCGATTGTAACTGTTGTTTCAAAGAAATTCGATCTAGCTTTAACATTTTGGTTTTAAGTCGAGATTGGTTTATGTTTCTTTCAATTTGGACGACTCTCAGTTTGATTAGTTGTTACTTTCTGTTGTTCCATCCACATGTTTGATAAAATGCTTCAATCAATGAGATTTCGTGTTTGAACTTTCCTTGCTCAGCTGGTTTAGAGATTTTAATATGAATTCCTATTTTCTACTTAATGTGACCGCCTGCCAATTTTGGTGGAAAAAATCCCCACTTTGTTCAAAGAGGATGGCTTATTTGGAACCCTACTTTATAGTCTACAGTAATTTCATTATGTTTCTTGCTTTGCTAAAAAGGAAGGATGCAGGTTTAAAATCCCCAAATCCTTACATGCAACGTTATTACCAGTTCACTTTTTGCCTACAGTCCTGATCTATCCATGACATTCACTTGTCTCTTCTGCAGGTTGAGAAAGCTAATGCTGACCTTTTCTCTTCTGCAGGTTGAGAAAGCTGATGCTGACCTTCATTGTGTTGATTAGAATTCACACAATGTTAATTTTATTCTGACAGGGTATGTAATTTCCTTGCCATTATGTGATTTTTCAGTGAATCTGTTAGAAGTTAAGTTAACGCGAGTTCATATACACATTTCTACTTTATGTACATGAGGGTGTAATTTCATTGATGTGTTGCTGAGTATCTTCTATAGTTTTTGATTCCAAGTTTCATTTAATTTGCATGGTATTCAACAGATCGGCTAATTATACCATACGCATGTTTGACCGTAGAAATCTTAAGCCTGGAGGGGTTGGATCACCTGTTCATATATTTGAGGGTCATGATGTTGTTGTTCTCTGTGTACAGGTTTGCAATATATGATCAGTTATTCTTTTTTTTTTTGTTGATTTATCTGTTGATTTATCTGTTGAACAATAGCTTCTAACAATAAATGAATTGCAAGTTGATTTTTACAATAGCTTTTGACAACTGTTTCAATAATTTATTATTATTGTTTTTTTTGCAGTGGTCTCTAGACAATTCATCTGTTTTTGGCAGTTCAGCAGAAGACAGTATTTTGAACTCGTGGGATATTGAAAAGGTCTAAAGCCTAATCTACTAAATTGTGCACGGATTCTTTTTAGTTTTTTTTATTTCTTATGCTAGGCATGCTTTTTAATGGCACATCTGGTTGCCAAAGTGAATAAATCAAATATCCTAGATTTGAGTCTTATTTTAAATATTATTTTTTTGTGGGAGAGATTGAGTTATCTGCATTCCTTGCTATTTTTCTTGGGCACATTTTGAATTTTTCCCTTTCTTATGCTATTATGATTTGATTCTTTATGGGGAGTTGATGTTACATTTCATTTCTAGATTTTCTACTAATTCATAGTCTGATTCACAATTCTAGTTATCTGCACTGATAAATTCCATTCATGTTCCAGTTTTGTAAGAAGCAAGAAACCAGTGGATCAAGATCTTCAAGTTATCCTCAAGGCTTGTTGTTCAAACATGCAGGGCACAGGTAAAACCGTTTTTCTTTTTCTTTTTCTTTGTTTGTCTTATAGTTGTCGAACTTTGTAATAGCCAAGTGGGTTTTACCTATTAGAATGTTTATTTTTGGGTTGTGGCTCTACTTGTTTAATAGTGTTAGTTCCCCATTTATGTTGTTCGATTCTGATTTGAGGAACAAGTATTTATTTTATCTTCTTTTTTTTTCAGAGACAAATTTGTTGATTTTCACTGGAACTCCTGCGACCCTTGGACAATCATCAGTGTGTCAGATGATGAAGAAAGTACAGGTGGTGGTACTCTCTATTTACCTTATTCAACAATTACTCACAATTTGCTTGGCTTTACTTTCTTTCAGCTAGTAATAATAATTAATGATGCCTATTCTGATATTATCCTTTGTCCACGCCATCTACTACTGTCAGTGTAAGTATAAACTTTTTATGTTATCGATGCTACATTCACACTAATATGATAAATATGTTTAATACATTTTTTAGATTTGGTCAGCAAATAGAATTACTGACCTGGACAAAAGGCATGACATGTACGAGTCCTCGAGGGTTATGGGCCGAAAATCAGAACAGTCGTTTTTTGTTGCATCAATAATTTTTCAGGTAATTTTTATTATTTATCAACAATTGTTTCTAAATAAACAATCCAACAGGAATTCACATATATATATATTATTTGATTATGTTTGTGTTTTATACTGAGGTGGTTCTTGACTAGATAAAACATGAACATTGAATTGAAATTTCAAACAATAAAACAGTTCATCAATAAATATAGATTAAATTGAAATTGATTGACTTTCTTTATACATTTACATGTGAAATACTTTGAGTCAATCAATTTCAATTTAATAATACAAGTTTATTTTAGGAATACTTATTTAGGTTGTAAGAGACAATAAAGTATTAGAATAGAAAGAATCAGGAGTTATTCTTTTAATTATTCATATCTAATGCATGATTTTAGCTCGTAGTAGTTTGATTTTTGTTGAACTATTGAATCTCAATAAGATCTAAAGAATGTTTTGAGTTAGTACGTTATAAATAATAATATGTATTAAATTAAAATTTTGTTTTATGGTTTCATAAATTAATATGTTAACAACTATATTCAATAGGGATGAGAATAGGAATGTAATACAATATTGTCTTGGTATCATGAATTGATCTGATATCAAGATTAATAATTTCATATTAAATGTTCATTGGATCTGTAACACAATTTTTTTTATTAACATAGTTATTCACTTACATACACAGGTTCATTTTGTGGTACTCACACTAGCCTTACAAATCCGATTTGAAAAGTAAGATTCATCATAAGATTAGTCTTTCATCTTACTTGAATTATCTTTATTGTCATTTGTTATTATAAATGTATAGGCTAACCACATTTTGATTATATGCTATCGTTTTCATTGTCTCTTTATATACAATTACTAGAAATAATCTAATGAGATCTTTTGCACACATAATTACCAAGTGTTCGCTGAGTTATTCCTAATTTACGATGATTTGAGTTTTTCTGGTTTCAGTTCAGTCATTTTCATTTGAGCATTCTTAAAATAAATATGTAATATTGATGCTCTTAAATATTTAATTTAAGTACTAATTTTATTCATTTTATTGCAGATTTCTTATCATACATCAAACAATGGATTCAAAGGTATGTGATACATATCTCTCATCTACATAGTTTTTCCTAATAAATAAATAATGTAAAGATAGAGTATAAGAGATGAAGATGGTGACAAAAAAAAGTCTTACCACTATGTTTCTATTCCCATTCTATCATGTTTGCTTGCTAAAATCAATTTTAAGTTGTTAATATGAATAGAAGTGTCTCGTGACCATGTTCAAAAATATATATTAATGTATTTATTATAAATTATACTTTTCTTTTAGCTTTCTTATTCTTTCTTATTCTAAAATAAAATATTTGACTTCAAGACTTTAATAGAAGGTTTTGTCTTATTTTAAAAGTCATGTGCATAATATTTTATCAGGCAATTATGTGAATTCAAATAAATTATTATGATAAAATATATATGTTTGGTATCAATTTAATGATTAAATTAGTTTATTATAAATAAGTATAATAATGGTGATTTGGATGAGTTATATTTTATTGCAGGATAAATTTTTTTGTTATGCCCTAACATCTTTATATTATTTTGTTTGTATTTAATTGGATTAAGAAAAATAATGTGAATGAAAAAATATAAACCGAATAAAAAAAATAAAACAAAAAAACCAAAAAAAAAATGGAATAAAAAGTAATTCAAAAATATATGATTTTGGCGACGCTTATTTTAATATTACCAACGCTTATTTAAGCGTCGGTGGTACCTACAACGACCCTGCTTTTGGCGACGCAAGTTTAAGCGTCGGTGATATCTTTGGCGACGCTTTTAAACGTCGGCAGAAGTCTTTTTAAGCGTCGGCGGATGTCTATTTTGTTGTAGTGATATATATATATATATATATATATATATATATATATATATATATATATATATATATATATATATATATATATAATTAAATGTATATAGAACTCCATTTGAATGAACAAATTTACTACAAAAACAAATATATGGAGCAAGAGTAAATCGATAATAAATAGAAATTTTCAAAATGACCGACGATATAAAAAATCCAGCATAATAGCAACTATAGAAGTTTCAAGAAAATGCATTATAGATCTGGAAACGATAATTCTTAGTTGGATCAATTGAAGTTTCCCCAAATGAGCTAGCAGAGTGATCTCCAATTCTCACATTCGCTAAGTTCATCCGTCTTGATTTGAAATGTTGAAACCCGTTTTCATAGAGCTTCATAATCATTTGACGACATTGATGGAAGAGTCCCTGCAACAAGTTATGAAAATATACACAGTTAGGATAAATTAAATCTATTTTATTTACAAAATTTAAATGCTCTAAATGGGTTAATGGGTTAATACCTAAGTACACTTTGACTTTTTTTTTTAAAACGGTTAGAACCATTTCATTAAAATCCCAAAAGTGGGAGAGTTATAAATCAAAGATAGACAAACCTTAGCTATGATTAAGGATAGAAATCAAAAGGCCTTAAAAAAACTAATCAGCAGTATTCATACATTCTAAAAAAAAAAACAGAGATTACAAACAGAAAAGACTACATTCAAACCTAACTATCATAGCCTGACATTTTCGTATGCCATTCGTTTTGATTAAGAGGCCTTCTTCCCCCTCTTCTTCTCCCTCCCTTAACGATGAAAGGAGATTGTATTGAAGAGGATGATGAGTATTGTTGTTTTCTCATTTTGAATTCTCTCTTTGTACGAGCCCGTTCTGATTTGTTAGAAAGAATTATTTCTGCGAATTTCAAGACTTTTACATTTGTTATCTTCAACTTGAATTTCTGTATTCTTGTCTTCCTTATCTTCGGCTTCAACTTCAGACTCCACATTGGTTTCTGAATCTTTTTTATCGGCTTTAGAATTCTCTATTTATCTTTGAAATTCTAGGTATCTTCCTCTTGAGTTTCCTCAACAATAACTTGAGGTTCATCTTCCATTTCCATCACGATCTTTCGCATTATAGCAAATTTTCTTTTCCTCTTCACTTTGATTTCCTTTACTTTCATTCATTCACTACTTCATTTTTTCCCAGAATCCTTCTTACTTTATTCTACAACTGTTTAATCTTTGAGTTACCCTCCTTTATTTCCTTTTTCTTTTTTTTCTTTTTGACTTTTCTGGTTTTTCTTCTATTATTATTTAGCTTTGTCATATTTATTGTGATCAACGAGAGTTGTTCCGTTACATGTTGCAAAGATGCTTTCATTTCCCTAAATTCGGTCATAGAGACCATTTTAAGTACTGGGAATTCTTTGGCCACTGGTAGTGTATAAAATGTCCGGTTTTAGGTTCTCTATTTCTGGGGGCTGTGTCAGCTGTCGTAGTCGTGGATTGTTGCGAAGAGAAAGAGGTAAAAGTTTGTAGTTGTAACAAAGTACAATGCAATGCATATGCATATAAAATGAATTCTAAAGAATTAGCATCTCCTTTGTGATTCGATAAGCAAACATATATTTTATATAAACATACTCGCTAAGTTTGTTACAAACAAAGTTCTCTTCTTAATATTTTACAGAGAGAGTCTAAATGGGAAAAAGTTAGGGATCACAGACTTGTAGTCCTACCGTAGCATGTTCCCACACTTGAAGCTTCCTCTTTTTCATTTTTCTTTACCCTCTCATATTCTTCAAGAATGATGGTCAGGTAATTCTTTCGCTCTTTTGGAATACCCATCTGAGAGGCGTTATGTCATTTATCGAGGTATCTCACATATGAATTGTGATCGATTGGCATAGCGATGACATTTCCCGTGTAAGGGGGCATGGAGTCACGACCAAACTGTTTATAGAGGTCGTATGTTTAGTAAGAGGTAACTCATTCTAAGCCCATAAACATTATAATGGGTTCAATGTCCATCATGTATGTCATTTTCTTGATGGGATACCATGTGAGCAAATCCCTGACTTCATCGTCATTTTCTACAAGGGGTCCAGGCGCAACCTTCCTCATTCTCCTATATTGAAGAGAAGGGGGCAAGATGTCTCTAGGATATATTGGCGGTATGCGTCCAAGCTTGTCAAGAAGCTAGATGTAGAGGATCAGAGGTGAGCCTCTTTTGCTCATGGTAGAGGTTAAGAACGAGTCATTTAAATCCATCAGCGTTCAAGCCAAGATGATACATGAGGGGTCTTTGTTTCCCCTACGCATGTGGTATGCTACTTTAAGGATTTTGGAGGATGGCTTGTTATCCGCTGGAGCCATGAAGAAATGGGCCAATAGGATCGTCATCGTCATTAGGGAGGATCCCATAGTTAGGGGAACTTGTTCATTCCTGATTTTCATCTTTGTCCATTTCTGGAAGTCGATGACACTCTTTTTGAGGATTCTTTCGGATGTTGTTTTTGTATATTTGTATTCCTCTTGCAAGACCTTTCTTAAGGACATTGATTCTACAAATGGTTTCAAATACAGAACATTCTTGTTGTCCATCATCAGGATAGCTCGAAACTCTTCTATGGTTGGGCACATATACATTTTTCCCATATAATAAACCCTTCTTGTACGACTCCACCTCCTTTGCATTTACATCATGAAGGTGAGGTTTATTTTAAAGTTTATGAATCTCATGATGGGAGTTAGTTCGTAAATTGGTCCCACTCGTTTTTGTAGAAACTTTAATTCCATGGGATTAACTCAACATCCGCAATCATGGACATTGTCTAAGATGAAAAATTCAAAACATTTACAAAAATGCTTTTCTTTTGAAAAGAAGGAACGTGTTTGAGATGCTCACTTAGACTATACATGCATACACATAATACATATATAGTAATCACATAAGGGTTGTAGTGACGAGGTTTGGTTGTCTGGACATGACAAATAACCGGTTTGGTAATAGTATCTAGGTTTTTTTGTTCTAAGAAGAATCATAAGAGAGTATCATTCAAATATAGTGGAGAGGGTAAAACCTCCATCATAAATAATGAAATATCAACTCAATTGGGAATTTCCCCCACCTCCACAATGCCTACATCCCATTGGATGTCTCATCGCCAAAGGGTGGGGCTAATTCCGTACATTCTAGTTTTTCTCTCACAACATCACTTATTTTGTAACAAGTTGTCATTCATCATTGACAATCTTTGTACATAAGTGTAAAAGTACCGATCCCGGTCGTGTACTTCTTTGCAACTAAGAAGATGGTGTTTTACCCTTTACATATAAATGCATTTAATAGGGTAAAATCTATGCATCTGTTAGGTGTTGTACCTTTCAAGACAAGCCTATTAAGTTGAAAAATGATACAATTTTCAAAAGCCAAATTTATATTTTCATGTTGAACATTTAATCCCAGTAGAGTTGCTAGAAAGCTGTAACTCCCAAAAAAACCCTTTGTTTTGGTTATCGTGAAAAGTTTGAGGTTCGAGAAATTTAACCTCGGTTTGTGTGCCATTATATTTCTTTTAAAATAAAATATTATTTTTAAAATATTTTTAATGATTACTGACAATTTTTGAAATTAATTAAAAATAATTAATTTGGGGTTCAATTTTAAATAATTCAGGGATTTGCGAGGTTATCAAATTACAATTTTATTTTTTAGAAATTCGTTTTTTAAATTATTTAATTTAAAAGATTATTTATTTTGAAACATAATCGCCAATTGACTTTTTTAAAATCAATAAAAATTGCATATGTATACAAACGCATTGACCAAAGTTTCTTTTAATTTTGTAGTTTAGTGATACTCGGGATAGGGCTTTCGTGCTTCATCTTGCGTACCCATTCTAAAAACGGTGTCTACTTATAATGTTGGCTTTTAAAAACCGGTTGTATAACGTTTGAGATTTAACTAATTATTCTTCCGGTCTTAGTCATGCTTATAAGTTTTAACGTTATTTAAAATATTGAAACAACAATAGTTAAATGTTAGTACATGTTTCTCATGATGACTAGGGAGGATTATACTTGAAGAACATCATTTATTTTTAAGGGTGTTAAGTCTTAGAAATAAACATCAAATAGGTCTTATTCAAAATATTTTTGTGTGGAAATATCCCAAAAATATTTGAAATCATTTTCTAATCACTTGGAATTTTTAGAAAATGGTTTGGGGTTCCAAAATTACAAAAATAATTTTGGGTTTTGAAAAGTGAAACCAAACAAGCTTTAGGACCGGAGTCCTAGGCATTGGGTTCGTTTCTAACAGTCGGGGTCTAAAATCCCTTGATCTGGGTCGTAGAGTCTCTCGGTCGAGGCTTAAGATCTTTGTTCGGAGTGCTAAAGTCCCTTGGTCTAGGTGCTAAGAACGCTCGATCCTTGGCTGAGATCATTGATCTGGGTGTATAAACCCATCAATTCTAGGTTAGATCTGAAACATCCTTAATCCTATTTTCTAGACTATGTTAGGGATGGATAAAGCATAAACATACATAGATAGAATTCAATCACATATTCGGAAGCTGAAGGGTGCATTTTATCAATACAAATCAAGTTCTAAATACATGATACAAAAAATTGATCATTTACTACAACATACGATCACTCAGTCTCGGTCCCTCCTTCCACACTCTTCCCATGCACATTGCCCCACTCCAAGTCTCCCTTCAGTTGTCTACCTTCACCACATAAGCATAGTGAGTCTAAAGACTCAACAAGTATTTAAGAGTTCAACAATGATGTGATGATTTACATTTGCATAAAAGTTTATATAAAAGACATTTAAAACTACATTATTTCCATATGTGGGTTTTTAAAGTATTTCATCAATAGTGAAGGTACAGTTACATCTTGCGCACATATTTTGACCCTAGACCTTCAAAGTTGATCTTTAAGGTGAGCAATCCATATTTGAGCCAATATTTTGGTTAGCTACATTTAGGAGTCCATACCTAATAACCTGTTTGGACTAGTATTTTGGGTAGATATTCTAGATCTTATCCTTAGAAGTCAAGTCCCATAGAACACAACCAATATTTTAGAATCAGACTAACAAAGCTCATTTAGGTTAGCTCTCCTCCCATAACAATCCGTCAATTCATTCATCAGTATAGTTTCACTATGATTGCATAACCCTTAACATTAAAGTTTCATATAACATATCATACTTTTGGAAAAACTTACTATGATTCCATAAAAACATATCATACTTGGAAAATATGGTTTTCAACTCAGTTCATCAATAAAAACATGAACATACAAAGAAATAATTCTTTAAAATCAGTATGCATGTACATGAATTATATAGCAATGTGTGTTTCTAAAGAAGGTTTTAGAAAAGATTGCCTGCCTTATATTTGGTTGATCTTTGTTATGAAGGTTAAGGATGTTATTCTTCAATGGCTTTTAAAGGATGGTTAAGGATGTTATTCTTCAATGGCTTCTAAAGGATTGTTTATGTTTCTTAGTAGAGAGGGAATTGGATATTACTAATGGAATGAATCAATTTTGAAGAATATATATAATTTGAGTCATGGCTAGTGGAGAGACATGTGTCCTAATTAAGAGGACATGTGTCTTAGTCAATAGGACATGTGTACTTTAAAACCGACTAATTAAAATAGTTGACTAAAACCATTGGCTAAAATGGTTGGCTAAAATAGTTGGCTAAGACATGAGCAAAAGACTATTAATTAAAGGGGTATATTTAAATGATCCGCGGTCCTAGTTCTCGGTCGGACCTCTTGGTCCTAGGTTCCAATTTACTCGGCCCTGAGTTCCAATGTACTCGGTCATTGGTCTCGGCCAGGACCTAATATCTTCGGTCAGAAATGAATTTTAAGGTGTGACAAGATCGGTCCTAGGTTTGGGAATTCTCGGTTAGGGTCAAGATTCCTCGGTCCTAGGTTTAGACATGTCGGTCCTAGGTTAGACCTCTCGGTCCTGGATATAAAAATCATTGGTCGGACTTCTCGATCCTAGCTCGAGAACATCGGTCGGACTAGTCGGTCCTATCTTTCTCGGTCGAACCTTTCGGTCTTGGGTTCGAATTTCTCGGTTCTAGGTCTCGATCCGAACCGATGGTTATCGATCAAACTAGTCGGTCCTATCAAATTTCTCGGTCCTAGGTTCAAATTTCTAGGTCCAGACCGATGGTTGTCGGTCGAACCTCTCGGTCCTCAAGAACACAAAAGTGCAGGTTTTGTAATTTTGTTTTTTTAGATTGAATTCATTAATCCAAGAAATATGTTGATCATCATTTCAAGGTATCAATCAACGTGGATCATAATTAAATCATTCAAAACAGTTTGTGATTAAGACTTGAATTTTCGGTTTTAAAACTGGTTTGAGAAGAAATGAGGTATCCAATAGCCTCTTTATATCTCATATACTTGGTTGGTACCAAAACAAGAACACTACCTGACAACATACAAGAACCAGACAACATACAAGCTTATGAAAAATGAAATATAAAAATTTCAATTTCAAACTGGAAATATAAATTAAAGGATGATTGAAAGCTTACCAAGGATTAAAGAAAACTCCTTAGACCTTAGAGAAGCTTTTAGGATGCATGGATCCAAGCTTTAGAGCCTTATATATTTTTTTTGAAAAATCAGAAACTTTGAGCTTCAATGGCAGATTTTCGAAAACTTTTTATTTAGGGCTTGAGATGTTATCTCTTGCCGTCTATTTATAGCATCCTTAAGTCGGTGGAGGCTTTAAGTGGATCGAATCAGCCAAAAGCCATTAATGGCGTTTTAATTGTTCTTTCGGCCACTTGATGAAATATGGATGAATCATCCCTATTGATGTAGGAGAAATGATCTTCGGATTTTGAATCAACCGATTTGGTTGACTATCGATTGTATTCCACTTTTGCATAATCAAAGGACGAAACATCATCATTATCCTCACGGCGTTGCGATGAACACGACGGTGACGGTCGAAATGATGTTGTTTCAAGCGCGTTTTGGTGTTCGTGGGGCATTCTGTAAGCGGTCTGTCTAACGTCGTTGGCGTTTGAGCGTTAGCAATTCGGCTAACAGATGTTGGCCGATCGCCTGCTTCTCGGGCGCGCGTCTCTGGCTACAGCTGGCTACACGAGCGCTGGATTAATTACTCTTATTTTAAAAAAATGCCACTCCAAGAATGTAATAAAATGACAATAAATGAAAATTTCTCAAAATAACCATCAATATATTAAAAAAAATCCAACCAAGTCACAAACATTCTGAAAATAATAATAAAGAAAACATTACAAAGAAAATCGAAAAACAAAAAAACACACAAATTTAGGATCGCTTTATTGTCTAGAGTTTTAATGTTAAATCCAGATTCTCTTCATTCTCGTCGGAAATGTCAATCACCACAGATATTGGTTTGTCTAATTTGATAAGATAATTCGGGGTGGAATCACTTGAATACTTTATAATGAGTTCTGCAATTCTCGCCTCTATACGCTCTTGCAACCTTTCTTGAAGAAATAAGAACAAACTTGGAAGATCATCGGACGACATTCGACAAGTTCCTATAACCTGCCATACAAATATACAAAATTTATATTAAATTAAATTAACTCGTGTAAACTATTTTATAAAACAGATTCAAATATTGGCTTGATACCTAAGAACAATTGATTGAAAAATACACTAAAATTATAAAGCCAAGAGAATACAATGATGGATGAATAAAAGGGGTTTCAAATATATACCCACAAAACCTATTCTAAGATTTCATTACACCTAATTCATTAATTAACAAAATAAGAAAAATAACAAATTGAAACACATTTTAATAATAATAAAATTTTCATCTTTTAATAAATAAATAAAATTCCTATATATTGCCATTTGTTGTTAATATATTTATTTTATTTCCAATAATGGGTAGATGAAGATTTTAGGATAAGTTTTAAGAATATGTAGTATAAAGTCATTTGGACAAACATGTCCTTACAAATATAAAAAGGAAAATAAAAAAAATTATTATAAAATATTTTAAATGAGAATTAAAAAACAAAGTATATTCTATCCAATTTTTTTGAATTTTTTTTTTTGTCAAATTCTATCTATATACATATTTTAAAATAGGCCACCATTGCCTTCACCACCTTTTATTATATGTACTTAGTGCATTTTATTTTGATTTTGTTGGAACCTTGTATTTGATGGTATATTATTATTTTTTTCTTGTCAATTTAAGACATGTTTGTTTTACATTTTTTGACTTATGGATTATCATGATATTTGTTTATTTTTCTTATAATATATATATATATATATATATATATATATATATATATATATATATATATATATATATATATATATATATATATATAAATATATTAGAAATTCCATCATAGCACTCAATAAATTAATATTTCTCTTTTATAATATTGATAAGAAAGAAGTTATTATTTTTCTATATTTAACGAGTTATATATATATAATTTAAATTCGTTGACTTTTACATAATTATTTTAACTTTTGAGTTTTATTCTATTTAATAAAAAAATCATATATATATATATATATATATATATATATATATATATATATATATATAATTCTTTTCTCAATTCATCATTAATTTACTTTACATTCAAATCTTTATTCAGATTTTTTTATGTTGATAAAATTTTGAACTTTTTCTGAAAATATGTGATCTAAAACAAATTGCAGTAACTTTTAGCATATTTTAAATAAAAAATTTAAATATACTTTTTATATTAAATATAAAAAAAATTATTTCACTTTTCACTTTAATAATTTTTAAAAGTAATGACAAATTTATCACTTTTTGACTTTTACCTTATTTATAAAAATTATTATATTATATTACTCAACCATATTTAGTATATACAATTAAATTATATTCTAAAAGTGTCCTTGTTTTAATTAAATACCAAAAAAGTTAATATATTGACACTACAGATTTGGTAGTGAATACTGTTTGATATTGGCTACAATAACTAACTTATACCCAGTGTATTCCCATTAAGAATATAAATATATAAATATATATATATATATATATATATATATAAATATTGTAAATAAAAAATAATATTATTCAAAATATTTAAATTAGTTTAATTATATGTTGTTTAAAAAATATATTAAAAAAATTATATAATATATGTGGATCAAATTACCAATCAAATTATATAAAGTTTTGTTCGAGATAATATTTCTTATTATTATATACTTATTTAAAAATAAAAATTTTAAAAAATTATCTAATCAATTCGTTTAAGTTTTTTTTTTTATATTTATAATAATTTTGATTATTTAATAACTACTAAATTTGAAATTTATCAATTGTTTTTTATATAATTAATATTTTAAAAATAAATAAATTAATATAATAAATAATTAGACAAATATAAAAAAAAGTAATTAAAATTAATATATATATATAATTAATAAATATGTGTAATAAAATTGTTATATATATAGCGTCTTAATTTATTTTTTACATTATAATTATTATAATAATAATTGAATAAATTTTAAAAAATAATTAAATTAATTTATAAATAAATAAAAAATAATATATACTAATAAAATAATCATTCATACAATGTCTTACATTTTTTTTATAATAATAAATTATTTAAAACTATTTAAAATTAATATATTTATATATATAACTAAATAAAAAATGTGGTAATAAAAAAATGATTCCTTCAAATGTCTTAATTTGTTTTTTTATAATAATAAATAAGTTTCAAATACACTTATCAATAAATTTAAAACTTAACCTTTTTAATTAAGTATATTTTAATTATATTATTTTACAATTTTTATTTTTAACAAACATTTTGTATTTATTTATTTCAGTCTTTTTAATTAGCCATATATTAAATATATTTTGATATATTTTTTAATTATTCGTCAATTATAAAATATTATTTCAAGTTTATAATATATTATTTTTTAAATTGAAATTTTTATATTTTAGTTTTCATAAATTTGTATATTACCTAGTTGTTGGATTTCTTGATTAGAAAATAATTTAAGAATCATTTGTGAGATTTCTAAATGATTAATCGATCTAAAATAGAAACCCCCAAATTTGAATTTGGAAAAATCCAAAATCGGGTTTTATATTCTTGAGCTAATCTTCAAGAATAATAGCCTAGAGAGCCTCCCAACATGTTTCTAATAATGTTGGGAATATATTATGATCATGATTGATCTATCCCGACCTTTTTTTCTTATCAAAATCAAAAATTTCAAAATAAATGAAAACTTTAAGTTCTTGAATTGGTCCAAATGAACCGTCAATGTTCATGTTTTGGTACCAATCAATCATATAAAGTATAAGGAAACTATTAACAAATTTTTTACACTTCATTAAAATCTAAAATCCAAAAACCCGATTTTTTGTTTTAAACTGTTTTGAACAAATTGAACATCACATAGGTTGAATAGTACATTGGAATGATGTTCTTGGGAGGTTTGTGAAGCTACCCAAGCCCTTGGATCAAAGGATCATGGTCTTAATCAAAAATGCAAAACTTGCAGTTTTGATGTTCTTGAGGACCGACAAGTCCGACCAAGACCGACATGTCCGACCAAAATTATTTAGTTAGGACCGAGATATTTGAACGAGGTTTTTCAACTAAGACCGATAGGTCCGACTAAGGCTTTTCACCTAGGACCAAGAGGTCCGACCAATATTTTTCAACCAATATAGAGGTGTCCGACCGAGAATTTGAACATGGGACTAAAGAGTCTCGCATTCGACCGAGAAGTCCCAAACCTTGGACCGATGAAGTTAGCCCCATGCTAACCCAGGACGGTAGTTTCTACACTCGACCGAGGAACTTCAGCATCCCAACCTGGGATCTTCAAACCTCGAGCGAATATCTCTAACCCAGGATCGCGGGTCTTAACCCCCGACCGATGAAAATGCACCCATGACCGAGGACACCGGTCCTAGGGATTGTTTGGTTGCACTTTTTATTTTCCAAAATTATTTTTGTAATTTTGGAACCTCAAACCATTTTCTAAAAATCCCCAAAAAAATAGAAAATAATTTCAAAATATATTTTGAATATTTCCACACACAAAATATTAATAAGGGCTCGTTTGAGATTTATCTTTAAACCCTAATGCCTTTTAATTTGATATATTCTTCAAATATATTCCTCTCTAGCCATCACCATCAACAACATGTATTAGCATTTAAATATTGTTTTTACAAATTTTAAATACACAAAAACATAGGCATGTCTAGGACCGGAAGAATAATTAGTTAAAATAAAACGTTATACAACCAAATTTTAAAAGCCAATATTTTATAAAGTAGAAACCGTTTTAAAACGGGTGCGGAGGATGAAGCGCGAAAGTCTTTCCCGAGTGTCACCAAACTTCGAACTAAACGAAACTCTGGTGAAAAATATGTTTGTACACGTACACCTTTTATTTCTTTTTTTCAATCAATTGGTGACTCTATTTTAAATAAATAATCTTTTAAATTAATTATTTTTAATTAATCTAAAGATAGATTTCTAAAAATCAAATTTTAATTTGATATTTCAAATCTAAAGATTATTTAAACTTGAGCACAAATTAATTATTTTTATAATTAATTTCAAGTTATTGGGACTTATTTAATATATTTTAAAATAATGTTTTATTTAAAAAAAATTCTGACACAAATCGAGGTTGAAATTTCTCGAACCTCGAGTTTTTCCGAGACAATGATTTTCTGGGGTTACAATATATAATTATATTATATTAAAAAATGAGTTAAAATAATGATGCATATAATAAATATGGAGAGAAAATAAAAATATATATATTTTAACCAAAATTATTTTAAAATCAATTTAATAAATATGTTGACTAATAATCTTGAAAGTGTTCTCATCTCCATTAATTTAATTTTTTAGTTGGTGACTCTTCATATTATTTCATAACTCGGTTTGTATGATTTGTGGGTTGACGAATTCTTTAACCCGATTCATTTTGTCTCATTAAATGCTCTAATTGATTTCTCATTATAGACCTTTCTTCGAGCAATTTGTACATATATTACCCTTATTTTTGACCTTCCCCATCAATAACAAATTCACACAAACATTTACATAGGGACTCACATATGTCATATTACCATTATTTCTCTATCAACCACAAATTTATACATGCATTTATGTAAGGACTCACATATGGCATCTTACACTTACTTTTGACCTTTCCCATCGACCACAAATTCACACACGCATTATGTAGGAACTCACATATGTCATCACATCACACCCACATACATCATCAATTTCATTTTAATATTTATAAATTTTCATCAATGCGTGAATCACTACAATATAATAAATTTAACAAAAAGACAAAAATCAATATAGGACCTTCTGAATGAATGCACTGGCATCAAGATAGAAAACATCAAACTTAGATCATTATAGGCAACGTACAATGCTGTAATTAAACATTATGAAATATTAGTGCTTCAGAGACTCTAAATTGTTGCCTTATAAGAATGAAGACGTAAAACAAATTGAAAACAAAGATGTTGAAGACAGATTGAGAAAACCAAATAAGAGATATTGCAAAACTTAAAGGATTAGAGATATTATTATGGATTAATCAAAGAACTCAACATTGAGTTTTCATAGTTTGATGGTATAACTTTAGTATATAACTATGAATATAGGAACTTCTGAATGTATTGGCGTCAAGGTAAAAACCGCCGAAAGACATAATCTAAGTTCCTATATCGATATCGGCAACGTACAACATTGTAAACACTATGACGATTATTGTTAGCTAAATCTAATTGGACATTAATGGATAAAAAGAAAAAATATAATTGAATATTATAAAATCAAAATGAAATTTCAATTCATAATATTAAATTTTTATCGTGTAAATAAACATAAGAATTGAAATAAAGTAAATTTAAAATCAGAAACATGAACAATTGAGGTATCAAATCATGTCATGTCCCATATAAATGTTGAACCTTACATTGTCATAAACAAGGAACTCAAGTATCTTTTTTTTTTATAATATAAATCACAAAATATATCTTCTTTATGTAGTGCAACTCTTCAAGAATATCCACAACACAATCCGTTATTTGAAAAATATCACAAGGATGGAGGTCAACGTCACTCAGAAAATGTCATATAAACCTTTGGTGTGTTTCTAGAAATTATGTTAATAAGCAGAGATATGTAGTAAGAAGAATATATAAAAACTAAACTTAATTTATTAAGTAATGAACCCTATTATATACACTTATCAAATGAATTAGTTACAAAAGAAATAATAGAAAACTATTTCTAAACAAACTATTTACACATCACTAACAACATAAGTTGTCAAAAACATGTAGAAAATAATCATATAAATATTAGTCTACCATAAGGTATAACTTGATGCACATCCAGCAAGCCCAACTTGGAAAAGAGAAATTGAAAACTCATGTAGTCAAGGGCTTTTGTAAAATTATTTGCTAGTTGACAAGTTGTATATATGAACATATTTTGGAATGACGAATCCCTCCTTAAATTTGTTTCTAACCAAGTGACAATCAATCTCCAAGTGTTTTACAAACTATAATTCACCCTCAATCTCTAAGTGTTTCTAACCAAGTAAAAATATAAATCAACAAGAATATAAGTCACCCATTGTAATTCACAAACTAGAGCTAGCAGGCATACTTCGATACTCTGCCTCAGCTGATGACCTTGAAACAATAGGTCGTTTCTTAATTTCCATGAGATTAATGAATCTCCTAAAAAAAACAGCAAAACCAGTAAACGACTTCCTTGTATCAACACAAGAAGCCAATCAGCATCACAATAATACTACAGTTTAAGTGAATTATGTACCTCATAAAACAATCCATAAAAAAGAGTACCCTTAATGTATTTCACCAATCTAAAAGCAATTTACCAGTGAGGTATCAAATTATCAATGCACAAACTAACGTAGATTTTGAACAACATATCTAATATCTGGTCGAGTAAAATCAAGATATAATAAACGCTCAATCAGTCTTATATACTTTTCTGGATTATAACAACTCCATTAGTTATACAAGTTTAAGACCCTTAATCATTGGTGCCTTAGTAGGTTTAACTACCAATAAACCAACAACTTTGACTATATCTAGAGCATATTTCCTTTGATTAACATAAATTCCTTTACTGATTTTTTTCAATTTTTAATCCCAAAAATATTTTGCTTCTTTCAAATCTTTAATTGTAACAACTTATGTAAATAATCTTTCAATTCAATGACTATATGGATTTCATATCTGATCCAACAATCAATGCACCATTTGCATATATCAATAATATCATAAAGGAATCAATTGTTTTTTTCTTAATAAATAGAAAATTATCAATTTGAGATTGAATAACCAAATTCAAAAAATTTCCACTAAATTATTGGTTTCACTGTCTAGATGCTTGTTTAAGGCCATATAAACTTTTCAAATAGCGTACATACCTTGTTAAGGAGAATCTATATTATGTCTAAAAGGGGCCATATAAACTTCTTTTTCCAAATACCATGTAGATAAACATTATTAATGTCAACTTGGTGTAAATACCAATTTTTGGCAGCAGTTAATGTTAACAACATACAAAGTATAGTAGGTTTAATAATAGGGGAAAATATTTCATTATAATCAACACCCTTTTTTCAAAAAAAAACCTTTAATCACTAACCGTACCTTATGATTGTTAATTGTTCCATCAGCATTTAACTTCAACTTATAGTATTTTTACCTTCTGGTAATTCAATCAATACCCATATTTGGTTTCTTTTTAGAGCATTTTACTTTATTTCTATTGCATCAACTTGTTCCTTGCTTTTATTGGATTGATTATATGAATTTGGTTCCTATAAAATAGAAATATTTTCCAAAAAGACATATACGAGTAATTTAAGCATGAAGAAGTGTGGTATGTATAGGTTTGTGGTGTATGGTATGAGATAAAAACAGTAGGTTCATAATAGTTTACTAATTTTTTAGTTTATGATATATAAGCAAGTTTAACTATTGAATCATAGTTTTTCATATAAACTTGATAATCATGCATTCATATAAATCTATTTTGAATCATAGTCATTTAAGTAAATAGAAATATTTGACTTAGATTAAGAATGATCAAGGAATTGATTGGATACACACTATTTGTAAATGGTGAATGTCGATTTTGAACAAAAGGATTAGAATTATTTAATGAAATATTTTTTATCAAGATTTTCATCAACAACATTAATATCAACTTCAGTAGAAACGGAATCATAAAATTTGGAATCATCAATGTATAAGAATGAAGGCAAAGAATTGTCCTCTGTTTCACACACTAATGTGAGGAAGCATGATCATAGAAATATTTTTATCAACAACATTAATATCAACTTTAGAAGCATGATCATAGAAATTGAAATTATCATCAATGTATAAGACTGGAGGCAATGAATTGTCCTCTATTTCACACACTAATGTGAGGAAAGGAAACACATATGTTCATGGAAAATAATATCTCAACTAATAATTATTTTTCCAGAATCAAGATCATATGTTTTATATCCCTTTTGTCCATCACTATATTGCAAAAATATGCATTTTGAGGCTCTCGAATAAAATTTAGACTTATCTATGTGAGAATTCACAACATAGCATAAACAACCAAAAACTCGAATACTTGAATAATTTAATTCATGTTCATTTAACATGTAACATGGTGTTTTCCACTTAAGAATCAAAGTGGGCAATATGTTTATAGTAGATGTGGCCATAAGAATTGAGAGTGGCCATAATTTAGATGGCAGTTTAGATTCAAACATCAAAGTTCGAACAATTTGAAACAAATGCTTGTGTTTACGCTCCCCTAAACCATTTTGATGGAGTATATACACTAGTCTTTTGATGTATAATGAATGTCATAAGATTGAAACAGATTTTGACATTTAACACTTATGAATTCACTCACATTGTCTGTTCGAATTATTTTAACATATTTATCAAACTGATTTTTAACAAAAAAAAATTAGAAAATCTTTTAGATTTTTAATCACTTACATTTATTTGCAATCAAAAAAGTCCAAATGCATCGACTATAGTCATCTACTATAGTAAACATAAACGTGGTGGTGTTTGTGAAAATAAATATCACAATAAGGCCCCAAATATCCACATGTATAAAATAGAAAAGGAAATTAGATTTGTTTTAAATTAATGAAAAGTTGATATTGTATTGTTTAGTTTTTGGACAGATTTCGCATATATTAAATATTTTTAACTGGCTCAGTTAGAAATTTTGAAATGAATAAAAAATGCATCACATCAACAAAAAGGATGAGCAAGACGTTTATACCACATTTCATTTCAGCAATATCATTTGCATTAGAATTCAAACTATTACATTAATAAACTGAATTCAAACTATTACATTAATAAACTCTATCATGGATTCATGAGTTATCCTTTTGGTTATTAAAATTAAAATAGTCTAAAATACAAATATTTCCCTCACTTCTTTCAACAGTCAATGTATCTTTATTTTCAAGGCCCTGCAACAGACATTTATGTGTGAAGAAGGTTAATAACAAATGAGAATCCTTAGTCAATTTGGAAACTTATATTATGTTATATTTTAAAATTTGTGTATAAGACATCTGTTAAGTTCAATTGTCCTATTTATTTCAAAATTTTAAAAGATCCATCAGGTAGATGGAAATGAGAAAAATGGCTGATTATTCCAAGGTTATGCATCATACTCAGATTAGAACATACATGTCTACTAGCTCCTCCTGTATCTATATTCCATGAACCATATCTCATAAAATTATTTATTGAAAAAGTATATATGAAAAAATACCTACATATCCACCACAATGAGAAAAGATAACATGATTTTCTTTGAGTGCATTCACAATCTCTGGTTGAATCAGCACAATAAGCTTATTGAATCAACACAGTAAGTTCAATTGGTGCATCATCAACATTCTTTCATCAATAAATAGAGGAATCATGCATGTTATCTTTTTTTTTTCCTTTCAGTCATATCCCTAGGATTTGTTGAATGGCTCATTGATCATCATTGTCAAGTTTCTAAAACTATTATCAAATCCAATAAAATCGTTCTGAGTAAATTGGAATAGGCTTTGTTGACAGTTACCAACCGATCCAATATCATAATTTATCTCCTAACATGTATATACATCTCATTCAATCTCATCAGAATTTGAATTAATTTATCAATGGACAATTTATCTAAAGTTCTCGTTGATCCGTAACATGTACAAATATAATGTGACCTGAGATCCAATTTCAGAATTTGTCTCCTAGCATATATATACATCTCATTCAATCCCATCAAAAATTGAATCAATTTGTCGGTGAACAATTTATTCAAAGTTCATCCAAAGTTCCTTTGATACGTCACATGTACAAATATACATCTATAAACGGATCCAATTTGGACATGTATATACTTCTCATTCAATCCCATCAGAAATTGAATCAATTTATTAGTGGACAATTTATCCAAAGTTCCCTTTAATGCTTCTCATTCAATCCCATCAGAAATTGAATCAATTTATTAGTGGAAAATTAATCCAAAGTTCCCTTTAATGCGTCACATGTACAAATATACATCAAGCAACGAATCCAATTTCAGAATTTATCTCATAACATGTATATGCATCTCATTTAATCACATTGTAAATTGAATCATATGTGGACAATTTAACCAAAGTTTTCTACGCATCACATGTACAAATATAGTTCACTGAAAGAAAGTACAACTCATCCCAATTTTTTTTTATTTAGAGAAATAAACATCCAGCGACATATTACCTTGAACAATACTATTGATCTAATTTTGTGAATTGAACAAGAGAAGACCAATGCTGGGTACATATCGCATAGGCAACTCAAGCCAAAGCTCCCTACCTGATGTGATGCAGAAGGACTCATAAATTTATTTCAAAATTCAATTAAGAAACTAAGATCTAAACATAGTTCCTTCCTCTGCACTGTATCCATGATATAGTTTAGCTTCATCTTAAGACCAAGCGCGCGATCTTCACTACTCAACTCCAGCCGAAGAAATTTACTTTTGCTAACTGGATTGACATCAGGTTTGTACGATGATCAAAATTGTGAAGTAAAAATTCATCTTTAAACTTCAATCCTAAACTACAAAAAGATATGCAGTCAGAAGAATGAAATAAAACTTAACTTATATACACTTACCAAATGAATTAATTACAAAAAGATTAATTGAAAACTAGTTCTAAACAAACTATTTACACATTACTAACAACTTTAATTAAGCATGTAGGAAATAATCAAATACATATTAGTTTACCTTTACCATAAGGTATACACTCCAAGTCTGTTTTAATAGTGTTCTGTATAAATTCTTAAAAGTTGGACACAAATACGCAATAGAGTACTAAATATAGAGAACACTCATCATCCATGGTAAATATAACACTAATCAGCAAAAGTGAAATCATTACACCTCAATTTGTTATAAAAAATAAATTATACAAAGCACTTCATCAAAGAAATATTTATACTGTTTTGTTAAAACACCATTTTGAATATGTAAATGTGAACTAAAATACCTTTGTTCCAATGGTAATTCATGTTTGAATAGCATTAACCAAAATGACTGATTGAGAGCTTCATTCATACTTATTTGATTCAGATTAGTTAAATACTCAAATAGTGTTTGATTATCCTTAATCAAAATGGACAAACTTAAGAAATCTTCTTAAGTTCTCATAAGTATTCATCAATTTAATGCTCACAACAGAAACCTGAATATAAACAACAATCACACATTTATAGACTATTGAGAAGCCATTTGAAAGACATATTAGATTAAACATTATTGTATCGAATTCAAACTCTTGAATTGGATAAACATTAAGGCAATATAATGGAAATCTAAGAAATATAGTGTAATACTTGGAGAGAAAACAAAAATCATATAGGAACGTCAGAAATCTGAAAACAATGGCCCTATAAAGAAACGCCCGAATGCCAGAATCCTAATTCCTAGATCAATGTCGGCAAAGTATAGCACTAATTACACTATCGATAAAGATGCATCAGTGACTCTAATTAAATTGCCTCTCAAGATCACATCAACCGAGATCGGATCAATCGTGGATTACTACATATAAGAAATTTAACAAAACCTAAAATCAATATAGGAACTTCTGAATGCATTGGCGTCAAGGTAGAACGCCGAAAGCCAGAATCTCAATTCCTAGATCGTTATCGGCAAACGTACAACGCTGTAAATACTATGAAATATTAGTGTTCCAGAGACTCTAATTTGTTGCCTTACAAGAAGAATTCAAACGGATTGAAAACAATAATCTGATGCAAGCAGATTGAGAAAACCAAAATAAAAGAGGTTGTAAAATTAAAGGCTCAGAGATATTAATTATGGATTAATCAAACAGCTCAACACTGAGTTTTCATAGTTTAATGGTATAACTTTAATCATCATAGCCTGTCCGAAAAATATGTAAAATGAAGAAGAAACGAATCTAAGGAAAAAAAATGAAGATATCGAAGAAAGAGAGAAGAAGTACAATCCGATCAAAACTTGTTTCTGCTCGATAACACTCTTACAATTTATACCGAAATTGTAAAACACACTTTAACCTTAGCACTTAGGCTTTCTTAGCACAATCTTATCACTTGTAGTAAATGCTCTTAGCGCTTGTTATCCCAATGTATGTCCCACATTTACTCTTCTTCAACTGCCCCTTTTTATAGGTGAAATATGCCAACGGTCATATTTCACTTCCTTGAATCTGATTGGCTGAGCAGAGGTGCAGTGATTCAGTGTTTCAGAGGTTCAGACCTGCGGTCGTTTCCTCAGACCTGGTATTCTGTCTCAGACCTGTCGGTCTGTTCTTCCGGTGTGTAAGACAAATCTGCCGGGTTTGTCTTTTACTTGATGTAGGCACTGTCTGTTGGACAGTTGTCTGTACTTGGAAGATCTTCTTTCTGGCTTATCCCGAAGTGGAAGGATCCGGTAGTACTGTTTTCTGCAGCCTACAGTCTTTCCTCAGACTTGCATGGATATAGAAGTATTTAGTCTGTTCCTTTGGTATCATTCTCAACAGATACCCGAATTGTCTTCTTGTACTGGTCGGTCGCTTGACTTAACCGAATGGCTTTTGGTATGAGTGATGTAACCGGACTTCTTCCGGTTATTCCTCTGCCTTGTGGAAGATCGGCTGTTTGATGATTCCGGTTTTAAGCTTTGGCCGATCCTTTCTTTGTGCGGTCATGTTCCAAATACTCTTGGTCGGTTTACTAGCTTGACCGGTTAGTTTTCTTTAGCCGGTTCCGGTTCGGTTCCTTGTTCCTGCATGGAAAGATTATTTAAGTTAGGTATGTTTGAACCGGTCTGATTTATCTAACAATTTCTCCCTTTTTGATTATTTTATTTAAAATTATCAAAACAAAGTAAGTTTGCAACCGTAGGCCGGTTGTTTTGTTTGGCCGGATTTTGAAACTGACTTAGGAGAATTTTTCTAAAAATTTTCAGAAAATTTTTGGAAGAGTCTTTATCTTTTATCTTATCAATTTCTCCCTTTTTGATTATTTTATTTAAAATTATCAAAACAAAGTAAAAATGCAAGAGATGGCCGGTTTCAAAAAAAATAACTTTATATATAGATAACCGAAAGAGACAAAATATATAAAAACACTAAGGCAAAGAAAGATAGTCCCTATTCAGAGTCCGAGAAGTCGTATATGCTCTTTTTCTTCTTCGGTTGCTGTCGACTGGTCGGTTCGGAAGGTCGTCGTTTTGTAGACCGGGACTGCAATTGTTCTTCGACTTGGTCGGCCTGCTGCGATGCACTCGTGATGACCGGTTCAGAGACCTCATTGAGCAGCTCGGCTATTTGAACTTTCTTAGGGGCCTCCTTCTTAGGAGCCTCCCTCTTCCGCTTTTTCGGCGCTGAGGCGGAGGCGGCCGTCTTCTTCTTCTTGTTTTCGGCGGCGTATTCTTCCAGCTTCTGTTTTTGCCTTTCCAACCGCTCTGCATCCTCCGCTGCTTGAGCGGCTGCTTTCTCTGTAAGTCCTGGGAAGATGGCCTCTGCCCTTTTAATCCGCGCGGCTTCCTCTTCCTCCTCGGTAAGCTGTGAAGAACGCGGTGCCTCTTTATCTTTGCCTGCTTCGGCATCCAGCGCATCCTGGACCCTTTTAGCCACTTGAGCATCAGCCGCTACAGCCGCGGCGTCCGCGTTCACCTTCACCCTTAGCAATTCGGCAACCTGTTTGGAAAGCGCCTTTAGTTCGGCCACGAGACCCACATTTGTTTTCTCGAGTTCGGAGACCCGTTGAAGTGTTGTATCAACCAGGTCATCACTCATTGATGTCAACCGTTGATCGGTTTCTCTTTCAAGCCGTTCGAAGTCTTTCTTCAAATCGGAGGTCAAGTCCTCCAGAATTGTCGTTCGCTGAACACATTTACTGCGCAGAACCGCCTCTTCCCGCATATCTTCGCCGATTTCTGAGAACCGTTCCTGATTTCTTTCCAGAAGACACCTTGTGGCGTCGGTGAACTTGAGGGCCGAGTCCAATATTCTTTGTTGTCTATCTTTGAATGGTTGAACCACTGTGTCATCGAACTCTTGGATACTGTCATCAATCCGTTCTGATGTGGATGCTTCAAGCTTTTTTGAAATCGGTCCTCAACCCATTCTTTAGTGAAATCTGAAGCGGGGACTTCCGGTTCTGGAGGAGGGGATTGCCCGGTGAGGTTGGGGTCGGCTCTTTCATCGGAATCTTTGGATGCCGCATTCTCCTGTGGAGGTGTTGGGCAGTGTTCCGGAAACGTATCAATCTGGGTAGGAGTATAGACTGGTATTTTCATCCGGCTGCATATGGCCTCTAGCCGTTCGATTTCTCGAGTAAGTTCCCCTTTGGACTTTTCAAGCCTTGCTAACACCCGCGGCGCTACGGTGTCTTCCTGTTCTATCTTTTCGAGTTCCTCCGTAATTTTCCGGATGCGTGTTGTTAGCTTCCGTAATTGGACCTTCGGTTTTAAGAGGCAGGTTCGGTATTGTACCTCTTGGAGTGTGTTGGAGTTTGTAAGGTTCATGAGCATGTCTTCTACCTCCTCCAATCTTTGGATGCACTCCTCGTCTATGTGGCCCGATATGATTTCTCTATACGGTGTGCCGTACCGGTGATCGTGCCATTCCATGTAGAGTTCTTCAATTGACTCGGCTCGCTTTTTGACGCCCTGAAGGAGTTTCCGAGATATCCTATCGGCCTCTGCTTCTTCGGCCTCCTCCTTCTCTTTGTCGCCGTCCTCATTACCGGCTTCTTTATCACCCTCTTCTCCACCCTCGGTTGTCTCAGGGTTGGTGTTTGGTTCGGCATCATTGGGGCTCTAGGCCGGATGATCGTCTTCATTGACCGTTCTATCATCCTCGGTCTTCTCCGTGTCGGTTTGCTCAGAGGCCCACTCCTCATCTTCTGTGTGTTGCGGTGGTTCTGTGAAAATTACCTGCTCTTTTCCTTTGCTTTCAGCCTTTGCTTTGGCTGGGGCAGCTTTCTTGGCGGCTTTCTTCTTTCAGCCACCTGTGGAATTGGGGGCCAGCTGCTTCCTTTCTAGAAATTGCCTTGATCTGATGATGCATCGTTCTGCGACAGCGACGCCGGGACCGATGTCGAGATTGAGGTGAAGGAAGATCTTACCTAGAGGAACGGCGTATCCCCACGACCGGTTTGAATCCGGTTCCACCATATCCATGAGGTTGCTGAACACCGCTTTTGCCCAGTTGACCTCTCTTCCCTCCATCAGACCGATCAACATCTTGATTTTGTCTTTGGTGAGGTTGCTGAAGTTTCCTCCCCTCGCCAGAATCGCCCTTGCGAAGATGTCACATACTGGGATATACTCCGGCTTCAACATTTGTTTGCTGCCGGATGCTTTGATCGGCTCTTTAGTTGCCGATAGAATCTTGCAAGCCGTCTCAAAGGTGTCCTGCTCTATTTCTGCCATTGCATCCTGGCCGGTTGTCGGAAGACGCAGGCTCTCTGCCACCAATGCCTCGGTGAGCTCTATTTCGGAACCGCATACAGTCGCGGTGATTTTGCTGTCGGAGATGGTTGCGGTTTTGAAGAATTCTTCGACCGCATCTTTGTAGATAATATGAGGACCGCCAAAGAAATATTCCAGACTGGTTTTGATTACCCGGTCAGTGACTTCCTTCGCCTCGGGCGTACCATTCAACCGGATTTCCTCGAAATCCACCTGAGATAGGAGTTTGAACAAGGCCGAATCACACCCCATATTAGAGATTTTGAGAGTGTGTGAGAGATAGCCGCTTCAGAGAGTTAGAAAGCTTAGAGAGAGAAAGCAGATTCGCGTGAGAATGAAATAAAATGACCGAAAGTCCCTTTTATAGATGCGGTTTGGAAGCCCAACCGTCCCATCAATAGTGGGCGGGAATTTTCCCTCCAATTTGAAAGAAGCGGCAAACGGTGGGCGCCAAACCATGGGCGGCAAACCAAAGGTTGGGCGGCAGCTTTGGGCGGGAGATTTCCCTCCAAAATTTTTGCTTATGCCATTGATGACGCATTTTTGAAACCGATTGATGGTACGGTTTCCAGGTCGAGCCGGTTATTTTGAGTGATCAGAGTGTTTGCAATTTATTTTGAGCAAATTTATGTGGCCGAATAAGAACGCGGCTTGAAGACGTTAATCGGTTACTTAGATAAATGTTAAAGGAATTAAGAAGACACGATCATTTAAACTGAAATGAGATTGAATTCAAGAGATATTGCAAAGAGAAAAACCGACAGAGAATTCGGTATTGAAATAGGCATACATAGATAACCGAAAGTACAGCCTATGAAAAAGTCATTCTAGAAATTCGGTCTATCGCCGAATCCTTGTCTAGGATGTTTGAGGAAGAGGTCGGTGTACCCGGTCCGAACTATGGCCGGTACCCAAGAATTAGCTTGCTGATATGCGGTGCATACCCGAGACCTCTCTTAGTCAACACCATATTCTTGAGGTTTTCCCATATGACCGTTGACCAGTTGATGGCCGATTCGCAAAGGATGTGGGTCATAATATTGTAGGTATTTCTAGAATACCGTTGATTCGGCGATTGACACAGAATTGAACGAGTCACGATTTCAAGGAGTAGTTGACCGTGACTAGCAAGCTGGGTTTTTGGCCCATAGTGTTCCACCGGAGAAGAGGTGGCCGATAGATATTGGGCGGTTTCAAATCCCGCAAGGTCCTGTATAGTCGGAAAGTCCGAAAATCCTTCAGAGGGTAGACCGAATAGGGAGGCAAATTCAGCCTCATCGATCCAGAGTGTATGGTCTCTGACGGTAGAGACGATATATTTCCCCCTGATGCAGGCGCTTCGAAAGAAGGCCTTGACATCGTCTAGGAGGATTGGACCGACTTCTTCAAGAAAAGGCTGAAGACCGGTTTCAGTGAGAGAGTGAAACATGAGCTTCTGATCATGATTTCCGTCCTTCTCTCCCATGCAGGAGTTGAAATCAATGCTTAGGAAGTTACCCAGAGTTCGGCTCGGCAGAGATGGGATTCAAAGGATTTCAGAAGTGTTCTAATGCTGTTGGATGTGGTAAATTGAGTAGAGAATAGCTCCTTATATAGGGTCGGTTTTGGAGGGAAAAATCTAAGCATTGATTGTCAGTTTTGTTTTATTAAGGAAAAGAATCTTTACCTTCTCAAGGCGCATGGGGAATCGGCAGATTGCGATGCCCGAGGTAGGTGTTAGTTGGGAAGTAACCAGGTTAGTTGGATATTAAATGTTCAGGTGGTTGGGAATTATCTCATTAATTAGGGATGCACTTAAACATAACCAAGATTAATTAGATGAGACCGAAAATAACATAGAACAATGCCGAAATGGCATGAATAACAATGAGGGGAAACATGAAATCAAACGAAACATAACCGAAGCTGAAGGGAACACAAATGAAGCTGAAACGATCAAACATGAGTAGGATAAAGATACACCCGATGCATGAAGCAAAACGACCGAGTGCAAGAGGGAGTGACTTAGTGTGCACGGGAAGGGGCTTCACGGGGGCGATTGAAGTTCCTCCTCCTCCAGGCTCTCTCAAACCGATCATAGAATGAGTCGGTTATCTCTCTGGTTAGCACCTGGGCGTGGTTCAAACCCTCGCCAGGACATGTTGGGACACCAAGTTCCACGAGAAGGCTGCTTATTTGGGGAATGAGACCGACCGACCGGATGCCGACCATCCAGATGAGGACGTCGAATAGCACCCGGGACCAGTTGACCGGCGTGCTGGTGACAATAGCCGCCATCATGTTGAAGGTCGCGGCGCAGTAGGTGTTGGTGACATCCCTTCCAAAGATGCCCCTACCTATCACATCGTTGAGGAGCTGATATTCAGCCCTCAAGTGTGACTTAGAGCCATGATCATCAACAGGCTCATCTGACCGGGCAAGTGAGAGGGAGACCTCAGCTTTAATGTCGACCGGTGGGTTGAGGTCTATGAGCCCTTTCTTGGGCAGACTGAAGCACCGAGCGAAGTCCTGCTCGGTGAAATCGAAGATAATACCCCCAACCTTGGATTGAATGTGGGTATCAAAGTGAGGGGTACCCCTGAATACTCTGGCATTATAGAAAAATTCCAGAATGGATTCAGGGTAGACAGTTTGCTTATCGTCCAGAAAATACTGAAGGCCAGTATCTTCCAGAGCCTTAATCATCCTATACACTTCATAGTGCTCGGTACTGGAGCAAGATTCAAAATCAACTTGAAGAATGTTTGGGAACTGAGACATGGTTGCCTTAGTGAGAGGATGTGTTTTGTCTTGTGAATGTTTTAGTGAATGTGTGTTTTCCTTAAGTACTAGTTTAGGGACTATTCTATTGTCCAGGTATTGAATGAGATAGTGTCTATTGACTGCAGGGTATAAGATATTGCATGAAATAGGCAGGTTTTTCAGACTAGGTTGTCGGTCATAGGCCTGGACTGTGAAAGATATCAAAGGATCTTCACGTCTTTTTAGGCGCGACCAGTTTTTCTTTGAGAGGGTAATGTTTCAGAATAGATATCCTTAAACCCTGATAATTATTCCTCTTCTGTTTGAAATCCAAATAATCTAGGATAGCCTTCTTCCGAACCGGTCAGGTATCAGTTGTTCATCCCGATGCGGTTATTTGGTGCATGCACCAAGTAGCCGGTCGGTTTACTCTATCTGATAAACTGGGCGGTTCTTCCACAGACACCCTGAAGATTCAAAGTTCAACAATTTAGGAAGAATTACCGGTTTTGTCTGTCTGAACCGGTTTCCCTTTAAGCATCCTTTGGAAGGATTTGGCTAATGTCGGTTAAGCCGAGAGTAAGTCTAAATTGAGAGAACTTAGCTTCCTGAAGCGGCTTTGTGAAGATATCGGCTACTTGTTGATCGGTCGATACGTATTCCAGCCGGATATGCTTCAGCGTGACATGCTCCCGGATGAAGTGATGCCTTATGTCGATATGCTTGGTTTTGGAGTGGAGAACCGGGTTTTAGGTGATTGCAATGGCACTTGTATTGTCACAGAAGATCGGGGACTCTTTGGCTATGACACCGAAGTCCTTCAGCTGTTGTTGGATCCAGAGGAGTTGAGAACAACAACTTCCGGCCGCCAAGTATTCAGCTTCCGCGGTTGATGTGGCCACCGATGTCTGTTTCTTGCTGTGCCATGACACCAGTCGGTCACCTAGGAATTGGCATGTACCGCTGGTACTCTTTCTGTCAATCTTACACCCTGCATAATCTGCGTCTGAGTAACTCGTTAGATTAAAGGACGAGTCCTTTGGGTACCATAGACCGACGTCAGGTGTGCCCTTTAGATACTTTAGTATCCTCTTTGCGGCTGTGTAGTGAGATTGTTTTGGATTTGCTTGGAATCTCCCACAAACACCAACTGCAAACAGGATGTCCGGTCTACTCGCTGTCAAGTATAGGAGGGATCCGATCATGCCCCGGTATGCAATCTGGTCTACCGATTGGCCCTCATCATCCCTGTCCAGTTTAATTGATGAGCTCATTGGAGTAGCCGCCGAGGAGTATGTGTCCATTCCGAACTTCTTTAGTAGCTCCTTGGTGTACTTAGGTTGACTTATGAAGGTTCCTTTCTTGAGTTGTTTAACCTGGAGACCTAGGAAGAAACTTAATTCTCCCATCATGCTCATTTCAAACTTGTCAGTCATCATTTTTGAAAACTTATCACATAGCTTAGGATCGGTGGAACCGAAAATAATATCATCTACATAAATTTGAACAAGTAGGATATGTTCCTTCTTTTGAAATTTGAATAGTGTTTTATCCACCGAACCGATGGTGAAATCATGTTGTAATAGAATGCGGTTAGTGTGTCATACCAGGCTCTAGGTGCTTGCTTTAGACCGTATAAAGCTTTATTTAGCCGGTATACATGGTTTGGAAATGCAGCGCTTTTGAAACCGGGTGGTTGTTCAACATACACCTCCTCACGTAGATCACCGTTCAGAAATGCACTTTTAACATCCATTTGAAAAACCTTAAAGTTTTTGAAAGCAGCAAAGGCTAGAAAAATCCTAATGGCTTCAATTCTAGCTACAGGGGCAAATGATTCTTCAAAATCAATGCCTTCTTCCTGTTTGTAGCCTTGAGCCACTAATCTGGCTTTGTTCCTCGTGACCAAACCGTCCTCATTGAGTTTGTTTCTGAATACCCATCTTGTTCCTATGACCGATTGATCTTTCGGTCTAGGAACTAGATACCAGACCTTACTACTCTCGAACTGGTTTAGCTCTTCTTGCATTCCCAAGATCCAATCCGGATCTGACAATACTTCATCTATTCTTTTCGGTTCAATTTGGGATATGAAAGCGGAATTAAAATATCCTTCCAGAAGTTGACCCCTAGTTCGAACAGGTTCTGAAGGGTCACCTATAATTTGCTCAGGAGGATGTTTACTGTTTCTTCTGAGATTCAGTTCAGGAGTGTCTACCAAATTACCGTCAACTTGATCAAGGCTAGACATGTCGGTAGGCTGAACATGATTGTCAGACCGACCGACTCCCTCGGATTGGACCGAAGTGTCAGCTTCCTGTTGTGGAACAGCTTGATCTGGCTGGGTTTCAATGTTACCCATTTGGTCATGGACAAACCGCCTGAAGACCGGAGTCTCATCTTCACTATCAGAATGAATATCGTTATTTTCCAATCTGTTGTGTAGATCAAAGCATGAAGCAGTATTGCTTTCAACCGATTCATCGAAAACAACGTGAATTGTTTCCTCCATGGTTGCAGTTCTATTATTATATACTCTATATGCTTTACTTACTGCTGAGTATCCAAGCATGATGCCGGTATCGGTTTTTGCATCAAAAACGGTGAGTTGGGTTTTACCATTTATATGTATATAACATTTACAACCGAAAATCCTGAGGTACTTAAGTTTAGGAACCCTGTTAAAATAAACCTCATACGGCGTTTTGTTGTGAAATCTGTTTATTAAAGAGCGGTTTTGTGTATAGCATGCAGTGTTGATAGCCTCAGCCCAAAATTTCTGAGCAATGCCGGAATCGGCTATGACCGTGCGGCTTCCTTGAGAGTCCGGTTTCTTCTCTCGGCCAGGCCATTTTTTTGAGGAGTCCTAGCACTGGACAACTCGTGTCTAATGCCGGATTCATCAAGATATGCAGTTAATGTACTATTGGTAAATTCGGTACCTCGATCACTTCGAATGCTATTAATGCGAGTTGATTTTTCATTTTGCAGTCGCTTAAGAAGTGTAATCAGGTTTGATACGGTTTCACGTTTAGATGGTAGGAATATTACCCATGTAAATCTAGAATAATCATCAATAACTACCATGGTGTAAAGCATACCTCCTAGGCTAATGACCTGAATCGGTCCAAATAAATCCATGTGAAGAAGATCTAAGCATCGGCTAGATTGGATGTTTCCTTTACTCTTAAAGGATGACCTAGTCTGTTTACCCATTTGACATGCTGAGCAAACCTTATCATGGTTAAATACTATATCAGGAATACCTTCAACTAGCTTTTTACCACGGATGTAGTTTAAAGTTTTCATGTTTAGA
Organism: Impatiens glandulifera; assembly: GCF_907164915.1. Lineage (NCBI taxonomy): Eukaryota > Viridiplantae > Streptophyta > Magnoliopsida > Ericales > Balsaminaceae > Impatiens > Impatiens glandulifera. Next base: position 15,131,307 of record NC_061862.1, on the reverse strand, counting down.
TGGTTTAGTCTCTTGTGCCACAGCCAGGTTTGATCGATCTTAGCTATCATGCATATAGGATATTCTATTCTAGTTTTCCAGTCTACCTTATAAATGTTACCTATCCTATTTCCGGTTAGTAGTACGATACCTTGAGAGTTCTTAACTAAGCATGCATGTTTGAGGAATTCTACCGTGTATCCAGCATCACACATCTGACTAATGCTAAGTAGGTTAAAACGTAGGTTTTCAACTAAAAGTACATTATCAATAGTTAGGTTACCATGGACAATCTTACCCTTGCCCACAGTTTTACCTTTTGAGTTGTCACCGAAGGTGATTAGAGCACCGGTTGCTGTTCTGATATCGGTTAACAAATTGCTGTTTCCGGTCATGTGCCTGGAACAGCCGCTGTCCAAGAACCATTCAGAGTTTCCTAGCCGTTTCTTTGGATCCTGCAAAATGTATATATTTACAACTATTTGGTACCCACATTTACTTGGGTCCACATGCGATTAGTCCCTTAGGTATCCAAACCTTGATAAATCGGACGGTTTTCTTTGCTAGTGTTTTAACTGTCCTTTTGGCACTCGGTTTCGTGTATCTAGGTTTTCCTACAGAGGTCTTAAAGGGTGATGGTCTTTGATTCGGTGATCTATAGTTTGACCTACGTGGTTCAGGAAAGGCTTTCTTATGTTTGAGGATTTCGGCTTTTCTTTTCACAGGGTCAAGCCATGATCTGGTTGGACCAACATAGTCGTATTTTAGCTTTTCTTCCCTATAGTATGCGGTCTCCTCTTCTTCAGCGGTCCAAGAGCTCTTAAGAAATTTTATAAAGGGAAGGTTTCCTCTTGTAAGCCTTGCTTTCTCTATGGGTTTTCGATCTTTGGAGCTATTTTCGTATCCTAGGCCAAACTTGCAACGAGGATGTCTGTAGTGTCTATTCATGTTCTTTACTATATCACTAGATCTCTTATACGCGGCCATCTTATATTGAAGTCGAGCATTTTCTTCCTCGGTTAGTTCTCTAGTCGGTTCACTAGGTTGTTCGGTCTTAGGATCTAATTCGGTTTCTAAAGTGTGGGTATCATCAGGTTGTACGACCTCCGGTTCGGTTATGATGAGTACCTCTGGTTCTGTCGGAATGGGTACTGTGGGATCGGTTCTAATGTTGAGGTGCTTAGGTAGCATGGTTAGTAGGTTCTTATATTCTTCTACCATGTCATTTAATGCATTATATAACTCATCTTTAGTGAATTCCTCACAAGGAGAGTCAAATACCTGTTCTTCATTTGCCATGAGACACGTAAGTTCATCATCACTGTCACTGTGAGCCCATAGACTTCCTCCATCGTCGGCTATCAGTGCTTTCGGTACCTCACTTCCTTCACCGGTTTGTTGATAATTGTTTCTGTCATTTTGATAGTCCGGTTTCTGGGTATCCCTCCTTGGTTTCCTGCATTCCCACTTAAAATGTCCCAAACAGTTACAGTTGTAGCATCTTACATTGGATTTGTCACCATAGTAGTTGTTCGTTGGTTGGCTTCTTTTCATGAACCTCCCAAATTTCTGTGCAAGCATTGCCATGGCATCCTCAGTGAACTGTTCGGCGGTTCTGATCGGTACGGGTGCAGGAGCCGGTGCTGGTGCAGGTGTAGGAGCAGGTGCAGCCGGTTCTGTAGATGTGATCAGTGCTCTGGTTGATGTTGAAGCCGAGACTTCCTCTTCGGTTCTAGATCTCATTTCGAACTCATATGCCTTGAGATCTTCGAATACATCGTATAGTTTCATCTTACGTAGGCTCTTTGACTCCCTCATTACCATTGTTTTTATGTCCCAAGCACTTGGAAGAGATCTCAAAGCCTTCATAACTACCTCTTTGTTCTCATACTTCTTGCCTAGAGTTGCTAGTTCATCTAACACACCAGTGAACCGGTCACTGTATTCCTTCATAGTTTCTCCTGGTTTCATTTTGATGCTTTCAAACTTCTGTGTGTCCACCATTATTTTGTTCTCCCTTGTTCTTTCATTTCCTTCAAAGATCTGAATAACCGTGTTCCATGTCTCCTTCGCGGTTTTGCAGTCTCTGATCTTGCAGTATGTGTTTCTGTCCACGCTGTTGGAGATCCGATTTCTTGCATGGTTGTCCAGATTGTTTCTTCTCCTATCTTCAGCCGTCCATTCCTTTCTGTCCTTATCAATGAATATCGGTCCTTCGGTCAGAATGGACTCCATTTCATCATCCAAGGTGACTAGGTGCAGGTGCATGCGTGCCTTCCAGTTGGCAAAGTCATCACCTTCTAGCATTGGAGGCCTATCTTGATACATGCTTGCTTGAGTATTGAAACTAACTGCTCTGATACCAATTGTTAGGATCTAGATCGCCGCTGGAGGACCGGGGGTTGGACCGGTTAGCGGTTCTCACTCGAAGGGTGGTGGTTAATCCGGTTAGAGATTAACACCGGGGTTTCAATACTACACAACCTGTCACAAACCCTTGAACTAGGTTCAAGCGCGGAAGAGGTTTGCTTTCAGGTTGAAGCAGCACACTTGTTTGATAAACAAGGCCGGTTTTGGATGATGGAGATTTGAAGAATGGTGGGTCGGTTTCGGTAATCTGGAAATTCGGTATGGTTAGTATAGAGTCGGTTTAGAGCGGTCTAGTTAAGTTAATCGGTTAGACAATGAAGCCGGCAGAAAGTAAATAGCAAGACAAATTTTATGGATGTTCGGAGATAAAAACTCCTACGTTACCCCTTCCTCTCGAAACCGCGAGAAGGATATTCACTAAGGAATACAAGTACAATCCGATCGAGACTTGTTTCTGCTCGATAACACTCTTACAATTTATACCGAAATTGTAAAACACACTTTAACCTTAGCACTTAGCTTTCTTAGCACAATCTTATCACTTGTAGTAAATGCTCTTAGCGCTTGTTATCCCAATGTATGTCCCACATTTACTCTTCTTCAACTGCCCTTTTTTATAGGTGAAATATGCCAACGGTCATATTTCACTTCCTTGAATCTGATTGGCTGAGCAGAGGTGCAGTGATTCAGTGTTTCAGAGGTTCAGACCTGCGGTCGTTTCCTCAGACCTGATGGTCAACCTCAGACCTGTTATTCTATCTCAGACCTGTCGGTCTGTTCTTCCGGTGTGTAAGACAAACCTGCCGGGTTTGTCTTTTACTTGATGTAGGCACTGTCTGTTGGACAGTTGTCTGTACTTGAAAGATCTTCTTTCTGGCTTATCCCGAAGTGGAAGGATCCGGTAGTACTGTTTTCTGCAGCCTACAGTCTTTCCTCAGACTTGCATGGATATGGAAGTATTCAGTCTGTTCCTTTGGTATCATTCTCAACAGATACCCGAATTGTCTTCTTGTAATGGTCGGTCGCTTGACTTAACCGAATGGCTTTTGGTATGAGTGATGTAACCGGACTTCTTCCGGTTATTCCTCTGCCTTGTGGAAGATCGGCTGTTTGATGATTCCGGTTTTAAGCTTTGGCCGATCCTTTCTTTGTGCGGTCATGTTCCAAATACTCTTGGTCGGTTTACTAGCTTGACCGGTTAGTTTTCTTTAGCCGGTTCCGGTTCGGTTCCTTGTTCCTGCATGGAAAGTTTATTTAAGTTAGGTATGTTTGAACCGGTCTGATTTATCTAACAAAAACTCTAAAAGATTTTCTAATTTTTTTTATTAAAAATCAGTTTGATAAATATGTTAAAACAATTCGAACAGACAATGTGAGTGAATTCATAAGTGTTAAATGTCAAAATTTGTTTCAATATTTTGACATTATACATCAAAAGACTAGTGTATATACTCCACCAGAATGGTTTAGGGGAGCGTAAACACAAACATTTGTTTCAAATTGCTCGAACTTTGATGTTTGAATCTAAACTGACATCTAAATTATGGCCACTCTCAATTCTTTTGGCCACAACTACTATAAACATATTGCTCACTTTGATTATTAAGTGGAAAACACCATTTTACATGTTAAATGTGTTGGTAATCTTATCTCATAAAAATTACACGTAAATAATATATGAAAATAATACAATGATAATAAAACAGATACAACAAATTATTTAAGAGATGAAGAAAAATCTTCTCGTTTGCTCCGAGTCCCGTGGAATCACAGTTCCCTTAAAATAGTTTCACCGTCTCCCGTTTGTGCTGGAGAGTTTTGTCGGTGGCTACTTCCCAGGGTACAATGGAACCTGAAATGATTTAGCACAGAAAAACCACTACAATAGCGAACTAGACAAAAGTACCTAAATCACAATCACCGGGTTTTGCACAAAAATGGTCGAGTCAAGAAACTCGAAGAACACTCACAAGAATACTCACAAGAATACTCACAAGAACAAGGAAAAACTTTAGAATTCTAGAGTGAGAAGTGATAAGATAATGTGTGGAGAGGAATACAATGTGAAGGGATATTTATAGTTGAAAATTAAACTCATAATCAATTCTTTAATCCAACGGTCACTAATCCATCATCCATTCATCCAACGGTTATCGTTGCTTGCCTTTTCATCATCTTTGCAAGTTACATCCTACAATAAATATTTTGTAGATACAATAACAATTAACACCATTTGTTAATTGCCTCATTCAAGACATTTATGTTAATTGTAACAATTAACAAATTTAATTCACAATGAATTTGATGTGAATTTCATTTGGATGAAATTTCACCTTAATTCACATTTGAATTTCATGTGAATTTCATTTGGACTAATTTCACTTTAATTCAAATTTGAATTTCATGTGAATTTCATTTAGATTAATTTCACTTTAATTCACATTTGAATTTCATGTGAATTTCATATGGATTAATTTCACACTTAATTCACATTTGAATTTGGTGTGAATTTCATTAGCCAAAATATCATTTCCATTTAATTAATGGAATTAGTTTAATTCCAACAATCCCCCATATTAATGGAAATTGAAAGATTAACCCGGTGAAAGGTTCAACAGTTGACTTCTACATAGGATAGGTAGGTGTAATTCTTTGAACCTTCCCTTATGAAAGTATATAACTTTACTAGCCGATTAGTAGACTCAATGTCCTTGAACTATTCTGTCTTTTATGTAAACGATTATACACTTTCACATAGAATTCTTCCTAATACATGTCAGTTCTCATAATTGTGTTCCTTTTGGCCATGAACACTCGTCTGGTTCAGTGAGAGTGTCTAGAATTGAGCCGTGCAATTCTTTCGAAGCGGCCTCACTTCTCTCTCACATAGGTGATTTCTTTGTTCACAAAGAATCATTAAAAGCCTGTGTGCTTATCCTTTCCTGAAATGCTATTTTATCGTAGAATTTTTTACCCATAGCAATCTACCAAGTTTAGTACAATTAGGTTGTCCTATTGAACCTAGTTCTTGGGATCTCCAGTCATCATAGGTTGGATTTCCCTTCATACTAACTTATTATAGGCTTAAGTCCCATTCTTTGTGAGGACTTTAACACCAACTCTCTATTTAACCCTTTGGTTAGCGGATCCGCAATATTATCTTTTGATTTTACGTAATCAATTGAGATAATTCCAGTAGAGAGTAATTGTCTAATGGTATTATGTCTATGACGTATATGTCTAGACTTACAATTATACATATGACTCTTAGCTCGTCCGATCGCAGATTGACTATCACAATGAATATAAATTGTTGGTACGGGCTTAGACCATATTGGAATATCTTCTAAGAATAGACGTAGCCATTCAACTTCTTCACCACATTTGTCAAGAGCTATAAATTCAGATTCCATCGTGGATCTAGCAATAAAAGTTTGTTTAGAAGATTTCCAAGATATAGCTGCACCTTCAAGTGTAAATACATATCCACTTGTTGACTTAGAGTCTTTCATATCTGAAATCCAATTAGCATCAGTGTACCCTTCGATAACAGCAGGATGTCTCGTGTAGTGTATACCATAATTACAAGTATTTCTTAAATACCTAAGTAATCGTACAATGGCTTTCCAATGATAATTACCCGGATTACTCGTGTATCTACTTAGTTTGCTTACTGTATAGGCTATATCTGGTCTTGTACAACTAATTAAGTACATTAGACTCCCAATTATTCGAGAATATTCTAATTGAGAAACACTATCTCCGCGATTTTTAGATAGATGTTGACTCGTATCTATCGGAGTCTTAGCCAATGTAGAATCATCCTTGTTAAATTTTTTAAGGATCTTATCCACATAATGTGATTGACTTAGAATTATCCCTTCCGATGTTCTAATCACTTTGATTCCAAGAATCATATCAGCCAATCCCATATCTTTCATGTCAAATTTTGAATTTAACATATCTTTAGTGGATTTAACCATTTTATCATTACTTCCAATGATAAGTATGTCATCTACATAAAGACATAAAATGACGTAACCATTTGTTGTGTCTTTAATATAAATACATTTATCACATTCATTGATCTTAAATCCATTTGAGATCATAACATGTTCAAATTTCTCATGCCATTGTTTTGGAGCTTGTTTTAAGTCATACAATGACTTAACCAATTTACAAACTTTATTTTCTTGCCCTTGAGAAGAAAACCCTTGAGGTTGATCAATGTAAATTTCTTCTTCCAAGTCTCCATTTAAGAAAGTTGTTTTTACGTTCATTTGATGAACTTCTAGATTGCGCAAAGAAGCAATCGCAAGAATCAATCGAATAGAAGTTATTCTCGTAACTAGAGAATATGTATCAAAATAATCAAGACCTTCTCGTTGGCGATATCCTTTTACCACCAGTCTTGCCTTATATTTATCAATTGATCTATCATCTTTCATTTTCCTTTTGAAAATCCATCGGCAACCTAGTGGTTTATTTCCCGGAGGCAGATCCACTAGTTTCCATGTATGGTTTTGTAAGATAGATTCTATCTCACTATTAATTGCCTCTTTCCATTGAGGCCCTTCAGACGAGTTAATTGCCTCATTATACGTTTGAGGGTTCACTTTCCATTATGAAAGTAATAAAATCTGGACAAAATGATTTTTCGGTTCTAGTTCGTTTACTTCGTCTTAGTTCAACCTCAACTTCATTCTCCTTTTCTTCTTCATCTAGTTCAAGAAATATTTTTGGAGAACATTGTTCTTCATTAGACTTATATGGAAGTACATGTTCAAAGAACGATACATTTCTTGATTCTATTATTATATTGTTATGGATATCCGGAATGTCCAATTTAAACACAAAAAAACGATAAGCACTACTGTTATGTGCATATCCAATAAATATATAATCAACAGTTTTTGGTCTAACTTTCACCTTTTTAGGTAATGGTACGGCTACCTTAGCTAGACACCCCCACATTCGTAAGTATTCATATGATGGTTTTCTTTCATGCCATAATTCATATGGACTCTTATCTAGCTTCTTTCGTGGAATCTTATTTAAAAGGTAATTAGCTGTCAAAATAGCTTATCCCCACATGTTCTGTGGTAGACCAGAACTTAATAGAAGTGAATTCATCATTTCTTTTAATGTTCTATTTTTCCTCTCAGTCGTACCGTTTTGTTGAGGAGAATAAGGTGCTGTCGTCTCATGGATTATACCATGTTGAGAACATAACTCTGCAAAAGGTGATTCATATTCACCTCCTTTATCACTTCTTAACACCTTGATCTTTTTACCAAGTTGGTTTTCAACCTCATTTTATAGAGAGTAAATTTCTCTATGACTTCATCTTTACTTTTAAGAATATACACATAACAATATTTTGTGTTATCATTAATAAAAGTAATGAAGTATTTTCCTCCACCACGTGTTGGTGTTCCTTTTAAATCACACACATCTGTATGAATTAAATCAAGCGGTCTATTACTTCTTTCAACGTTTCGAAAGGATGATCTCGTCAATTTCTCTTCAACACAAATTTCACACTTGTGTTTCTTATTAATTTCGAATGTAGGTATACTCTTTAGTTTTATTAATCGATGCATCGAATCATAATTAATATGACCTAGTCTACCATGCCATAAAATGGAAGACTCCAACAAATAAATAGAAGAGTTATTCTTTTCATTCATACTTGGCTTAACTGCCATTACATTGAGTTTAAAAAGCCATCAGTAGCATAATCTCTACCTATAAACATTCCACCTTTGGATAAAATAATTTTATCCGACTCAATCACAATTCTAAAACCATTCTTATTTTGAAGAGATCCGGATATCAAATTTTTCCGAATCTCCGGAGCATACAACACATTAGTTAAAGTTAAATCTTTTCCTGAAGACAACCTTAACACCACTTTTCCTTCACCTTGTATGTCAGAAGTTGCAGAATTCCCCATGAACAACTTTTCACCATTCTTCACTTCTTCGAGGATTGAAAATACTTCTTTATTGAAGCAAACATGTGTTGTAGCTCATGTGTCAACCCACAACTCTCGTGGATTAGACTTCACCAAGTTAATCTCAGATATCATCGCACATAGATCCATATCCGATAATCCTTGAGTCAAGTTAGCCTCTCGAACTCTTCTCGACTTCTTGCAATCGGAATATCTATGGCCCATGCCATTGCATTTGAAACACTTGCCCGTGAACTTCTTAGAAATTCCTCCTTTAGGATTAAGGTTCCGTTTTTTTACAAAAGAATTTTGTTTCTTCTTGTCTTTACCATGCTCAACCACATTTTCTTTAGCCACATGTTGATTAAAGTATTTCTTTGAGGCGCTTTTATTTTTCTCTTCAATGCGTAGACGAATCACCAATTCTTCTACGTTCATCTCATTTTGCTTGTGCTTAAGGTAGTTCTTGAAATCGTTCCAAGACGGTGGCAACTTCTCAATAATAGAAGCCACTTTGAAAGTTTCTCCTGAATTCATGCCCTCAACATGAATTTCGTGCAAAATAACTTGGATCTCTTGAACATGTTTAATGACCGGTCTTGAATCTACCATTTTGTAGTCCAAAAATCGACCGACCATAAAAATTTTTGCACACGCATCTTCTATTTTGTACTTACGTTCAAGAGATTGTCATAGTTCTTTGGTCGTATTCTTTTCACTATACACATTGTACAATGAATCTGATAAGCCATTCAGCATGTAATTTCTACATAAGAAATCTGAATGGTGCCAAGCATCAATGGCCGGAGCCGCTTGCACATCAACTTTCGAATGCACGTTTGCATCCTACGATGAAGCCATGTTTGGCTCATCGATTTTGAGAGTGGGAGGATCCTCCGTGAGGAATCGCGCAAGACTTAGGGTCGTGAGGTAGAAGAACATCTTCTGTTGCCATCTCTTAAAGTTTGAGCCATCAAACTTTTCTGGCTTATCTAGATGGTTAGCTGGAACTGACATCCTCATGTTAGAAGTAGGTGTTTCGGTAGTCATTTTGAAACAAAACCAGAAACGTGTAAGAATCTGAGATAAGTAATATTTAAGACTGTTTTAAGATTGTTGGTAATCTTATCTCATAAAAATTACACGTAAATAATATATGAAAATAATACAATGATAATAAAACAGATACAACAGATTAGTTAAGAGATGAAGAAAAATCTTCTCGTTTGCTCCGAGTCCTGTGGAATCACAGTTCCCTTAAAACAGTTCACTACTTCCGTTTGTGCTGGAGAGTTTTATCGGTGGCTACTTCCCAGGGTACAACGAAACCTACAATGATTTAGCACAGAAAAACCACTACAACAGCGAACTAGACAAAAGTACCTGAATCACAAACACCGGGTTTTGCACAAAAATGGTCGAGTCAAGAAACTCGAAGAACACTCACAAGAACACTCACAAGAATACTCACAAGAACAAGGAAAGACTTTAGAATTCTAGAGTGAGAAGTGATAAGATAATGTGTGGAGAGGAATACAATGTGAAGGGATATTTATAGTTGAAAATTAAACTTATAATCAATTCTTTAATCCAACGGTCACTAATCCATCATCCATTCATCCAACGGTTATCGTTGTTTGCCTTTTCATCATCTTTGCAAGTTACATCCTACAATAAATATTTTGTAGATACAATAACAATTAACACCATTTGTTAATTGCCTCATTCAAGACCTTTATATTAATTGTAACAATTAACAAATTTAATTCACAATGAATTTGATGTGAATTTCATTTGGATGAAATTTCACATAATTCACATTTGAATTTCATGTGAATTTTATTTGGATTAATTTCACTTTAATTCACATTTGAATTTCATGTGAATTTCATTTGGATTAATTTCACTTTAACTCACATTTGAATTTCATGTGAATTTCATATGGATTAATTTCACACTTAATTCACATTTGAATTTGGTGTGAATTTCATTAGCCCAAATATCATTTCCATTTAATTAATGGAATTAGTTTAGTTCCAACAAAATGAACATGAATTAAATTATTCAAGTATTCGAGTTTTTGTTTGTTTATGCTATGTTGTGAATTCTCACATACATAAGTCTAAATTTTATTCGAGAGCCTCAAAATGCATATTTTTACGATATAATGATGGACAAAAGGGATATAAAACATATGATCTTGATTCTGGAAAATAATTATTAGTAGAGATTTTATTTTCCATGAACATATGTGTTTTCTTTCCTCACATTAGTGTGTAAAATAGAGGACAATTCTTTGCCTCCAGTCTTATACATTGATGATGATTCCAATTTCTACGATTATGCTTCTACTGAAGTTGATATTAATGTTGTTGATAAAAATATTTCTATGATCATGCTTCCTCACATTAGTGTGTGATACAGAGGACAATTTTTTGCTCCCGTTCTTATACATTAATGATTCCAAATTTTATGATCTTGTTTCTACTGAAGTTGATATTAATGTTGTTGATGAAAATCTTGATAAAAAATATTTCATCAAATAATTCTAATCCTTTTTGTTGAAAGTCGACATTCACCATTTACAAATAGTGTGTATCCAATTAATTCCTTGATCATTCTTAATCTAAGTCAAATATTTCTATTGACATGAATGACTATGATTCAAACATAAATTTATATGAATGCATGATTATCAAGTTTATATGAAAAACTATGACTCAAAAGTTAAACTTGCTTATATATCAAAAACTAAAAAAATAGTAAACCATTATGAACCTACTGTTTTTACTTCATACCATACACCACAAATCTATACATACCACACTTCTTCATGTTTAAATTACTCGTATATGTGTTTTTGGAAAATATTTCTATTTTATAGGAACCAAACTCATATGATCAATCCAATAAAAACAAGGAACAAGTTGATGCAATAGAAATAAAGTTAAATGCTCTAAAAAGAAACCAAATATGGGTATTGATTGAATTACCAGAAGGTAAAAATACTATTGGATCAGATCTAAGTGGGTCTATAAGTTATGCTGATGGAACAATTAACAATCATAAGGTAAGGTTAGTGATTAAAGGTTTTTTTTTTTTGCAAAAAGGGTGTTGATTATAATGAATTTTTTTCCCTATTATTAAACCTACTATACTTTATACTTTGTATGTTGTTAACATTAATTGCTGCAAAAAATTAGTATTTACACCAAGTTGACATTAATAATGTTTATCTACATGGGTATTTGGAAAAAGAAGTTTATATGGCCCCTTTTAGACATAATATATATTCTCCTTAACAAGGTATATAAGCTATTTGAAAAGTTTATATGGCCTTAAACAAGCATCTAGACAGTAAGACCAAGAATTTAGTGGAAATTTTTTGAATTTGGTTTATTCAATCTCAAATTGATAATTTTCTATTTATTAAGAAAAAAAATTTGATTCTTTTATGATATTATTGATATATGCAAATGGTGCAATATTGTTTGATCAGATATGAAATCCATATAGTCATTGAAAGATTATTTACATAAGTTGTTCACAATTAAATATTTGAAAGAAGCCAAATATTTTTGGGATTAAAAATTGAACAAAATCAGTAAAGGAATTTATGTTAATCTAAGTAAATATGCTCTAGATATAGTCAAAGTTGTTGGTTTATTGGTAGTTAAACCTACTAAGGCACCTATGATTAAGGGTCTTAAACTTTGTATAACTGATGGAGTTGTTATAATCTAGAAAAGTATATAAGACTGATTGAACGTTTATTATATCTTGATTTTACTCGACCATTGTTTAAAATCTACGTCAGTTTGTGCATTGATAATTTGATACCTCACTGGTAAACTGCTTTAGATTGGTGAAATACATTAAGGGTACTCTTTTTTATGGATTGTTTTATGAGGTACATAATTCACTTAAAATGTAGTATTATTGTGATGCTGATTGGGCTTCTTGTGTTGATACAAGGAAGTCATTTACTTTCTGTTTTTTTAGGAGATTCATTAATCTCATGGAAATTAAGAAGAAATCTATTGTTTCAAGCTCATCAGTTGAGGCAGAGTATCGAAGTATGCCTGCTAGCTCTAGTTTGTGAATTACAATGGGTGACTTATATTCTTGTTGATTTATATTTTTACTTGGTTAGAAACACTTGGAGATTGACAATGGGTGAATTATAGTTTGTGAAACACTTGGAGATTGACTGTCACTGGGTTAGAAACAAATTTAAGGAGGGATTCGTCATTCCAAAATATGTTCATACAACTTGTCAACTGACAAATATTTTTACAAAAGCCCTTGACTACATGAATTTTCAATTTCTCTTTTCCAAGTTGGGCTTGCTGGATGTGCATCAAGTTATACCTTATGGTAGACTAATATTTATATGATTATTTTCTACATGTTGTTATTGACAACTTATGTTGTTAGTGATGTGTAAATAGTTTATTTAGAAATAGTTTTCTATTATTTCTTTTGTAACTAATTCATTTGATAAGTGTATATAATAAGGTTCATTACTTAATAAACTAAGTTTAGTTTTTATATTTTCTTCTTACTACATATCTATATTTATTAACATAATTTCTAGAAATACACCAAAGGTTTATATGACATTTTCTGAATGACGTTGACCTCCATCCTTGTGATAATTTTCAAATAACGGGTTGTGTTGTGGATATGTTTGAAGAGTTTCACTACATAAAGAAGATATATTTTGTGATTGTCTATTATAAAAAAAAAAAAAAAAAAGATACTTGAGTTCCTTGTTTATGACAATGTAAGCTTCAACATTTATATGGGACATGACATGATTTGATATCTCAATTGTTCATGTTTCTGATTTTAAATTTACTTTATTTCAATTATTATGTTTATTTACACGATAAAAATTTAATATTATGAATTGAAATTTTATTTTGATTTTATAATATTCAATTATATTTTTTCTTTTTATCCATTAATGTCCAATTAGATTTAGCTAACAATAATCTTCATAGTGTTTACAATGTTGTATGTTGCCGATATCGATATAGGAACTTAGATTATGTCTTTCGACGGTTTTTACCTTGACGCCAATGCATTCAGAAGTTCCTATATTCATAGTTATATACTAAAGTTATACCATCAAACTATGAAAACTCAATGTTGAGTTCTTTGATTAATCCATAATAATATCTCTAATACTTTAAGTTTTGCAATATCTCTTATTTCGTTTTCTCAATCTGTCTTCAACATCTTTGTTTTCAATTTGTTTTATGTCTTCTTATAAGGCAACAAGTTAGAGTCTCTAAAGCTTATAAGGCAACAAGTTAAAGTCTCTAAAGCACTAATATTTCATAATGTTTAATTACAACATTGTACGTTGCCTATAATGATCTAAGTTTGATGTTTTCTACCTTGATGCCAGTGCATTCATTCAGAAGGTCCTATATTAATTTTTGTCTTTTTGTTAAATTTAATTATTATATTGTAGTAATTCACTATTGATGAAAATTTATAAATATTAAAATGAAATTGATGATGCATGTGGGTGTGATCGATGACACATGTGAGTTCCTACGTAATGCGTGTGTGAATTTGTGGTCGATGGGAAAGGCCAAAAGTAAGTGTAAGATGCCATATGTGAGTCCTTACATAAATGCATGTATAAATTTGTGGTTGATAGAGAAATAATGGTAATATGACATATGTGAGTCCCTACGTAAATGTTTGTGTGAATTTGTGATTGATGAGGAAGGTCAAAAGTAAGGGTAATATATGTACAAATTGCTTTAAGAAAGGTCTGTAATGAGAAATCAATTAGAGCATTTTATGAGACAAAATGAATCGGGTTAAAGAATTCGTCAACCCATAAATCATACAAACCGAGTTATGAAATAATATGAAGAGTCACCAACTAAAAAATTAAATTAATGGAGATGAGAACACTTTCAAGATTATTAGTCAACATATTTATTAAATTGATTTTAAAATAATTTTGGTTAAAATATATATTTTTTATTTTCTCTCCATATTTATTATATGCATCATTATTTTAACTCATTTTTTTAATTTAATATAATTATATATTGTAACCCCAGAAAATCATTGTCTCAGAAAAACTCGAGGTTCGAGAAATTTCAACCTCGATTTGTGTCATAATTTTTTTTAAATAAAACTTTATCTTAAAATATATTAAATAAGTTCCAATAACTTGAAATTAATTATAAAAATAATTAATTGTGCTCAATTTTAAATAATCTTTAGGTTTGAAATATCAAATTAAAATTTAATATTTAGAAATCTATCTTTAGATTAATTAAAAATAATTAATTTAAAAGATTATTTATTTAAAATAGAGTCACCAATTGATTGAAAAAAAGAAATAAAAGGTGTACGTGTATAAACATATTTTTCACCAGAGTTTCGTTTAGTTCGAAGTTTGGTGACACTCGGGAAAGACTTTCGCGCTTCATCCTCCGCACCCGTTTTAAAACGGTTTCTACTTTATAAAATCTTGGCTTTTAAAAATTGGTTGTATAACGTTTTATTTTAACCAATTATTCTTCCGGTCCTAGAAATGCCTATGTTTTTGTGTATTTAAAATTTGTAAAAACAATATTTAAATGCTAATACATGTTGTTGATGGTGATGGCTAGAGAGGAATATACTTGAAGAATATCAAATTAAAAGGCATTAGGGTTTAAAGATAAATCTCAAACGAGCCCTTATTAATATTTTGTGTGTGGAAATATTCAAAATATATTTTGAAATTATTTTCTATTTTTTTTGGCATTTTTAGAAAATGGTTTGAGGTTCCAAAATTACAAAAATAATTTCGGAAAATGAAAAGTGCAACCAAACAATCCCTAAGACCGGTGTCCTCGGTCATGGGTGCATTTTCATCGGTTGGGGGTTAAGACCCACGGTCCTGGGTTAGAGATCTTCGCTCGAGGTTTGAAGATCCTAAGTTGGGATGCTGAAGTCCCTCGGTCGGGTGTGGAAACTACCGTCCTGGGTTAGCATGGGGCTAACTTCATCGGTCCAAGGTTTGGGACTTCTCGGTCGAATGTGAGACTCCTTAGTCCCATGTTCGAATTCTCGGTCGGACACTTCTATATTGGTTGAAAAATATTGGTCGGACCTATCGGTCTTAGTTGAAAAACCTCGTTCAAATATCTCGGTCCTAGCTAAAAAATTTCGGTCGGACATGTCGGTCTTGGTCGGACTTGTCGGTCCTCAAGAACATCAAAACTGCAGGTTTTGCAGTTTTGATTAAGACCATGATCCTTTGATCCAAGGGCTTGGGTAGCTTCACAAACCTCCCAAGAACATCATTCCAATGTACTATTCAACCTATGTGATGTTGAATTTGTTCAAAGCAGTTTAAAACAAAAAATTGGGTTTTTGGATTTTAGATTTTAATGAAGTGTAAGAAATTTGTCAATAGTTTCCTTATACTTTATATGATTGATTGGTACAAAAACATGAACATTGACGATTCATTTGGACCAATTCAAGAACTTAAAATTTTTATTTATTTTAAAAATTTTGATTTTGATAAAAAAATGATCGGGACAGATCAAACATGATCATAATATGTTCCCAACATTATTAGAAACATGTTGGGAGGCTCTCTGGGCTATTATTCTTGAAGATTAGTTCAAGAACATAAAACCCGACTAATCATTTAGAAATCTCACAAATGATTCTTAGATTATTTTCCAATCAAGAAATCCAACAACTAGGTAATATACAACCTTATGAAAACTAAAATATAAAATTTCAATTTAAAAAATAATATATTATAAAATTCAAATAATATTTTATAATTGACGAATAATTAAAAAAAACATATCAAAATATATTTAATATATGGCTAATTAAAAAGACTGAAATAAAGAAATACAAAATGTTTGTTAAAAATAAAAATTGTAAATAATATAATTAAAATATTTAAATTAAAATATACTTAATTAAATAGGTTAAGTTTTAAATTTATTGATAAGTGTATTTGAAACTTATTTATTTTTATAAAAAAATAAATTAAGATATTTGAAGGAATAATTTTTTTATTACCACATTTTTTAATTTAGTTATATATATAAATATATTAATTTTAAATAGTTTTAAATAATTTATTATTATAAAAAAATGTAAGACATTGTATGAATGATTATTTTATTAGTATATATTATTTTTATTTATTTATAAATTAATTTAATTATTTTTTAAAATTTATCCAATTATTATTATAATAATTTATTATGTAAAAAATAAATTAAGACACTATATATAACAATTTTATTACACATATTAATTTTAATTACTTTTTTATATTTTTTTAATTATTTATTATATTAATTTATTTATTTTTAAAACATTAATTATATATTTTTTTTTTAATAAATGTCAAATTTAGTAGTTATTAAATAATCAAAATTATTATAAATATAAAAAAAAAACTTAAACAAATTGATTAGATAATATTTTAATATTTTTATTTTTAAATAAGTATATAATAATAAGAAATTTTTAAATAAGTATATAATAATAAGAAATATTACATCGAATAAAACTTTATATAATTTGATTGGTAATTTGATCCACATATATTATATAATTTTTTTTAATATATTTTTCAAATAATATATAAATAAATTAATTTAAATATTTTGAATAATATTATTTTTTATTTACAATATTTTTAATATATTAATGGGAATACACTGGATATAAGTCAGTTATTATAGCCAATATCAAACAGAATTCACTACCAAATCTGTAGTGTTAATATATTAACTTTTTTGGTATTTAATTTAAACAAGGACACTTTTAGAATATAATTTAATTGTATATACTAAATATGGTTGAGTAATATAATATAATAATTTTTATAAATAAGGTAAAAGTCAAAAAGTGATAAATTTGTCATTACTTTTAAAAATTATTAAAGTGAGAAGTGAAATAATTTTTTTTATATTTAATATAAAAAGTATATTTAAATTTTTTATTTAAAATATGCTAAAAGTTACTGCAATTTGTTTTAGATCACATATTTTCAGAAAAAGTTCAAAATTTTATCAACATAAAAAAATCTGAATAAAGATTTGAATGTAAAGTAAATTAATGATGAATTGAGAAAAGAATTATATATATATATATATTATATATATATATATAAGATTTTTTTACTAAATAGAATAAAACCCAAAAGTTAAAATAATTATGTAAAAGTCAACGAATTTAAATTATATATATATATATATATATATATATATATATATATATATATATATATATATATATATATATATATATATATATATATATATATATATATATATATATATATATATATATAACTCGTTAAATATAGAAAAATAATAACTTCTTTCTTATCAATATTATAAAAGAAAAATATTAATTTATTGAGTGCTATGATGGAATTTCTAATATATATATATAAATATTTTATAAGAAAAATAAACAAATATCATGATAATCCATAATTCAAAAAATGTAAAACAAACATGTCTTAAATTGACAAGAAAAAAATAATAATATACCATCAAATACAAGGTTCCAACAAAATCAAAATAAAATGCACTAAGTACATATAATAAAAGGTGGTGAAGGCAATGGTGGCCTATTTAAAATATGTATATAGATAGAATTTGACAAAAAAAAAATTCAAAAAAATTGGATAGAATATACTTTGTTTTTTAATTCTCATTTAAAATATTTTATAATAATTTTTTTTGTTTTCCTTTTTATATTTGTAAGGACATGTTTGTCCAAATGACTTTATACTACATATTCTTAAAACTTATCCTAAAATCTTCATCTACCCATTATTGGAAATAAAATAAATATATTAACAACAAATGGCAATATATAGGAATTTTATTTATTTATTAAAATATGAAAATTTTATTATTATCAAAATGTGTTTCAATTTTTTATTTTTCTTATTTTGTTAATTAATGAGTTAGGTGTAATGAAATCTTAGAATAGATTTTGTGGGTATATATTGGAAACCCCTTTTATTCATCCATCATTGTATTCTCTTGGCTTTATAATTTTAGTGTATTTTTCAATCAATTGTTCTTAGGTATCAAGCCAATATTTGAATCTGTTTTATAAAATAGTTTACACGAGTTAATTTAATTTATTATAAATTTTGTATATTTGTATGGCAGGTTATAGGAGCTTGTCTAATGTCGTCAGATGATCTTCCAAGTTTGTTCTTATTTCTTCAAGAAAGGTTGCAAGAGCGTATAGAGGCGATGAGAATTGCAGAACTCATTATAAAGTATTCAAGTGATTCCATCCCGAATTATCTTATCAAATTAGACAAACCGATATCTGTGGTGATTGACCTTTCCGACGAGAATGAAGAGAATCTGGATTTAACATTAAAACTCTAGACAATAAAGCGATTCTAAATTTGTGTGTTTTTTTGTTTTTCGATTTTATTTGTAATGTTTTCTTTATTATTATTTTCAGAATGTTTGTGACTTGGTTGGATTTTTTTTAATATATTGATGGTTATTTTGAGAAATTTTCATTTATTATCATTTTATCACATTCTTGGTGTGGCATTTTTTTAAAATAAGAGTAATTAATCCAGCGCTAGCATAGCCAGCTGTAGCCAGAGACGCGCGCCCGAGAAGCAGGCGATCGATCGGCCAACGTCGGTTAGCCGAATTGCTAATAAAACGCTCAAACGCCAACGACGTTAGACATACCGCTTACGGAACGCCCCACGAACACCAAAACGCGCTTGAAACAACATCATTTCGACCGTCACCGTCGTGCTCATCGCAACGCCGGGAGGATAAGGATGATGTTTCGTCCTTTGATTATGCAAAAGTGGAATACAATCGATAGTCAATCAAATCGGTTGATTCAAAATCTGAAAATCATTTCTCCTACATCAATAGGGATGATTCATCCTTATTTCATCAAGTGGCCGAAAGAACAATTAAAATGTCATTAATGGCTTTTGGCTGATTCGATCCACTTAAAGCCTCCACCGACTTAAGGATGCTATAAATAGCCCCTGAATCATTCTGAAGGCAAGAGATAACATCTAAAACCCTAAATAAAAAGTTTTCGAAAATCTGCCAATGAAGCTCAAAGTTTCTGATTTTTAAAAAAAATATATAAGGCTCTAAAGCTTGGATCCATGCATCCCAAAAGCTTCCCTAAGGTCTAAGGACTTTTCTTTAATCATTGGTAAGTTTTCAATCATCCTTTAATTTATATTTCCAGTTTGAAATTGAAATATTTATATTTCATTTTTCATAAGCATGTATGTTATCTGGTTCTTGTATGTTGTCAGGTAGTATTCTTGTTTTGGTACCAACCAAGTATATGAGATATAAAGAAGCTATTGGATAACTCCTTTCTCCTCAAACCAATTTTAAAACCAAAAATTCAAGTTTTAATCACAAACTGTTTTGAATGATTTGATTATCATCCACGTTGATTGATACCTTGAAATGATGATCAACATATTTCTGGGAATTTTATGAAGCTATCCAAGCTCTTGGATCAATGAATTCAAGCTAAAAAGCAAAATTACAAAACCTGCACTTTTGTGTTCTTGAGGACCGAGAGGTTCAACCGACAACCATCGGTCTGGACCTAGAAATTCGAACCTAGGACCGAGAAATTTGATAGGACCGACTAGTTTGATCGATAACCATCGGTTTGGATCGAGACCTAGGACCGAGAAATTTGAACCCAAGACCAAGAGGTTCGACCGAGAAAGATAGGACCGACTAGTCCGATCGATGTTCTTGAGCTAGGATCGAGAAGTTCGACCAATGATTTTTATATCTAGGACCGAGAGGTCTAACCTAGGACCGACATGTCTAAACCTAGGACCGAGAAATCTTGACCCTAACCGAGAATTCCCAAACCTATGACCAATCTTGTCACACCCTAAAATTCATTTATGACCGAAGATATTAGGTCCTGGCCGAGACCAATGACCGAGTAAATTGGAACTTAGGGACGAGTAAATTGGAACCTATGACCGAGAGGTCCGAACGAGAACTAGGACCGCATATCATTTAAATATACCCCTTTAATTAACAGTCTTTTGCCCATGTCTTAGCCAACTGTTTTAGCCAATGATTTTAGCCAATGATTTTAGTCAACTATTTTAATTAGTTAGTTTTAAAGTACACATGTCCTATTGACTAAGACACATGTCCTCTCTTAATTAGGACACATGTCTCTCCACTAGCCATGACTCAGATTATATATATTCTTCAAAATTGATTCATTCCATTATTAATATCCAATTCCCTCTCTACTAAGAAACATAAGCAATCCTTTAGAAGCCATTGAAGAATAACATCCTTAACCTTCATAGCAAAGATCAACCATATCAGTTTCAAAATATAAGGAAAGTAACCTTTTCTAAAACCTTTTTTAGAAACATACACATTGTTATATAGTTCATGTACTTTCTATAAATGATGCACACTGATTTTAAAGAATTATTTCTTTGTATGTTCATGTTTTTATTGATGAACTGAGTTGAAAACCATATTTTCCAAGTATGATATGTTTTTATGGAATCATTGTATGTTTTTCCAAAAGTATGATATGTTATATGAAACTTTAATTTTAAGGGTTATGCAATCATAGTGAAACTATACTGATGAATGAATTGACGGATTTTTATGGGAGGAGAGCTAACCTAGATGAGCTTTGTTAGTTTGATTCTAAAATACTGGTTGTGTTCTATGGGACTTGACTTCTAAGGATAAGATCTAGAATATCTACCCAAAATACTAGTCCAAACAGGTTATTAGGTATGGACTCATAAATGTAGCTAACCAAAATATTGGCTCAAATATGAATTGCTCACCTTCAAGATCAACTTTGAAGGTCTAGGGTCAAAATATGTGCGCAAGATGTAACTGTACCTTCACTATTGATGAAATACTCTAAAAACCCACATATGGAAATAATGTAGTTTTAAATGTCTTTTATATAAACTTTTTATGCAAAAGTAAATCATCACATCATTATTGAACTCTTAAATACTTGTTGAGTCTTTAGACTTACTATGCTTATGTGGTTAAGGTACACAACTGAAGGGAGACTTGGAGTGGGGCAATGTGCATGGGAAGAGTGTGGAAGGAGGGACCGAGACTGAGTGATCGTATGTTGTAGTAAATGATCATTTTTTGTATCATGTATTTAGAATTTGATTTGTAATGATAAAATGCACCCTTTAGCTTCCGCATATGTGATTGAATTCTATCTATGTATGTTTATGTTTTATCCATCCCTAACATAGTCTAGAAAATAGGATTAAGGATGTTTCAGATATAACCTAGAACTGATGGGTTTATACACCCAGATCGATGATCTCAGCCAAGGACCGAGCGTTCTTAGCACCTAGACCAAGGGACTTTGGAACTCCGAACAAAGATCCTAAGCCTCGACCGAGAGGCTCTACGACCTAGATCAAGGGATTTTAGACCCCGACCGTTAGAAACGAACCCAATGCCTAGGACTCCGGTTCTAAAGCCTGTTTGGTTTCACTTTTCAAAACCCAAAATTATTTTTGTAATTTTGGAACCCCAAACCATTTTTTAAAAATTCCAAGTGATTAGAAAATGATTTCAAATATTTTTGGGATATTTCCACAAAAAAATATTTTGAATAAGGCCTATTTGATGTTTATTTCTAAGACTTAACACCCTTAAAAATAAATGATGTTCTTCAAGTATAATCCTCCCTAGTTATCATGAGAAACATGTACTAACATTTAACTATTGTTGTTTCAATATTTTAAATAACGATAAAACCTATAAGCATGACTAAGACCGGAAGAATAATTGGTTAAATCTCAAACGTTATACAACCGGTTTTCAAAAGCCAACTTTATATGTAGAGACCGTTTTTAAAATGGGTACGGAAGATGAAGCGCGAAAGCCCTATCTCGAGTATCACCAAACTACAAAATTAAAAAGAAACTTTGGTCAATGCGTTTGTATACATATGCAATTTTTATTGATTTTAAAAAAGTCAATTGGCGACTATGTTTCAAACTAAAAAATCTTTTAAATTAATTAATTTAAACAACGAATTTCTAAAAAATAAAATTGTAATTTGATAACCTCGCAAATCCCTGGATTATTTAAAATTGAACCCCAAATTAATTATTTTTAATTAATTTCAAAAGTTGTCAGTAATCATTAAAAATATTTTTAAAATAATATTTTATTTTAAATGAAAATTCATGGCACACAAACCGAGGTTAAATTTCTCGAACCTCAAACTTTTCACGATTTTTTTGGGGGTTACAGCTTTTTAGCAACTCTGCTGGGGATTAAATGTTCAACTTGAAAATATAAATTTGGCTTTTGAAACTTGTATCATTTTTCAACTTAATATGCTTGTCTTGAAAGGTACAACACCTAACAGATGCATAGATTTTACCCTATTAAATGCATTTACATGTAAAGGGTAAAACACCATCTTCTTAGTTGCAAAGAAGTATACAACCGGGATCGGTACTTTTACACTTGTGTACAAAGATTGTCAATGATGAATGACAACTTGTTACAAAATAAGTGATGTTGTGAGAGAAAAACTAGAATGTACGGAATCGGCCCCACCCTTTGGCGATGAGACGTCCAATGGGATGTAGGCATTGTGGAGGTGGAGGAAATTCCCAATTGAGTTGATATTTCATTATTTATGATGGAGGTTTTACCCTCTCCACTATAGTTGAATGATACTCTCTTATGATTTCCCTTAGAACAAAAAAACCTAGATACTATCACCAAACCGGTTATTTGTCATGTCCAGACAACCAAACCTCGTCACTACAACCCTTATGTGATTACTATATATGTATTATGTGTATGCATGTATAGTTTAAGTGAGCATCTCAAACATGTTCCTTCTTTTCAAAAGAAAAGCATTTTTTAAAATGTTTTGAAATTTTCATCTCAAACAATGTCCATGATGGAGGATGTTGAGTTAATCCCATGGAATTAAAGTTTCTACAAAAACGAGTGGAACCAATTTACGAACTAACTCCCATCATGAGATTCATAAACTTTAAAATAAACCTCACCTTCATGATGTAAATGCAAAGGAGGTGGAGTCGTACAAGACGGGTTTATTATATGGAAGAAATGTATATGTGCCCAACCATAGAAGAGTTTCGAGCTATCCTGATGATGGACAACAAGAATGTTCTGTATTTGAAACTGTTAGGATCTAGGTCGCCGCTGGTGGACCGGGGGTTGGACCGGTTAGCGGTTCTCACTCGTAGGGTGGTGGTTAATCCGGTTAGAGATTAACACCGGGGTTTCAATACTACACAACCTGTCACAAACCCTTGAACTAGGTTCAAGCGCGGAAGAGGTTTGCTTTCAGGTTGAAGCGGTACGCTTGTATGATAGGCACGGTCGGTTTCGGATGATGAAGATTTGGAGATGGTGGGTCGGTTTCGGTAATCTGGATATTCGGTATGGCTAGTATAAAGTCGGTTTGGAGCGGTATGGTTAAGTTAGTCGGTTATATAATGAAGCCAGCAGAAAGTAAATAACACAAAAGAGTTTATGGATGTTCGGAGATAAAACTCCTACGTCACCCCTTCCTCTCGAAACCGCGAGAAGGATATTCACTAAGGAATACAAGTACAAGCCGATCGAGACTTATTTTCTGCTCGATAACACTCTTACAATTTACACCGAAATTGTAGAACACACTTTAACTTTCAACACTTAGGCTTTCTAGAATAGCACACTGTTATCACTTGTAGTAAATGCTCTTAACTCTCGTTATCCCAATGTATGTTCCCGCATTTACTCTTCTGCAACTGCCTCCTTTTATAGGTGAAATATGCCAACGGTCATATTTCAATGCCTTGAATCTGATTGGCTGATCAGAGGTGCAGTGATTCAGTGTCTCAGACCTGCGGTCGTCTCCTCAGACCTGGTATCCTGTCTCAGACCTGCCGGTCTGTAAGGCAAACCTGCCGGGTTTGTCTTTTACTTAATGTAGGCACTGTCTGTTTGGACAGTTGTCTGTACTTTGAAGATTTCCTTTCTGGCTTATCCCGAAGTAGAAGGATCCGGTAGTACTGTTTTTCTGCAGCCTACAGTCTTTCCTCAGACTTGCATGGATATGGAAGTATTCAGTCTGTTCCTTTGGTATCATTCTCAACAGATACCCAAATTGTCTTCTTGTACTGGTCGGCCGCTTGACTTGGCCGAATGTCTTTTGGTAGTGAAGTAACCGGACTTCTTTCGGTTATTCTTGTCTTGTGGATAATCGGTTGTTTGATGGTTCCGGTTTTGAGCTTTGGCCGATCCTTCCTTTGTGCGGTCACGTTCCGAATACTCTTGATCGGTTTGGTAGCTTGACCGGTTAGGTTTCTTCAGTCGGTTCTCTTGTTCATCCGGTCCAGTTCCTTGTTCCTGCATGGAAAGTTTATTTAAGTTAGGTTTATTTGAACCGGTCTGAATTTATCTAACAATTTCTCCCTTTTTGATTATTTTATTTAAAATTATCAAAATCATGTAAGTTTGCAACCGTAGGCCGGTTGTTTTGTTTGGCCGGTTTTTGAAAAAGACTTAGAAAATTTTCGAAAAATTTTGAGAGAGAAGTTTTGGAAGAGTCTTTATCTTTTATCTAACAATTTCTCCCTTTTTGATTATTTTATTTAAAATTATCAAAACTAAGTAGAAATGCAAAATAAGGCCGGATTCAAAAATAACTTTATATATATTTATAGATGACCGGAAAAGACAAACAAAACATATAAAAATACTAAGACCAATAAGAGAGAAGGATAGTCCCTATTCAGAATCTGTGAAGTCATAGGCACTCTTCTTTTTCTTCGGTTGCTGTTGCCCGGTCTGTTGGGAGAGTCGTTGCCTTTTAGACCGGGACCGCAGTTGTTCCTCGACTTCGTCCTCGACTAGGTCGGCTTGCTGTGAAGTACACGTAGTCACCGGTTCAGAGATTTCATTGAACATCTCGGCTATCTGAACTTTCTTAGGAGCCACCCTCTTTCTCTTTTTCGGTGCTGAAGCGGAGGCGGCCGCCTTCTTCTTCTTCTCGTTTTCCTTTGCATAGGCTGCCAGCCTCCGTGCTTCCCTTTCCAACCGTGCGGCATCCTCCGCAGCTTGGTTAGCCACTTTATCAACAAACCCTGGGAATATGGCCTCTCCTCTTTGAATTCGTGCGGCTTCCAATTCTGCTTCGGTCAGCTGAGACGATCGCGGCGCCTCTTTATCTTTGCTAGCTTCGGCGTCCAGCGCATCCTGGACCCTTTTAGCCACTTGAGCATCCGCCTCTATAGCCGCGGCGTCCGCGTTCTACTTAGCCTTTAGAATTTCGGTCATCTGTTCGGTAAGTGCCTTTACTTCGGCTACGAGACTTTCGTTTGTCTTTTCGAGTACTGAGACCCGGTCGATTGTCGTGTCGACCCGTTCGAAATCCTTCTTTAAGTTGGAGGTCACATCCTCCAGAGTTGCGGTTCGCTGAACACATTTTTCGCGCTCACCGGCCTCTTCCCACAGACCGACGCCGAGTTCTGAGAGACGTGCTTGATGTTGATCCAGCAGCTGCTTTGTCACGTCGGTGAACTGCATGGCCGAATCAATTATGTTGTTGCATCTATCCTTGAACGGTTGAAGCTTGGACACGTCGTGTTCTTGTACGCGGTCATCGATCCGCTCTGATATGGATGCTTCAAGCTGCTGAAGTCGGTCCTCAACCCATTCTTTAGCAGCCCATTCTTTAGTAGGGTCCGAAGCGGTGACTTCCGGTGGTGAGGGAGGCGAGTGCTCGGTGGGATCAGGATCGGCTCTGTCACTGGAAGCTATCGGTGCAGCATTTTCATTTGGAAGTTCTAATTGTGCCGCATCCTCTAAGGTCGGTACCTCAACTTCTAATGTAGGTACCTCAACCTCTAAGATCGGTACCTCAACCTCTGAAATCGGTACCTCAACCTCCCTTGGAGGTGTTGGACAGTTAACTGAAAATTCTTCGATTACCGGAGCAGTATAGACCGGTATTTACTTTTGGTTGCATATTGCTTCCAGCCGCTCTATTTCTTGAAGTATTTCCAGTTTGCCTTTTGCAAGCTTTGTTAACACCCGCGGTGCTATGGAGTCCACCGATCCCCCCTCGTTATACTCTTCCTTAATTTTCCGGATGCGCCTTCTTAGTTTCCGAAGATGGCTTCTCGGTATCAGGAGACAGGTTCGGCTTTGTACCTCCTGAATTGTGTTGGATTTTGTGAGGCGCAAGATCATGTCCTCTACTTCCTCTAATCTGTCGATGCAATCCTTTTGCGGGAAGCTCGGTAGGATTTCTTTATATTTTGTACTGAACCGGTGCTCATGCCACTCCAAATATAGGTCTATAATGTCCTCGTCTCGCTTGTTAATGCCCTGAAAGATTTTCTGGGCTAATCTTTCGGCCTCGGCCTCGTCGGCCTCTTCCTTGTTGTAGCCTTCATCATTGGCTCCTTTATCAACCCTGTTAGATAAATTCAGACCGGTTCGAATAAACCTAACTTAAACAAACTTCCCATGCAGGAACAAGGAACCGGACCGGATGAACAAGAGAACCAACTGAAGAAACCGAACCGGTCAAGCTACCAAACCGATCAAGAGTATTCGGAACGTGACCGCACAAAGGAAGGATCGGCCAAAGCTCAAAAGCAGAACCATCAAAAGCCGATTATCCACAAGACAAGAATAACCGGAAGAAGTCCGGTTACTTCACTTTCAAAAGACATTCGGCCAAGTCAAGCGGCCGACCACTACAAGAAGACAATTTGGGTATCTATTGAGAATGATACCAAAGGAACAGACTGAATACTTCCATATCCATGCAAGTCTGAGGAAAGACTGTAGGCTGCAGAAAACAGTACTACCGGATCCTTCTACTTCGGGATAAGCCAGAAAGGAAATCCTCAAAGTACAGACAACTGTCCAAACAGACAGTGCCTACATCAAGTAAAAGACAAACCCGGCAGGTTTGCCTTACAGACCGGCAGGTCTGAGACAGGATACCAGGTCTGAGGAGACGACCGCAGGTCTGAGACACTGAATCACTGCACCTCTGATCAGCCAATCAAATTCAAGGTAGTGAAATATGACCGTTGGCATATTTCACCTATAAAAGGAGGCAGTTGCAGAAGAGTAAATGGGGGACATACATTGGGATAACGAAAGCTAAGAGCATTTATTACAAGTGATAACAGTGTGCTATTCTAGAAAGCCTAAGTGTTGAAAGTTAAAGTGTGTTCTACAATTTCGGTGTAAATTGTAAGAATATTATCGAGCAGAAAATAAGTCTCGATCGGATTGTGCTTGTATTCCTTAGTGAATATACTTCTCGCGGTTTCGAGAGGAAGGGGTGACGTAGGAGTTTTATCTCCGAACATCCATAAAATCTATTGTGTCATTTACTTTCTGCAGGCTTCATTATATAACCGACTAACTTAACCATACCGCTCCAAACCGAATCTATACTAACCATACCGAATATCCAGATTACCGAAACCGACCCACCATCTCCAAATCTTCATCATCCGAAACCGACCGCGCCTATCATACAAGTGTACCGCTTCAACCTGAAAGCAAACCTCTTCCGCGCTTGAACCTAGTTCAAGGGTTTGTGACAGGTTGTGTAGTATTGAAACCCCGGTGTTAATCTCTAACCGGATTAACCACCACCCTACGAGTGAGAACCGCTAACCGGTCCAACCCCTGGTCCACCAGCGGCGACCTAGATCCTAACAATTGGTATCAGAGCAGTTAGTTTCAATACTCAAGCAAACATGTATCAGGATAGACCTCCAATGCTAGAAGGTGATGACTTTGCCAACTGGAAGGCACGCATGCACCTGCACCTAGTCACCTTGGATGATGAAATGGAATCCATTCTAACCGAAGGACCGATATTCATTGATAAAGATAGAAAAGAATGGACGGCTGAAGATAGGAGAAGGAACAATCTGGACAACCATGCAAGAAACCGGATCTCCAACAGCGTAGACAGAAACACTTATTGCAAGATCAGAGACTGCAAAACTGCGAAGGAGACATGGAACACGGTCATCCAGATCTTTGAAGGAAATGAAAGAACAAGGGAGAACAAAATAATGATGGCCACACAGAAGTTTGAAAGCATCAAAATGAAACCAGGAGAAACTATGAAGGAATACAATGACCGGTTCACTGGTGTGTTAGATGAGCTAGCTACTCTGGGCAAGAAGTATGACAACAAAGAGGTAGTTATGAAGGCTTTGAGATCTCTTCCAAGTGCCTGGGATATAAAGACAATGGTAATGAGGGAATCAAAGAGCCTACGTAAGATGAAACTATACGATGTATTCGAAGATCTAAAGGCATACGAATTCGAAATGAAATCTAGAACCGAAGAGGAAGTCTCGGCCTCAACATCAACCAGAGCACTAATCACATCTACAGAACCGGTTGTACCTGCTCCTGTACCCACACCTGCACCGATACCGGTTCCTGCACCCGCACCTATCAGAACAGCCGAATAGTTTACTGAGGACGCCATGGCCATGCTTGCACAGAAGTTTGGGAGGTTCATGAAAAGGAGCCAACCGACAAACAACTACTATGGTGACAAATCCAATGTAAGATGCTATAACTATAACTGTATGGGACATTTTAAGTGGGAATGCAGGAAACCAAGAAGGGACACCCAGAAACCGGACTATCAGAATGACAGAAACAATTATCAACAAACCGGTGAAGGAAGTGAGGTACCGAAAGCACTGATAGCCGACGATGGTGGAAGTTTGTGGGCTCGCAGTGACAGCGACGATGAACTCACGTGCCTCATGGCCAATGAGGAACAGGTATTTGATTCTCCCTATGATGAATTTACTAAAGATGAGTTATATGAAGCATTGAATGACATGGTAGAAGAATATAAGAACCTGTTGACCATGTTACCTAAGCACCTCAACATCAGAACCGATCCCATAGTACCTATTCCAATAGAACCAGAGGTACCCATCATAACCGAACCGGAAGTCATACAACCTGATGATACCCACACCCTAGAAACCGAGTTAGATCCTAAGATCGAACAACCTAGTGAACCGACTGGAGAACTAACCGAGGAAGAAAATGCCCGATTTCAATATACGATGGCTGCATATAAGAGATCTAGCGATATAGTAAAGAATATGAATAAATACTATAGGCATCCTCGTTGTAAGCGTGGTCTAGGATACACAGGGAATAGCTCCAAAGACCGAAAACCCATAGAGAAAGCAAGGCTTACAAAAGGAAACCTTCCCTTTATAAAATTTCTTAAGAGCACCTGGACAGCCGAAGAAGAGGAAACCGCATATTATAGGGAAGAGAAGCTAAAATACGATTATGTTGGCCCAACCGATTCATGGCTTGACCTTGAGAAAAGAAAGGCCGAAATCCTCAAATATAAGAAAGACTTCCCTGAACCGCGTAGGTCAAACCATAGATCATCGAACAAAAGACCGCCACCATTTAGGACATCTGAAGGAAAACCGAAATACACGAGACCGAGTGCCAAAAGGACAGTTAAAACCCTAGTAAAGAAGACTGTCCGGTTCATCAAGGTTTGGATACCTAAGGGACTAATCGCATGTGGACCCAAGTAAATGTGGGTACCAAACAGTTGTAAATATGTATATTTTGCAGGATCCAAAGAAACGGCTAGGAAACTCCGAATGGTTCTTGGACAGCGGTTGCTCCAGGCACATGACCGGAAATAGCAATTTGCTAATCGACATCAGATCAGTAACCGGTGCTCTAATTACCTTCGGTGACAACTCAAAGGGTAAAACTGTGGGCAAGGGTAAGATTGTCCTTGGAAATCTAACTATTGATAATGTACTTCTAGTTGAAAACATACGTTTTAATCTACTCAGTATTAGTCAGATGTGTGATGCCGGATACACGGTAGAATTCCTTAAACATGCATGCTTAGTTAAGGACTCTCAAGGTATTGTATTACTAACCGGAAATAGGATAGGTAACATCTATAAGGTAGACTGGAAAACGAGAGTAGAACATCCTATATGCATGATAGCTAAGACTGATCAAACCTGGCTATGGCACAAGAGACTAAACCATCTAAACATGAAAACTTAAACTACATTCGCGGTAAAAAGCTAGTTGAAGGTATTCCTGATATAGTATTTAACCAGGATAAGGTCTGTTCAGCATGCCAAATGGGTAAACAAACTAGGTCATCTTTTAAGAGTAATGGAAATATTCAATCTAGCCGATGCCTAGATCTTCTTCACATGGATTTATTTGGACCGATTCAGGTCATTAGCCTAGGAGGTATGCTCTATACCATGGTAGTTATTGATGATTATTCTAGATATACATGGGTGATATTTCTACCATCTAAACGTAAAACTGTATCAAACCTGATCACACTTCTTAAGCGTTTGCAAAATGAAAAATCAACTCGTATTAATAGCATTCGAAGTGATCGAGGTACCGAATTTACTAATAGTACATTAACTGCATATCTTGATGAATCCGGCATTCGACACGAGTTGTCTAGTGCTAGGACTCCTCAACAAAATGGCCTGGCCGAGAGAAGAAACCGGACTCTCAAGGAAGCCGCACGGTCCATGATAGCCGACTCCGGCATTGCTCAGAAATTTTGGGCTGAGGCTATCAACACTACATGCCATACACAAAATCGGTCCTTGATTAACAGATTTCACAACAAAACACCATATGAGGTTTATTTTAACAGAGTTCCTAAACTCAAGTACCTCAGGATTTTCGGTTGTAAATGTTATATTCATATAAATGGTAAAACCCAACTCACCGCTTTTGATGCAAAGACCGATACCGGCATCATGCTTGGATACTCGGCAGTAAGTAAAGCATATAGAGTATATAATAATAGAACTGCAACCATGGAGGAAACAATTCACGTTGTTTTCGATGAATCGGTTGAAAGCAATACTGCTTCATGCTTTGATCTACACAACAGATTGGAAAATAACGATATTCATTCTGATAGTGAAGATGAGACTCCGGTCTTCAGGCGGTTTGTCCATGACCTAATGGGTAATATTGATACCCAGCCGGATCAAGCTGTTCCACAACAGGAAGCTGACACTTCGGTCCAATCCGAGGGAGTCGGTCGGTCTGACAATCTCGTTCAGCCTACCGACAAGTCTAGCCTTGATCAAACAAACGGCAACCTGGTAGACACTCCTGAACCGAATCTCAGAAGAAATAGTAAACATCCTCCTGAGCAAATTATAGGTGACCCTTCAGAACCTGTTCGAACTAGGAGTCAACTTCTGGAAGGATATTTTAACTCAGCTTTCATATCCCAGATTGAACCGAAAAGGATAGATGAAGCATTGTCAGATCCGGATTGGATCTTGGGAATGCAAGAAGAGCTAAACCAGTTCGAGAGTAGTAAAGTCTGGTACTTAGTTCCCAGACCGAAAGATCAATCGGTCATAGGAACAAGATGGGTATTCAGAAACAAACTCAATGAAGACGGTTTGGTCATGAGGAACAAAGCCAGATTAGTGGCTCAAGGTTACAAACAGGAAGAAGGCATTGATTTTGAAGAGTCATTTGCTCCTGTAGCCAGAATTGAAGCCATTAGGATTTTTCTAGCTTTTGCGGCTTTCAAAAACTTTAAGGTTTTTCAAATGGATGTTAAAAGTGCATTTCTGAACGGTGATCTACGTGAAGAAGTGTACGTTGAACAACCACCCGGTTTCAAAAATGCTGCATTTCCAAACCATGTATACCGGCTGAACAAAGCTTTATACGGTCTAAAGCAAGCACCTAGAGCCTGGTATGACACGCTAACCGCATTTCTATTAGAGCATGATTTCACCATCGGTTCGGTGGATAAAACTTTGTTTAAGTTTGAAAAGAAGGAACATATCCTACTTGTTCAAATTTATGTAGATGATATTATTTTCGGTTCCACCGATCCAAAGCTTTGTGACAAGTTCTCAAAAATGATGACTGACAAATTTGAAATGAGTATGATGGGAGAATTAAGTTTCTTCCTAGGTCTTCAGGTTAAACAACTCAAGGAAGGAACATTCATCAGTCAACCTAAGTATACTAAGGAGCTTCTGAAGAAATTCGGTATGGACACTTGCTCCTCGGCGGCTACTCCAATGAGCTCATCAGTTAAATTGGACAGAGATGATGAGGGCCAATCAGTAGATCAGATCGCATACCGGGGCATGATCGGCTCCCTACTGTACCTGACAGCGAGTAGTCCGGACATCCTGTTTGCAGTTGGTGTGTGTGGGAGATTCCAAGCAAATCCAAAGCAATCCCACTACACAGCCGCAAAGAGGATACTGAAGTATCTGAAAGGCACTCCTGATGTCGGTCTGTGGTATCCAAAAGACTCATCCTTTAATCTAACAAGCTACTCAGACGCAGATTATGCAGGGTGCAAGATCGACAGGAAAAGCACCAGTGGAACATGTCAGTTCCTAGGTGACCGACTGGTTTCATGGCACAGCAAGAAGCAGACATCGGTGGCTACATCAACTGCGGAGGCTGAATACTTGGCGGCCGGAAGTTGCTGTTCTCAACTCCTGTGGATCCAACAACAGCTGAAGGACTTCGGTATTATAGCCGAAGAGTCACCGATCTTCTGTGACAACACAAGTGCCATTGCGATCACCTACAACCCGGTTCTCCACTCCAGAACCAAGCACATCGACATAAGGCATCATTTCATTCGGGAGCATGTCACACTGAAGCATATCCGGCTGGAATACGTACCGACCGATCAACAAGTAGCCGATATCTTCACGAAGCCGCTGCAGGAAGCTAAGTTTTCTCAATTCAGACTTACTCTCGGCTTAACTGACATTAGCCAAATCCTTCCAAAGGATACTTAAAGGGAAATCGGTCCAGACAGACAAACCGGTAACTCTTCCTAGGCTGTCGAACTTCGAATCTTCGGGGTGTCTGTGGAAGAACCGCCCAGTTCATCAGATAGAGTAAACCGACCGGCTACTTGGTGCATGCACCATGTAACCGCATCGGGATGAACAACTGATACCTGACCGGTTCGGAAGCACGCTACCCTAGATTATTTGAATTTCAAACAGAAGAGGAATAGTTATCAGAGGTTAAAGGTATCTGTTCTGCATCATTGCCTTTTCAGAGTAAACCTGGTCGCGCCTAAAAAGACGTGAAGATCTTTTGATATCTTTCACAGTCCAGGCCATTGACCGACACCTAGACCTGCAAAACTGCCTATTTCATGCAAAGATTCTTATCCTGCGGTTAATACATATCATTTCATTTAATGCCCGGATAATAGGTTAGCCCCAAAACCAGTATTTAAAGGAAGCACTCACTCACCAAAACACTCACAAAAACAAAATACCCTCTTTCCATCACTAAGGCAAAAATGTCTCTCTTCACAAACATTCTCCAAGTCGACTTTGAATCTTGCTCCGATACCGATCATTATGAGGTGTATCGGATGATCAAACAACTGGAAGATACCGGTCTCCAGCATTTTCTGGATGACAGGCAAACAATCTACCCTGAATCAGTCTTGGAATTTTTCTACAATGCCAGTGTATACCGGGGGACACCCCACTTTGATACCCACATTCAATCAAAGGTTGGGGGTATTCTCTTTGACTTCACCGAGCAGGACTTCGCTCGGTGCTTCGATCTGCCCAAACAAGGGCTAATAGACCTAAACCCTCCGACCGATATTAAGGCTGAGGTCTCTCTCTCCCTTGCCCGGTCGGACGAGCCTGTTGATGATCATGGCTCTAAATCTCTCTTGAGGGCTGAGTATCAGCTCCTCAATGACATAATAGGAAGGGGCATCCTTGGAAAAGATGTCACCAACACCTATTGTTAGGATCGGGGACGCCCTTGGAGGACCGGGGGTGTTTTTCCGGTTTGGGTAAGGGTGGCCGCTTACACAACACACAACTTGGTGATAGTCCGGTTAGAGACTAAAACCGTTCTCAGCACTGCACAACCTGTCACAGACTCTTGAACCGGGTTCAAGGGCGGAAATGTCTGTTTCAGGTTGAAGCAACGTTTGCGACTTTTAGATGATGTTTAAGAAGGAGGTTGTTTAACGAAAGTGAGTGACCGGTTTTGGAAGTATGATTGGTTTGCGGTTTAAGGTAAGACAGCGGGAAATGAAGGCGAATGAAAGAACACAAGACAAGGAAATTTGTTTATGGATGTTCGGAGCAAACCCTCCTACGTCACCCCTTCTTCTCAAATTATGAGAAGGATCTCCACTAACTCTTTAGAGTTACAGTTACACTTCCGGTCGAGCCCAACTTCGCTACTCGCCGGTTACACCAAACTCACACTTTGATGTAATACAATTACTCAATACAAACACACACAACGAACTTCCGGTTTTAGGCACACCGGTTTTAGAATATGAAACTTTATCTCTCTAGAATTTAATGCTTTGATACTTTGTTTTCGTAATCCGTCACTTGCATTTAATGAAGACGATCCGTCTTCCTTTTATAGCTGAAAGTAGCTAACGGCTACTTTCTTCTCTCTCTTCTGGATTGGTTGATCATCATCACGCCTGTTTGCAGAGAGGTTGCTTGCACGCTTCAACTTCCTCAACACCTGGCATTCATGCAGGTGACTCTGAACAGATGATGACATAGCCGGTTTTCAGATTGATACACGTGTTGAACATCCGCTTCCGGTCGTCAGCATCGGATCAACAAGGCATCATTGCTTTCCTCCCATGCTTCTGATCGGATCCGATCTTCTTTTATTCTTTCGAGACACGTTTCTTCCGTCATAGTACGTCACTCTTGAGATTTGAATCTTCTGACTTTTGATCTGTACTTTCCGGTTTCTGTGTCTTGTGCATTATGATCCGGTTGGAGTGTAATCTTTTGTTCTTCGTTAACCGGTTGCTTGAGAGAGTGAAGCCGGTTCCTGTGATCATTTAACTTGATCACTTGGAGTCGGTTTCTTTGAAGTAGTAGCAACCGGTGTTTGATGCCTCAACCGGTTCCGGTTTGTTAAGTACCTGCACATGAAATTTAACTTCTGTTTAGTTTGTCTGGCCGGTTCCAAAATTAATCTACTTAATTTTTCTATCAATTTCTCCCTTTTTGATTATTTAGAATAAATATTCAAAAATTGTAATGTGTGGCCGGTTTTAAGAAAATTAATCTACTTAATTTTTCTATCAATGTAATGTGATACCACTTGTTAGGATCGGGGACGCCCTTGGAGGACCGGGGGTGTTTTTCCGGTTTGGGTAAGGGTGGCCGCTTACACAACACACAACTTGGTGATAGTCCGGTTAGAGACTAAAACCGTTCTCAGCACTGCACAACCTGTCACAGACTCTTGAACCGGGTTCAAGGGCGGAAATGTCTGTTTCAGGTTGAAGCAACGTTTGCGACTTTTAGATGATGTTTAAGAAGGAGGCTGTTTAACGAAAGTGAGTGACCGGTTTTGGAAGTATGATTGGTTTGCGGTTTACGGTAAGACAGCGGGAAATGAAGGCGAATGAAAGAACACAAGACAAGGAAATTTGTTTATGGATGTTCGGAGCAAACCCTCCTACGTCACCCCTTCTTCTCAGATTATGAGAAGGATCTCCACTAACTCTTTAGAGTTACAGTTACACTTCCGGTCGAGCCCAACTTCGCTACTCGCCGGTTACACCAAACTCACACTTTGATGTAATACAATTACTCAATACAAACACACACAACGAATTTCCGGTTTTAGGCACACCGGTTTTAGAATATGAAACTTTATCTCTCTAGAATTTAATGCTTTGATACTTTGTTTTCGTAATCCGTCACTTGCATTTAATGAAGACGATCCGTCTTCCTTTTATAGCTGAAAGTAGCTAACGGCTACTTTCTTCTCTCTCTTCTGGATTGGTTGATCATCATCACGCCTGTTTGCAGAGAGGTTGCTTGCACGCTTCAACTTCCTCAACACTTGGCATTCATGCAGGTGACTCTGAACAGATGATGACATAGCCGGTTTTCAGATTGATACACGTGTTGAACATCCGCTTCCAGTCGTCAGCATCGGATCAACAAGGCATCATTGCTTTCCTCCCATGCTTCTGATCGGATCCGATCTTCTTTTATTCTTTCGAGACACGTTTCTTCCGTCATAGTACGTCACTCTTGAGATTTGAATCTTCTGACTTTTGATCTGTACTTTCCGGTTTCTGTGTCTTGTGCATTATGATCCGGTTGGAGTGTAATCTTTTGTTCTTCGTTAACCGGTTGCTTGAGAGAGTGAAGCCGGTTCCTGTGATCATTTAACTTGATCACTTGGAGCCGGTTTCTTTGAAGTAGTAGCAATCGGTGTTTGATGCCTCAACCGGTTCCGGTTTGTTAAGTACCTGCACATGAAATTTAACTTCTGTTTAGTTTGTCTGGCCGGTTCCAAAATTAATCTACTTAATTTTTCTATCAATTTCTCCCTTTTTGATTATTTAGAATAAATATTCAAAAATTGTAATGTGTGGCCGGTTTTAAGAAAATTAATCTACTTAATTTTTCTATCAATTTCTCCCTTTTTGATTATTTAGAATAAATATTCAAAAATTGTAATGTGTGGCCGGTTTTAAGAATTGCTTTGAGAGAAACGTGTTTGAAAAACATGAGTTTGATTTTTTGATAGGTGTATGTTTTAAAAAAAAATAAGTAAGATTTTTAAGAAAAATATGTTTGAAAAGCATCAAAAATATGTTTGAAAGACATAAGAGATAGCAAAGTAACCAAGTTCTGAAACACAGTAAAAACATAATTGTTCAAAATAATTATGGAAATAGAGTTTAGGGCTTGGATAAGATTTTTTAGAAAAATATGTTTGAAAAGCATCAAAAATATGTTTGAAAGACATAAGAGATAGCAAAGTAACCAAGTTCTGAAACACAGTAAAAACATAATTGTTCAAAATAATTATGGAAATAGAGTTTAGGGCTTGGATGGTCCCCCCTTGTCTTGCTCTTTTTCCAGTTCTTTCTCCAACCGTCTTCTTGCTTCTTCTTGCTGTGCTCTGTGTTCTCTGGCACGTCTGTCGGCATCTATCAGCACACCGGCCCACACACTTGAATGACCGGTGACCTTTTTCTTAAGGTTGAAGTTGGCGCAAGCTGGCTTTGGCGGTCGAGTAGGTGGAACAGTCAAGGGTCTGAAGCTTGGAGTTGCTACAAGTTCTCCGGTTGTCCTTCTCTTCCGTCTGTTAAGTTCCTCCGGATCTTCTTCTTCTTCCTCATCAAGCGGTTCCGCATTTAACGCAACCGGTGCGGCTGTCTTCTGTTCTGCCCGCTTCATCACGTTTTTAACGGCACTTCGTTTCTTCTTGTTCTTGTTCCTTGTACTCATGGAGTGGGACGATTGACCCTGTACCGGTTCCTGAGCGTTAGCCTGCTCCTCTTCATTGCATTGTTGGGCAAGCTCATGGTCTTTATCTTCAAGTTCCTTCTGTAGCCGTTCTCTTTCAATCTCTTCTTCTTGCAATTTCCGTGCGGTTTCAGCATCTTTTTCGATTTGAGTTTGGGTTGAGCCGACTTGAACCTTGGACATTTCTCCGATTTGAATTGCCATTGCTTGCAGCATGTCCAAAAGTGGAGCGGTAGCGGCTTTGACAGACTCAGAAATCATGGCTTGAACTGTTGTTTGCATAGTTGTGTCCATCATGGTTTGTAGAGAATTTAACATTTTGTCTTCAGCCACTGAAATTCTTTCGTCGGCTACTGCTTTAAAGTTTCCAAGGTATGAATCAGCTGTTTCCACCACTGCTTGCTTGATTTGATCGATGTCCAGAGCTTTAGCCGGTTGAGAGGCTTCTTGTTCCAAGTTTTCAGAAGTGCCGGATGTTTCACCAGTTATAAAGAAAGGCTTACTCTGAAATAACTCAGGATTGTTGAATTGACGTTGGCAAGTATCCCACCATTTCTTGTCAAGACGATCGAAATTACGCACAAGCTGTTCTCGTACCCCAATAAATCGCTCTGCCATCTTCATTTCAATCGGTTCTAGTGTCTTTCCTTGGATTTCTTGAAAGGCATTCTCAACTGCTTGTAACCGAACGTTTTCAAGGATTACCGGAGCTTTGGAAAACGCCGGTTGAATTAGATTGGTGTTGGCTAACTCGAGTGCCATCTCTTCTAGCTTGACAAGTGCGTCCCACTGCCTGTTTCCACTAAAACCTGGAAGCATGTCGGATAATTTGGTCTCGCATCGGAGCTTCACCCACCGGAGGTATGGAGCTAGTGCTTCACTTGCACCTTTGTTCATGTCTTGAATAAATTCATCAAATAACTCATTTTCTTGCTCTAAAGTGTATTGATATTCGTCTCCGGTTGTGTCTTCAGTCTGAGGGTCGATCTGCAACGTGCCCGTTCCGGTTTCAGTTATTTCTTCAAGAAGAATCCCTTTGCCTTTGTCTACCTGAGAGGGACCTTCTGGAGCTGTCTTGCCTCCTGCGGAACAGGAAGGATCCCGTTCTTCAATATTTTCCTCCTGAGCCGGAGGTGCAGTTTCTGTTGACTTGGTCGTCTCATCGACCGGTTGAACTTCTGTTTGATCAGGTATTTCAACCTGATTGTCTGGCTTCCGACGACTTGAGGCGTCGTCTTCTTCGGTTTCTCTTGTGATCTCCTGGACCACATTCTGAATTGCTTCTGAGGTATTCAAGCCCACATCGGCTAATACCTCTTCGGCTTGCTTACTTGGAGACTTGGAGGTTGCAGAGTGAATGTTTCCCTCTGCCTCCTCCTTTGAACTTGACTTGTTCTCCTCGCTCCCCGAGGATTCGGTTTGCTTTGGAGAATCGGATGGGATGGGAGTTGGGACAACGGTGTTGATTGGGATGGGCTGAAATACATCTGCGGTTCTTTCCGGTGGATTATCCGAGGAAAGCGTTTTCTCGGACTCCGCCGGTTTCCTTGCACTCTTCTTTGCTGATACCTTCTTCCTCCTTTTCGGTTCTGGTGGAGCTTCTGCCTCAACCGCTTTTCTTGACGGTTTCCTTTGTCTTGTTTCTTCTTCAACTGGAACTGATGAACTGGCTCCCTTAGATGATTTTGTCTTTGAGGTTTTTGGCTTTATCGTCTTCTCCGGTTTTTCTGCCACTGACTCAGAGTCAAGAATGTTGGAGATCGGAAGCGGTATGCCTTCACCTAGTTCCACATTAAGGAACTCAAGAATTTTAACGATTTGCATAGCATAGGCCTGCACCCGGCCATCTTTCTTAATCACCATTTGACAGAACTCTTCGTATAAAACGTATCCCCAGTCCACCTTGTCGCCGCGAACAATTGCTAGCAACATTCTGAGCTTAAGCTTTGTGAGGTTATCGAAGTTACCTCCCTTTCCTTGGAGCGATTTGGCGATGACGGTCACCAACCATCTGTATTCCGGTTTTAGCTTAATTTTCCGGCTGCTGTGGATTACCAGATCCTGACCTGAGAAAGATACAACCAACCGGGCAGCATTTGATTCTGCTTCGGTTAAGTCGAACTTTAGGTCTGAACCTGTGTTGGGCAGACCAAGGGCTTCCGCAAAGATTTCTTCAGTTATAAGGACAGCCTTCCCGTTGACAGTAGCCGAGATCTTTCTCTTCAACAGTGTCGCCGTCGATAAGAACTCCGTCACTGCCGCCGGGTAGATGGTGAACGGACCAGAAAGGAACTTCTCCAACCCAGATTCTCGAAGAAGTTGAAGAACAGCCTTGTTCTTGTCGTCAGCGTGCTCGTCAATGTCTGCGAAGTCTACCTGCAACATCCATTGAAAGGGAGCTTTGCCTAGATCCATGATAGTTTTGAGAGAAGAAGATGAAGATTGATGATGATCGGAGAGAGGAGATCTTTGAAGTTCTGGAAATTTTAGAGAGAGAAAGCACGTGTGTTGAATGGACTGATTTGAGTTTATATAGATGGCGGTTCCAGGCGGTTTTGAAGATGAACCGTCAACTTAATGTTTTTGGCGCCAACTTTCCCTCCAAAAAGTTACAGTCGTAACTTTCGGCGGTAAAAGCGGAAATTCGATGGGCGGTAACTTTTGAGAGTTAAAACCATGGGCGGTTAAGATTTTTCAAATTTTTCATCTTGCTCGAAGTTCCGGTTTCTTTTTGAAGTTTTGTTAACCGGAGATTGTTAGGTTAACTTTTAAGTTTAGTTTGAAAACCGGAAAGGAATAAGGTGAATGAGAGACCGGAGACTCTTTAAGAATTGAAATATTTCATTAATAGAAGGAAAGGATTAACATATGAGCGGTTCTGGTCGTACAACAAAATGACCAGAAACCGGAAAGAAAAATAAATGAAAGGGATTTATTCAGTGAACCATCCTCCTTCCAACCTCCTTTCATACCACTTCTCCATGGTGTTTTGAGGAGACCGTTCCTCAATCCTTGACACCCATTTATAGACCATATCTATAGTGATGGTGTTGAAGGATCCAACCGGAACACCTTTTCCAAGGTTGCGACGCTTGGACATGAGAAACCGGGTGATCTGAGGAGCATAACTGATCCTTCCTCTTTTTCCGGTCATAAGCTGCTTCAGCTTATTGAAGAGATAGGACGCCCAGTTGATGGCGGTTTCGCGAATGATGGCTATCATAATATCGAATGCCTCCCGGCTGTAGTTCTGGTTAGGCATTCGGCCTATGATAGACCGTTGAACCAAATCGTGAAAGACTTGGTAGTGAGGAGCGAGATCTTCTTTCTTCCCAAAGTCCTTAACAGGAGTGTATGAGGAAGAGAAGATCTTGAAAAATGTTTCCTTAGCCGGTAAATGCGGCGTTGGAAAATCAGAGAAACCTTCGGTCGGAAGGTGAAAGAAGGTGGCGAATTCCTCCTCAGTAAACTGGAGGAATTGGCCGTCGATGATGGTGCGAATGCTGCCATCATCCAAAACATGGCCGTTGTTAAAGAATTCGCATACCTCCTCCACGAGGATGAGGTCCGAACCCTTGAGGAAGCCTTGCAGGCCAGAAGCTATGACATGCTGATAAATGCATTCATAGTCGTAGCTATGCTTGATGTCTTCAAAATCAATGATCAAAGTGTTTCTTATCTCAGCAGACATGATGATGAAGAGTGAATAAGGCTTAGGAGAGTTCTTGAGCTTTTGAATTTTTAGAGAGAGGAATGTTTGAAGGCGTGATTTGAAAAAATGGAGGTTGAATCCCTTTTTATAGCCTGGAGTGAGTGAGAGCATTTAATGCAAGGATTTGAAAATCTAGCCGTTTATGCTTAGTTATTAATGATTTTGTGATTTTCCAAGAGAATAAAAGCAAGTCTTGTCAAATCAAGTCAGGCATGCTCTTTGATAATGAGAATTTATGTTTCCAAGAGTAGAGTGATTTATTTTTGATGCGACGCATTGAATGTTGTAGATTTTGACTTGGAAAGGAAAGAAATCTGTTTCATTAATTGAAGTACAAAAACCGGTATTACAGCAAAAGTACCGGTTTTGTAAAGAAAGGATAAGAGAAGAGAGAAAGACAGGTTTAAACATTTGATGACTCAGCCTCTTGATCATTTGAAGCCTCAGCCGCTTGAATTCTTCTAGCTTTAACCGCTTCCCACCGGTCGATCATCTCTTGTACTCGTTCTTTGGTGAGCACGTGCCTTGGGTGAAGAGTGACGAAGGCTCCGGCGTGAATCTCCAGACTTGCGCAAAAACCGCTCAGCTGAGGAGCGTATCCGGTTTTGTTGGAGAGAATCATCTTCTTCAGGTTGTTGAAGATGATCCAGGACCAGTTAACCGGTGTCCCAACCGTTACAGCGATCATCATCTCGAAGACCCTTTGAGTGTAATAGTAACTTTTCTCTCTGCACAAGACATATTTTCCCAGAATCTCGCAAAAAATCTGGTACTTGTGAGAAAGTTGACTCTTAGCACCCCAGGGTTTAACCAGGATGTTAGATCCAGAAAATCGGCGACACATTTCTTCCATTGTCACCGGAGAATAGGTTAGGTCGGTTACCCCCTCATTGGGTAAACCGCAGTAGACAGCGAAATCCGTCTCGCTGAATAGAAATTTTTGACCGTAGACATGTGCAACGAGTATATCTCGGTGCACTTCTTTCACGGTTTCGAACAGTTCTTCGACTACAAGGTAGTCGATGATGAACCTGTTCTCAAGGAAACTTCTTAGCCCACTCCTTTCAATGGCTAAGAACATTTCCCTGACTTCATGATCCTCATACTGGTAGATTGATTCAAAGTCTGCCAATAGGATTTTCTTGGCTAGAGGGTTGGAGTTCATGTTTGTTTTTGAGAGAGAAAGAGGATTTTATCTCAAGAATTATGCTTGTGAATAGTGAGCTTGTGATGTTTTGAAAAGGATTAAGCATGGTTTATGTAGCCCGGGGATTCGGCTTGGTCTTTAATGAAGTTAAGCATGCCTGATGATGTCATCAGCTATTAAATAGACTTAACTTGTTGAAGTAACTAATGGTTATTTCCAAGGTAAATCTAATAATTACTAAGATAGCAATGATGAACAATATCTATTGACAAGATGTAAGTCTCCCTCTCTTGATGATTGACACATGTCGTCATCTCGATTGTGGTAGACTTGTTTTTAATTAATCACAGGCTTCATTTTTCAAAACATGCACGAAAACTCAGTCGATCATCTCAGGTTAACCGGAAAAGTTCATTTCATCAGACCAGAGTGCATATGTACTGAGCGGTTTTCCATGACCGGTTTTAGTAGGATATTTCCGTTTATGAAGAAAAGTTGATTAATGTCAACAATTGTTCAACTTTGGATTTGTTTTTATCCACTTCAACCTGGTTATTTCAACCGTTTAGTAAACATACATTTGATTTGAAAATAATGAGATAATCAGGCATAACTGGAGACTTCCTCCCGGTTAGCATATTTGATTTATTAATGGCCTATTTAAATATGGTTTGAGAAGCTTTAGCTTCTCCCTGAACACATATCCCGGTTTTATATATATACGCATGCATTTTGATTATATCAATTGATTAAGATTAGTAAGACCCAAGATATTTCGAAAATGTAAAAACTTAGCTTCCTGTAGCGGTTTCGTGAAGATGTCCGCTACTTGTTGCTCGGTCGACACATATTCCAGCCGGATGTGTTTCTCCTGAACATGCTCCCGGATGAAATGGTGTCGAATGTCGATATGCTTTGTTCTTGAGTGCAACACCGGATTATATGTGATCGCTATGGTGCTGGTGTTGTCACAAAATATTGGAGACTCCTTTGCCTCTATTCCGAAGTCCCTGAGTTGCTGTTGAATCCAGAGGAGTTGTGCACAGCAGCTTCCAGCCGCTAAGTACTCCGCCTCTGCGGTTGACGTTGCAACGGACGTTTGTTTCTTGCTGCTCCAGGTGACTAACCGGTCACCCAGAAACTGACAGGTTCCACTTGTACTCTTTCGGT
The DNA here is from genome assembly GCF_907164915.1 of Impatiens glandulifera. Taxonomy (NCBI): domain Eukaryota; kingdom Viridiplantae; phylum Streptophyta; class Magnoliopsida; order Ericales; family Balsaminaceae; genus Impatiens; species Impatiens glandulifera. Next base: position 15,087,539 of record NC_061862.1, on the reverse strand, counting down.
CGATTTTGCAACCCGCGTAATCGGCATCTGAGTAGCTTATTAGATTGAAGCTCGAGTCTTTTGGATACCAGAGTCCCACTTCTTGAGTTCCCTTCAGATATTTCAAGATTCTTTTAGCCGCCGTATAATGAGATTGCTTTGGATTTGCTTGGAACCTTCCGCACACTCCAACCGCAAACAGGATATCAGGTCGGCTAGCTGTGAGATACAACAACGATCCGATCATTCCTCGATATGCTGTGATGTCAACGGCTTGACCATCTTCATCTTTGTCCAGCTTCACGGAAGAGCTCATTGGCGTAGCCGCTTCGGCACAAGTATCCATCCCAAATCTCTTCAGCAATTCGGCTGTATACTTCGGTTGGCTAATAAAGATTCCGGCTTTCATCTGCTTAACCTGAAGTTCTAGAAAGAAGCTCATTTCCCCCATCATACTCATTTGAAATCTATCAGTCATCATTTTCGAAAATTTGTCACATAACTTTGGATCGGTTGACCCGAATATGATATCATCAACATAAATTTGAACAAGTAAAATTTGCTCCTTTCTTTCAAATTTAAAGAGGGTTTTGTCTACTGAACCGATTGTAAATTTGTGATCAAATAAGAATTGAGTCAAGGTATCATACCAAGCTCTTGGAGCTTGTTTTAAACCGTAAAGGGCTTTATTCAGCCGGTAGACGTGATTTTCATGTTCTGGATTTTTAAAACCTGGAGGTTGGTTAACATATACCTCTTCATTTACTTTACCGTTTAGAAACGCGCTTTTTACATCCATTTGATAAACTTTGAACTTTTTGAAAGCTGCATATGCTAAAAATATTCTAATGGCCTCAAGTCTAGCTACAGGGGCGAATGATTCTTCAAAATCAATGCCTTCTTCCTGCTTATAGCCTTGAGCCACTAACCGGGCTTTGTTCCTCGTAACTAAACCGTCTTCATTGAGTTTATTTCTGAATACCCATCGTGTGCCTATAACCGGTTTGTTTTTCGGTCTAGGAACTAGGTACCAGACTTTATTTCTCTCAAACTCGTTTAATTCCTCTTGCATTGCCAAGATCCAATCTGGATCTGACAGTGCTTCATCCACCTTTTTCGGCTCAATTTGTGATATGAAAGCAGAGTTTCCATAGTGATCCAAATTTTGTTGCCTAGTTCGGACGGGTGAGGATATGTTACCTATTACTAGTTCAAGAGGATGATTTTTGTTCCTTCTGAGGTTAATCCGAGACGTGTCTATCAAGCTTTCGGCTGGCTGATCAAGGTTAGACTGATCGGTAGGTTGAACAGAGTCAGACCGACCGATTTCTTCAGTAGAAACTGAAGCGTCAACTTTCTGCAGTAAAGCAGCTTGATCAGGTTGAATTTCAACATCAACCGCTTGGTCCTTGACAAAGCGTCTAAAAACCGGAACCTCGTCTTCATCATCAGAATAGATATTGAAATTTTCCATTCTGTTGTGAAGGTCGAAGGGTAATGCAGTGTTTCGCTCAACCGATTCATCGAAAACAACGTGTGCGGTTTCTTCGACTGTTAAAGTCCTAGTATTGTATACTCTATAGGCTTTACTCACAGCTGAATATCCCAACATTATTCCCTCATCGGATTTAGCATCAAAAGCGGTCAAGTACTTCTTGCCGTTATTGTGAACAAAACATTTACTACCGAAAATTCGAAAATACCGTACACTTGGAATTTTATCAAAATAAATTTCAAAAGGAGTTTTCGAAAACCGTTTAGTCACTAGAAATCGATTTTGTGTATAGCAGGCGGTGTTGATAGCTTCAGCCCAAAACTTTTGAGCAATACCCGAATCGGCTATCATTGACCTTGCGGCTTCCTTGAGAGTTCGGTTTCTTCTCTCAGCCAGGCCGTTTTGTTGAGGAGTTCTGGCACTAGACAACTCGTGCCTAATACCGGAATCATCAAGAAAAGTAGTTAAATTACTGTTAATAAACTCAGTTCCTCTATCACTTCTGATTTTGTTTACTCGAATAGATTTTTCATTTTGTATCCTCAAAATCAGTTTAATCAAGTTTGAAGTTGCTTGATTCTTAGAAGCTAGGAAAGTAACCCAAGTAAATTTGGAGTAATCATCAATAACTACCATAGTATAATGCATGCCTCCTAAACTAGTTACTCTAACCGGACCGAACAAGTCCATATGCAACAGTTCTAAACATCTTTCAGATTGATAATTTCCTTTACTTTTAAAAGATGATTTCACTTGTTTTCCCATTTGACATGCAGCACATACTTTATCTTTTGAAAATTTGACATTTGGAAAACCGTGAACCAGTTCCTTGGAACAAATAAAGTTAATCGTTTTGAAATTCAAGTGATTTAACCGTTTATGCCAAAGCCAATTTGGATCATTTCCGGCTATCATACACACAGGTTTTTCGAAATCAGTTTTCCAGTTCACTTTGTAGATGTTTCCTATCCGGTTACCGGTTAACAAAGTGTCATCATTTTGATTTTTGACTAAACACGAGTTTTTATGAAATTCAACCTTATAGCCCACATCACACATTTGGCTTATGCTTAGTAAATTAAAGCTTAGTTTTTCTACTAATAACACATTATTTATGGATAATTCACAATGGACAATCTTACCCTTGCCCACGGTTTTACCTTTTGAGTTATCCCCGAATGTGATGAATGCTCCGGTTTCGTACTTGATGTCGGTCAGTAGCTCCTTGTTTCCGGTCATGTGCCTTGAGCATCCGCTGTCCAAGTACCATTCAGAATTCTTCAACCGATTGCTCCTCCTAACCTGCAACAAACAATTATTTACAACTTTTTGGTACCCACATTTAGTTGGGTCCATGGTTGATTAGTCCCTTTGGGATCCAGACTTGAATTAGTCGGATTACTTTCCCGGTTGCTGTTTTGATAATATTTGGCTTAACTTCTTGGTCGTTGCTCAAGAATGCCTTATGTGGTGATGGGCTTCTTTGATGTCGGTTTTTATTATTTTTATTTTTATTTGGTTTCCGGTTGGCTTTCCTTCTCTCAGGATGAAGCCATTTTTCAGATTCGTTAGGACCTACATACTTAAGCGTTTCTTCCGGTTTTAGGTCATTTTCGGTTTGTGAACTTTTGACAAATTTTATGAATGGAAGTTTGTTTTTCGTTAGTTTCATCCCGTTGGATTGTTTTGTTTCATTTTGTTTACGTGGATCATAACCGATACCGTATCTACACTTCGGATGTCGTTTATAGTTACACATTTGTTTCACTGTTTGACGTGATCTCTCCCACGCAGCCGTGACGTACATTGCTCGTTCATCGGTTTCCATTCCCGGTTGAACTGTCTCCTCATTATCCGAGAATAGTTCATCCAGTTCATGTGTTTTGATCTCATATGTTTTATCGTTTTTATCATTTATTAGTTCGGTTTTAGGTTCTACAGGTGTTGGCATATACGCAGATATGTTTCTGAACTCAGCAACCATTTGGTTGAGTGCAGATACTAAATCTTCTTTAGTAAACTCATCAGAAGAGAAATCAAATACCTCTTCGTCGTTTGCCATGAAGCATGTTACTTTCTCTTCACCATCTTCATTGTCGGAATATGCCCACTCGCTTCCACCGTCGGACGCAATGAGAGCTTTTTGGATCTCCTTTCCTTCATCAGTATGTTGATCATCATTTCTTCGGTAATCGTTTCGATTGTTACTGTTGTTTCCCCGATAATTGTTTCCTTGATAATTGTTTCCTTGATACCGGTTACCTTGATAATTATTCCCTTGATAATTATTTCCTTGATAATTTCCTTCCGGTTTTCTATCATCTCTTCTTGGTTTTCTACACTCTGACCTGAAATGTCCAAAACCATCACAGTTATAGCATCTTTTGTTTGATTTATCTACATAGTTATAATTAAAATCATTATTAGATGGTGGTTGGCTCTTCTTCATGAATTTCCCGAATTTCTGGGCTAGCATCGCCATCACATCGTCGGTTATTTGATCAGTATTTTTGACTGGAGCCGGTGCGGTTGATACTGGAGCCGCCGGTTCCACCGATGTGACTAAGGCTCTTGTTGCGGTTGATGTAGATGTTTCATCTTCGATCCGAGAATTGATCTCGAATTCGTAGGCTTTCAAGTCCTCAAACACATCATGCAACTTCATCTGCCCAAGGGTGCTGGACTCCCTCATCACCATGGTCTTGATATCCCACGTGCTTGGCAGTGATCTTAGAGCTTTGATGATCACTTCTCGGTTGTCATACTTCTTTCCGAGTGTCTGAAGCTCGTTTACTACGCTGGTGAACCGGTTGCTAAATTCTTTCATATTTTCTCCCGGTTTCATCCTTATGTTTTCATACTTCTGCGTAGCCACCAAGATTTTATTTTCCTTGGTTCTTTCGTTTCCCTCGTGAATCTGGATAATCGTTTCCCAGGCTTCCTTTGCATTTTCGCACTCTGATATTTTGTTCAAAGTGTTGTTATCTATGGCTTTATAGATGTGCCTCATGCAATGGTTGTCCAGGTTGCTCCTTCTCCGATCTTCACTCGTCCACTGGCTTTCCTCCTTGTTGATCTTGATCGGTCCTTCTTTCAGGACTCGGCTCATCTCATCATCTAATGTTATCAGATGCAGATACATCTGTTTCTTCCAACTGCTAAATGCTTCACTGTTTAGCATTGGCGGCTTGTCGCTGTGGGTCATGCTTCCCACCATCTTTGGTTGCTTGAATGCTAAGAACCTCGCTCTGATACCACTTGTTAGGATCGGGGACGCCCTTGGAGGACCGGGGGTGTTTTTCCGGTTTGGGTAAGGGTGGCCGCTTACACAACACACAACTTGGTGATAGTCCGGTTAGAGACTAAAATCGTTCTCAGCACTGCACAACCTGTCACAGACTCTTGAACCGGGTTCAAGGGCGGAAATGTCTGTTTCAGGTTGAAGCAACGTTTGCGACTTTTAGATGATGTTTAAGAAGGAGGTTGTTTAACGAAAGTGAGTGACCGGTTTTGGAAGTATGATTGGTTTGCGGTTTAAGGTAAGACAGCGGGAAATGAAGGCGAATGAAAGAACACAAGACAAGGAAATTTGTTTATGGATGTTCGGAGCAAACCCTCCTACGTCACCCCTTCTTCTCAGATTATGAGAAGGATCTCCACTAACTCTTTAGAGTTACAGTTACACTTCCGGTCGAGCCCAACTTCGCTACTCGCCGGTTACACCAAACTCACACTTTGATGTAATACAATTACTCAATACAAACACACACAACGAACTTCCGGTTTTAGGCACACCGGTTTTAGAATATGAAACTTTATCTCTCTAGAATTTAATGCTTTGATACTTTGTTTTCGTAATCCGTCACTTGCATTTAATGAAGACGATCCGTCTTCCTTTTATAGCTGAAAGTAGCTAACGGCTACTTTCTTCTCTCTCTTCTGGATTGGTTGATCATCATCACGCCTGTTTGCAGAGAGGTTGCTTGCACGCTTCAACTTCCTCAACACCTGGCATTCATGCAGGTGACTCTGAACAGATGATGACATAGCCGGTTTTCAGATTGATACACGTGTTGAACATCCGCTTCCGGTCGTCAGCATCGGATCAACAAGGCATCATTGCTTTCCTCCCATGCTTCTGATCGGATCCGATCTTCTTTTATTCTTTCGAGACACGTTTCTTCCGTCATAGTACGTCACTCTTGAGATTTGAATCTTCTGACTTTTGATCTGTACTTTCCGGTTTATGTGTATTGTGCATTATGATCCGGTTGGAGTGTAATCTTTTGTTCTTCGTTAACCGGTTGCTTGAGAGAGTGAAGCCGGTTCCTGTGATCATTTAACTTGATCACTTGGAGCCGGTTTCTTTGAAGTAGTAGCAACCGGTGTTTGATGCCTCAACCGGTTCCGGTTTGTTAAGTACCTGCACATGAAATTTAACTTCTGTTTAGTTTGTCTGGCCGGTTCCAAAATTAATCTACTTAATTTTTCTATCACCTATTGCGCGGCAACTTTCAACATGATGGCGGCCATCATCACCAGGACGCCGGTCAACTGGTCTAGGGTACTGTTTGACGTCCTTATTTGGATAATCGGCACCCGGTCAGTGGCTTTCGTTCCCCAGATAAGCCGACTTTTTGAGGAGCTTGGAGTCCCAACCTGTCCCGGCGAAGGTTTGAACCATGGTCAGGTGTTCACCAGAGAAGTAATCGACTCATTCTACGATCGGTTTGAAAGAGAGTGGAGGAGGAGGAAATTCAACCTTCCTCAAGATTTCAATCCCCGCGCCCGCTAAGTCACTCCTTCCTGCATCCGGTCGTTTTGCTTCATGCACCGGATGTATTCTTGTCCTACTCAAATTTGATCATATCGGCTTCATCCATGTTTCCTTCGGTTTTGTTTGTATCTCTATTAATTTCATGTTTTCTTCGCCGCTCTTTAGGCCATTTTCGGCATTGTTTCTATTATCTTCAGATTAAATCAAATTTATCTCGGTTATGTCTAAATGCATACCTAATTAAATAAGATAATGCCCAACCAACTGAATAATCAATATCCAACTAATCTGGTCAGTTTCCAACTAACACTTACCTAGGGCCATGCAATTTGCCACTTCCCCATGCGCCTTGAAAAGGTAAAGATTCTCTTCCCTAATAAAACAAAAACTGACCATCAATGCTCAGATTTTTCCCTCCAAAACCGATCCTATATAAGGAGCCATCCTCCTCTCATTCTATCACATCCAAAAGTACAAAATCACTTGTATTCTTCTTGAATCTCTCTCTCAATACCATAATCATGCCGAGCCGAACTTTGGGAAATTTTCTAAGCATCGATTTCAACTCATGTATGGCAGAATGGGACGGTAACCATCCAAAGAAAAACATGTTTGAATGTCTTATTGATACCGGCCTTCAAACCTTCCTCGAAGAATCCGGTCCTGTACTGATTGAGGATGTCAAGGCATTCTTCAGAAGTGCCTGCATAAGGGGCGACTACATTGTCTCTACGGTAAGGGACCACACCTTCTGGCTTGATGAAGCCGAATTTTCCATCCTTTTCAATCTGCCCAAAGAAGGGTTCTCTGATTTCCCGACTATGGAGGGACTTGATGCATTCTACTATGGATTACTCTGCTCTGCAACTCTTGATCCGGTGGAAACTTATGGGTTAAAAACCCGCCTCGGTCGTAGTGCTCAGCTCCTTCTTGAGATTGTCACTCGGTCCATTCTGTGTCAATCCCCAAATCAGCGGTATTCAAAGAACACCTACAACATCATGACCCACATCTTCCCAAAACGACCATCAATTGGTCAGCGGTCCTCTTTCAAAACTTGAAGAATATGGTGCTGACCAAGAAAGGTCTTGGTTATGCACCTCACATCAGCAAGTTGATTCTCAAGTATCGGCCAGAGTTTGGACCGGGTACACCGGCATCCCCCTTCAAACATTCTTGATGCAGATGCGGTGGAAGAGAAGTTCTCCAGAATGGTGTTTACTTCTTAAGTGCCTATTTTTCGTATCATTCTTTCGGTTTTCCCTCTGTATTATCTCTTGAATAAAATATCATTTTAGTTTCAATGACCGTATCTCTTTATTCTTTGAACAGTCATCTAAGTAACCGGTTCACATCTTCAAATAATCTCGTTCTTATCCGGTATCATAAAATCTGATTAAAACCGTTAACACTTTGATCAATCAGAATGTCTGATTAGACTTAGAAACCGCTCAATCATTCGGTCTCAAAGAAAAGAATGCGTCATCCATGACATAGGCAAAAGGTTTTGGAGGGAAATCTCCCGCCCAATATTGCCGCCCACAGTTTAAGTTTTACCGCCCATAGTTTGGCGATCTTTCACCTTGGAGGGAAAATTCCCGCCCATTCATGATGGGACGGTTGGACTTCCAAACCGCGTCTATAAAAGGGACTTCGGTCATTTTCTTTCATTCTCACGCGAATTCACTTTATCTCTCTAAGTTTTCTAAACTCTTTGAAGCGGTTCTCTCTCATTTTCAAACTCTTTCAACATGGGTCGTGATTCGGCATTGTTCAAACTCTACTCTCAAGTGGATTTCGAAGAGATCCGGCAGAATGGGACGACCGAGGCGAAGGAAGTTATTGACCGGCTGATTAAAACCGGTCTGGGATATTTCCTAGGCGGTCCTCACGTAATTTACAAAGAGGCGGTCGAAGGACACCTTTGAGGCGGCTTGCCACATTTTATCGGCAACCACTGAGCCGATCACAACATCCGGAAGTAAAAATATGCTGAAGCTGGAATATATCCCGGCATGTGACGTTTTCGCCAGGGCGATACTAGCAAGGGGAGGAAATTTCAGCAACCTCACCAAAGACAAAATCAAGATGATAATCGGTCTGTTGGAAGGAAAAGAGGTTAACTGGGCAAGATCAGTGTTCGGCAACCTCATGGACATGGTGAAACCGGATTCAACCCGGTCATGGGGATATGCCGTGCCCCTCGGTAAGATCTTCATCCACTTGAAACTCAACGTCGGTCCCGGTGTTGCGTTAGCAAAACGTTGCCTCATTAGATCGAGGCAATTTCTTCCAAGAACGCAACCGGCCTCCAGTTGCACAGGTGGCCGAAAGAAGAAAGCCGCAAAGAAAGATGCCCCGGCAAAAGCAAAGACCGGAGGAAAGAGGAAAGAAAAGATAACCTTCGTGGACCCACCACAAGAAACAGAAGATGAGGAGTGGGCCCTTGAGGAAACCGACACGGAGAGGACCGATGATAGAACGGTCAATGACGACGATCAAAAATAATCAAAAAGGGAGAAATTGTTAGATAAAAGATAAAAACTCTTCCAAAACTTCTCTCCCAAAATTTTTTCGAAAAATTCTCTAAGTCTTCTTCAAAAACCGGCCAAACAAAACAACCGGCCTACGGTTGCAAACTTACATGATTTTGATAATTTTAAATAAAATAATCAAAAAGGGAGAAATTGTTAGATAAATTCAGACCGGTTCGAATAAACCTAACTTAAACAAACTTCCCATGCAGGAACAAGGAACCGGACCGGATGAACAAGAGAACCAACTGAAGAAACCGAACCGGTCAAGCTACCAAACCGATCAAGAGTATTCGGAACGTGACCGCACAAAGGAAGGATCGGCCAAAGCTCAAAACCAGAACCATCAAACAGCCGATTATCCACAAGACAAGAATAACCGGAAGAAGTCCGGTTACTTCACTTTCAAAAGACATTCGGCCAAGTCAAGCGGCCGACCAGTACAAGAAGACAATTTGGGTATCAGTTGAGAATGATACCAAAGGAACAGACTGAATACTTCCATATCCATGCAAGTCTGAGGAAAGACTGTAGGCTGCAGAAAACAGTACTACCGGATCCTTCTACTTCGGGATAAGCCAGAAAGGAAATCCTCAAAGTACAGACAACTGTCCAAACAGACAGTGCCTACATCAAGTAAAAGACAAACCCGGCAGGTTTGCCTTACAGACCGGCAGGTCTGAGACAGGATACCAGGTCTGAGGAGACGACCGCAGGTCTGAGACACTGAATCACTGCACCTCTGATCAGCCAATCAAATTCAAGGTAGTGAAATATGACCGTTGGCATATTTCACCTATAAAAGGAGGCAGTTGTAGAAGAGTAAATTGGGGACATACATTGGGATAACGAAAGCTAAGAGCATTTATTACAAGTGATAACAGTGTGCTATTCTAGAAAGCCTAAGTGTTGAAAGTTAAAGTGTGTTCTACAATTTCGGTGTAAATTGTAAGAAAATAAGTCTCGATCGGATTGTGCTTGTATTCCTTAGTGAATATCCTTCTCGCGGTTTCGAGAGAAAGGGGTGACGTAGGAGTTTTATCTCCTAACATCCATAAAATCTGTTGTGTCATTTACTTTCTGCAGGATTCATTATATAACCAACTAACTTAACCATACCGCTCCAAACGGAATCTATACTAACCATACCGAATATCCAGATTACCGAAACCGACCCACCATCTCCAAATCTTCATCATCCGAAACCGACCGCGCCTATCATACAAGTGTACCGCTTCAAGCTGAAAGCAAACCTCTTCCGCGCTTGAACCTAGTTCAAGGGTTTGTGACAGGTTGTGTAGTATTGAAACCCTGGTGTTAATCTCTAACCGGATTAACCACCACCCTACGAGTGAGAACCGCTAACCGGTCCAACCCCCGGTCTACCAGCGGCGACCTAGATCCTAACAAACCCCTTTTTCACCCTCGGTGGTCTCAGGATTGGCGCTTTGTTCGGCATCGTTCGGACTCCGAGCCGAATGATCGTCGTCATTGACCGTTCTATCATCAGTCCTCTCCGTGTCGGTTTCCTCAGGGGCCCACTCCTCATCTTCTGTTTGTTGTGGTGGGTCTACGAAGGTTATCTTTTCTTTCCCCTTTCCTCCGGTCTTTGCTTTTGCCGGGGCATCTTTCTTTGCGGCTTTCTTCTTTCGGCCACCTGTGGAACTGGAGGCCGGCTGCGTTTTTTGAAGGAATTGCCTCGATCTAATGAGGCAACGTTTTGCTACCGCAACACCGGGACCGACGTTGAGGTTCAAGTGGAGGAAGATTTTTCCGAGGGGCACGGCGTATCCCCACGACCGGGTTGAATCTGGTTTGACCATGTCCATGAGGTTGCCGAACACTGATCTTGCCCAGTTGACCTCTTTTCCTTCCAACAGACCGATCAACATCTTAATTTTATCTTTGGTGAGGTTGCTGAAATTTCCTCCCCTCGCCAGTATCGCTCTGGCGAAAACGTCACATGCCGGGATATATTCCGGTTTCAGCATTTGTTTACTCCCGGATGTTGTGATCGGCTCAGTGGTTGCCGATAAAATGTGGCAAGCCGCCTCAAAGGTGTCCTGCTCTATTTCTTCCGTTGCATCCTGGCCAGTTGTTGGGAGATGCAAGCTTTCGGCCACCAATGCTTCGGTGATCTCGATTTGGGAACCGCAAACCGTCGCGATGATCTTGTCGTAGGCGATGGTTGCGGTGTTGAAGAACTCTTTGACCGCATCTTTGTAAATGACGTGAGGACCGCCTAGGAAATATCCCAGACCGGTTTTAATCAGCCGGTCAATGACTACTTTCGCCTCGGTCGTCCCATTCAGCCGGATTTCCTCGAAATCCACTTGAGAGTAGAGTTTGAACAATGCCGAATCACGACCCATGTTAAAAGAGTTTGAGAATGAGAGAGAACCGCTTCAAAGAGTTTAGAAAACTTAGAGAGATAAAGTGAATTCGCGTGAGAATGAAAGAAAATGACCGAAGTCCCTTTTATAGACGCGGTTTGGAAGCCCAACCGTCCCATCATGAATGGGCGGGAATTTTCCCTCCAAGATGAAAGATCGCCAAACTATGGGCGGTAAAGCTTAAACTGGGGGCGGCAATTTTGGGCGGGAGATTTCCCTCCAAAATCCTTTTGCCAATGTCATGGATGACACATTCTTTTCTTTGAGGCCGAATGATTGAGCGGTTTCTAAGTTCAATTGATTGTTTAGAGTGTTTAACAAATTAGTCAGATTTCATGTGACCGGAAAAGGAACCCGGTTGTAGGTGGAAGATGTGAACCGGTTACTTAGATAAATGTTCGAGGAATTGAGATTACATGGTCATTTAAACGGAAAAGATATTAAAATTCAAGAGATAGCAGAGAAAGGAAACCAATGATAGGATTCGGTACAAAGATAGGCATACAGAAACAATTTAAAATACAGCCTATTCAAAAGACATTCGCCAGAGTCGTTCTCTTGCCGAATTACTGTTGAGGACGTTTGAAGAAGAAGCCGGTGTGCCCGGTCCGAACTCTAGTCGGTACCCAAGAATCAACTTGCTGATATGCGGTGCATACCCGAGACCTTTCTTGGTCAGCACCATATTCTTCAAGTTTTCCCATATGACCGATGACCAATTGATGGCCGATTTGCAGAGAATGTTGGTCATGATGTTATAGGTATTCTTGGAATACCGTTGATTAGGTGACTGACACAGAATTGACCGGGTCACGATTTCTAGCAGTAGCTGACCGTGACTAGCAAGTCAGGTTTTTGGCCCAAAGTTTTCTACCGGAGAGAAAGTGGCCGACAGATATTGCGCGGTTTCAAATCCCGCAAGATCCTGAATAGCCGGAAAGTCAGAGAAACCCTTAGTGGGTAGACCGAATAGTGAGGCAAATTCATCCTCGTCGATCCAGAACGTGTGGTCTCTGACAGTAGAGACGATGTACTTCTCCCTGATGCAGGCACTTCGAAAGAAGGCCTTGACAACATCTATAAGAATGGGACCGGCTTCTTCAAGAAACGGTTGAAGACCGGTTTCAGCAAGAGAGTCATACATGAATTTCTCCTTAGTAGTGCAATCCCTTATGTCCGTGCAAGATTCGAAATCGATGCATAGAAAGTTTCCCAGAGTTCTGCTCGGCGTGGTTTCGGTATAGAGAGAGAAACGGGATTCAAGAGGAAGAAAAGTGATTTTTGTGCTTTCGGATGTGATGAAAGGAGTGGAGGATGGCTCCTTTTATAGGCTCGGTTTTGGAGGGAAAATCTGAGCATTGACGGTCAGTTTTGTTTTATTAAGGAAAAGAATCTTTATCTTTTCAAGGCGCATGGGGAAGGGGCAAATTGCAAAGCCCAAGGTAAGTGTTAGTTGAGAAGTAACCAGTTCGGTTGGATATTAAATGTTCGGGTGGTTGGAGTTATCTCATTTATTGGGATTATCTCATTAAGTGCACTCAACATATAACCGATATTGATTAGATAGAAACCGAAAATGGCATACAGGAACGATGAGGAACATATGAAATCAAGAAACACAAATAAAGCCAAAATAGTCATGGATGAAGCCGATATGATCAAAGTTGAGTTGGTTAAGAATACATCCGGTACATGCTGCAAAACGACCGGATGCAGGAAGGAGTGACTTAGCGGGCGCGGGGATTGAAATCTTGAGGGAGGTTGAAGTTCCTTCTCCTCCATTCTCTTTCAAACTGTTCATAGAATGAATCAGTTCCTTCCCTTGTGAGCACCTGAGCATGGTTTAGACCTTCGCCGGGACAGGTCGGAACGCCAAGCTCCTCAAGAAGTCGGCTTACTTGGGGGATGAGGGCCACTGACCGGGTGCCGATTATCCAAATAAGGACGTCAAACAGCACCCTAGACCAGTTCACCGGCGCACCGGTGACAATGGCCGCCATCATGTTGAAAGTCGCCACGCAGTAAGTGTTAGTGACATCTTTTCCTAAGATGCCCCTTCCTAACACGTCGTTGAGTAGCTGATATTCAGCTCTCAAGTTGGCCTTGCTGCCGTGGTCATCCACCGGCTCATCCGACCGGGCTAGGTTGTGTGAGACCTCGGCCTTTAAGTTGGCCGGGGGGTTAAGATCTGTTAGCCCTTGTTTGGGCAAGCTAAAGCACCGGGCGAAGTCTTGCTCGGTGAAGTCAAAGAGAATACCCCCCACTTTAGATTGAATGTGGGTGTCAAAGTGTGGTGTACCTCTGAACACTCTGGCATTTTGGAAAAACTCCAGAACGGACCCAGGATAAATGGTGAGTTTATCATCAAGGAAGTATTGGAGGCCGGTATCCTCCAAGGATTTTATCATTTTATAGATGTCGTAATGATCGGTGTTGGAACACGATTCAAAATCAACCTGAAGAATGTTTGTGAACTGAGACATTTTTGCCTTAGTGATAGAGAGGGTGTTTTGTTTTTGTGAGTGTTTTGGTGAGTGAGTGCTTCCTTTAAATACTGGTTTTGGGGCTAACCTATTATCCGGGCATTAAATGAGATGATATGTATTAACCGCAGGATAAGAAACTTTGCATGAAATAGGCAGGTTTATAGTTCTAGGTGTCGGTCATAGGCTTGAACTGTGAAAGATATCAAAAGATCTTCACGTCTTTTTAGGCGCGACCTGTTTTACTTGGAAAGGGTAATGTTGCAGAGCAGATGTCCTTAACCTCTGATAACTATTCCTCTTCTGTTTAAAATTCAAATAATCTAGGGTAGCCTGCTTCCGAACCGGTCAGGCATCAGTTGTTCATCCCGATGCGGTTATTTGGTGCATGCACCAAGTAGCCGGTCGGTTTACTCTATCTGATGAGCTGGGCGGTTCTTCCACAAACACCCCGAAGATTCGAAGTTTGACAGCTTAGGAAGAGTTACCGGTTTGTCTGTCTGAACCGGTTTCCCTTTAAGCATCCTTTGGAAGGATTTGGCTAATGTCGGTTAAGCCGAGAGTAAGCCTGAATTGAGAAAACTTAGCTTCCTGCAGCGGCTTTGTGAAGATATCGGCTACTTGTTGATCGGTCGATACGTATTCCAGCCGTATATGCTTCAGCGTGACATGCTCTTGGATGAAATGATGCCTTATGTCGATGTGCTTGGTTCTGGAGTGGAGAACCGGGTTGTAGGTGATCGCAATGGCACTTGTGTTGTCACAGAAGATCGGGGACTCTTCGGCTATGATACCGAAGTCCTTCAGCTACCGATTGGCCCTCGTCATCCCTGTCCAGCTTAACTGATGAGCTCATTGGAGTAGCCGCCGAGGAGCAGGTGTCCATACCGAATTTCTTTAGCAGCTCCTTAGTATATTTAGGTTGACTGATGAATGTTCCTTCCTTGAGTTGTTTAACCTGAAGACCTAGGAAGAAACTTAATTCTCTCATCATACTCATTTCAAACTTGTCAGTCATCATTTTTGAGAATTTGTCACAAAGCTTGGGGTCAGTGGAACCGAAAATAATATCATCTACATAAATCTGAACAAGTAGGATATGTTCCTTCTTTTCAAACTTAAACAAAGTTTTATCCACCGAACCGATGGTGAAATCATGCTCTAATAGAAATGCGGTTAGCGTATCATACCAGGCTCTGGGTGCTTGCTTTAGACCGTATAAAGCTTTGTTCAGCCGGTATACATGGTTTGGAAATGCAGCATTTTTGAAACCGGGTGGTTGTTCAACGTACACTTCTTCACGTAGATCACCGTTCAGAAATGCACTTTTAAGATCCATTTGAAAAACCTTACAGTTTTTGAAAGCTGCAAAAGCTAGAAAAATCCTAATGGCTTCAATCCTGGCTACAGGAGCAAATGACTCTTCAAAGTCAATGCCTTCTTCCTGTTTGTAACCTTGAGCCACTAATCTGGCTTTGTTCCTCGTGACCAAACCATCCTCATTGAGTTTGTTTCTGAATACCCATCTTGTTCCTATGACCGATTGATCTTTCGGTCTGGGAACTAAGTACCAGACTTTACTAATCTCGAACTGGTTTAGCTCTTCTTGCATTCCCAAGATCCAATCTGGATCTGACAATGCTTCATCTATTCTTTTCGGTTCAATCTGGGATATGAAAGCAGAGTTAAAATATCCTTCCAGAAGTTGACTCCTAGTTCGAACAGGTTCTGAAGGGTCACCTATAATTTGCTCAGGAGGATGTTTACTATTTCTTCTGAGATTCAGTTCAGGAGTGTCTACCAAATTACCGGTAACTTGACCAAGGCTAGACACGTCGGTAGGCTGAACGAGATTGTCAGACCGACCGACTCCCTCGGATTGGACCAAAGTGTCAGCTTCCTGTTGTAGAACAGCTTGATCTGGCTGGGTATCAATATTACCCATTTGGTCATGGACAAATCGCCTGAAGACCGGAGTCTCATCTTCACTATCAGAATGAATATCGTTATTTTCCAATCTGTTGTGTAGATCAAAGCATGAAGCGGTATTGCTTTCAACCGATTCATCGAAAACAACATGAATTGTTTCCTCCATGGTTGCAGTTCTATTATTATATACTCTATATGCTTTACTTACTGCCGAGTATCCAAGCATGATGCCGGTATCGGTCTTTGCATCAAAAGCGGTGAGTTGGGTTTTACCATTTATATGAATATAACATTTACAACCGAAAATCCTGAGGTACTTGAGTTTAGGAACTCTGTTAAAATAAACCTCATACGGTGTTTTGTTGTGAAATCTGTTAATCAAAGATCGGTTTTGTGCATGGCATGCAGTATTGATAGCCTCAGTCCAAAATTTCTGAGCAATGCCGAAGTCGGCTATCATGGACCGTGCGACTTCCTTGAGAGTCCGGTTTCTTCTCTCGGCCAGGCCATTTTGTTGAGGAGTCCTAGCACTAGACAACTCGTGTCTAATGTCGGATTCATCAAGATATGCAGTTAATGTACTATTGGTAAATTCGGTACCTCGATCGCTTCGAATGCTATTGATACGAGTTGATTTTTCATTTTGCAGACGCTTAAGAAGTGTGATCAGGTTTGATACAGTTTCACGTTTAGATGGTAGAAATATTACCCATGTATATCTAGAATAATCATCAATAACTACCATGGTATAGAGCATACCTCCTAGGCTAATGACCTGAATTGGTCCAAATAAATCCATGTGAAGAAGATCTAGGCACCGGCTAGATTGAATATTTCCTTTACTCTTAAAAGATGACCTAGTTTGTTTACCCATTTGGCATGCTGAACAGACCTTATCCTGGTTAAATACTATATCAGGAATACCTTCAACTAGCTTTTTACCGCGAATGTAGTTTAAGGTTTTCATGTTTAAATGATTTAGTCTCTTATGCCACAGCCAGGTTTGATCAGTCTTAGCTATCATGCATATAGGATATTCTACTCTGGTTTTCCAGTCTACCTTGTAAATGTTACCTATCCTATTTCCGGTTAGTAGTACAATACCTTGAGAGTCCTTAACTAAGCATGCATGTTTAAGGAATTCTACCGTGTATCCGGCATCACACATCTGACTAATACTAAGTAGATTAAAACGTAGGTTTTCAACTAGAAGTACATTATCAATAGTTAGATTTCCATGGACAATCTTACCCTTGCCCACAGTTTTACCCTTTGAGTTGTCACCGAAGGTAATTAGAGCATCGGTTACTGATCTGATGTCGATTAGCAAATTGCTATTTCCGGTCATGTGCCTGGAGCAACCGCTGTCCAAGAACCATTCGGAGTTTCCTAGCGGTTTCTTTGGATCCTGCAAAATGTACATATTTACAACTGTTTGGTACCCACATTTACTTGGGTCCACATGCGATTAGTCCCTTAGGTACCCAAACTTTGATAAACCGGACGGTCTTCTTTGCTAGGGTTTTAACTGTCCTTTTGACACTTGGTCTGGTGTATTTCGGTTTTCCTTCAAATGTCCTAAATGGTGGCGGTCTTTGGTTCGGTGATATATGGTTTGACCTACGCGGTTCAGGGAATTCTTTCTTATATTTGAGGATTTCGGCTTTTCTTTTCTCAAGGTCAAGCCATGAATCGGTTGGGCCAACATAATCGTACTTTAGCTTCTCTTCCCTATAATATGCGGTTTCCTCTTCTTCAGCTGTCCAGGTGCTCTTAAGAAATTTTATAAAGGGAAGGTTTCCTTTTGTAAGCCTTGCTTTCTCTATGGGTTTTCGGTCTTTAGAGCTATTCCCTGTGTATCCTAGACCACGCTTACAACGAGGATGTCTGTAGTGTTTATTCATATTCTTTACCATATCGCTAGATCTCTTATAGGCGGCCATCGTATATTGAAATCGGGCATTCTCTTCCTCGGTTAGTTCTCTAGTCGGTTCACTAGGTTGTTCGATCTTAGGATCTAACTCGGTTTCTAGGGTGTGGGTATCATCAGGTTGTATGACTTCCGGTTCGGTTATGATGGGTACCTCTGGTTCTATTGGAATAGGTACTATGGGATCGGTTCTGATGTTGAGGTGCTTAGGTAGCATGGTCAGTAGGTTCTTATATTCTTCTACCATGTCATTCAATGCTTCATATAACTCATCTTTAGTAAATTCATCATAGGGAGAATCAAATACTTGTTCCTCATTTTCCATGAGGCACATGAGCTCATCATCGCTGTCACTGCGAGCCCACAAACTTCCTCCATCGTCGGCTATCAGTGCTTTCGGTACCTCACTTCCTTCACCGGCTTGTTGGTAATTGTTTCTGTCATTTTGATAGTCCGGTTTCTGGGTGTCTCTTCTTGGTTTCCTGTATTCCCACTTAAAATGTCCCATACAGTTACAGTTATAGCATCTTATATTGGATTTGTCACCATAGTAGTTGTTTGTCGGTTGGCTCCTTTTCATGAACCTCCCAAACTTTTGTGCGAGCATAGCCATGGCGTCCTCAGTAAAATGTTCGGCTGTTCTAATAGGTGCGGGTGTAGGAACCGATATCGGTGCAGGTGTGGGTACAGGAGCAGGTACAGCCGGTTCTGTAGATGTGATTAGTACTCTGGTTGATGTTGAGGCCGAGACTTCCTCTTCGGTTCTAGATTTCATTTCGAATTCGTATGCCTTTAGTTCTTCGAATACATCGTATAGTTTCATCTTACGTAGGCTCTTTGATTCCCTCATTACCATCGTCTTTATATCCCAGGCACTTGGAAGAGATCTCAAAGCCTTCATAACTACCTCTTTGTTGTCATATTTCTTGCCCAGAGTAGCTAACTCATCTAACACACCAGTGAACCGATCACTGTATTCCTTCATAGTTTCTCCTGGTTTCATTTTGATACTTTCGAACTTCTGTGTGGCCATCATTATTTTGTTCTCCCTTGTTCTTTCGTTTCCTTCAAAAATCTGGATGACCGTGTTCCATGTCTCCTTCGCGGTCTTGCAATCTCTGATCTTGCAATAAGTGTTTCTGTCTACGCTGTTGGAGATCCGGTTTCTTGCATGGTTGTCCAGATTGTTCCTTCTCCTATCTTCAGCCGTCCATTCTTTTCTATCTTTATCAATGAATATCGGTCCTTCGGTTAGAATGGATTCCATTTCATCATCCAAGGTGACTAGGTGCAGGTGCATGCGCGCCTTCCAGTTGGCAAAGTCGTCACCTTCTAGCATTGGAGGCCTATCCTGATACATGTTTGCTTGAGTATTGAAACTAACTGCTCTGATACCAATTGTTAGGATCTAGGTCGCCGCTGGTGGACCGGGGGTTGGACCGGTTAGCAGTTCTCACTCGTAGGGTGGTAGTTAATCCGGTTAGAGATTAACACCGGGGTTTCAATACTACACAACCTGTCACAAACCCTTGAACTAGGTTCAAGCGCGGAAGAGGTTTGCTTTCAGGTTGAAGCGGTACGCTTGTATGATAGGCACGGTCGGTTTCGGATGATGAAGATTTGGAGATGGTGGGTCGGTTTCGGTAATCTGGATATTCGGTATGGCTAGTATAAAGTCGGTTTGGAGCGGTATGGTTAAGTTAGTCGGTTATATAATGAAGCCAGCAGAAAGTAAATAACACAAAAGAGTTTATGGATGTTCGGAGATAAAACTCCTACGTCACCCCTTCCTCTCGAAACCGCGAGAAGGATATTCACTAAGGAATACAAGTACAAGCCGATCGAGACTTATTTTCTGCTCGATAACACTCTTCCAATTTACACCGAAATTGTAGAACACACTTTAACTTTCAACACTTAGGCTTTCTAGAATAGCACACTGTTATCACTTGTAGTAAATGCTCTTAGCTCTCGTTATCCCAATGTATGTTCCCGCATTTACTCTTCTGCAACTGTCTCCTTTTATAGGTGAAATATGCCAACGGTCATATTTCAATGCCTTGAATCTGATTGGCTGATCAGAGGTGCAGTGATTCAGTGTCTCAGACCTGCGGTCGTCTCCTCAGACCTGGTATCCTGTCTCAGACCTGCCGGTCTGTAAGGCAAACCTGCCGGGTTTGTCTTTTACTTAATGTAGGCACTGTCTGTTTGGACAGTTGTTTGTACTTTGAAGATTTCCTTTCTGGCTTATCCCGAAGTAGAAGGATCCCGTAGTACTGTTTTTCTGCAGCCTACAGTCTTTCCTCAGACTTGCATGGATATGGAAGTATTCAGTCTGTTCCTTTGGTATCATTCTCAACAGATACCCAAATTGTCTTCTTGTACTGGTCGGCCGCTTGACTTGGCCGAATGTCTTTTGGTAGTGAAGTAACCGGACTTCTTCCGGTTATTCTTGTCTTGTGGATAATCGGCTGTTTGATGGTTCCGGTTTTGAGCTTTGGCCGATCCTTCCTTTGTGCGGTCACGTTCCGAATACTCTTGATCGGTTTGGTAGCTTGACCGGTTAGGTTTCTTCAGTCGGTTCTCTTGTTCATCCGGTCCGATTCCTTGTTCCTGCATGGAAAGTTTATTTAAGTTAGGTTTATTTGAACCGGTCTGAATTTATCTAACAGAAACCATTTGTAGAATCAATGTCCTTAAGAAAGGTCTTGCAAGAGGAATACAAATATACAAAAACAACATCCGAAACAATCCTCAAAAAGAGTGTCATCGACTTCCAGAAATGGACAAAGATGAAAATCAGGAATGAACAAGTTCCCCTAACTATGGGATCCTCCCCGATGACGATGACGGTCCTATTGGCCCATTTCTTCATGGCTCCAGCGGATAACAAGCCATCTTCCAAAATCCTGGAAGTAGCATACCGCATGCGTAGGGGAAACAAAGACCCCTCATGTATCATCTTGGCTTAAACGCTGATGGATTTGAATGACTCGTTCTTGACCTCTACCGTGAGCAAAAGAGACTCACCTCTGATCCTCTACATCTAGCTTCTTGACAAGCTTGGACGCATGCCGCCAATATATCCTAGAGACATCTTGCCCCCTTCTCTTCAATATTGGAGAATGAGGAAGGTTGCGCCTGGACCCCTTGTAGAAAATGACGATGAAGTCAGGGATTTGCTCACATGGTATCCCATCAAGAAAATGACATACATGATGGACATTGAACCCATTATAATGTTTATGGTCTTAGAATGAGTTACTTCTTACTACACACACGACCTCTATAAACAGTTTGGTCGTGACTCCATGCCCCCTTACACGGGAAATGTCACCGCTATGCCAATCGATCACAATGCATATGTGAGATACCTCGATAAATGGCATAACGCCTCTCATATGGGTATTCCGAGCGAAAGAATTACCTGACCTTCATTATTGAAGAATACGAGAGGGTAAAGAAAAATGAAAAAGAGGAAGCTTCAAGTGTGGAAACATGCTACGGTAGGACTACAAGTCTATGATCCCTAACTTTTTCCCTTTTAGACTCTCTCTGTAAAATATTAACAAGAGAACTATATTTGTAACAAACTTAGCGAGTATGTTTATATAAAAATCTATGTTTGCTTATCGAATCACAAAGGAGATGCTCATTCTTTAGAATTCATTTTATATGCATATGCATTGCATTGTACTTTGTTACAACTACAAACTTTTACCTCTTTCTCTTCGCAACAATCCACCACTACGACAGTCAACACAGCCCCCAGAAATAGAGACCCTAAAACCGGACATTTTATACACCACCAGTGGCCAATGAATTCTCAATACCTGAAACGGCCTCTATGACCGAATTTAGGGAAATGAAAGCATCTTTGCAACATGTAACAGAACAACTCCCGTTGATCACAACTTCTTTAACTAATTTGAAATTTTCGTCTACATCCCAAAATATACCTTCTTCTTTTCGATTTCCTAACCAATCAATCTCGGTTACGTTCACCCGCATTAACCCCCCATCCTACAGGTCAACAAGATCAAGAGAAAGTCTCTCTCTATGAAGACTCCAAAGAAGATATTGACTTAACCACACGAGTACAACATGAGGAGGTAATCAACCCCTTAGTATTAAAAGAAAAATAAACTCTAGCGGTTGATCAATCACCGCTAACGGAATATGAACATTAGATGACTTAGGTTCAAGTCATGCAAGTAGAGATGCAAGCCCATCCAAACAAGATAGTTAAAGGCAAAAGCACTAAAGAACAATATGACTGGAAAAACGCTATTAAGACTGTCGAACGAGCAGTTATTCTATTAGGCGTCAAACTTCCAGCCCTATCTAAGTACATGAGAAAAAGCGACCCGTCAGTCTTTTTCAAAATGTACACTTTTGTAATGACCCCATTGCGACTTGGAAAACGAATGTTCTTCATTTATTTCCCTAGTACCTCGAAGACGCTGTTATGATCTGATATCACAAGCAAAAGATAGTTTATCTACAGAGCATAAAGGAACTAGGAACTGGTTGCAGAATTTTTAGAATGTTTCTCAATGCATCTCAATCTCGAACGACCGGAAAATAGGTTGAAGAACATCAAACAAGGAGAAACTGAGAAATTCTCTATGTTTATCGAAAGATGGAAATTTGTCGACGAGGAAATCGATTCTCTCCTGAATGAATAGCGATAAATAGATATGATTTTGGAAACCATTAATGGACCATATTATGTTGGATTCGCTATCAAAACCTTCTAAAATATGAAGACATTTCTAAAAACGGCAATAACCTTGATGATGCTATCGAGAAAGAAGGGAGAGTGGGAAAAGTAGTCAAAGATACCCCACCTCCAAGTCGTTTCCCAAGAAAGGAAAAGATAGAACTACACTAGGTAACCACTAGCTGGTAAGATCAAGCATCTCAAAAGACAATCCCAAGTAAGCCTCCACAGTCTAAGGTAAATACAACTACTCCTACCAAAATCACACCTCCAAAGTCACCTAGACCTCCTAGAGTCTTTTATGACCTAGGAATGCCTTTAAGTCAAGTAATGAAGATTCTCCATGAAAAGAATCTTATCAAACCTCTTCCCCCTAAAATAGACAGACCATTCTTGGAAAAGTATGAGAGCGTTTGGTGCAAATACCACAAGAAAAGGGTCACACTGCCGATAGTTGTAGTGCCCTCAAAGATCTATTCCAAGACTTGATTGATCAGAACGTGATCGTCAAGCCGGAAATAGTAAATGATTTACTACTATATCATCAAGTCAACATGCTCACCACTTACGAAGCGACACTAACACGTTACTGGACCCAGTCCATGATGTTAAACTAAAGATCAACATGATTGATCCCTAGCCCAAAAAGAAATTCAAAACCTACCCTTAATGTATTTCACCAATCTAAAAGCAGTTTACCAGTGAGGTATCAAATTATCAATGCACAAACTGATGTAGATTTTGAACAACATAAGTAATATTTGGTCAAGTAAAATCAAGATATAATAAACGCTCAATCAGTCTTATATACTTTTCTGGATTATAACAACTCCATTAGTTATACAAAGTTTAAGACCCTTAATCATAGGTGCTTTAGTAGGTTTAACTACCAATAAACCAACAACTTTGACTATATCTAGAGCATATTTCCATTGATTAACATAAATTCCTTTACCGATTTTTTTCAATTTTTAATCCCAAAAATATTTTGCTTCTTTCAAATCTTTAATTGTGAACAACTTATGTAAATAATCTTTCAATGACTATATGGATTTCATATCTGATCCAACAATCAATGCACCATTTGCATATATCAATAATATCATAAAGGAATCAATTGTTTTTTTCTTAATAAATAAAAAATTATCAATTTGAGATTGAATAACCAAATTCAAAAAATTTCCACTAAATTCTTGGTTTCACTGTCTAGATGCTTGTTTAAGGCCATATAAACTTTTCAAATAGCTTACATACCTTGTTAAGGAGAATCTATATTATGTCTAAAAGGGGCCATATAAACTTCTTTTTCCAAATACCATGTAGATAAACATTATTAATGTCAACTTGGTGTAAATACCAATTTTTGGCAGCAGTTAATGTTAACAACATACAAAGTATAGTAGGTTTAATAATAGGGGAAAAAATTTCATTATAATCAACACCCTTTTTGCAAAAAAAAACCTTTAATCACTAACCTTACCTTATGATTGTTAATTGTTCTATCAGCATTTAACTTCAAAATATAGTATTT
This sequence comes from Impatiens glandulifera, assembly GCF_907164915.1. Lineage (NCBI taxonomy): Eukaryota > Viridiplantae > Streptophyta > Magnoliopsida > Ericales > Balsaminaceae > Impatiens > Impatiens glandulifera. Next base: position 15,063,765 of record NC_061862.1, on the reverse strand, counting down.
TTACCTTCTGGTAATTCAATCAATATCCATATTTGGTTTCTTTTTAGAGCATTTAACTTTATTTCTATTGCATCAACTTGTTCCTTGCTTTTATTGGATTGATCATATGAATTTGGTTCCTATAAAATAGAAATATTTTCCAAAAAGACATATACGAGTAATTTAAGCATGAAGAAGTGTGGTATGTATAGGTTTGTGGTGTATGGTATGAGGTAAAAACAGTAGGTTCATAATGATTTAATATTTTTTTAGTTACTGATATATAAGCAAGTTTAACTATTGAATCATAGTTTTTCATATAAACTTAATAATCATGCATTCATATAAATCTATTTTGAATCATAGTCATTCAAGTCAATAGAAATATTTGACTTAGATTAAGAATGATCAAGGAATTGATTGGATACACACTATTTGTAAATGGTGAAAGTCGACTTTCAATAAAAGGATTAGAATTATTTGATGAAATATTTTTTATCAAGATTTTCATCAACAACATTAATATCAACTTCAGTATAAATGGGATCATAAAATTTGGAATCATCAATGTATAAGAACTGAGGCAAAGAATTGTCATATGTTTCACACACTAATGTGAGAAAGCATGATCATAGAAATAATTTTATCAACAACATTAATATCAACTTCATGATCATAGAAATTGGAATCATCATCAATGTATAAGACTGGAGGCAAAGAATTGTCCTCTATTTCACACACTAATGTGAGGAAAGGAAACACATATGTTCATGGAAAATAATATCTCTACTAATAATTATTTTTCCAGAATCAAGATCATATGTTTTATATCCCTTTTGTCCATCATTATATCGCAAAAATATGCATTTTGAGGCTCTCGAATAAAATTTAGACTTATGTATGTGAGAATTCACAACATAGCATAAATAACCAAAAACTCGAATACTTGAATAATTTAATTCATGTTCATTTAACATGTAAAATGGTGTTTTTCACTCAAGAATCAAAGTGGGCAATATGTTTATAGTAGATGTGGCCATAAGAATTGAGAGTGGCCAAAATTTAGATGGCAATTAGATTCAAATATACACTAGTCTTTTGATGTATAATGTCATAAGATTGAAACATTTAACACTTATGAATTCACTCACATTGTCCGTTCGAATTATTTTAACATATTTATCAAACTGATTTTTAACAAAAAATTAGAAAATCTTTTAGATTTTTAATCACTTACATTTATTTGCAATCAAAAAAGTCCAAATGCGACTATAGTCATCTACTATAGTAAACATAAACGTGGTGTTTGTGAAAATAAATATCACAATAAGGCCCCAAATATCCACATGTATAAAATAGAAAAGGAAATTAGATTTGTTTTAAATTAATGAAAAGTTGATATTGTATTGTTTAGTTTTTTGACAGATTTCGCATATATTAAATATTTTTAACTGGCTCAGTTAGAAATTTTGAAATGAATAAAAAATGCATCACATCAACAAAAAGGATGAGCAAGACGTTTATACCACATTTCATTTCAGCAATATCATTTGCACTAGAATTCAAACTATTACATTAATAAACTGAATTCAAACTATTACATTAATAAACTCTATCATGGATGCATGAGTTATCCTTTTGGTTATTAAAATTAAAATAGTTTAAAATATAAATATTTCCCTCACTTCTTTCAACCGTCAATGTATCTTTATTTTCAAGGTCCTGCAACAGAAATTTATGTATGAAGAAGATTAATAACAAATGAGAATCCTTAGTCAATTTGGAAACATATATTATGTTATATTTTAAATTTGGTGTATAAGACATATGTTAAGTTCAATTGTGAATGACCTCTGACTGAGCTTATTTATTTCAAAATTTTAAAAGATCCATCAGGTAGGTGGAAATGAGAAAAATGGTTGATTGTTCCAAGGTTATGCATCATACTTAGATTAGAACATACATGTCTACATGTCTACTAGCTCCTATATCTATATTCCATTAACCATATCTCATAAAATTATTTATTGAAAAAGTATATATGAAAAAATACCTACATATCCACCACAATGAGAAAAGATAACATGATTTTCTTTGAGTGCATTCACAATCTCTAATTGAATCAGCACAATAATTGTTGAATCAGCACAGTAAGTTCAGTTGGTGCATCATCAACATTCTTTCATCAATAGAGGAATCATGCATGTTAACTTTATTTTTTTCCTTTCAGTCATATCCCTAAGATTTGTTGAATGGCTCATTGATCATCATTTTCAAGTTTCTAAAACTATTATCAAATCCAATAAAATCGTTCTGAATAACTTGAAATAGGCTTTGTTGACAGTTACCAACCGATCCAATATCATAATTTATCTCCTAACATGTATATACATCTCATTCAATCTCATCAGAATTTGAATTAATTTATCAATGGACAATTTATCCAAAGTTCCCGTTGATCCGTAACATGTACAAATATGATGTGACAAGAGATCCAATTTCAGAATTTGTCTCCTAGCATGTACATCTCATTCAATCCCATCAGAAATTGAATCAATTTATCGGTGGACAGTTTATTCAAAGTTCATCCAAAGTTCCTTTGATACGTCACATGTACAAATATACATCTATAAATGGATCCAATTTAGACATGTATATACTTCTCATTCAATCCCATCAGAAATTGAATCAATTTATTAATGGACAATTTATCCAAAATTCCCTTTAATGCGTCTCATAACATGTATCTACATCTCATTCAATCACATTGGAAATTGAATCATATGTGGACAATTTATCCAAAGTTCTCTATGCATCACATGTACAAATATAGTTCACCGAAAGACAGTACAATTCATCCCAATTTTTTTTTTATTTAGAGAAATAAACATCCATCGACATATTACTTTGAACAATACTATTGATCTAATTTTGTAAATTGAACAAGAGAAGACCAATTCTAGGTACATATCGCATAGGCAACTCAAGCCAAAGCTCCCTACCCAATGTGATGCAAAAGGACTCATAAATTTATTTAAAAATTCAATTAAGAAACTAAGATCTAACCATAGTTCCTTCCTCTACAAAGTAACTATGATATAGTTTAGCTTCATATTAAGACCAAGCGCGATCTTCACTACTCGACTCCAGCCGCCGAAGAAATTTACTTTTGCTAACTGGATTGACATCAGGCTTGTACCATGATGATCAAAATTGTGAAGTAAAAATTCATCTTTAAACTTCAATCATAAATTACAAAAAGATATGCAGTCAGAAGAATGAGAACCAATTCTCAAACTAACCTTGTTTGACGTTCAACTTCCCCAACTAACCTACTTTGTTCATTCATTCCCAAACTAACCTACTTTACTATTCAAACTCACTTTTTTTTATATATTTTTTAATTTTTTATATTTAAACTTATTATTATATATATATATATATATATTTAAATTATTATTTTTATTAAAATATTTAAATTATTATTTTTATAAATTTGATTATTTATATTTAAATTAATATTTTAAATTCTTATTTTTTATAAATTTGATTATTTATATTTTAATATATATTTAATTTTAATTATTATTTTATATAACTTTTTTTTTATTCTAAAAAATATTATATAAACGAGAATGGTTTAAATATAATGACAGAAACGTTATAATAAAAACACGATCGATCAAAGTGTCACCAAATAAATTGAAAAATAACAAGATTAAGCATCTGAGAAACAATAATAAAAACATAAGTAAAAAATATTTATCAACGAACAAACATAACATAAAATATAGTGTTAACGATTTTAGATATTTCAAGAAAATCAATATTGGACGTTTTCAATTGTGAGAAATATGATAATTTTATTCCTAGCGAAATTTTTAGAAAGAGAAAAACTAACGAAGTCAAAGTCAGTGTATTCAAATTGAGATGGATAACTCACGAAAGATTGTAATTTGTGGGAGGTGTGGTCAAAAAGGTTATACATGAATAATCCCATTATAATTTGTGAGAGATGAGACCAAGAAGGTTATACGAAAAGTAATCAAAGATTATTTTGAGTAAAATTGTCAATAATTTAGAGAAGAACGATTGTAATTATTTTTATAAATTATTAAATTATTATATATGGTTATGGTTAAAACATATTAGTATTTATTAATTATTTATGAGGATTGTAGGGTGAATATTTATTATAATATAATAAATAATAATTGAAATGTAAATGTATATATTAAAATAATAATTATAATATTTACAAAAATAATAATTCAAAATATAAATAATAATGTATATATATACATCAAAATATAAATAATCTAATTTATATAAAAAAAAAATTAATAAAAAAAGATTAATTTAAATATATATATAATAAGTTTAAATATAAATAAATTTAAAAAAATAAAAATAAATTAAAAAATTGAGTTTGAATAGTAAAGTAGGTTAGTTTGGGAATGAATAAACAAAATAGGTTAATTTGGGATGTTGAACGTAAAACAAGATTAGTTTGGGAATTGGTTCGAAGAATGAAATAAAACTTAACTTATATACACTTACCAAATGAATTAATTACAAAAAGATTAATTGAAAACTAGTTCTAAACAAACTATTTACACATTACTAACAACTTTAATTAAGCAGGTAGGAAATAACATATTAGTTTACCCTAAGGTATACACTCCAAGTCTGTTTTAATAGTGTTCTGTATAAATTCTTAAAAGTTGGACACAAATACGCAATAGAGTACTAAATATAGAGAACACTCATCATTCATGTATGGTAAATATAACACTAATCAGCAAAAGTGAAATCATTACACCTCAATTTGTTATAGAAAATAAATTATATAAAGCACTTCATCAAATAAATATTGATACTGTTTTGTTAAAACACCATTTTGAATATGTAAATGTGAACTAAAATACCTTTGTTCCAAAGGTAATTCATGTTATTAACCAAAATGACTGATTGAGAGCTTCATTCATACTTATTTGATTCAGATTAGTTAAATACTCAGATAGTGTTTGATTATACTTAATCAAAATAGACAAACTTAAGAAATCTTCTTAAGTTCTCATAAGTATTCATCAATTTAATGCTCACAACAAAAACCTGAATATAAACAACAATCACACATTTGTAGACTATTGAGAAGCCATTTGAAAGACATATTAGATTAAACATTATTGTATCTAATACAACTCTTGAATCGGATAAAATGAAACGTCAGAAATCTGAATACAATGGCCCTATAAAGAAACGCCAAATGCCAGAATCTTAATTCCTAGATCAATGTCGGCAAAGTATAACACTGATTACACTATCGATAAAGACGCATCAGTGACTCTAATTACATTGCCTTTCAAGATCACATCAACCGAGAAATTTAACAAAACCTAAAATCAATATAGGAACTTCTGAATGCATTGGCGTCAAGGTAGAACACCGAAAGCCAGAATCTCAATTCCTAGATCGTTATCGGCAACGTACAGCGCTGTAAATACTATGAAATATTAGTGTTCTAGAGACTCTAATTTGTTGCCTTACAAGAAGAATTCAAACGGATTGAAAACAATAATACGATGCAGGAGAAACCCTAAATAAAAGATGTTGCAAAATTAAAGGCTCATAGATATTAATTATGGATTAATCAAACAACTCAACATTGAGTTTTCATAGTTTGATGGTATAACTTTAATCATCATAGTCTGTCCGAAAAACTTGTAAAATGCAGAAGAAACGAATCTAAGGAAAAAATGAAGATATCGAAGAAAGAGAGAAGAAGTAGAAGTTGGTAGCGTGAATTTAAGCGACGGTCCGACGGAGAAGATACGCGAAGAAAAACCCTAGGTATTATATTGCTTCACATACTATAAATTATTTAAACGTACAATGTATAGCCCATTCATTTTACAAATAATATTATTTTGGGCCTCCCCTTTAATTTAAATAATTAGAGCTAGTTTAATATGTTTTTTTGAATTTTATAAGTTTTTTTATAAATCCTCCCTTTTTCTATTTTTTTTAATCAAAATACCACTGATTAATAAATTAACATATATTTATTTAATTTTACTAAATTTAAATTTTAAATAAAAAAACATTTTAATAATTAAACTAATTAAAACCCCCAAAGTTTTTCAAAACAAAAGTAAAAAAAATTCAATATCAAACAAACTCAATAAACTCAATAAATTATTAAAATGTGAGCTAATTTATATTATTTAAGTAATAATAATAATAGACACTCAACTAATTATTTAAAATTATTCAAGTCAATAATTCATTTTAATAAAATTCATATACTGATTCATTGCAAATAATTATTTGAAAACTATCAATTGAATTTTAAAAATAATTAATTTTGAATAATATTTTAAATAAAACTCAAATTATAAAAACAACACTGATAAATATGATGAAATTATCTATTATTAATGCTAATTTATTTGGTTTATGAAGTATTTAAAAAATAATTGTGTCGGAGTTAGTTGGAAAATTGTCGGCGACGAGCCACCGATAGAACCCTCCGGCAGCGCCAAAGCGAGTTGATTAGAGGTACAGGGTGTAGTCAACAATGTGGTTAAGGGTACAACAAGAGTTTGAGGGACTTGAACCCATGCGTGGAACCCGAGTTCAATCCCAAGATGCGGTCAATGTTCAAGCCTAGATGCAATCGACGAAGGCAGGACTTGATCCCGGACCCAAGTGAACACAGGCGAGCATTAGACCCCTACATGGACGCAAGTAGGCGGCCCAGGCCTATGCAAGACCTGTCCCGAACGCAGACGCGCGTTTTGAACAACTTGTCCTCCTTCACATAGACGACGAGAAGCCCCCCTCTCATTTTCTTTGATTTCGGGGAGTGAATATCTTGATAATTTCTGAACCAAATCGAACCCCAAAAAAGTTGCATGACCGGAGGACTTGAGGATCACAACTATGGCAAACAATTTGATAAAAGAGAGCCACACGTTTATACTTTCCCTTGACACTCATTGGTTAGAGGAAATGGATAGTTTAGTGTCATTTTGAAATCCATTCGTAAGGCAACTTAGAATCTGTATGAGCTTCTGTTAGATCTCCATTGATATTGTACCTTTTTGATTTCGACATAATTCGATTTGAATAAATTTTGCAATATAACGATGTATCATGTAATCTTCTACGTTGGTATTACACTTAGTTATAAACATATATTGAGAGATATCTATATTGATTTCACCAAGCAATTAAGAATGTATAAATCCAAAACGCCCAAATTCTAGATGGCAGTTTCAATTTATCTATTTTATTCATGACCTTTAGGTGGTTAAAGTTCATCCCAACTTGTATTATAATGTTCTAAGCATCTCTAAGAGGATCATAACATGAAAGAAGGACATATTTAAGCTCAAAACAAACTTTTAAAAAGTTTTGAGTTTTCCTATATTTTTTCTTAGTTTATGTTCTTAATAGTTCATAAATATCCTTTGTGACTTTAAATTGTAATGTTGTTATTATTAGTTGTAATGTTAAATTTTTTTGTTGCACATGTGTTTAAAACCTTGTTTTGAACAAAGAAAAAATTTGTATGGGTTATCATTTTGAATGTCTACTTAGAGAAGACCGTTGAGCTTCTAAGGCGCGACCTAGCCTACGACCGAGAACCCAATTTGGTCTTCGAAACCTACACTTCATTTTCAACCTCCATCCGTTTTTTCTTGCAAACTATATGGGTTGTTATATTGCTTTTGTTTGGTTTATTTTCTACTTTAGTTGTTTATCAGTTAGTTGTGCAAATTTTAGGGGTTTAGAAAATTAATAAATATTCGGTTTCGGGGTTTGGTGGTGAACTGATGCATGCCGACCGAGAAACCTCTGAGAAGCTCTTAGTCTGGTTTTTGAACGAGGAGCTTAGTCCACTCTAGTTTCTAATCGAGGAACATAACACTATAGCATGTATTTTGTCCATGAGTGGCTCCCTCATTGAGGGTCTAATTTCCGACCAAGGAAGCCCAAGTCTTGCCCACTTGGACCCTTCACAACTCAGGTTTATGACCTGGTTTTATTTGAGAAATCCATACACTAACTGTTACTTGGTTTCGGATCGAGGGTGGCTTCTCTAATGTTGGTCTAACGTATGACTAAGGAAGCCCAAGTTTTACCCACTTCACGGTGAGGTTTTTGGCCTAGTTTCGACCTAGAAAACCAAGACTATTCTAATTCTTGACCAAAGGCCAACGACCGAGAACTTCAGCCATCCGACCAAGGGTCGCACCCGATAAGTTAGGCTCGTGACTGAAGGCTAGCAATCGAGTACTTCAGTAATCCGACCAAGGACCTGGTCGAGGTTTGCAACCGATTGGCCAAGGTCGCGACCGAGAGTCCGACTGAGGATCGTAATCGAGATTCTTAGCCACACATCTGAAATCCCCAGCCACGCGACTAATGTCCGCAACCGGTCCTCTATGCAGCCACGATTGATAACTTGGCTACTTGCGACCAACCGTCACTATATGCTTGGCTCAGTTACGACTGATCCTCCTAGTTGCATCCGACCGAAGCCATTAAGGCTTTATTTGATGGGCATATTATTGTCTATTTTGACATTTTAGCTTTTATTTATTTTAATTCTCTAAAAAAATAGTTTGTAAAAGAGTTTAGAAGGTTCTTAACTCACATAAGTTTCTAGTTATTCTATAATTTGAATTCAACTTTAGATTTTTACATTTCAATTTGATTAGTTTTATATATTGTTTGATTGTTCAATTTCTTGATGGTAAAACGATCATAAGATCATTTACAAGTATTATGGAGAAATTAATCTAAATCAATTGATCTAAATCAAAATACTCAAATTTGATTTTAAAAATTTTCAAAATCGAGTTTTTGTTCTTGGGTTATAACTCAAGAACATCAACCAAAAACATTTACAATATGTTTCTATGGATGTTAAGAGCGTATCCAGGTCAATTCCAATCAATCTCGATCATTTTGATCAAAACTAATTTTTTGTAAAAAAATAAAAATTGTAGTTTTTGAATTGGTCAAGACAATAATTAGTGTTCATGTTTTGGTTTCATTCAATCATATGAAGTATAAGAAAATTATTGTCAAGCTCATTACACTTCATTAAACCTTAAAAATCAAAAACATGATTTTTACATAAAAACTATTTGAATTTATTGGAACATCATCTCGATCGAATGATGCATCGGGATAATGTTATAAATGATCATTGAATGAATCTCCTCATACTTTTGGATCGAAGGTTTAAGACCCCAATCAAAATCATCAAACCTACAGTTTGTTGACTCCAGCCGAGGGTTTGATTTCTGACCGAGAAAATTGAACCCTCCCCTACCCCCGACCGAGAAATCTCACACCCGACTGAGAATTTCTAGCCTTGACCGAATGATTCTCTGCACCCAACCAAGGATTCCTAGCCCAAGACCAAGAGCTTCCCGCACCTCAATCGAAAGCTCCCTACATCCGACCGAAGATTCCTAGCCAAGACTAAGAGCTTCCCACACCTCGACCGAGAGCGCCATATACCCGACCTAGGAGTCCTAGCCCAAGACCGAGAGCTTCCCGCACCTCGACCGAGAGCTCCCTACACCCGACCAAGAATTCCTAACCTAAGATCGAGAGCTCCCCGCACCCGATTGAGGATTCCTAGCCTAGGACCGAGAGTTTCACGTACCTCGATCGAGAGCTCCCCGCACCTCAACCGAGAGCTTTCCGCACTTGACCGAGAGGTCTCGGCCCAAGACCAAGGGGTTTTAGCCCGAGACTGAGGGATCAACACCCTCGACCAAGAGTTCCGGTCCTAGGGTCCCTTTGTTTGGGATTTTTTCATTTCAAAATTTATTTTTTTAAAATGGAATCCCCAAACTATTTTCTAAAAATTACAAAAAATATAAAACAACTTCAAAATATTTTTAGAATATTTTCAACAAAATTGTTTTTTTTAAGGGTCTGTTTGGGATTTATTTCTAAATTCTAATGCCTTAAACTGAAAATTTTCAAGTACTTTCCTCAACAATTATCGTCATCAATCGCAAGTACTAGCATTTAAAAATTATTTTACAATTTTAAATGTAAGAAAAACATGTGCATGTCTAAGACTTGAAAAATAATTGATTAATGTAGTAAAATCAATTTTTCAAAAGTTAGGATTTTATAAAGTAGAGATGGAGGATATAATGCGAAAGCTCTTTTCCAATTACACCAAACGTCGAACTTAAAAGAATATCTAATCAAATATACGTTTGTATATGTATACAAAACATTTTATTGATTTTAAATTGAAAATCAATTTGCGACTCTTTCATTAAATAAATAATCTTTTAAATTAGTTATTTTTAATTAATTTAAAATATAGATTTATTTAATCAAATTATAATTTGATCTAATTTCATCACAAAGAATTAATTATTGTTATAATTAATTTAACATGTCAAATACATTTTGTATTAATCTTTTAAAATAATGTTGTATTAAAATATTTTTAACATCCAAATTGAGATTGAAATTTCTCGAATCTCGAGCTTTTCTAGGATAAGGGATTTTCGGGATTAAAATAGGTCAAAATCTCATTAAGATGTCTTCATCCCTTTTGCATCTAGAGGAACTTTTGGACACAATGATTTTGGGAAGGTAATAAGAAGAAAAATATCGAAATAAAACTAAGCGAAATTGTGAATTGTATAAAGTACTTTTTACATATAAATAGAAAAGTCTGAAATATGTTACTCTTATTAAAAAAAATGTCACACGAAGAATGCGATTAAATGACAATAAATAAAAATTTCTTAAAATAACCATCGAAATACTAAAAATCCCAACCAAGTCGCAAACATTCTGATAATGATAATAAAGAAAACATTACAAAAAAAATCGAAAAACACAAAAACACGCAAATTTAAGATCGCTTTCTAGAGCTTTAATGTCAAATCCAAATTCTCTTCATTGTTGTCGGTAAGGTCAAGGTCAATCACCACAGGTATTGGTTTGTCTAATTTGATAAGATAATTCTCAGTAGAATCACCTATCTCAATAAACGAGACATTATTGAGTTTTGCAATTCTCATCGCCTCACAACGCTCTTGCATCCTTTTTAGAATTTGTAAAAACAAATTGAAAAGAGCTTTTGACGACATTAGACAAGCTCCTCTAACCTGCAATACAAATATACAAAATTTATAATAAATTAAATTAACTAGTGTAACCTATTTTATAAAACGGATTCAAATATTGGCTTGATACCTAAGAACAATTGACTCAACAATACACTTAAATTATAAAGCCAAGAGAATACAATGATGGATGAATAAAAGAAGTTTCAAATATATACCCCCACAAAAGATTTCATTCCACCTAACACATTAATTTAAAAAAAATTGAAAAACATTTTAATAATAATAAAATTCTCATGTTTTAATAAATAAATAAATAAATTCCTATATATTTCCATTTTTTGTTAAATATATTTAATTTTTTTCCTAAGTTGTTGAAGATTTTAGGATAAGTTTTAAGAATATGTAGCATAAAGTCATTTTGAAAAAAAAAATGTCCTTCAAAGTATAAAAAGGAAAACAAAAAAATAAAATAAAAACATTTAAATGAGAATTCAGATAAAAGTATATTCTAATTCAATATTTTTGACAATTATATGTACTTAGGGCGTTTTATTTTTATTTTGTTGGAACCTTTATATATTTTGTCATTTTAAGACATGTTTGTTTACATTTTTTGACTTGTGGATTATCATGATTTTTTTTTTATTATTTTTAAATAATATATATGTATATATATATTAGAAATGCCATCATAGCACTCAATAAATTAAAATTTCTCATTTATACATGGATAAGAATGAAGTTATTATTTTTCTATATTTAATATATTTATATATATATATATATATATATATTAACTTAATTGACTTTTACATTATTATTTTAACTTTTGAGTTTTATTCTATTTAATAAAAAAAATCTTATATATCTTTTTCTCAATCCATCATTAATTTACTTTACATTCAATTCTTTATTGAGATTTTTTTATGTTGATAAAATTTTGAACATTTTCTGAAAATATGTAATCTAAAACAGATTGCAGTACAGCTTTTAATATATTTTAAATAAAAAAAAATTAATATACTTTTTATATTAAATATAAATAAATTTATTTCACTTTAATAATTTTTAAAAGTAATGACAAATTATATCTTTTTGACTTTTACCTTATTTAAAAAAATTATTATATTATCTTACTCAACCATATTTAGTATACAATTAACTTATATTCTAAAAGTGTTCATACATGTTTTAACTACATACAAAAAAATAATAATATATTTACACTACAGATTTGGTAGTCAATAATGTTTGATATAATAATTATTTAATAAAAATAACTAAGTAAATATTTGAATTAAGTATATTTGATAAATTTAAGACATCAAATTACTTCCATCCTAATCCAATTTTTGTTGACAATTTCTTTGTCAAATTCTATCTAAATACATATTTTAAATTAGGCAACCATTGCTTCAACACCTCTCATTATATGTATTTAGGCTAATTTATTTTTATTTTTATTTTGTTAAAATTTCTGTATTTTGTCGATCTATTATTTTTTGTCATTTTAAAACATGTTTATTTTAAATTTTTTTGACTTAGGGATTATCATGATATTTGTTTATATATATATTGGAATTCCATAGTATCACTCAATAAATGATAAAATTTGTCTTTCATACACGATTGATAAGAATGAAATTATTATTATTTTTCTTTTTTATATAAAATTTAACTTAGTTCACTTTTACATTATTAAACATTGAAGGCGCATGAAATTTTTTGTTTTATTAAACACGCTTATAATTAATATTATAAATAAGTTGAAAACCTACTTTTATATCATTTTCGGGAGAAGGTTCAAAAATATTAGTTTGTCAAAATCTCATTACCATATCTCCGTGCATGATTATGGCATTAAAAAAGAAAAATAGTGAAATACAACAGAACATGAATGGTAAAGACCATATATATTCTAGACATTAAATTTTTATTATTATTATTTTGTTAATTAAAATAATTTATAATATAAATAGTCTAATTTATAAGGTGATTATAAGAAATCAAATTTCAAGGGTTTTATTCATTTAAAACGCTTAAGTAGAAATGTAGGGAACGAGGTAATGACTTTCACGGTAAAACCTTTTAACATTTAAAAAAAAACTAACTTAATAACTTTCTTTCTAATTTCATCTTCTATAAGGAATAGGACTTTGGAATATTAAGTTTTGGATTTAAGGGAAATCACTACACAAGCTAGTATAAGGTTCATTTTTAGGCTTACCTTTTGTAAAATTCATTGTGATTATCTTAATAAATTATTATTTTGATCAAAATAAACACAAGATTAAATGAGTTCTAAATGTTTAAGTATTGATTAAAACTTATACCTATATAAGTGTGATAAATATATATATATTAGATGTGTATATATCTCCATATAAACAATAAATTGAATATGAAACTAATATATGGAGCAAAAGTAAAACCACAATCAATTGAGAAATTCTGAAAATGATCAACAATTTATAAAAACTAAGAGGGTCACAAACATTGGAGTTTCAAGAAAAATCATCAAAAAAACACAAAAGTACACAAATTCAAAATCACTTTTTATTTATAGCTTCAACGTTAGATCAAGATCCGTTTCATTCTCATCAGAAATGTCAATCACAAGGGGCAATGGTTTCTCTAGTTGGATCAGTAAATTCTTAGTGGGATCATCAGAGCGCACCTCAAATGAAGCAGCAAAAAGATCTGCGATTCCCACATCCTCGCTATGCTCAACCGTCTTCATTTTGAGTGTTAAAGCCCCTTTTACATAGCAAACTTCATAATAATTCGGCGGCGACATTAGCGATACAATCTCCTGCAACAAGTTACAAAATTATGCATAGTTTAGGATAATTTAAATGCTCTAATTAAATGGTTTGATACCTAACTAAGAACACTTGATTGCTGAATACACTTGAATTATAAAACCAAGAGAATAGAATATATGAATGAAGTAAAAGGGTATTGAAATATATTTATACTACCAAACCTATTTGAAGATTTCACCACATAAAATAAGAATTGAACCTATTTTAATAAATGATTTTTTTTCCTTTTCATAATTAATAAAAATCAATTGATTCTAATATATGTTCATTTATTGATTTATATTTATTTTATTTAGAACAGAAAGTAGACGAATATTCTCTTTATAACAAAGTAGATAAAGTTATAAGAATATTTATCGGTCTATCTCATAGTCAACTCCTTTTTCGGCCAAATTATTATTTGGGCTCCAATGGATCGTTTTTATATATGGGCTCAAACTTTTTAATACGTCATTGGTGTTCGAAATTCTTATATTTTTAGTTATACGGGTTTTTTACTCAAACAGACTAAACGACCATCTAAAGAGGATTACATGAATATATTTTTTTATTTCACGCATGTTAGTTTGATAACTAATATTATTATTTCACAAACATTTTCATAACCATCTAGATCGGTTGGATATGTACATTGATGATTTTTGTATTTGATGATTATAAACTTTTCAACAATTTAAGAAAAAGATGTTCCCTTATATGCTTGCAATTATAAGTATCAAATTATCTATAGTACTTCTCTTCATCATTTGTGCCATATTTATTACATTTGTTATTTTACCATTATATATACAAATGATATGCATTTAGAATTCGTCCAAAAGGGTTTTTTTATCTAAATCGTTTAGTTATGGTTTGACCGGTAGTTGACTGGGATGGAGCGGGTATATTATTTGTAACTCTGCCCTGACTCTACCTGATGTCATATCGATTTTGTTCTGAACACTATAAACACAATTAAATATAAAAAATCACTAATATATTTAATTATTTTTTATATTTTAAATATATATCATATTAAAAAAAATTATATAATTTTTTTTAGAGAATATGATATAAACAGTGTCCCCAGAGATTTTGTGAGATTTTTTGAAATCGAATGGGACGAGATGGTAAATGTATTATCCGTCTGATCATTGTATTCTAATGTTGCAACTGGATTGTTTTAATTTAATTTTTAAAACAATTAATCAAAAATATAATTTAATTTTTAAAATAATTAATCAAAAATATTAAATAATTATTTAATATTTTTATATATAATTACTTAGTTATTTAAATTTAACTCAAATTATGTTGAAAAATAAATTGATTTTTTTATTTAATACCATAAATTATGAATGACGGAACTCGGTAACATGATATAATAAATGTTTATAAAATAATTTTAGTTTTTTTAAATTAACTTACAAGTAATTAAATTTAAAATATTTAAATTTAGTTCATTCAATATTGATTTTGAGACGCTGAATTAAAATTGAGTATTTAATACTAGTTTTATCCAACATACTTACTTTTATATATATATATATATATATATATATATATATATATATATATATATATATATATATATATATATATATATATATATATATATATATATATATATATATATATATATATATATATATAATAATAATGTTTAATTTGAAATTATTATTTATCGGGGAAAAGTACGGTTTTTAATTTAGATACATATATGAGTAAATGGATAATTGGGTCGGATCGTGAATTATCCCGTCCATTAACTTGAAACGGTTAAAAATAAAATTAAAAATATTATACGTATATTTCGAACTTACACCCTAAAAAAATAAGTAAAACAATTTAACAAACTAAGATAATAAGACTTTATATTTTAAATTATATACAAAATTTGATGAACGCGCGACATTTATAACAATAATATATATATATAATGTTTAATTTAAATTTGGTTGGTTTGTCGGGTCGAAAACTGTAGTTAATTTAGATATATACGTGAGAGTAAATGAATACTTGAGTCGGATCGTGGGTTGATCCACTTATAAACTTAAAACGGTTAAAAATAAAATAATAAATGTTATATGTATGTTTCAAACTTGTAACCTAACAAAAATAAATAAAATCATTTAACCAATTAAGCTAATAAAAGTTTATATTTTAAATTTTACACAAAATTTGATGAACGTGCTGACATTCATAAGATTTATATAAAGTAGAAACACTTTAAATTAATAATGCTATGATTGAAAAAATTTATTAATTTAGAGAGTTATTAATTTATTGATTAATTATTAATTTAAATTTTTTATGAAGAAACTAAATACCTCGAGACTATGATTAATCGATGTGTCTATCGTAATAAGATAGATATTGACAATCTAATGAACTATCCATGTGAAAATGAAGCATGTTCGGAGGTTCAGAGTTTAGAAAATATTGTAGGTACTATCATTGAGAAAAATGCAGAAAATGACGGCGAAGATGATACGGTGTCTCACTACAACAAAATATAGTTTCGACAACGCTTATATGCCCACACATATTAAGCGTGGGTAAAAGTCAAAGAGAATAAAAAGATTTTACCAACCTTTAAATATATACTGACAACCTTTATTATTATTTTTTTGGGTTTTTTTATATATACTTCATAACCTTAAAATTTATTCAGTTAAAATTTTAATATTTTTAATTTTATAAATATTTTATTTTATTATTTTAATTTTTTATAAATAAATTTTATTTAAATAATTATTATTTAAATTTAATTAAATTAAAAATATATATATAAACAAAATATAAATTAGATATTATATTATATTATATTAAATAAATATTTTTGATTTTTTATTAAAATAAATATACAGATATTTGAATCTAACCTAATTCGATTTTTTTATATATATATATACTTGTTGACAACCTTATAATTTAGTCACTTAAAATTTTAATATTTTTAACTTTACAAATATTTTATTTCATTATTTTAATTTTTTATAAATAAATTTTATTTTAAAACTTTATTAATTTTAAAATTTAATTATTAATTTTTTATAACATAACCAACTATATATTTTTTAATTAATTATTATTTAAATTTAATTAAATTAAAAAATATATATAAACTAAATATAAATTAGATATTATATTAAATTAAATTAATATTTTAGATTTTTTATTAAACTAAATATAAATATTAATATAACCTAATTCAACTCTTTTATTTTTTTTCTCTTTCTTCTGAAATGTTTCGGAGGCTCTTGCGAAGAAGATGAATATCTTGAACAGCAACGAAATCCAACACCGAGAACAAAGAGAAGGAGTTCTAAAATAGCTAACACCTAATTTGGCAATGGGCGACAAAGGACAGACCGAAGCCGACTCTCGATTTGAGATCGAGTCGTCTTCATTGTTGCTGGTTAGGGATTCGTATGCTACTAGTCCTCTTCTCCGCTACTGGTTGGAGATCGATTTGAAGGGAGGCATAAGTGGTTTACCCCGCATTTCGTCATATTTCTTGGTAAGTTGTAAAAAATATCTATAAACCTGTAATGAATCATAGCGAGTTTATAGAGAAATTTGGTTGGTCGATTGTAACTATTGTTTCAGAGCAATTCGATCTAGCTTTAACGTTTTGGTTTTAAGTCGAGTTTGGTTTATGTTTCTTTCAATTTGGATGACTATCGGTTTGATTAGTTGTTACTTTATGTTGTTCCATCCACATGTTTGATAAAATGCTTCAATCAATGAGATTTCGTGTTTAAACTTTCCATGCTCAGCTGGTTTAGAGATTTTAATAAAATTGCATGCCACTATACATTCACCCTAATGCACGTTTCACCGTTATTTGTTTTTAAAGAATCCAGGTGATGGGACAGAGAGTTGAAAGTGGTTTCTGACTAAATTTAGTGTGAAGTGTTGTTGATGGATGAGGTGTTGACTTTCCATTACCTTCAAGTATTTATTTGGTCTGTCAAATACATTTTTTTTTTATCATTTTCTTAATCCCATGTCTAATTTATTCTTTCTCTAAGTCAACCTTTGTTGCATATATGTACTGTTTATGGGAGAACAACAACACAGTTCTTGTCAAGAGGGATTTCATTCTTATTCAACTCATGGATGGTCAGAAACCTAACCGTAAAGGATTATGAGGTATTTATTTTTTCTTACATTCTTCTGAATCATGAACTGTGCTTCTCCTTTTTTTTTTAAGAATTTATTGCATGCTCTTATAAATGAAACCAAATTTGGTGGAAGTTAAAAGTGAGGAGATGTGGTTATGCAATTGTTTATTCATTAAACAGTTTTTGGTACATCAGCTAGAAATGTTGATACTTTTTCTTTAACTTTTTTTATTTTTTACAAGGAATAAGAGGCCTTCTTCCTTTAGGCTTTATACCTTTTTAGTTGTAGCGAACCCCCCAAGTGAATATTTGCGACAAGAAATGAATCCAAATTTTATGATGACTGACCCTTTTAATCAAAAGTTAATTTGTTATTGGATTGGAAAGTTATGGGGCTTATGTTTAGAGGAGAATTTTTTCCTTTACCTCGTCAAACACCCTTGAGATTTTCAAGTGATGTGTTTAGTTTATTACACCATTTAAAAAGAAATAGGGAATGAATTCTGATCTCAATTTGATTCTCACCCATCCATGCTCCAATAGTACTTTGTTTTGTTCTGTTAAATGCAGATAAATGTCGTTCAGTTATGGGGCATGTGTGTTCTCTATTTACCAAGGGCATCTTCTAAGTCTCCAGGATCTGTTGGTGCTAGCTCCAAAAGCAACTCAAAGGCTGCTGAGAGATCTATCGATGGCCCTAATCTTGGTCCTCAAGGTACATACCAAGGGCATGATGATACTGTGGAAGATGTGCAGTTTTACCCATCAAGGTAGGAAGAGTAGTATCTACTATCAAGACCCTTGATCTAGGGTTTTTTGTTGTTCTTGAACATACAAGGACTATACATGTTTATTCTTTCTGATTTTTTACATTTCTCTCTAAATATTCTTGCTCATTTTATAGAGACCAGTAACTTTACATGTGAACTTGTGTTACAATATCTATGAACATTAAGTCCACTACTTTAAAAAATGTCAGCAGAAAAAGGTTATGAACTGGAGAATTATCAATATCTTGTTTTATAGTTCCTACACTTGTTATCAAAATCATTACTCTCACAAAAGTATAGATCACGTTTGCTGCAATAGGAACTGGCTTCCCAAACTCCAGTTCATAATGAAAGTCTAGCCTAGTGAAATCTGGAAATTTAGAAAATATGGAGCACTATTTTTATGCATATTTTTGTTTCTAGTCATAAAATTGTTATATGGATCATCTGTATTATTATATATTTGCTAGGATATTCCCGTGTAGAACTGAGTAAATTTTATCATCCTGGTTGCTTGCCTTTTTTTTCTGTCGTATATATAGTTATTAATATTGTTTTATCTGACTCTCTTTTGTACTAAAGTGGTCAGGAATTCTGTAGCGTTGGTGATGATTCCTGTCCGATATTATGGAATGCAAGGTCTAGTTCTAGTCCTGCTATAAAGGTACATTTTGTTGTAATTCACTTCATGAGTTTAATAATTTCAAGTTTTTCTTAGAAGTGATTATGATTATTACTACATGATTGAGACAATAAAATCTACTAGGTACTGCCTCAATAAAGTATACTATGCTTTGGAACTAGACTTAGTACTTCTGAAAACTGAGGTAACTATTTTTTAGGATTTTTTTTTGAATTAAATCTAGTTGTAGATTTCAATTGAAAGCGAAGAGATCAAAAGTTTATCTTTTTCTTCATCACATTCTTTACTCATTTCATATTATGGTAATAAAGGAGCACAACCATAAGAATTTATTATAAAATGCGTATATACTCAAATATGAAAAGAACAAAATATAAGTGATATTTTATTCTTATCATCTTGCAAGGTGCAAACACAAACATTACCCAACTTCTTACAAAATTATCCATCAATACATGATATATATACAATATTTATTTTGATGATTATAACTATTGATAACATCTAATAAATAAGTGTAATAACATATTAGATTATGAATAATATATAAGAGTTAATGTTTATATTAAATGAATTGTCATGGAGGCTGCTAGTCAATTATACGAACCACTGAGGAAAAAAGAATGACCCCCTATAAAGCTATTCAAGTTAAAAATAACCATCCGAATTTATGTTTTCTACTTAATGTGACCGCCTGCCATTTTTGGTGGAAAAAATCCCCACTTTGCTTAAAGAGGATGACTTATTTGGAACCATACTTTATAGTCTACAGTAATTTCATTCTGTTTATTGCCTTCCTAAAAAGGAAGGATGCGGGTTTAAGATCCCTAAATCCTTACATGTAACATTATTACCAGTTCACCTTTTGCCTACAGTCCTGATCTATCAATGACATTCACTTGTCTCTTCTACAGGTTGAGAAAGCTCATGATGTTGACTTTCATTGTGTTGATTGTAATCCACACAATGTTAATTTTATTCTGACAGAGTATATAATTTCCTTGCCATTATGTGATTTTTCAGTGAATCTGTTAGAAGTTAAGTTAATGCGAGTTCACATAGACATTTCTACTTTCTGTATATGAGGGTGTAACTTTATTGATGTCTTGCTGAGTGTTTTCTATAGTTTTTTATTTAGAGTTTCATTTAATTTGCATGGTATTCAACGGATCGGTTGATTATACCATACACATGTTTGACCGTCAAAATCTTAAGTCTGGAGGGATTGGATCACCTGTTCATGTATTTGAAGGTCATGATATTGTTGTTCTCTGTGTACAGGTTTGCAATATATGATCAGTTTTTCTTTTTCTTTTTTTTGATTTATCTATTGAACAATAGCTTCTAAAAATAAATGAATTGCAGGTTGATTTTTACAATAACTTCTAACAATTGTTTCAATGATTTATTATTATTGTTTTTTTTTGCAGTGGTCTCCAGACAAGTTATCTGTTTTTGGCAGTTCAGCAGAAGACGGTATTTTGAACTTGTGGGATATTGAAAAGGTCTAAAGTCTAATCTACTAAATTATAGATTGTGTATATGCAATGAATAGACACAACTTTAGGTTGTATTTAATGGTTTTCATATTTTTGATTAAAAACTTTGTATCTTATTAGTATTTCTTATGTATTTAGAATTTTTGTTTAAATTTGAAAATAATTATTAAAATATATAAATAATAACTGTAAAAAAAATAAAAAAATAATTGCATGAAAAGCAGAAAAGAAAATCTGGAGAAAAAAATATAAACCGAATAAAATAAATAAAACAAAAAAACCGAAAAAATAATGGGCTAAAAATTAATTCAAAAATATATGGCACAGGCGACGCTTATTTTAATTTTACCAACGCTTATTTAAGCGTCGCTGGCACCTACAACGACCCTGCTTTTGGCGACACAAGTTTAAGCGTCGGTGATATCTTTGGCGACGCTTTTAAACGTCGGTAGAAATCTTTTTAAGCGTCGGCGGATGTCTAATTTGTTGTAGTGTCTTTAGATCTTATTACACGAAAGGAAGCACTTATGGCGTCGAACACTCTTCACAACTTTATGATATAATACAAAAATACAATACCTGAGCTATTGGATGCATTAAGAAAAGTTAGAGATGGGCTCAAAATAGACTTAAATTTTAAAGGAAATCAGACAACTATTGAATTATATTTCTATGATTTAAGTTTTTATGAAATATTTCTTGGGACCGAAAATTATAAAGGGATCTCCCGAAAAAATATTATTTTATTATTTTATCGAGTTTTTCAATTTTTTATATTAGCCTAAGTCGGGACCGGACAAATTTATTATTTTAAAGAGTTTATTAATAATTTACCGAATATTAATTCAAAAAGTTTCTACTGTATATATAATAATTCTTAATTTGAATTTGTTTAATTTGTCGAGTCGAGAGTTATAATTAATTTAGAAAAAATAAAATAAAAAATGTTACTCTGTTTATGGAAAAAAAACGAAAAGTTAATAAATGAGATGTTGGAACTAGATTTCATTTGTAAGATTGAGGATTATTTTATAATTTATATAATTATATATTATAAATATATATAACAACTTATTTAAAAATTATTTCATCATATATTTTAAATAAAAATAAATCAATCTCATTTAATTATTTGTCTCCATTTTATATTAATATATTTTTCTCTTTCCATATTTATTAAATTATTCTTCAAATATTTTTTATTAATTTATAATTTATATTCTACATATTTATTATTACTTACACCATTATTTTAATTTTTCTTTAATAGATATTTTAATAAAAATTATATATATATATATATATCAATAATTCTATTAATTATTTTATAATATATAATTATATATTAAATTTTAAAATTATTTTCACATCACTCTCTTGCTAAATTTTCCAAATAATAATTTTTTTACATTCTTTCTACATATTTATTATTTGTATAATTAATTAATTTTTTTTATTCATTCTATCTTTTATGTTTTCTTCCTTAATAATGGTTAAATATATATAAATTCATAAAATTACAAATTATATTCAACAATTACCAGTACTCAAGTTTCAAATCCCAACTAATTTGAATTTTAGAGTGGGTATTATAAAAATTAAAATGACAATAATGGTGATATATTTGAGTGTGAATGAAGGGAATTAATAATGTGTGGGTGCGAGTTTGAAGGTGATGAATCCTTTAAAGATGAAATATGATGATATATGCGAGAGTTTGAATTAGAGTGATGAACAATGATGATTGATGGATTTGGGTGCGAATTGGTGGAAAATTATGGTTTGAATCAAGAGTGATGTTAATAATGAATCTTTGAAGTGGTGCGAATTTATGGGATCTATGAAATTGTGGTTTGAATTTGTGAGGTGATGTTAATAATAAATCTTTGGATGATAAGATATTATGGCATTCGGGGGAAATTGTGGTTTGAATCAAGAGTGGTGTTAATAATGAATCTTTGAAGAGGGTGCGAATTTGAGGGATTGGTGAAATTTTGATTTGAATTGTGAGAGTGACATTAATAATAAAACTTTGAAGAATAAGATAATTATGGTGTTTGTGAGTTTGTACTTACGTTTTTATGCTGAATTATAATTTAGTGTAACTTTTTATTTAAAAAACGCAATAAATATCATATTTGTAAGTGCCAATATAACTATTGGCAAATAGTGTGTTATGTTGTTTCTATAAACATATATAAGGAAGCCGTAGTACAATTCCTTAGCTGGAATGATTTATGTTTTCCCTTTGTACACTCATGCGACTTATGAATATGATAATCGTTGAAAATTACATTTTCCTCTTGTATACATAAAGTGTTGAATATAATTAATATTAAATGGTGTGTTATGATGTTTTTGATATTCGTGAGTTCGTATTTGTATTTTATTTTAAATTTATGGTTTATCTTTAATGTCTAAAGTTAGATTGAGAAGATGTAAGGTTTTATTAGTATGATTTTTTTTTTGTTATTATAGAACATCATATGGTAGAACTGAGTTGATTTTTTTTTTTTTTAAACAAAATGGTTATTCTCAATCAATACTATCTATCGAATTATAATTTAGTGTTGATTTTTTAATTAAAAAGAACGCAACACATGTCATATATGTAAGTGTTGAATATAATTATTGAAAAATAGTGTTATGTTGCTTCTACACATACAGAATGAAGTTGTAGTACAATTCCTCTATATAGAAAGACATATATTTTTTCATTGTACATACATGTGACTTATGGATCTAATCATCGTTGAAGATTACATTTACCTATTGTATACCTAAAATTTTGAATATAACTAATAATAAATAGTGTGTTATAAAAAATTTTACAAATTTGTAGAAGAAATGTGCAGTCCAATCCCTCGTTATGGGAATATCACCATCAATATTCACTCAAATGATAGTTTTTTTTGACAATTAACTTGTGATGATCACTTTGCATGAAATTTCTTGCAACACAATGCCATCCTTCTATATTTATAAATAAGATGAAAAACTATTTTTTTATAACATTTTAGAAAGTTTTGAAAAAATCAAAATCTCATTACCATGTTACCAAACGTTTTGATAGTGTATCACATGAAAATTTCTGAAACCAATAGTTTATCATATTAAATAAGATGTCAAAACACGGTGTAACACTTATATATAAAATTAGCATTGCACTCCAACCAAAAATTTAATTATATCAAGTGAAAATAAAAACAATTAATAAAAAGAAGAAGAGTTCAAGGAAATTAAAAAATAAGAAAACACTTAAATTCATCATCACTTTATTTTTTTAGAGTTTTAACATTAAATCTAAATCCCCTTCATTGTTGTCGGAGAGATCGTCGTAGAAAATGGTTTATCTAACTTTATTAGATAATTTTGTGTCGAATCAACTTGAACGTTCCCTAAAGAGTTAACAACAAGATCTTCTGCAATTCTTACCTCCTCACTATGTTGGGTCATCCTCTTTCGGACAATGAAATACCGAGACATTAGTGATACAAGATTTTAAAACATGTTACGAAAATATACATAATTTAGGATAAATTAAATGGACTGTTATAACCTAATTTATAAGCCAAATTTAAATGTTCTAATAGTTTGATACCTAAGAACCCTTGATTTCTGAGTACACCTGAATTATAAGGTTAATAGAATACAATGGATGGATGAATGCATGTAAGGGGTTGAAATATATACCAACCAAATTAATTAAGAGAAAATAAGATTTGAATATAATTTTTTTTTACTATTTAATAAATTAATGAAATTCTGATCTGTTGGTTTTATTTTGAATAATAAGTATATGGTTTTTGAGAAGGGAAATTTCAAATAATCCTGAAAATGGGTCAAATTCGAAAAATGACTCGACTTTGATAAACTTTATAAAATGTCATTTTTTTTCTTGTGAAATGTTCTTCTTGCCCTTAAGACCCTAATCAACCGGGCATTCTCCTTCTCATCTCTCGCTCTCTACAAAATCCTAAAATCTCCAATTCAGCCGCCGGCAGCTGCCATGGACTCTCCCACTATCCTAAACCCTAATTTTTCTCCCCACCATTCTTTTCACCCCACGACTCCATGTTCGGTTGAAAAAGAACCATCGCATTCTCAAATGGGTATGTTAATGTACATTTGTTATAATTAGTGACTTGATTTTGTACCGTTAGGATCCAGGTTTCGTTATGAACACTATGTTATATACTATAGTTGTAATGCTCATATGATATTGCAATGTTCATTCTGGTGGATTTTGTTGGGTTTTGGGCTCATATTTAATTAGAGTTTATATATTGTAATTGGGCTTTAAGCCTTTATTGGGCTTAGGAGTAGTAGTTTAGTCTTTTGGCTTTTAATGTACTCCTATAAATAGAGACATTGTAACCTAGGGTTACTTGGACCATTATTCCATGGAATATCAATAGAATGGACGACTCCCCGAGGATGTAGGCATTGTTGGCCGAACCTCGTTATATCTTGTGTTCTTTATTATTCTTTACCAATTTATCTTTATATCTTCTTTTATTGCGTGTTTAGATTAGATCGTTTCTCAACAAGTGGTATCAGAGCATGTTTTGAGAATGTTTAACCTAATCTATTTGTGAAGATATTACGGAAACCCTAACCACCATTGAAGAAGTTGTTGGATATTTGTGCTTTTGTTGAAGATGGCTATTGGAGAAACGACATTGGTTGCAGAAAAATTAGCCGTTGTGAAGATTTGAGTCGGAATCTTCAATTGCTAAGAAGATGTCAACGGTCGTTAAAGTAATTCTTATTTTTGGGTGATGTTGTCTTGAGAAGAAGAGAGAAGAAGACAATGGTCTTTTGTTCTTCTCGAAGGCGCCAATGGATGCAGGTGACGAAAAGTCGTCGTAAGCAAAACACCAGAATGAAGAAGATGAGGTATATTATTTTGGTCTATTAAAATATACAAAGGAAAAAGAAAATATATTTCCATATATATTCCATATATATCTCTATATATTCCATATATATAGATATTATATTATGATATAATATAATATATAGAGAGAAGCCAAGAATCTTTGAAGCAGTCAACAACTAAGACTTTTTCAACTAAGACTTTTATTTAAGTCTCGTTTGATTTTATAAAATAGGTTTAAGACCTATTTGTTCAAATTTTCACAAGTAAAGCCTTATTTGATTTTAATCAAACTCTCAAAGCTTTGTATGCTTTGATCTTGGATTTGTATTGAGGCTTGTTTGACTTGAATTTCTCAAATATGGAGATTTGTGTTTATCTTCTAAGAGATTTGATATTCGTCAATGGGGAGATTGAAAATTGGAGTTGAAAAAGAAGGTGGAGTGCTTATTCGATGTTGCATATTATGGAAGACAATTGATGCAACATGTAAAGGGTTTTCTGATTAAAGCAGGTGGCTTTAATGTTTGTTTGCAAGAGTGTATTTTTGATATGTGTGTTTAAGGGCCGGATTTGGATTTGCATCAAACCTTATGAGTAGGTTTTGATTGGCAATCCCGGTAAGTGTTGGTGCAAAGTTGTCAAGTGGGTGTTGATGCCTCAAGGGTTCTACCAAGATTGATAATTTCTAAGGTATGAGTTGAGGGTGCACTAATCATATATATGGTTTGTTAGATTTTTTCTATGCAGGATTTTGCTAGAAGAATGTGGAGAACAAACGATACATCTTCATGCTTATTAAAAAATTAGTTGGAGGTTTTATTATAACCGATTGTTGTCTTGGCATACATGGGTGACATTATTTCACTATGGCGAGGGCTTTGACTTGAAGAAATTCTCGGCTAAAATAAGTTTGGAGAGATTTTTCTTTGGTAACCGGTTATTGAAGAAGTCAAATTAAAAGAGGGGTAGAGAGAAAAACTAGTAGTAGATTTTCGCCTACAGCCGCACAGGGTTCATCAAACTGACGATTAGAGATTCAAACGGAGTCCGATTGCGCTGATATTTTTTCGAGAGGGTTGGTAACTCATTCCTCTACATTTTCAACGGTCGGATCAAGGTTTGGACGTCTCGAAGTTTGTTTTTCTGGGGCTTAAAGTGTCTGCCTAATTTTAATTTTTATTTGACTTATTTGGGATCAAAAAGTTTGTATTTTTTTGGTTATGACCTCATCTTATTAGAAGATCTAATCAAGATGAAGACGGTGGTGAGATTATGTGCTTTTATACTTGACGAAAACATGATCGAATATGGGAAGTTATTATCAAAATGGTGTTTACCGATGATAACATTGTCGACATGTTGACAGGGCAATCCTTCATGCCAAAATTGCAAGATTGCATTGAGTTGGCGGGTGATTAAAGATTGAAACAATTCCAGCTAACACATATTATGAATGAAAGACCAGGAAGAGGAAGACTAATGAAAGACACTTATAAGTTGAGGTGGAGACATCTTGAAAGCAACTCTCAAACGACCGAGAAGAAATCATTGCATTATCTTCTAATGTGAGAAGATAAATAAAAACCTTGAGTGGGATTCCTAGTCATAAAAAAGGGGCTAGATGGGAGACTCGGTTAATTCGAAGGTGATGATTTTGTTACTTCTTTTGTTCTATCTTAATTGTCTATACATTGTGGATCATATATTAGATGAATGGGATGATTGAGACCTTGAATAGGGATTCCTAGTCATGAAAAAGGGGCTAGATGAGAGGTTTGATCAATTCAAATGGAAGGATATTCGATTTCTTTCAGAAAAACTATACATGATCATTTGAAGCATTGGTGAAGACAATTGAAGAGAGATAGTGAATCTTGAAATAATATTCTTGGATTGCTAGGCATTTTTGGATTCAAGAAACTAGCAGATTGCAAGCTAATTTGGTCAAGGAGAAGTATGAGGTTCAAGTTGATTGAGTATGCAACGTTTAAGGCAAGATGGGTGACAAATACTTTGTCAGATCTTGAGCTAAAGAAAAGAGATGTCGTGATAGCCTAATTTATTTGTTATGAAGTAGACGATACAGGTTCGTCTTGGGTCTTCTCGTTTTTCATCAATATCTTATTTTGAGGAGTAGACGATGAAAGTTCGTTTTGGATGTCCTCAGTTTCGATAGATATCTGATTTTGAAAAAGTATACGATGAAAGTTCGTCTTGGGTCTATTCGGTATTTTGATTTCAGTCGATTGTTGGACTTGAAAAATAAGACACTCAGTTTGTGGCAAACAAAGGTAAAGATTAGTTTGACATAATAAAGAATTGTTAATTCTAATTTCCGCATATGTCAACAGGTATGAACAAAGATTGGAAAGAGTTGTTGAATGTCTCTAGTCGCTGAAGTAGCGTAGTTGCCAAATTTACTTGGTGTTATAAACTCTATGATTTTATCTTCTAAGGGCTTTTGAACGGAAGTGGAGGTATAATGATTTATCTCGTGAATGGCTCGAATAGTGAAGATTGATGTGTGGCTCATAACTTTTTGATGGCGCGATATACGTAATGGTGGAGATTGTTATTCTTCTAAGGGCTCTTGAGTGGAGTGGAAGTGAAGATTGATGGGTACGGCTCGTGTATTTCCTAAGGGACGTGAAATTCGTCAAGATGGAGATTTGTAATTTATTCATCACATCTCAATAAGCGCGGTATTCGCCCAAGGTGGAGATTGTTGGGTTTTGGGCTCATATTTAATTAGAGTTTATATATTGTAATTGGGCTTTAAGCCTTTATTGGGCTTAGGAGTAGTAGTTTAGTCTTTTGGCTTTTAATGTACTCCTATAAATAGAGACATTGTAACCTAGGGTTACTTGGACCATTATTCCATGGAATATCAATAGAATGGACGACTCCCCGAGGATGTAGGCATTGTTGGCCGAACCTCGTTATATCTTGTGTTCTTTATTATTCTTTACCAATTTATCTTTATATCTTCTTTTATTGCGTGTTTAGATTAGATCGTTTCTCAACAGATTTAACAACTACAATCACCCTCACACGTAATGCAACCACCTTCACGCGTATTGCAATCACCTTCGCGCGTATTGCAATCACCCTCACGCGTAAAGATGAAATGACTCTCTTATGTTTATGTATTTGAACTTTTCTTGTCCTTTTACCGGAAGTACTTGGAAGAGCCATGTGTATGGGTAGAATCTAACACGACTACTCTTAGCATTTTAGCTTCACGTGTTGAGATAGAATTTGGATTTCTTCTAATAATTTCTTTGCTCTCGTGAGTAATCCAGAAATATTTGTTGCTTTTGTTTTCATTATTTATTATTTTTTTCTTATACGTGAATATATAAACAATTAGTTGTCATTGTACAGTTTATTATAAAGTTTATTAGTAACTTTAACCTTTATTTTATGGATAAGTAGGGTTTTCGGAAGATTGATCCAGATAAATGGTCATTTGCAAATGAAGGATGATTCCTTATAGGTCAAAAGCATCTCCTAAGAAATATTAATAGAAAAAAATATGCCCAAACAAATACAAACGTTAACAAACAACCACAACAACAACAGCCGCCACGTGGTCAAAGTCCTTCGGTTGAAGCCTGCATTGAGGTTGGGAAATTCGGTATTGAAGAAGAAGTGGAGAGGCAAAAAAAGGACAAGAATGTGTTGATGCAAGAGCTTGTGAAGCTGGGACAACAATAGTAAGAGTACAGATAATCAATTGCAATCGGAGAAGAATGCTTCTTAATCTACTATCCTAGTTTGCAACTGTCAATATATAGTCAACTCTCAATGAGTTGCTTTACCTTAGTCGTTGGTAGTAGTGTGTTTGATGATGGATGTTATCTATAATTACATGTATCTTCAACTGTCAACAACTATAAGCATTATGGTAATAAACTGAATATCAATGTTTGTCTCTGATTCTGTCCTCAATCATCATTTCTAAACAAGAAAAAACTTTTCCTTGTGTTTCTTTACAACTTAGCAATATATTCAATACAAGATCTAAAAAATTTCGATGGAATTGTCTCTTTTATCTTATTTTACAATTTCTCGATTGTCCATTAGATAACTATAATTAGCTTTTATAGTGTGTTGGTGTTTATGTCAAATTGAGTCATCCCGATTTTCCTAGATATTTACTTGTGTTCCCAATAACCTATTTCATATATTTTAAATTCAATCTATACACGAAGTCATTGTATTATATTTATAAAAAATACCTTTATCTAAATTATGAAATAAGAACACAATCCATTGATTTCAATTTTATTTGGATGTCCTTTAACATTTCAAGAAGAGCCTTAGTAAATATAAATATAGATTCTGTTCTAAAAATATGAATACCAAAACAGCCCAATAAAATATTATCAATTCACAAAGACTACCATAGTAGTGAATCAACTATATATTAAGTATTTTGTAATCATTCCTCAGCTACCCACGATCTTCGTCTACAACCTGTGTTGGAATCAATAAGCTCCATCTCCTTATAACATCTGAAAATTTTAGCAAAGGGAAATCAATCAAGTACTCAACCAAGTATTGATCTGATTATCTTTTGAAAAAGGTGGTATGGTGAAGTGATGAAGTTTCCTAGTTCTTCTGGTTAAAAGGGCCACCTAAAAAAATCAAGAGTTTAACTTAAGTTGCAACTGGCAATTGGTCATTCTATTAGGAAATTAAATGATGAAATCCTACTAGTTATATATGCCATTTAAAGGCCCTTACTCATTGTCTTCCTTCTCCACATCCGCATGAGGGTGATTGCAATACGTGTGAAGATGATTGCACCTTCACACGTATTGCAATCATCTTCACGCATGAAGGTGATTTAAATGCAATACATGTAAGGGTGATTGCAGTTGTTAGATCCACCAGAATAAAAATATTACAATATCATAGGGGCATTACAACTATAGTATATAACATAGAGTTCATAACAAAGTCTGGATCATAACTATATAAAAGCATGTCACTAACTAAGATAATCAACTAACTATAACAAATGTACATTAACATACACATTTGAGAATGCGATACACATTTGAGAATGCGATGGTTCTTCTTCAACCGAACAGGGAGTCGTGAGGGGGACTCTTTTCAGAGATATTATAACTATTTTCGATTCGAACTTTTTTTTCATTAAAAAAAGGTGGGAGAGTCGTGGGGATGAGGATTAGGGTTTAGGGTAGAGGGAGAGTTTGTGGTGGTTGTTGCTGTTGGCGACTATTGTCGGCTAAGTTGAAGAGTTTAGGGTTTTGTAGAGAGCGGGAGGGAGAAGAAGGAGAGAAGATAGGGAGATGAAAAGGGGAATGCCCGGCTGATTGGGATATAAGACCCTTAAGGACAAGAGGGACATTTCGCAGACCGGAAGTATATTTTTGTAAAATTTATTAACGTTGGGTCATTTTTCGAATTTGACCCATTATCATGTCATTTCGTCCCATTTTTTCTTTGAGAAAGTATATTTAGATTTTAGGATGAATTTTAAGAATATGTAAATTTGAATTGAAACTTACTCCAATTTCTTAATTAGGATACATTATTTGTATCAAGTTTGAAACATCTCTATTTGATGATCTATTTTTTTTTTTATCATTTTATGTTTTACATTTTTGGACGAGCCTACAATTTTATGATTTATCATAACATTTGTTTATTTTGTAAATAATATATATTTTTTATAAAAAAAATGATATCATTTCTATTTTAACCATTTAAAATTTATTTTTCTATTTTGTTATAATATTAAACTAGTTAAGTTTCACTTATTATTTTGCTTTTAAGTTTTATTTTATATATTTAATTTTTATCTCTAAGTCATTAATGTAATTATTTTTTTCTTTACAACCATTAATGTAATTTACTCCTTTTTTTTAAAAAAATAAAAAGTCATTGTATATATTTTTATCTCTCCATTATTAATGTATTTTACTTTTTATTCTTTAAAAATGTACTTTACTTTTTTCTTTAAAATGTAATTTACTTTTTTGAAATCATTAATTAGTGTACTTCCTGAACATTTTTTGGTATGAATTTTTTGTCAAAATTTAATAGACCGGAAGGTATGAATTAGAAACATT
This sequence comes from Impatiens glandulifera, assembly GCF_907164915.1. Classification (NCBI taxonomy): domain Eukaryota; kingdom Viridiplantae; phylum Streptophyta; class Magnoliopsida; order Ericales; family Balsaminaceae; genus Impatiens; species Impatiens glandulifera. The sequence goes on along the minus strand of NC_061862.1, from coordinate 15,031,828 downwards.
TATAACACAATTTAAAAAAATATATATTTTATATTAAAAATGTTTAATTACATTTTTAATACAAAATTAGTTTAAATATGATTATAATTGTTTTTTATTTAAGAAATTAACAATTAAACAAGACTTTTTCATTTAAATTATTGAATAAATTATGATTATTTTATAATAAAACTATACCTTCTAAAATATTTATTATTAACTTTTATCTTATTTTAAAAAAATTGTCATATTGTATATAAATATAAAATAAAAGAGGACAATAACTTTGTATGTTTATGTAGCTTCTTTCACCCTGATTTTGTATAATTTTTATAATAAATTTGAATTATTTTTATTAAAATAATTTTGTATAATTTTAATAATAAATTTGAATTGTTTTTTTTTTATCAAATTAACATAATTTCTATTTATATTGATAAATCAGTTAGTCATATCATTACTATTATCAAACTTGAAGGTATATTTGAAGGTAACTGATATTTGAGAAAGTATTTAGGCATAATTTGATTGGTTAAAAAAAATGTTTATTTTAATTTATTTTTTTTTAATATATATTATTTTAATTTTATTTATTAACTTTAAAAAGTTAATACCACTAATTAAATATATTGTTAATATTTATTTTTCCAATATTTTAATAACAATTTTTATTTTATATTTAATTTAATGATTTTATTAATAATAAATAATAAACATTTAAAACAGGTAAAATATCAGTAATTAGTTTTTTAATTTATTTTTTAAATATTAATTTAATTTTTATTTTTATCTAATCATTATTAATAAATATCATTTTTTAACATTATAATATATTTTATAATAAAAATTCAAACATATATAATAACAATTTAAATTAATTATTTAATAAATATTTAAATTATTTAATATATTTAATAAGTTTTTTTTTGTCATGATGTTGAAAAACTATTAATTTTTTTTATAATTTCTGACCGAGAAAATTGAACCCTCCCCTACACCCGACCGAGTAATCTCACACCCGACTGATAATTTATAGCCTTGACTGAATGATTCTCCGTACCTGACTGATGATTTCTAGCCCAAGACCGAAAGTTTCCCACACCTGAACCGAAAGCTCCCCGCACCCGATTGAAGATTATTAGCCCAAGACTAAAAGCTTCCCACACCTCGACCGAGAGCGCCATATACCCGACCTAGGATTCCTTTCCCAAGACCGAGAGCTTCCCGCACCTCGACTGAGAGATCCCTACACTCGACCAAGAATTTCTAACCTAAGATCGAGAGTTTCCCGCACCTCGACCGAGAGCTCCCCGCACCCGATTGAGGATTCCTAGCCTAGGACCGAGAGTTTCTCGCACCTCGACCGAGAGCTCGCTGCACCCGACCGAGAGGTATCGGCCCGAAACCGAGGGGTTTTATCCTGAGACCGAGGGATCAGTACCCTCGACCAATAGGACCGGTCCTAGGGTCCCTTTCTTTGGGATTTTTTCATTTCAAAATTCATTTTTTAAAATGGAATCCCCAAACCATTTTCTAAAAATCACAAAAAATATAAAACAACTTTAAAATATTTTTAGAATGTTTTCACCAAAAAAAATTTTGATAAGGTTCTGTTTGGAATTTATTTCTAAATTATAATGCCTTGAACTGAAAATTTTCAAGTACTTTCCTCAACAATTATCATCATCAATCACAAGTACTAGAATTTAAATATTATTCTACAATTTTAAATATAAGAAAAATATGTGCATGTCTAAGACTTAAAAAATAATTGATTAATGTAATAAAACCAATGTTTCAAAAATCAAGATTTTATAAAGTAGAGATAGAAGATATAATGCGAAAGCTCTTTCCCGATTACACCAAATGTCGAACTTAAAAGCATGTTTGTATACGTATACAAAATATTTTATTGATTTTAAATTGAAAATCAATTTGCGACTCTTTCATAAAATAAATAATATTTTAAATTAGTTATTTTTAATTAATTTAAAATATAGATCTATTTAATTAAATTATAATTTAATCTAAAACGATTATTTAAATTTGATCACAAAGAATTAATTATTGTTATAATTAATTTAAAATTTCAAATACATATTGTATTGATCTTTTAAAATAATGTTGTATTAAAATATTTTTAACACCCAAATCGAGATTGAAATTTCTCAAACATCTAGCTTTTCCGGGACAAGAAATTTTCGGAGTTAAAGTAGGTCAAAATCTTGTTAAGATGTCTTCATCCCTTTTAGTAGGTGCATTCCCGAGGAACTTTTGAACACAATGATTCTGGAAAGGTAATAAGAAGAAAAATATCGAAATAATACTGAGCAAAATTGTGAATTGTATAAAGTACTTTTTACATATAAATAGAAAAGTCTGAAATATGTTACTCTTATTAAAAAAAAATGTCACACCAAGAATGCGATTAAATGACAATAAATGAAAATTTCTTAAAATAACCATCGAAATACTAAAAAAACTCAACCAAGTCGCAAACATTCTGATAATGATAATAAAGAAAACATTACAAAGAAAATCGAAAAACACAAAAACACGCAAATTTAAGATCGCTTTATTTTTCTAGAGCTTTAATGTCAAATCCAAATTCTCTTCATTGTTGTCGGTAAGGTCAAGGTCAATCACCACAGGTATTGGTTTGTCTAATTTGATAAGATAATTCTCGGTAGAATCACCTATCTCACTAAACGAGACATTATTGAGTTTTGCAATTCTCATCGCCTCTGAACGCTCTTGCATCCTTTTTAGAATTTGTAATTACAAATTGTAAAGAGCTTTTGACGACATTAGACAAGCTCCTCTAACCTGCAATACAAATATACAAAATTTATATAAATTAAATTAACTAGAGTAACCTATTTTATAAAACAGATTCAAATATTGGCTTGATATCTAAGAACAATTGACTGAACAATACACTTAAATTATAAAGCCAAGAGAATACAATGATGGATGAATAAAAGAAGTTTCAAATATATACCCCACAAAAGATTTCATTCCACCTAACACATTAATTAAAAAAAATTGAAAAACATTTTAATAATAATAAAATTCTCATGTTTTAGTAAATAAATAAATAAATTCCTATATATTTCCATTTATTGTTAAATATATTTATTTATTTTCCTAAGTAGTTGAAGATTTTAGGATAAGTTTTAAGAATATGTAGCATAAAGTCATTTTGAAAAAAATGTCCTTCAAAGTTAAAAAGGAAAACAAAAAAATATAATAAAAACATTTAAATGAGAATTCAGATAAAAGTATATTCTAATTCAATATTTTTGACAATTATATGTACTTCGGGCGTTTTATTTTTATTTTGCTGGAATCTTTATATATTTTGTCATTTTAAGACATGTTTGTTTTACATTTTTTGACTTGTGGATTATCATGATTTTTTTATTTTATTTTTAAATAATATATATATATATATATATATATATATATATATATATATATATATATATATATATATATATATATATATATATATATATATATATATATATATATATATATATATATATATATATATATATATATATATATATATATATATATATATATATATATATATTAGAAATTCCATCATAGCACTCAATAAATTAAAATTTCTCATTTATACATGGATAAGAATGAAGTTATTATTTTTCTATATTTAATATATATATATATATATATATATATATATATATATATATATATATATATATATATATATATAATTTAACTTAATTGACTTTTACATTATTATTTTAACTTTTGAGTTTTATTCTGTTTAATAAAAAAAAATCTTATATATCTTTTTCTCAATCCATCATTAATTTACTTTACATTCAATTCTTTATTGAGATTTTTTTATGTTGATAAAATTTTGAACTTTTTCTGAAAATATGTAATCTAAAACAGATTGCAGTACAGCTTTTAATATATTTTAAATAAATAAAAAATTAATATACTTTTTATATTAAATATAAATAAATTTATTTCACTTTAATAATTTTTAAAAGTAATGACAAATTATATCTTTTTGACTTTTACCTTATTTAAAAAAATTATTATATTATCTTACTCAACCATATTTAGTATACAATTAACTTATATTCTAAAAGTGTTCTTACATGTTTTAACTACATACAAACAAATAATAATATATTTACACTACAGATTTGGTAGTCAATAATGTTTGATATTGGCACTATAATAATTATTTAATAAAAATAACTAAGTAAATATTTGAATTAAGTATATTTGATAAATCTAGGACATCAAATTACTTCCATCCTAATCCAATTTTTGTTGACAATTTCTTTGTCAAATTCTATCTAAATACATATTTTAAATTAGGCAACCATTGCTTCAACACCTTTCATTATATGTATTTAGGGCATTTTATTTTTATTTTTATTTTGTTGAAATTTCTGTATTTTGTCGATCTATTATTTTTTGTCATTTTAAAACATGTTTATTATAATTTTTTTGACTTAGGGATTATCATGATATTTGTTTATATATATATATATATATATATATATATATATATATATATATATATATATATATATATATATATATATATTGGAATTCCATAGTAGCACTCAATAAATGATAAAATTTGTCTTTCATACACGATTGATAAGAATGAAATTATTATTATTTTTCTTTTTTATATAAAATTTAACTTAGTTCACTTTTACATTATTAAACATTGAAGGCGCATGAAATTTTTTGTTTTATTAAACACGCTTATAATTAATATTATAAATAAGTTGAAAACCTACTTTTATATCATTTTCGGGAGAAGGTTCAAAAATATTAGTTTGTCAAAATCTCATTACCATATCTCCGTGCATGATTATGGCATTAAAAAAGAAAAATAGTGAAATACAACAGAACATGAATGGTAAAGACCATATATATTCTAGACATTAAATTTTTATTATTATTATTTTGTTAATTAAAATAATTTATAATATAAATAGTCTAATTTATAAGGTGATTCTAAGAAATCAAATTTCAAGGATTTTATTCATTTAAAACGCTTAAGTAGAAATGTAGGGAACAAGGTAATGACTTTCACGGTAAAACCTTTTAACATTTAAAAAAACAAACTTAATAACTTTCTTTCTAATTTCATCTTCTATAAGGAATAGGACTTGGAATATTAAGTTTTGGATTTAAGGGAAATCAATACACAAGCTAGTATAAGGTTCATTTGTAGGCTTAACTTTTGTAAAATTCATTGTGATTATCTTAATAAATTATTATTTTGATCAAAATAAACACAAGATTAAATGAGTTCTAAATGTTTACACTAGTAGAAAAAATGTATTAGTAAGGGCGAAAACCGTTACTGAAAGCCTCAAAAACCGTTACTGATAACTTTCTGTAACGGACTAATACTTCTCTAGTATTAGTAACGGTTTTCGAAAACCGTCACTGAAACTCTCTCAACAACAGTAACGATTTTAGCCGAGGTTAAACCGTTACAGATAAAGTTACATTAGTAACGGTTTTCTTATGTATAAAACTGTTACTGTTTTTGGGAGAGTTTCAGTGTTTTTGGGAGAGTTTCAGTAACGGTTTTTGAAAGTCTGAAAACTAAGACATATATAACAACAGTACTGATTAAAACTTATACATATATAAGTGTGATATATATATATTAGATATGTATATATCTCCATATAAACAATAGATTGAATATGAAACTAATATATGGAGCAAAAGTAAAACCACAATCAATTGAGAAATTCTGAAAATGATCAACAATTTATAAAAACTAGGAGGGTCACAAACATTGGTGTTTCAAGAAAAACCATCGAAAAACACAAAAGTACGCAAATTCAAAATCACTTTATATTTATAGCTTCAACGTTAGATCAAGATCCATTTCATTCTCATCAGAAATGTCAATCACAAGGGGCAATGGTTTCTCTAGTTGGATCAGTAGATTCTTGGTGGGATCATCAGAGCGCACCTCAAATGAAGCAGCAAAAAGATCTGCGATTCCCACATCCTCGCTATGCTCAACCGTCTTCATTTTGAGTGTTAAAGCCCCTTTTACATAGCAAACTTCATAATAATTCGGCGGCGACATTAACGATACAATCTCCTGCAACAAGTTACAAAATTATGCATAGTTTAGGATAATTTAAATGCTCTAATTAAATGGTTTGATACCTAACTAAGAACACTTGATTGCTGAATACACTTGAATTATAAAACCAAGAGAATAGAATATATGAATGAAGTAAAAGGGTATTGAAATATATTTATACTACCAAACCTATTTGAAGATTTCACCACATAAAATAAGAATTGAACATATTTTAATAAATGATTTTTTTTTCCTTTTCATAATTAATAAATCAATTGATTCTAATATATGTTCATTTATTGATTTATATTTATTTTATTTAGTACAGTAAGTAGACGAATATTCTCTTTATAACAAAGTAGATAAAGTTATAAGAATATTTATCGGTCTATCTCATAGTCAACTCCTTTTTCGGCCAAATTATTATTTGGGTTCCAATGGATCGTTTTTATATATGGGCTCAAACTTTTTAATACGTCATTGGTGTTCGAAATTCTTATATTTTTAGTTATACGGGTTTTTTACTCAAACAGACTAAACGTCCATCTAAAGAGGATTACATGAATATATTTTTTTTATTTCACGCATGTTAGTTTGATAACTAATATTATTATTTCACAAACATTTTCATAATCATCTAGATCGGTTGGATATGTACATTGATGATTTTTGTATTTGATGATTATAAACTTATCAACAATTTAAGAAAAAGATGTTCCCTTATATGCTTGCAATTATAAGTATCAAATTATCTATAGTACTTCTCTTCATCATTTGTACCATATTTATTATATTTGTTATTTTACCATTATTTATACAAATGATATGCATTTAGAATTCGTCCAAAAGGGTTTTTATCTAAATTGTTCGGTTATGGTTTGACCGGTAGTTGACTGGGATGGAGCGGGTATATTATTTGTATCTATGCCCCGACTCTACCCGATGTCATATCGATTTTGTTCCAAAACACAATTAAATATAAAAAATCACTAATATATTTAATTATTCTTTATATTTTAAATATATATCATATTAAAAAAATTATATAATTTTTTTTAGAGAATATGGTATAAACAGTGTCCCGCAGAGATTCCTCGAAATCAAATGTGACGAGATGGTAAATGTATTATCCGTCTGATCATTGTATTATAATGTTGCAACTTGATTGTTTTAATTTAATTTTTAAAATAATTAATTAAAAATATTAAATAATTATTTAATATTTATATATATATAATTACTTAGTTATTTAAATTTAACTCAAATTATGTTGAAAAAATAAATTAATTTTTTTATTTAATACCATAAATTATGAATGACTGAACTTGGTAACATGATATAATAAAAGTTTTTTAAATTAACTTACAAGTAATTAAATTTAAAATATTTAAATTTAGTTCATTCAGTATATTGATTTTGAGACGCTGAATTAAAATTGAGTATTTAATACTGAGTTTTATCCAACATACTTACTTTTATATATATATATATATATATATATATATATATATATAATAATGTTTAATTTAAAATTATTTGATTTATCGGGGACAAGTACGGTTTTTAATTTAGATACATATATGAGTAAATGAATAATTGGGTCGGATCGTGAATTATCCCGTCTATAAACTTGAAACGGTTAAAAATAAAATTAAAAATACTATACGTATATTTCGAACTTACACCCTAACAAAAATAAGTAAAACAATTTAACCAACTAAGATAATAAGACTTTATTTTTTAAATTCTATACAAAATTTGATGAACGCGCGACATTTATAACAATAATATACATATAATGTTTAATTTGAATTTGTTTAGTTTGTCGGGTCGAGAGCTGTAGTTAATTTAGATATATACGTGAGAGTAAATGAATACTTGAGTCGGATCGTGGGTTGATCTGCCTATAAACTTAAAACAGTTGAAAATAAAATAATAAATGTTATATGTATGTTTCAAACTTGTAACCTAACAAAAATAAATAAAATCATTTAACCCACTAAGCTAATAAAACTTTATATTTTAAATTTTACACAAAATTTGATGAACGTGCTGACATTCATAAGATATATATAAAGTAGAAACACTTTAAATTAATAATGTTGGGATCAAAGAAATTTATTAATTTAGAGAGTTATTAATTTATTGATTAATTATTAATTTAAATTTTTTTGATGAAGAAACTCAATACCTCGAGACTATGATTAATCGATGTCTATCGTAATAAGATAGATATTGACAATTTAATGAACTATTCATGTGAAAATGAAGCATGTTCGGAGGTTCAGAGTTTAGAAAATATTGTAGGTACTATCATTGAGAATAATGCAGAGGATGACGGCGAAGATGATACGGTGTCTCACTACAACAAAATATAGTTTCGGCAACGCTTATATGCCCACGCATATTAAGCGTGGGTAAAAGTCAAGAGAATAAAAAGATTTTGCCAACCTTTAAAATATATACTGATAACCTTTATTATTTATTTTTGTTTTTTTTATATATATTTGTTGACAACCTTATAATTTATTCACTTAAAATTTTAATATTTTTAACTTTATAAATATTTTATTTCATTATTTTATTTTTTTATAAATAAATTTTATTTAAATAATTATTATTTAAATTTAATTAAATTAAAAAAATATAAAAACTAAATATAAATTAGATATTATATTACGGAGTATATTATATTAAATTAATATTTTTAATTTTTTATGAAACTATATATATAGATATTTGAATCTAACCTAATTCAATTATTTTATTTTTTTATTTTTTTATATATACTTGTTGACAACCTCATAATTTAGTCACTTAAAATTTTAATATTTTTAACTTTACAAATATTTTATTTCATTATTTTAATTTTTTATAAATAAATTTTATTTTAAAACTTTATTAATATTAAAATTTAATTATTAATTTTTTATAACATAACCAACTATATATTTTTTAATTAATTATTATTTAAATTTAATTAAATTAAAAAATATATATAAACTAAATATAAATTAGATATTATATTATATTATATTATATTATATTAATATTTTAAATTTTGTATGAAACTAAATATAGATATTTGAATATAACCTAATTCAACTATTTTATTTTGTTTCTCTCTCTTCTGAAATGCTTTGCGAGGCTCTTGCGCTCAAGATGAATATCTTGAGCAGTGACGAAATCCAACACTGAGAACAAAGAGAAGGAGCTTCTAAAATATATAACTCCTAATTTGGCAATGGGCGACAAATGATAGACCGAAGCCGACTCTCGATTTGAGATCGAGTCGTCTTCATTGTTGTTGGTTAGGAATTCGTATGCTACTAGTCCTCTTCTCCGCTACTGGTTGGAGATCGATTTGAAGGGAGGCATAAGTGGTTTACCCCGCATTTTGTCATATTCCTTGGTAAGTTGTAAAAATATCTATAAACCTGTAATGAATCATAGCGAGTTTATAGAGAAATTTGGTTGGTCGATTGTAACTATTGTTTCAGAGCAATTCGATCTAGCTTTAACGTTTTGGTTTTAAATCGAGATTGGTTTATATTTCTTTCAATTTGGATGACTATCAGTTTGATTAGTTGTTACTTTCTGTTGTTCCATCCACATGTTTGATAAAATGCTTCAATCAATGAGATTTCGTGTTTAAACTTTCCTTGCTCAGCTGGTTTAAAGATTTTAATAAAATCGCATGCCACTATACATTCACCCTAATGCACATTTCACCGTTATTTGTTGATCACTCTCTGAGTCTTTCCATTACCTTCAAGTATTTATTTGGTCTGTCAAATGCATTTTTTTTATCATTTTCTTAATCCCATGTCTAATTTATTCTTGCTCTAAGTCAACCTTTGTTGCATATATGCACTGTTTATGGGAGAACAACCACACAGTTCTTGTCAGGAGGGATTTCATTCTTATTCAACTCATGGATGGTCAGAAACCTAACCGTAAAGGATTATGAGGTATTTATTTTTTCTTACATTCTTCTGAATCATGAACTGTGCTTCTCCTTTTTTTAAGAATTTATTGCATGCCCTTATAAATGAAACAAAATTTGGTGGAAGTTAAATGTGAGGAGATGTGGTTATGCTATTGTTTATTCATTAAACAGTTTTTGGTACATCAGCTAGAAATGTTCTAGAAATGTTGATACTTTTTTCTTTAACTTTTTTTATTTTTTTACAAGGAATAAGAGGCCTTTTTCCTTTAGGCTTTATACCTTTTTAGTTGTAGTGAACCCCCCAAGTGAATATTTGGGGCAAGAAATGAATCCAAATTTTATGATGACTGACCCTTTTAATCAGAAGTTAATTTGTTCTTGGATTGGAAAGTTATGGGGCTTATGTTTAGAGGATAATTTTTTCCTTTACCTCGTTAAACACCCTTGAGATTTTCAAGTGATGTGTTTGGTTTATTACACCATTTAAAGAGAAATAGGGAATGAATTCTGATCTCAATTTGATTCTCACCCATCCATGCTCCAATAGTACTTTGTTTTGTTCTTTTAAATGCAGATAAATGTCGTTCAGTTATGGGGAATGTGTATTCTCTATTTACTAAGGGCATCTTCTAGGTCTCCAAGATCTGCTGGTGCTAGCTCCAAAAGCAACTCAAAGGCTGCTGAGAGATCTATCGATGGCCCTAATCTTGGTCCTCAAGGTACATACCAAGGGCATGATGATACTGTGGAAGATGTGCAGTTTTGCCCATCAACGTAGGAAGAGTAGTATTTACTATCAAGACCCTTGATCTAGGGTTTTTTTGTTGTTCTTGAACATACAAGGACTATACATGTTTATTCTTTCTGATTTTTTACATTTCTCTCTAAATATTTTTGCTCATTTTATAGAGACCAGTAACTTTACATGTGAACTTGTGTTACAATATCTATGAACATTAAGTCCACTACTTTAAAAAATGTCAATAGAAAAAGGTTGTGAACTGGAGAATTATCAATATCTTGTTTTATAGTTCCTACACTTGTTATCAAAATTATTACTCTCACAAAAGTATAGATCACGTTTGCTGCAATAGGAACTGCCTTCCCAAACTCCAGTTCATAATGAAAGTCTAGCCTAGTGAAATCTGGAAATTTAGCAAATATGGAGCACTATTTTTATGCATTTTTTTTTGTTTCTAGTCATAAAATTGTTAAAATTGTTATATGGATCATCTGTATTATTATATATTTGTCAGGATATTCCCGTGTAGAATTGAGTAAATTTTATCATCCTGGTTGCTTGCCTTTTTCTTCTGTCGTATATATAGCTATTAATATTGTTTTATCTTACTCTCTTTTGTACTAAAGTGGGCAGGAATTCTGTAGCGTTGGTGATGATTCTTGTCTGATATTATGGGATGCAAGGTCTGGTTCTAGTCTTGCTATAAAGGTATATTTTGTTGTAATTCACTTCACGAGCTTAATAATTTCAAGTTTTTCTTAGAAGTGATTATGATTATTACTACATGATTGGGACAATAAAATCTACTAGGTACTGCCTCAATAAAGTATACTATGCTTTGGAACCAGACTTAGTACTTCTGAAAACTGAGGAACCTATTTTTTAGGATTTTTTTTTAATTAAATCTAGTTGTAGATTTCAATTGAAAGCAAAGAGATCAAAAGTTTATCTTTTTCTTCATCACATTCTTTACTCATTTCATATTATGATAATAAAGGAGCACAACCATAAGCATTTATTATAAAATGCGTATATACTCAAATATGAAAAGAACAAAATATAAATGATATTTTATTCTTATCATCTTGCAAGGTGCAAACACAAACATTACCCAACTTCTTGCAAAATTATCCATCAATACATGATATATACAATATTTATTTTGATGATTATAACTATTGATAACATCTAATAAATAAGTGTAATAACATATTAGATTATAAATAATATATAAGAGTTCATGTTTATATTAAATGAATTATCATGGAGGCTGCAAGTAAATTATACGAACCACATTTGAAAAAAAGAATGACCCCTATAAAGCTATTCAACTAAAAAATCCGAATTTCTGTTTTCTACTTAATGTGACCGCCTGCCATTTTTGGTGGAAAAAATCCCCACTTTACTTAAAGAGGATGACTTATTTGGAACCATACTTTATAGACTACAGTAATTTCATTATGTTTCTTGCCTTGCTAAAAAGGAAGGATGCGGGTTTAAGATCTCTAAATCCTTACATGCAACATTATTATCAGTTCACCTTTTGCCTACAGTCCTGATCTATCAATGGCATTCACTTGTCTCTTCTGCAGGTTGAGAAAGCTCATGATGTTGACCTTCATTGTGTTGATTGAAATCCACACAATGTTAATTTTATTCTGACAGGGTATGTAATTTTCTTGCCATTATGTGATTTTTCAGTGAATCTGTTAGAAGTTAAGTTAACGCGAGTTCATATACACATTTCTACTTTCTGTACATGAGGGTGTAACTAAATTGATGTGTTGCTGAGTATTTTCTATAGTTTTTTATTTCGAGTTTCATTTAATTTGCATGCTATTCAACGGATCGACTGATTATACCATACGCATGTTTGACCGTCAAAATCTTAAGTCTGGAGGGATTGGATCACATGTTCATGTATTTGAGGGTCATGATGATGTTGTTCTCTGTGTACAGGTTTGCAATATATGATCAGTTATTCTTTTTCTTTTTCTTTTTTTTGATTTATCTGTTGAACAATAGCTTATAAAAATAAATGAATTGCATGTTGATTTTTACAATAACTTCTGACAATTGTTTCAATGATTTATTATTATTGTTTTTTTAAAGTGGTCTCCAGACAAGTCATCTGTTTTTGGCAGTTCAGCAGAAGACGGTATTTTGAACTTGTGGGATATTGAAAAGGTCTAAAGCCTAATCTACTAAATTATAGATTGTGTATATGCAATGAATAGACACAACTTTAGGTTGTATTTAATGGTTTTTAAATTTTTGATTAAAAATTTTATATCTCATTAGTATTTCTTATGTATTTAAAAAATTTGTTTAAATTTGAAAATAATTATTAAAATATATAAATAATAACTATAAAATAAATGAAAATATAATTGCATGAAAATCAGAAAAGAAAATCTGGAGAAAAAAATATAAACCGAATAAAAAAATAAAACAAAAAAACCGAAAAAATAATGGGCTAAAAATTAATTCAAAAATATATGGTATTGGCGACGCTTATTTTAATTTTACCAACGCTTATTTAAGCGTCGCTGGCACCTACAACGACCCTGCTTTTGGCAACACAAGTTTAAGCGTCGGTGATATCTTTGGCGACGCTTTTAAACGTCGGTAGAAATCTTTTTAAGCATCGGCGGATGTCTAATTTGTTGTAGTGTCTTTGGATCCTATTACACGAAAGGAAGAACTTATGGCGTCGAACACTCTTCATAACTTTATGATACAATACAAAAATACAATACCTGAGCTATTGGATGCACTAAGAAAAGTTAGAGATGAGCTCAAAATAGACTTAAATTTTAAAGGAAATCAGACAACTATTGAATTATATTTCTATGATTTAAGTTTTTATGAAATATTAATTAATGATTTTCTTGGGACCGAAAATTATAAAAGGAATCTCCCAAAAAAATATTATCTTATTATTTTATCGAGTTTTTCAATTTTTTACATTAGCCTGAGTCGGGACCGGACAAATTTATTATTTTAAAGAGTATTAATAATTTACCGAATATTAATTTAAAAAGTTTATACTGTATATATAATAATTCTTAATTTAAATTTGTTTAATTTGTCGAGTAGTAGTTAATTTAGAAAAAATAAAATAAAAAATGTTATTCGGTTTATGAAAAAAAACGAAATGAAATGTTGGAACTAGATTTTATTTGTAAGATTGAGGATTATTTTATAATTTATATAATTATATATTATAAATATATATAACAACTTATTTAAAAATTATTTCATCATATATTTTAAATAAAAATAAATTAATCTCATTTGATTATTTGTCTCCATTTTATATTAATATTTTTTTTTCTTTCCATATTTATTAAATTAATCTTCAAATATTTTTTATTAATTTATATTCTACATATTTATTACTTACACCATTATTTTAATTTTTCTTTACTAGATATTTTAATAAAAATTATATACATATATATATATATATATATATCAATAATTCTATTAATTATTTTATAATATATAATTATATATTAAATTTTAAAATTATTTTCACATCACTCTCTAACTAAAATGTTCAAATAATAATTTTTTTACATTCTTTCTACATATTTATTATTTGTATAATTAATTAATTTTTTTATTCATTCTATCTTTTATGTTTTCTTCAATAATAATGGTTAAATATATATAAATTCATAAAATTACAAATTATATTCAACAATTACAAGTACTCAAGTTTCAAATCCCAACTCATTCCAATTTTAGAGTGGATATTATAAAAATTAAAATGACAATAATGGTGATATATTTGAGTGTGAATGAAGGGAATTAATAATGCGTGGGTGCGAGTTTGAAGGTGATGAATCCTTTAAAGATGAAATATGATAATAAATGCGAGAGTTTGAATTAGAGGGATGAACAATGATGATTGATGGATTTGGGTGCGAATTGGAGGAAAATTATGGTTTGAATGAAGAGTGATGTTAATAATGAAACTTTGCAATGGTGCGGATTTATGGGATGTATGAAATTGTGGTTTGAAGTGTGAGGTGATGTTAATAATAAATCTTTGGATGATAAGATATTATGGCATTCAGGGGAAATTGTGGTTTGAATCAAGAGTGATGTTAATAATGAATCTTTGAAGAGGGTGCGAATTTGAGGGAGTGGTGAAATTTTGATTTGAATTGTGAGAGTGACATTAATAATAAAACTTTGAAGAATAAGATAATTATGGTGTTTGTGAGTTTGTACTTACGTTTTTATGCTGAATTATAATTTAGTGTAACTTTTTATTTAAAAAACGCAATAAACATCATATTTGTAAGTGTTGAATGTAACTATTGGCAAATAGTGTGTTATGTTGTTTCTATAAACATGTATAAGGAAGCTGTAGTACAATTCCTTATATGGAATGATTTATGTTTTTCCTTTGTACACTCATGCGACTTATGAATATGATAATCGTTGAAAATTACATTTTCCTCTTGTGTACAGAAAGTGTTGAATATAATTAATGTTAAATGGTGTGTTATGATATTTTTGATATTCGTGAGTTCGTACTTGTATTTTATTTTAAATTTATGGTTTATCTTTAATGTCTAAAGTTAGATCGAGAAGATGTAAGGTTTTATTAGTATGATTTTATTTTATTTTTGTTATTATAGAACACCATATGGTAGAACTGAGTTGATTTTTTTAAAAATAAAAATGGTTATTCTCAATCAATACTATCTATCGAATTATAATTTAGTGTTGATTTTTTAATTAAAAAGAACGCAACACATGTCATATATGTAAGTGTTGAATATAATTATTGGAAAATAGTGTGTTATGTTGCTTCTACACATATAAAATGAAGTTGTAGTACAATTCCTCTATATAGAAAGACATATTTTTCCATTGTACATACATGTGACTTATGGATCTAATCATTGTTGAAGATTACATTTACCTATTGTATACATAAATGTTGAATATAACTAATAATAAATAGTGTGTTATGAAAATTTTACAAATTTGTAGAAGAAATGTGCAGTCCAATCCCTCTATATGGGAATATCACCATCAATATTCACTCAAATGATAGTTTTTTTTTTGACAATTAACTTGTGATGATTACTTTGCATGAAATTTCTTGCAACGCAAGGCCATCCTTCTATATTTATAAATAAGTTGAACAACTATTTTTTTATAACATTTTAGAAAGTTTTGAAAAAATCAAAACCTCATTACCATGTTACCAAACGTTTTGATAGTGTATCACATGCAAATTTCTGAAACCAATAGTTTATCATATTAAATAAGATGTCAAAACACGGTGTAACACTTATATATAAAATTAGCATTGCACTCCAACCAAAAATTTAATTATATCAAGTGAAAATAAAAACAATTAATAAAAAGAAGAAGAGTTCAAAGAAATTAAAAAATAAGAAAATACTTAAATTCATTATCACTTTATTTTTTTAGAGTTTTAACATTAAATCTAAATCCCCTTCATTGTTGTCGGAAAGATCGTCGTCGAAAATGGTTTATCTAACGTTATTAGATAATTTTGTGTCGAATCAATTGAACGTTCCCTAAAGAGTTAACAACAAGATCTTCTGCAATTCTTACCTCACTATGTTGGGTCATCCTCTTTCGGACAATGAAATACCGAGACATTAGCGATACAAGATTTTAAAACATGTTACAAAAATATACATAATTTAGGATAAATTAAATGGACTGTTATAACCTATTTTATAAGCCAAATTTAAATGTTCTAATAGTTTGATACCTAAGAACCCTTGATTGCTGAGTACACCTAAATTATAATGTTAATAGAATACAATGGATGGATGAATGTAAGGGGTTGAAATATATACCAACCAAATTAATTAAGAGAAAATAAGATTTGAATATAATTTTTTTTTACTATTTAATAAATTAATGAAATTCTGATCTGTTGGTTTTATTTTGAATAATAAGTATATGGTTTTTGAGAAGGCAAATTTCAAATAATCCTGAAAATGGGTCAAATTCGAAAAATGACTCAACTTTGATAAACTTTATAAAATGTCATTTTTTGCTTGTGAAATGTCCTTCTTGCCCTTAAGACCCTAATCAACCGGGCATTCTCTTTCTCATCTCCCCATCTTCTCTCTCCCGTTCCCTACAAAATCCTAAAATCTCCAACTCAGCCGTCGGCAGCCGCCATGGACTCTCCCACTATCCTAAACCCTAATTTCCCTCCCCACCATTCTCTTCACCCCACGACTCCATGTTCGGTTGAAAAAGAACCATCGCATTCTCAAATGGGTATGTTAACGTACATTTGTTATAGTTAGTGACTTGATTTTGTATAGTTAGGATCCAGGTTTCTTTATAAACACTATGTTATATACTATAGTTGTAATGCTCATATGATATTGCAAAGTTCTTATTCGGGTGGATTTAACAACTACAATCACCCTCACACGTAATGCAATCACCTTCACGTGTATTGCAATCACCCAAAGATGAAATGATTCTCTTTTATTTATGTATTTGAACTTTTCTTGTCCTTTTACCGGAAGTACTTGGAAGAGCCATGTGTATGGTTAGAATCTAACACGACTACTCTTAGCATTTTAGCTTCACATGTTGAGATAGAATTTGGATTTCTTCTGATAATTTCTTTGCTCTCGTGAGTAATCCCGAAATATTTGTTGCTTTTGTTTTCATTAATTTTTTTTTTTTCTTATACGTGAATATATAAACAATTAGTTGGCATTCATTTGTTGTACAGTTTATTAGTAACTTTAACCTTTATTTTATGGACAAGTAGGGTTTTCGGAAGGTTGATCCAGATAAATGGTCATTTGCAAATGAAGGATGATTCCTTAGAGGTCAAAAGCATCTCCTAAGAAATATTAATAGAAAAAATATGCCCAAACGTTAACAAACAACCACAACAACAACAGCTGCCACGTGGTCAAAGTCCTTCGGTTGAAGCCTGCATTGAGGTTGGGAAATTCAGTATTGAAGAAGAAGTGGAGAGGCTAAAAAGGGACAAGAATGTGTTGATGCAAGAGCTTGTGAAGTTGGGACAACAATAGTAGAGTACAGACAATCAATTGCAATCGGAGAAGAATGATTCTTAATCTACTATCCTAGTTTGCAACTGTCAATATATAGTCAACTCTCAATGAGTTGCTTTCCCTTAGTCGTTGGTAGTAGTGTGTTTGATGATGGATGTTATCTATAATTACATGTATCTTCAACTGTCAACAACTATAAGCATTATGGTAATAAACTGAATATCAATGTTTGTCTCTGATTCTGTCCTCAATCATCATTTCTAAACAAGAAAAAACTTTTCCTTGTGTTTCTTTACAACTTAGCAATATATTCAATACAAGATCTAAAAATTTTCGATGAAATTGTCTCTTTTATCTTATTTTACAATTTCTCGATTGTCCATTAGATAACTATAATTAACTTTTATAGTGTGTTGGTGTTTATGTCAAATTGAGTCATCCTGATTTTCCTAGATATTTACTTGTGTTCTCAATAACCTATTTCATATATTTTAATATATACGAAGTCATTGTATTATATTTATAAAGAATACATTTATCTAAATTATGAAATAATAACACAATCCATTGATTTCAATTTTATTTGGATGTCCTTAACATTTCAAGAAGAGCCTTAGTAAATATAAATATAGATTCTGTTCTAAAAATATGAATATCAAAACAGCCCAATAAAATATTATCAATTCACAAATACTACAATATTAGTGAATCAACTATATAATAAGTATTTTGTAATCATTCCTTAGCTACCCACGATCTTCGTCTACAACCTGTGCTGGAATCAATAAGCTCCATCTCCTTATAACATCTGAAAATTTTAGCAAAGGGAAATCAATCAAGTGCTCAACCAAGTATTGATCTGATTATCTTTTGAAAAAGGTGGTATGGTGAAGTGATGAAGTTTCCTAGTTCTCCTGGTTACTAAAAAAATCAAGA
This sequence comes from Impatiens glandulifera, assembly GCF_907164915.1. NCBI lineage: Eukaryota > Viridiplantae > Streptophyta > Magnoliopsida > Ericales > Balsaminaceae > Impatiens > Impatiens glandulifera. The sequence continues at coordinate 15,013,049 of NC_061862.1, read as the reverse complement.
GTTTAACTTAAGTTGCAACTTGTAATAGGTCATTCTATTAGGATATAAATATTATAATTATACAAATCTACAATGGAAATTAAATGATGAAATCCTACTAGTTATATATGTCATTTAAAAGCCCTTACTCATTGTCTTCCTTCTCCACATCCGCATGAGCGTGATTGCAATACGCGTGAAGGTGATTGCACTTTCACACGTATTGCAATCATCTTCACGCGTGAAGGTGATTTGAATGCAATACATGTGAGGGTGATTGTAGTTGTTAGATCCACCAGAATAAAAATATTATAATATCATAGGGGCATTACAACTATAGTATATAACATAGAGTTCATAACAAAGTTTGGATCATAACTATATAAAATCATGTCACTAACTAAGAAAATCAACTAACCATAACAAATGTACATTAACATACACATTTGAGAATGCGATGGTTCTTCTTCAACCGAACAGGGAGTCGTGAGGGAGACTCTTTTAAGAAATATTATAACTATTTTCGATTCGAACTTTTTTTTCATTAAAAAAGGTGGGAGAGTCGTGGGGATGAGGATTAGGGTTTAGGGTAGAGGGAGAGTCTGTGGTGGCTGTTGGCGACTACTGTCGGCTGAGTTGAAGAGTTTAAGGTTTTGTAGGGAGCGGGAGGGAGAAGAAGGAGAGAAGATAGGGAGATGAAAAGGGGAATGCCCGGCTGATTGGGGTATAAGACCCTTAAGGACAAGAGGGACATTTCGCAGACAGAAAGTATATTTTTGCAAAATTTATTAACGTTGGGTCATTTTTCGAATTTGACCCATTATCATGTCATTTCGTCACATTTTCCCTTTGAGAAAGTATATGAAGATTTTAGGATGAATTTTAAGAATATGTAAATTTGAATTGAAACTTTCTCCAATTTCTTAATTAGGATACATTATTTGTATCAGGTTTGGAACATCTCTATTTGATGATCTATTTTTTTTTATCATTTTATGTTTTACATTTTTGGACGAGCCTACAATTTTATGATTTATCATAACATTTGTTTATTTTGTAAATAATATATTTTTTTTATAAAAAAATGATATCATTTCTCTTTTAACCATTTAAAATGTATTTTTCTATTTTGTTATAACATTAAACTAGTTAAGTGTCACGTCCCATTTGTATGGGGTGCAAACATCGAGCCACAAGGTGTACTTCCATGATATTCTAGAATGCAAGTTTATGCAATCTGTGCTCAAGGGGCTTGTGCATAGATACGAAGGACCGTGTGGGGAATGTTTCAAGGAAGAGGTTGAAGAGTATCAGGCCAAGGTCGAACCGAGAACGGCCACGACTAAGGTGGGGAGTATGTCACGGACCATTAGAGTCACGACCCAATCCAGGGGATGTCGAGGCTCATTAAAGTCTTGGCCTGATAGTGCACTAATCTTCTTAGCCCAAAGGGAGGCCCAGTTACCTACGTGGGCCCAGCAAATCTTCTAATCAAGGAAGAGATTGGAAGATAATCTAATTAAAGAAAGGATTGGAAGATATATTCTAATCAAGGAAGGGATTAGAATATATATTCTGATTAAGGAAGATATTACAGGAGATATTCTAAATTAGGTAGGGATATTCTTGATATGGAAGGAATATCCTAAATTAGTGTAATTAAATTGTAATTAGACGTAATTCCTAATTTAATACGTGTAAGTTCTATAAATACCCTGAAGGTATTCCATTGTAATCATCAAGCATTTTTTCAATACATTCTTATTCTCAAGAGTTTTCTCTCTAAGTCCTTTCTTGCGTTTGAGTTCTTCTTGCATTGTGTTTAGAAAAACTTTCTAAGCTAGAATTAGGGTCGATTTAGCTTAGTGCCGCACGGGTCGAATTCTAGCCCGTGACAAGTGGTATCAGAGCAAGGTTGTACTTCCGTATTCAAACTACAAGAAATGGATTCACGAACTACCGTCACTAAGGTTCCGACCGGCCAACATAAGAATAAGGGATCCAAGAGGGATAAGTCCGTCGAGAGAGGTGCTGCTATGGAAGCGCGGGTGACCCGACTTGAAGAAGTCATGAGCGATCACCAGGAAGCTCTCGAAGTGTTTAGCGCGGTGGCCGAGAAGGTGACGATGTTGGATGAGGGTACTGAAAAGTTGGAGAATGAGTTAATGGGAATCATTAATGGTTCGAATCGTAGCATTCGTGACGAAGTGCTAGGATCGATTCGCGTGGAGATTAATGAGATCTGCCAGAAGGTGCTTGATCCAATCCGGGGAGAAGTCCATGCGATGGTCGAGACCCTCAAGAGGGAGATCTTGGGGAGGCTAGAATCGATGGAAAGGCGGATTGTGAGGAATGGAGGGGAACATAGAGGTGCGGCACCTCAACGGATGGATGTTTCTAAGCCAACTCTATTCAAAGGCTCGAGGAGTGCAAGGGAAGTGGAGGACTTCCTTTGGAACATGGAGAGGTACTTTCGGGCATCAAGCATACTTGATGATCGTGACAAGTTGGAGACGGCACCTTTCTTCCTACAAGAGATGGCGTTGTTGTGGTGGAGGAGGCGGGAAGGAGATATTGAACGAGGGACCTTGAGGATGGAAACGTGGGAAGACTTCAAGACAGAGTTCAAACGCCAGTTCTTCCCAGAGAATGCCGAGTATGAGGCTAGGAAAAAGTTGAGTCAACTTGTGCACAAAGGGACCATCAGGGAGTATGTGAAGGAATTCCAGGAGTTGATGCTCGAGTTATCTAGTCTAACGGAACAGGAGTCACTGTTCGCGTTTGTTAACGGCCTAAAGACTTGGGCACAGTTGGAGCTGCAAAGAGCCAAGGTGCGGGACGTTTCCGAGGCAATAGCGGTTGCAGAAAGACTGATAGAGCTCAAAGTATCTGTAGACAAGCCGAAGTTCATCAGGGATGATGGGGAAGAAGGTGAGGGAGACCGCCCACAAGACCAGGAGAAAGGTGGAGGAGACCGTCCATCTAAGAAGGGGCATGCACATAAAAACTCAAGGAGGCAAGCCGACGAGTCGGATAAGCCAAGAGCCTGTTATATTTGTTGTGCCCATAATCACATAAAGTTGATGTGCCCGTTTAAGGGGGAAAAGGTTGCAATAGTTAAAGGAACTGAGTCCTCTGATGAGGAAGAAGAGACTCAAATAGGATCCTTAAGACTGCTAAATGCTGTGAAGACTAGTGTTGCGAAGCCAGACAAGGGAACAAGGAGGGGCTCTTTGTTTGTGGAAGCTTGGATCGGGGGAAAGCGCATCAAGGCACTAGTAGACACAAGGGCTACGCACAACTTCATGCGAGAAGGAGTAGCCAAGGCGTTGGGTCTGCAGATCATCCCAACAAGAGGGACGGTGAAGTCCTTCGATATAGCCAAGCCGGTGAATGGGGAGGCTAGGAGAGTGCACACCAGGATCGGAGGCTGGAATGGGACAGTCTCATTTACCTTGGTCCCAATGGAAGACTACGACGTAGTGTTGGGATTAGAATGGTGCGATCAGGTACGCGCTTGCATAATGCCTTATTCTGATTCTTTAATCATTTTGGATCACGGAAAGACTAGCGTGATTCCAACAAGGAGAGAATTAGAGGGAATAAGCAGGCTATCGGCGATGCGATTCGTTCGAGGTCGCAAACATGGTAAAGAGACATTTGCCACTTTTGCCAAGATGGATGATGGGGACGGGTCCAAGGGAAAAGAAGAAGTACCCGAGGAAGTCCAGATAGCATGTGTCGAAGCCTTCGAGGGGCTCAAGACCAAACACAGCACAGAACCATCAGATCCACAAGATTTGGCCACAGGAAACGTGGGCCAAAGTCAGTCTGCCTTCACTCACACTAAGTCCGTGGGAAAGGAAGCAGGTCGTGCTCGGGCATATTCAGAGGGAGACACCGAGAATATGAAGAGAGGGGCAGATCTAAGAGGGTGTGCAGTCATGAAAGGGGACGCTGGAAAGGGGGAAGTTGCCCCACAATTGTTGAAGTCTATGCGGTCTGTGCTCAAGGGGCTTGTGCGCAGATTCAAGAGACCGTGTTCAATCGAGAGACGTGTGGAAAACGTCTTATATCGGTTAAGGATGGCGACCATAAGTGCACCCGATGTTGTGACGTGCAAAAGGGGAGGAAGAGCGCTCAGGGGACGCTAGAAAGAAGATCACCATGCACCGGTCTAGGGTCGTGCCGAGGACGGTCACGACTTAGGTGGGGGAGTATGTCACGTCCCATTTGTATGGGGTGCAAACATCGAGCCACAAGGTGCACTTCCATGATATTCCAGAATGCAAGTTTATGCAATCTGTGCTCAAGGGGCTTGTGCATAGATACGAGGGACCGTGTGGGGAATGTTTCAAGGAAGAGGTTGAAGAGTATCAGGCCAAGGTCGAACCGAGGACGGCCACGACTAAGGTGGGGGAGTATGTCACGGCCCATTAGAGTCACGACCCAATCCAGGGGATGTCGAGGCTCATTAAAGTCTTGGCCTAATAGTACGCTAATCTTCTTAGCCCAAGGGGAGGCTCAATTGCCTACGTGGGCCCAGTGAATCTTCTAATCAAGGAAGAGATTGGAAGATAATCTAATTAAAAAAGGGATTAGAAGATATATTCTAATCAAGGAAGGAATTAGAATATATATTCTAATTAAGAAAGATATTACAGGAGATATTCTAAATTAGATAGGGATATTCTTTGTTATGGAAGGAATATCCTAAATTAGTGTAATTAAATTGTAATTAGACGTAATTCCTAATTTAATACGTGTAGGTTCTATAAATACCCTGAAAGTATTCCATTGTAATCATCAAACATTATTTCAATACATTCTTATTCTCAAGAGTTTTCTCTCTCTAAGTCATTTCTTGCGTTTGAGTTCTTCTTGCATTGTTTAGAAAGGCTTTCTAAATTAGAATCAACGTCGATTTAGCTTAGTGCCGCACGAGTCAATTTTAGCGCGTGACATAAGTCTCGCTTATTATTTTGCTTTTAAGTTTTATTTTATATATTTAATTTTTATCTCTAAGTCAATAATGTAATTATTTTTTTCTTTACAACCATTAATGTAATTTACTCTTTTTTTTTAAAAAAAAAAGTCATTGTATATATTTTTATCTCTCCATTATTAATGCATTTTACTTTTTATTCTTTAAAAATGTACTTTACTTTTTTCTTTAAAATGTAATTTACTTTTTTTAAATCATTAATTAGTGTACTTCATTTTTTGGTATGAAATCTTTTTCAAAATTTAATAGACCGGAAGGTGTGAATTAGAAACATTTATAACACAATTTAAAAAAATATATATTTTATATTAAAAATGTTTAATTACATTTTTAATACAAAATTAGTTTAAATATGATTATAATTATTTTTTATTTAAGAAATTAACAATTAAACAAGACTTTTTCATTTAAATTATTGAATAAATTATGATTATTTTATAATAAAACAATACCTTCTAAAATATTAATAATTAACTTTTATCTTATTTTAAAAAATTGTCATATTGTATATAAATAAAAATAAAAATAAAATAAAAGAGGACAATAAAATTGAATTATTTTTATTAAATTAATTTTGTATAATTTTAATAATAAATTTGAATTATTTTTTTTTATCAAATTAACATGATTTCTATTTATATGATAAATCAGTTAGTCATATCATCACTATTATCAAACTTGTAGGTATATTTGAAGGTAACTGATATTTGAGAAAGTATTTATTTAGGCATAATTTGATTGGTTAAAAATTTATTTATTTTAAGTTAATTATTTTTAAAATATATATTATTTTAATTTTATTTATTAACTTTAAAAAGTTAATACCACTAATTAAATATATTTTTAATATTTATTTTTCCAATATTTTAATAACAATTTTTATTTTATATTTAATTTAATGATTTTATTAATAATAAATAATAAATATTTAAAACATGTAAAATATCATTAATTAGTGTTTTAATTTATTTTTTAAATATTAATTTAATTTTTATTTTTATCTAATCATTATTAATAAATATCATTTTTTAACATTATAATATATTTTATAATAAAAATTCAAACATATATAATAACAATTTAAATTAATTATTTAACAAATATTTAAAATATTGTATATATATATATATTTAATAAGTTTTATTTTGTCATTTTTGTTTTGATGTTGAAAAACTATTAATTATTTTTATAAATATATATATAAATAAATTCATAAAACATAATAAATAAGACAATAAATAAACAAATATATATATATATATATAAATATTAAAAATGGAATTAGGAAATGGATAAATCAAAAGTGACTTGAGTAATACTCAAAATCAATTTATAATTGAATTCAGAAACATCTTATAGAGTAAAAATTCCGTAGAAAGACATATATATAACCTCTAAAATAGAATTCTGCAGAAGAAAATAAAAATCTATAGATGGCCAATAATAGTGTCTTCTTCTATTATCCAACATAAATAAGTAAAAACAAGAAGTAATCAATGGTACAACGTGAAATTTCAATTTCAATTTCACTAGCTAGCTATTTGTTATCAATGAAAGCATTAAGAATTCAATTTTGAAAGTTACTCCGAATCCTTGAAGCTGCCCGTGGTGAGCCATAGCTTCTTTTGTATGACCAGCACGAGTTCATCGCCATCCGACTCAGACCCCGAATCTGCTGTGGCCACAGCTTCCCAGTGCAGTCCTGCCAAATGCTTCTTCACAAATGTTATAACCGGCTGTTTATCCCTTATGATAATGAAGCCTGTTGGCCTCAGAATCCGATCCATCTCAAGCAGAAGATCCTCCCCACTGCATCCTTTCTTCATTATGTCCGAGAAAACAGTCCATGCGTGGAGAAGGTCATATGTTCTCGGGTATGTCGAGAAAGCCTCACACCTAATATGTAAAAAATTAACATTTTTTAGGGTTTAGACAGCAAGCGGAATCAAGAATAATGGAAACCATTGCTGCTGCTCTTACCAGTTATGAACTGCACCGATGAGACCTCTGTCGAAAATGACTTTCAAAGTGTTTGGTCCATCTTCAGGAACAACATTCATAACCCACACATCCTTATCCTTTAATGCAGATGCAAATGAGCCAAGGTTTGCCTTCATGTCCATCAAGTTTCTCAAGCTATCTGACCCTATTTTTGGACTCAATAGGTTCCAATAATGGTCAACCCTCCTTCTCCAAAGTTCCTACATGTTAAGGGCTGGTTATTTTAATATGTACTCGGGCCTTATTTAATATTAATTTCAAATACTACAATATCCTCTATTTTTATTCGTTATATATTATACCCTTAATGTTTTTTCTTACCCAAGATCAAACAAGGCCTTATAGTGTGCATAAAACCAAAGATGCAAACTCAAGTATTAATCATAACTTAAGCGAGCCATAGCCTTTGCATTCACCAAATTTGGAGAAAAAAAGTAATAAATAAAGAGTGTTCAAACTTACCATGTCCTTTTCAAATATTTCATTGGAATATCCCAAATCAGCAAGACGTGGAGAAGGTGAAGTTAACCGAGCAGGCCAGGGAGCAAGCCTGCCACCTCCGGTTGTGTGATCATCTGGTAAAGATAAGATGAAAAAAATATAAGTATATTACACATAATGGTGTATTTGGAAACATGTAATTTCCACTAAGAACCAGTTTAATGTCAATATTTATACTGATCTGTGTAAAAATTCTTCTTGCATAGGCTAAAAATGTATCTCTAAATTAAATCAATTGCATTTTTTTTCTTAATTCAGGAAAGACAACAGTATAAAGAGAGCTTACGATCAGAGTAAGGAGTGATGCATGATTCCATTAGCACACCCGATACAGCATCTGGATCATCATCAGAGCGACATAGAGGAGGTTGAGTGCCAGGTTGTCTAGCAAAATAACAATCATTTGTTAAAGGTTTAACCCAAATGACAGTTTGATTCCTCTTTGCAGCAATTTTCCAGCACATGCGTTCAACAAGCGCACTCATCTCTCTCCAAATCTTAAGATCTTCTTCATCCTGAGCATATGCCTCGGGAGATGAATATGCAAAGTAGCCTCCTGGACGAAGTAACCTATCCAGCTCAAGGAGGAGGATCCCGTCCCTCTGAAGCCAATCAATTCTACAGCGAGAACAGTGAGCAAATTCAAATGACCTGCTTGGATAAGGAAGCCTCTTTGTTCCAAGAACTCCTAGATACGCAGGAATTCCTCTTTCCAAGGCAAATTGGATCTGATTTTGATGCACATCATTAGGTGCAACGGACATAGCTATGATGTTTGATGAAAGAAGATAACCACCAAAGCTAGCAACGCCACAGCCAACATCAAGAACTGTACGTATTCTTCCTTCATTATTCAAATTATCATCTGAAAAGTTCAGCATCTGCCAATGAGGAAATAGAAAAATCATCATGATACATACTAAGATACTAAACAATAGGTAGATATACATCATATTTGTTAATGCATTATTAAACAAGAAAATCCTACATTTGCCATTGAAGCAATGTACTTGTCAGCTCCATAGTGAAAATGAGTGCCTCCCCCAGGAAATACAATCTTTTCACCTTTTTCCACCATCCAGTTTTGGTCAGACTTCTCATGAGCAAGGTGAGTGTGTGGGATATTAGCTTTCCAGACTTCATCTCTACTTGTTGGCCATTTAACAGGGACCTGAAACAATAATCAAGAAAAATATCATAATTTGGGTCTATTTGGAAACACTTTATGTTTCTGGACATGAATTTGGTTTTTAATCTCTGTCTAACTAAGTATCCAGAGGAGATATCTTTGGAATCAACCACTGCATACAGTAGATAAATGGATAACATATACAAAAGTTGATTGTATGCCAAACACACTACAGATGTAGATAAAAAAAGGCTCAAAATGAAGCATCAGCGAACCTTGTATCCTGGTGGTGGAGGTATCAAGCAGTTGAACCGCCTTTCTGCAGGAGGACAATGCCTTTCATAATGCTCCATCAGTGAAAGATCCAGCTTCAATCTCATTTGGTATATGAGGTGTCTATCTAAGCATGGAATTAGCTCTGAATGCCTATCATCACACACCTTCAGATATTGAAAAGAAACATTAACATTAGCACATCAGACACATGGTATATACATTGAGAATTTTACAAACTAATTCCACTTCTTTCATCATTTCTTCTATTGATCCCTTCTTAAAAGGTTGGATTTTATATAAGCCATCTATTCTCAAAAGAACTTACAGGGAAGCTCTTTGGAAGGGTTGTATCGTCTTCGTCATCAAGCCCAAGCTTTATTGAAGAAGCATCCTGCTTTGAGCTAAGTTCATTCTCTTCATCTCCACCCAAATAAGATGAGCCAATTTTCCTCAGAGAACGGCTCCCAAACTCTAGGGCTGATTCACCATTGTTTCCCGAGCCAAAATACAAGAACAGGAAAAGAAGAAACGCCCCGAAAACACAAGCATAAGCCAACAAGCGCTTCTTTTGCGCTATATCTGATCTTCCTCTCATCATATTTGCAGTTCAATTTGTTCACTTCACCAAAGAAATTCAGTGCCAGATTCTATCTTTTAGGAATAGAATCTCATAACTAGCAAAACTGAAAGTCCCACCAAGCCCTTTGATCAGCCTAATAAACTTTTCTGACTCTATAGATTAATTAATCTAATTCCTCCAGAAACCCAGGGTTCAGGAATTGTAAAAGACCAGGCTGTGAACAACCTGTTAAGAAACAATCAAAGCATAAGAAAGGGTACATAAAAAAAGAGATCAATCAGCAGTAAGAAGCAGGAAACTGCTAACAGACAGTTGAAGATAATTGAACTACTACATAAAAGGATTCCTGCAATTCAAATAGATATACTTATGAGATGTTTCCACATTATACCCTTATATAATGAATATAAGTTCATCTGATAATGGTATGAATGAGAATCTTGTCTCTTAGTTTTAAATATTTGATGAATGAAGTGCTTTAATTTTGAAATACATAAGAGAAAAAGAGTCAGATCCAGAATGCTTTGTTCCATAACAATGCATCTCATACTATTCGATGACGTGAATAAAACTCATAGTGGCTGAATTTTCCACAATTGAGACAATATAATTAGATGTTTTTGTTACTAGTATTCAAAATCTGGCAAGCCTAACTAATATATATTGCGAGGAATTGATCACCGACAAGTAAAAGGATTGGACTGATAGTTGAAACAAAACCTATAGTGAAATTTGAAGACAAGTTCTCCAAATTAAGCTTGATTTGAAAAAAGACATGGAACTCAAAACACGGGTCCTGGTTAAAAAGATGAAACACTATAGCAAGCAAATCCACCGACGACATTATGAGCACACAGCAGAATAGTAACAGTAAAATATAAAAGAATAGGAACTGAATGAATCTAATGAGTAAATCGGCATACTCACAAGTGATCCGCGCAGATCTAGGCTGAGAAGAGACCAAGGAATTGACAGAATAGCACCGGAGTAGATATTGAGCGAGAGAAAAAACCGAGCGTATCCAGAAATCTATGATTTAGCAAAGCGCAAGAATATAGGTGTGAAGTTATAAAATATAGGAAGGAGTCCGTTCTATAAACGGCAATGGAATGGAGTAAAGAAGAGAGAGAGTAGATCTCCGAGTTTTTACTCTATCTGTTCGTCCATACTATAAATCCACTTATCACCGGAGGGAGAGAGACGACGATAATTACGTTTTTACCGCCGTGCATCATTGAGCTTTTTTCTCTTTTATGTTTAGTAAAATAGAGTCATATTTGAAGATGTGTGGTTATTTGAAAAAAATTAAGGTCTTGTTTTGGTTATTTAAATATTTTTTATATTAGAGTTATAAAAAAAAAATATGTTAATTAATATTTATATTAATAAATTTAAATTATTGAAGATATTTTGATTGGTATTTTAATTTACAGATTTAGAGAATATTCAAATTATTGAGAAATCCATGCAAATTTATATTAAACACATTTAATTATTGGTTATTTAAATTAAAGAAAATGTAATGGTTAAGGAGGGAAATTGAATCTTCAAATGCCATTAATTAAAAAATAAATAATAATTCTGACCTAATTATGTATTTAAATTCACTTTTATTTTTCATTCTTTAACAAATTTATATTAAATATAAAATAAATCATATATTAAAATAAATAAATATTCTTACACATTTTCCTTGATCTTCTTTCTCTCTTATTATTTTGAGTAGGCAAAAATCTGAATAAAATTGGACTTTCTATTGTTATTAATTATATGGCCTCGTATCATAGTATCACATGTATCAAAACTCATGTTCTTCAGGCTTCGAGTTGTTTTGAGTTGTCATAGCCTCCGACAATAAAAATGGATTTATTTATTTTTTGTTACTCTAGGTTTAGTTTAAAAAATGATAAAAAAAAATATATATAATTTTAGGTAGAATTTGAACCATGATCAATTAAAATTATAATTTTTTATTTTGAACCACTGTACTTTTAACATTTTATATTTAAAAATAACAAAAGTCTATCACAAATTTATATTCAGTTCTTGAATTCCTCTATAAATAATAGAGAAAAGGTAACCTTATTTGAAGTATTATTTTGCAAAAGGCTAACTCCATCCCATACATAGTTTTAATTAAAAAGGCAGAAATGAAAATAATTTATTTTTCTTAGGAGTTTGTCTAACTATCTTATTTTTTTATTAAATGAGGTGTCCTGAGGAGTGGGCTGTCATAGCCCGAAGACTTGTTGGGTTTATCCCATAGCCGATCCTGTTCAAATATAAAGTGCAAACTTTACAATAATTTTTATCATCCACCCACATGTTTTTCTGCTGCCAATAATTAAAGATCCTCACATGTTTTTGCCTATTTTTTAGAATTAGATAAATAAATAATTAATTAAATTTACAAAATTAGAAAATAGGGGGTTATGTCACATTTTTAGCGTAAAAATAATAATTTTTTTTGAGGTAGGCTTAAGCCCAGCTCAGCCCTAACTTAGATTCGTCTCTACTCAATGACGTTTTGCCAAGGTCAATGAGTTTAATACTTTCGTTCAAAATAAGACGCGATCTCTTGTTTTTCAATACTTTTAGAATATTTTGAAATACAAATGAATTTTTAAAGTCAAACAAAAAATTAACGGTTTTATTGAACGACATAAAGTTCGTTTAGTTGCAAAAGATTTTTATCAACAATAATACATTGATTACCTAGAAACTTTTAGTTCGGTTGTGAAACATACTAATATCGAAACTATCTTATCTCTGGTTGTCAATACTTTTTATCTCTTGTTTTTCAATACTTTTAGAATATTTTGAAATACAAATGAATTTTTAAAGTCAAACAAAAAATTAACGGTTTTATTGAATGATATAAAGTTCGTTTAGTTGCAAAAGATTTTTATCAACAATAATACATTGATTACCTAGAAACTTTTAGTTCGGTTGTGAAACATACTAATATAGAAACTATCTTATCTCTTGTTGTCACTCATCAATAACAAATTCATCAACTTGACGTTAAAATATTTTTCTACATGGAACCTTCAAGGTAAGGTTGTGTTTGATAACTTGACTTATCACCTAATTAAATATATTAAAGACTTATTTAAAATAAGTATGTTTGATAACACATATTTATAATCACTTATTATTATAAACTTAAGTAAAAACATGTTAAAAATAATAAACTAAAATATGAAACTATTTTAAAATTAAAAGTGGAAAAAAAAATTAAACACGGTACTCTAAAAAATCATAAAAAAAAACACATTATCATTTTAAATTTAATAAAATTACTTTTATATATATAAAGTTGTATTACTTTTTTATTTATTTTTTCTCTTTTTATTTTCTTTAATGATAATTTATCTAATTATTTTTACGAAATTATTTTTAAATATCATAAAATAAAAATATGATTATATCTAAATTAATTATAAAATTAAAAACAAGATATATATATATATATATATATTATTATCTCATATTTAATGTTCTATAAAAAAATTGTATTATTAAATAACCAACTTCATATTTTCATGGATGACAATTCATTTAATTATTGTTTACGAAATTATTTTTAAACATAATCAAATAAAAATATAATTATATCTAAATTAATTATAAAATAAAAAATTAAATATATATATATATATATATATATATATATATTATCTCTCCTATTTACTATTATATATAAATATAAAGTCATATTATTATTTTTTTTAATTTTTTTTCATTAAAAAAACTTAATTATTATATCTAACCTAATTAAAAAAAAAACCAAGAAAAATATATACTATTTAACCAAATATAATATTTATTTTTATTATTTTTATTTAATATATTAAATTATATATTTTAATATATTAAGTTTATTAAGTAATATATAAGGGTATAATAATCTTCATATATTTGTTTAAGATATTAACTTTAGATATTATTACACCAATTGAAATATTTAATACTTAAATTTCAGATGTTTTTGTTTGTTAATTCAACTTTTTATTTTGGATATTGAAGACATTAAGTACTTAAAACTCAATATTCAAATATTAATTTTTAATTTTATCCAACACAACCTAAGTTTTAGGTCTCTTCACTAGTTTTATTCATTATGACTATCATAATTATGTGTGGAAACTTCATAAAGTTTTCTATGATCTCTAAGGGGTTAGCATAATTTGCGTTTACCCAAACTCAACCCTAACCCAAGCCCAAAATATTAATTTGGGTTGGTTAATTTGGGTTGGGTTAGGGTTACCCAAATTATATAAATTTAATTTAATTCTCTATTATTAATCCAATATAAACTAATCATCTTCCATCTTTAAGTCGAACACGTTTTTGACATGTTTAACACGTTTTTCACACGTTTAACACGTTTTTAACATTTTAACACTTTTTAACACTTTTTTACACTTATAACACGTTTTTCACATGTTTAACACGTTTTCACGTTTTTGGCACGTTTAACACGTTTTTAACATGTTTAACATATTTTCACACTAATAACACGTTTTTCACACGTTTACACGTTTTTTACGTTTCTATCACGTTTTTGGCAGGTTTAACACATTTTTGATATTTTAACACGTTTAACAGTTTTTTATATATTTAACACGTTTTTCACGCGCTTAACATGTTTTTTTACACATTTAACATGTTTTTCACGTTTTTGGCATGTTTAACACGTTTTTGACATATTTGACATATTATTCGCATGTTAACACGTTTTTTTACATTTTTGGCACGTTTAACACGTTTTTGGCTCATTTAACACATTTTTAGCACATTTAACACGTTTTGGTATGTTTAACACGTTTTTGTCACGTTTTTTCATGTTTTTGGCACGTTTAACATATTTTTGCACATTTAACATATTTTGACATGCTTAACATGTTTTTTATACGTTAACACGTTTTGATAAGTTTTAACATATTTTTGACATGTTTAACACATTTTTTGCATGTTTTAACACGTTTTCACATTATTGGCACGTTTAACATGTTTTTCACGTTTTGGCATGTTAAATGTGTGAAAACGTATTAAACATGTCAAAAATATGAGAAACATGTTAAACGTGTCCAAACGTGCCAAAAAGTGGAAAACGTGGAAAATGTGGAAAACGTGTTAAACGTGCCAAAAACGTGAAAAACATGTGAAAATTTATTAAACATGTTAAAAACGTATTAAATGGGTCAAGAATATGAAAAACGTGAATAACATGTTAAATGTGTCAAAACGTGTTAAATGTGTCAAAACGTGTTAAACGTGCCAAAAACGTAAAAAAAATGTATCAAAATGTGTTAAATGTGCCATAGTCGTGAAAACGTGTCAAACGTGTTAAAAACGTGTTAAACATGCCAAAAACATGGAAAAAACATGTTCAATGTGTCAAAATGTGTTAAACGTGTCAAAAACGTGTTCAACATGTCAAGAACGTGTCAAAAACGTGTTAGATGTGTGAAAAACGTGTTAAACGTGTCAAAAACATGTTAAACGTTTCAAAACATGCCAAAACGTGAAAATTGTGGAAAACGTGTTAAAAATGTCAAAAACGTGTTAAATTAGTCAAATACATGTTAAATGAAGGAAAAAAATTGGGTTACCCAACCCATATTAGTAAATAATATGGGTTGGGTTACGGGTTGGGTAAATTTAATTTGTGTTGAATATGGGTTGGGTAATACGGGTTGGGTTTACTCGTTTGCTCACCCATAATGGTCTTAAACAAGCCCCGTCAATTTCATGCCACTTTGAAAACCTTTATTCTCTCCCTTGATTTTCATGAATCCAAAAACGATAAATCATTATTAATGTGCCATTATCCCCGTATTACATCATTTTTTCTTGTTTATGTGGATAATATAGCAACGCATTATTTCACTTCTCCTCATGATCTCTCAACTCAACCACTTTTTTCTCATCAAATATTTAGGACCATATTAGGATCTAGGTAGCCGCTCGAGGACCCGGGGTTGGACCGGTTAGCGGTTCTCACTCGAAGGGTGGTGGTTAATCCGGTTAGAGATTAACACCGGGGTTTCAATACTACACAACCTGTCATAAACCCTTGAACTAGGTTCAAGCGCGGAAGAGGTTTGCTTTCAGGTTGAAGCGGCACACTTGTGTGATAGGCAGAATCAGTATTGTATAATGGAGGTTTGAAATTTGATGGGTCGGCTTCGGTAATCTGGAAGTTCGGCCTGGATAGGGTTAGGTCGGTTATAGCGGTATGGATCGGTTAGATAATGAAACCGGCAAACAGTAAATAATAAGACATATTTTATGGATGTTCGGAGATAAAACTCCTACGTCACCTCTTCCTCTCGAAACCGCGAGAAGGATATTCACTAAGGAATACAAGTACAATCCGATCGAGACTTATTTTCTGCTCGATAACACTCTTACAATTTACACCGAAATTGTAAAACACACTTTAGCTTTAGCACTTAGGCTTTCTTAGAACAACACAATCTTATCACTTGTAGAATAAATGCTCTTAGAGTTTCTCACTTGTCCCACTGTGTCGCTCTGTGTCCCGCATTTACTCTTCTTCAACTGCCCCTTTTATAGGTGAAGTATGCCAACGGTCATATTTCACTGCCTTGAATCTGATTGGCTGAGCAGAGGTGCAGTGATTCAGTGTTTCAGAGATTCAGACCTGCGGTCGTTTCCTCAGACCTGATGGTCAACCTCAGACCTGGCATTCTGTCTCAGACCTGGCGGTCTGTTCTTCCGGTATGTAAGACAGACCTGCTAGGTTTTTCTTTTACTCAATGTAGGCACTGTCTGTTGGACAGTTGTCTGTACTTGGAAGATCTTCTTTCTGACTTATCCCGAAGTGGAAAGATCCGATAGTACTGTCTTCTGCAGCCTACAGTCTTTCTCGGACTTGTATGGATATAGAAGTGTTCAGTCTGTTCCTTTGGTAAAATTCTCAACAGATACCCGAATTGTCTTCTTGTATTGATCGGCCATTTATCTTAACCGAATGACTTTTGGTATGAGTGATGTAACCGGACTTCTTCTGGTTATTCCTCTGCCTTGTGGCTGATCGGCTGTTTGATGTTTCCGGTTTTAAGCTTTGGCCAATCCTTTCTTTGTGCGGTCAAGTTCTAGGTATTCTTGGTCGGTTTACTAGCTTGACCGGTTAGTTTTCTTAGCCGGTTCTTTTGTTTATCCGGTCCGGTTCCTTGTTCCTGCATGGAAAGTTTATTTAAGTTAGGTTTATTTGAACCGGTCTGATTTTATCTAACAATTTCTCCCTTTTTGATTATTTTATTTAAAATTATCAAAATCATGTAAGTTTGCAACCGTAGGCCGGTTGTTTTATTTGTCCGGATTTTTGAAACTGACTTAGGAGAATTTTTCGAAAAATTTTGAGAAAATTTTTGAAAAAGTCTTATCTTTTATCTTATCAATTTCTCCCTTTTTGATTATTTATTTAAAATTATCAAAACTAAGTAGAAATGCAAAAGGTGGCCGGTTTCAAAAATAGCTTTATATGTAAGATAGATAACCGAAAATAACATAATATGTAAAAATGCTAAGACAAGTAAAGGAAAGAGAGCCCCTATTCCGAGTCCGAGAAGTCATATATGCTCCGCTTTTTCTTCTTCGGTTGCGGTTCGGAAGGTCGTTGTCTTGTAGACCGGGCCTGCAGGTGTTCTTCAACTTCATCCTCTTCGACCGGAGTAGCCTGCTGCGATGTACTCGTGATGATCGTTTCAGTGACCTCATTGAGCAGGTCGGCTATTTGAACTTTCTTTGGGGCTTCCCTCTTTCGCTTTTTCGATGCTGAAACGGAGGCGGCCGCCTTTTTCTTCTTGTTGTCGGCTGCGTAGCCTTCCAGCCTCTGTGCTTCCCTTTCCAACCGTACAGCATCCTTCGCAGCTTGAGCGGCTGCTTTCTTAGTAAGTCCTGGGAACCTGGCCTCTGACCTTTGAATCCTTTCGGCTTCCTCTTCTTCTTCGGTAAGTTGGGATGATCGCGGTGCCTCCTTTTCTTTGCCTGCTTCGGCATCCAGCACATCCTGGACCCTCTTAGCCGCTTGAGCATCAGCCGCTACAGCCGCGGCGTCCGCG
The DNA here is from genome assembly GCF_907164915.1 of Impatiens glandulifera. Taxonomy (NCBI): domain Eukaryota; kingdom Viridiplantae; phylum Streptophyta; class Magnoliopsida; order Ericales; family Balsaminaceae; genus Impatiens; species Impatiens glandulifera. The sequence goes on along the minus strand of NC_061862.1, from coordinate 14,995,482 downwards.
TTCATCTTTACCCTCAGCAATTCGGCCACCTGTTCGGAAAGAGCCTTCAGTTCGGCCTCGAGACCCACATTTTTCTTCTCGAGTTCGGAGACCCGTTCGAGTGTTGTGCCGACCAGGTCATCAACCATCGTTGTCAATCGTTGATCAGTCTCTCTTTCAAGCCGGTCGAAGTCTTTCTTTAACTCGGAGGTCGAATCCTCCAAAATTGCGGTTCGCTTAACATATTTACTGCGCAGAGCCGCCTCTTCCTGTAGATCTTCGTCGATTTCTGAGATTCGGTCCCGATTGGAATTCAAGAGATACATTGTGTTGTCGGCGAACTTGAGTGCCGAGCCAACGATTCTTTGGACTCTGTCCTTGAATGGCTGAACCGCGGAGTCTTCAAACTCTTGAATGCGGTTATCAATCCGTTCTGCTGTTGATTCTTCAATCCTTTGGAGGTTTGCCTCAACCCATTCCTTTGTGAAGTCTGATGCGGAGACTTCCGGTTGTGAAGGAGGGGATTGCCCGGTGAGTTTAGGATCCGCTTTTTCATCAGATTCTTTTGATGCCGCATTCTCCTTTGGAGGTGTTGGACAGTGATCCGGAGTCGTTTCGATCCGGGGAGCAGTATAGACCGGTATTTTCATTTGGCTGCATATTGCTTCTAGCCGTTCGATTTCTTGAATGAGTTCCCCTTTGGCTTTTTCAAGCCTTTCTAACACCCGCGGTGCTAAGGTGTCTTCCGGTCCCATCGCTTTGAACTCCTCCGTAATTTTCCGGATACGTGTTGTTAGCTTCCGTAGTTGGACCTTTGGTTTTAAGAGGCAGGTTCGGTGTAATACCTCTTGAAGTGTGTAGGAGTTTGTAAGATTCATGATCAAGTCCTCCACTTCCTCCAATCTGTAGATGCACTCCAAGTCAGTGTGGCCCGGTAGGATTTCCCTATACGGTGTGCCGTACCGGTGCTCGTGCCATTCCAAGTATAACTCCTCAATCGACTCGGCTCGCTTTTTGACGCTCTAAAGGAGTTTCAGAGATATCCTATCGGTCTCTGCTTCTTTGGCCTCCTCCTTCTCTTTGTCGCCGCCTTCATCATCGGCTTCTTTATCACCTTCTTCACCATCCTCTTCTCCACCCTCGGTGGTCTCAGGATTGGCGTTATCGGGGCTCTGGGCCGAATGCTCGTTCTCATTGACCGATCTTTCGTCCTCGGTCTTCTCTGTATCGGTTCTTTTAGAGTGGGAAGCCCACTCTTCATCCTCTGTTTGCTGCGGCGGTTCCGAGAAAGTTACTTTCTCCTTTCCTTTGCTTTCAGCCTTTGCTTTGGCTGGGGCCGCTTTCTTGTCGGCTTTCTTCTTTCGGCCACCTGTGGAACCGGGGGCCGGCTGCTTCCTTTCTAAAAACTGTTTCGATCTGATGAGGCATCTATCTGCGATAACGACGCCGGGACCGATGTTGAGATTGTGGTGAAGGAAGATCTTACCGAGAGGAACGGCGTATCCCCACGACCGGTTTAAATCCGGTTTCACCATATCCATTAAGTTGTTGAACACCGCTTTTGCCCAGTTGACATTTCTTCCCTCTATTAGGCCGATCAGCATCCTGATTTTGTCCCTTGTTAGGTTGCTGTAGTTTCCTCCCCTCGCCAGAATCGCCTTTGCGAAGATGTCACAGATTGGGATAAACTCCGGCTTCAACGTTGATTTGCTGCCGGATACTTTGATCGGCTCTTTAGTTGCCGATAGAATCTAGCAAGCCGCCTCAAAGGTTTTGGGCTCTATGTCTGCCGTTGCATCCTGACCGGTTGTTGGAAGGCGCAGGCTCTCCGCCACCGATGCCTCGGTGAGCTCTATTTCAATACCGCATACAGTTGCGGTGATTTTGTCATTGGAGATGGCTGCGGTCTTGAAAAACTCTTCGACCGCATCTTTGTAGATCACATGAGGACCGCCAAGGAAATATTCCAGACCGGTCTGGACTACCCGGTCAATAACCTCCTTTGCTTCGGACGTACCTTTCAGCCGGATTTCCTCGAAGTCCACCTGAGATAGGTGCTTAAACAAAGCCGAATCACGCCCCATTTTAGATAGTTTGAGAGATAACCGCTTCAGAGAGTTAGAGAGCTTAGAGAGAGAAAGCAGATTCGCGTGAGAATGAAATAAAATGACCGAGAGTCCCTTTTATAGATGCGGTTTGAAAGCTCAACCGTCCCATCAACTTTGGGTGGGAGTTTTCCCTCCAAATTGAAAGAAGCGGCAAACAATGGGCGGGATATAATAGGCGCCAAACCATGGGCGGTAAACCAAGGGGGGCGGCAGTTTTGGGCGGGAAATTTCCCTCCAAAGCCTTTGCCTATGCCATTGATGACGCACTCTTCTTTTTGAAACCGATTGATGGTGCGGTTTCTAAAGTTAACCGGTTACGTAAAATTTTGCAATCTTTTGAGCGATTTACCTTTGAAACCGGATAGGAAAGCGTTTGTTTTGATAGTGTTAATTAGTTACGTAGATATTTCAAATGTTAAGAAAACTCGGTCATTTAAACTGAAATGAAATTGTATTCAAGAAGCGTTACAGAAAGAAGACCGATAAATAAGTCGGTATTGAAATAGGCATACATAATTAAAGGAAGGTACAGCCTATGGAAAAGACATTCTAGAAATTCGGTCTGTTGCCGAATCCTTGTCGAGGATGTTCGAGGAGGAGGCCGGTGTCCCTGGTCCAAACTCTGGCCGGTACCCAAGAATCAGCTTACTGATATGCGGTGCATAACCAAGACCTCTCTTGGTCAGCACCATATTCTTGAAGTTTTCGAATATGACCGTTGACCAGTTGATGGCCGATTCGCCAATGATGTGGGTCATAATGTTGTAGGTATTTCTAGAATACCGTTGATTTGGTGATTGACACAGGATCGAACGAGTCACGATTTCGAGAAGTAGTTGACCGTGACTAGTAAGCTGGGTTTTTGGTCCATAGTGTTCCACCGGAAAAGGGGTGGCCGATAGGTATTGGGCGAGTTCAAATCCCGCTAGGTCCTCTATGGTTTGAAAGTTAGAGAATCCTTCAGTGGGTAGGCCGAATAGTGAAGCAAATTCAGCTTCATCGATCCAGAATGTGTGGTCTCTGACGGTAGAGACGACATACTTTCCCCTAATGCAGGCGCTTCGAAAGAAGGCCTTGACATCCTCTAGGAGAATTGGACCGGCCTCTTCAAGAAAAGGTTGAAGACCGGTTGCAGTGAGAGAGTGAAACATGAACTCCTGTTCAGGATTTCCGTCCGTCTCTCCCATGCAAGAGTTGAAGTCAATGCTTAAGAAGTTTCCCAAAGTTCGGCTCGGCATGATTATGGTATTGAGAGAGATGGAATTCAAAGTATTTTAGAAGTGTTTTTATGCTTTCGTATGTGGTAAGTTGATTAGAGGATGGCTCCTTATATAGGGTCGGTTTTGGAGGGAAAACATAAGCTTTGATTTTTAGTTTTGTTTTATTAAGCAAGAGAATCTTTATGTTTCCAAGGTGCATGGGGAAGAGGCAGATTGCGGAGCCCGAGGTAGGTATTAGTTGAGAAGTAACTAGGTTAGTTGGATATTAAATGTTCAGGTGGTTGGGAGTTATCTCATTGATTAGGGATTCCTTTTTCATTAATTTCACTAATCATAACCGAGATTAATTAGTTGAGACCGAAAGTAACATAGGACAGTGCCGAACAGGCATGGATAATAATGAAGAAAACATGAGATCAAAAGAAACATAAGTGAAACCGAAGAGGACGTAGATCGGGCCGAAACGATCAATCATAGGTTGGATAAAGATACACCCGGTGCATGAAGCAAAACGACCGGATGCAGGAAGGAGTGACTTAGTGTTCATTAGAGTTGACGACACCGTTGCGGTTAATACGGCGGTTTCTTCTCCTCCAAGCTCTCTCGAACCGATCATAAAATGAGTCGGTTATCTCTTTGGTGAGTACCTGGGCATGGTTCAGACCTTCTCCAGGACAGGTCGGAACACCTAGCTCCACAAGAAGGCAGCTTAGTTGGGGGATGAGGCCGACTGACTGGATGCCGACCATCCAAATAAGGACGTCAAATAGCACCCTAGACCAGTTTACCGGTGTACCGGTGACAATAGCTGCCATCATATTGAAGGTTGCGGCACAGTAGGTATTGGTGACATCCCTTCTGAAGATGCTCCTACCTATCACATCGTTGAGGAGCTGATATTCAGCCCTCAGGTGTGATTTAGTGCCGTGATCGTCAACCGGTTCATCAGACCGGGCAAAAGAGAGCGAGACCTCGGCCTTTATGTTAGCCGGTGGGTTAAGGTCTGTCAGCCCTTGTTTTGGCAGACTAAAGCACCGAGCAAAATCCTTCTCGGTGAAGTCGAATATGATACCTCCCACCTTGGATTGGATGTGGGTATCAAAATGAGGGGTACCCCTGAACACCCTGGCGTTATAGAAAAACTCCAGGACTGATTCAGGGTAAACGGTGTGTTTGTCGTCAAGGAAGTACTGGAGGCCAGTATCTTCCAGAAATTTTATCATTCTATAAATATCGTAGTGCTCGGTGCTGGAACACGACTGAAAATCAACCTGAAGGATGTTGGGGAACTGAGACATTTTTGCCTTAGTAAGAGAGTGATTTTTTGTCTTGTGAATGTTTTGGTGAATGTTTGCTTCACTTAAATATTGGTTGGGGGGCTATCCTATTGTCCGGTATTAAATGAGATGATATCTATTAACTGCAGGATAAGAAGTTTTGCATGAAATAGGCAGGTTTGCAGTTTAGGATGTTGGTCATAGGCCTGGACTGTGAAAGATATCAAAAGATCTTCACGTCTTTTTAGGCGCGACCAGTTTACTTTGAAAGGGCAATGTTTCAGAACAGATATCTTTAAACACTGATAATTATTCCACTTTCGTTTGGAATTCAAATAATCTAGGATGACCTGCTTCCGAACCGGTCAGTCATCAGTTGTTCATCCCGATGCGGTTATTTGATGCATGCACCAAGTAGCCGGTCGGTTTACTCTGTCTGATGAGCTGGGCGGTTCTTCCATAGATATCTTGAAAATTTGAAGTCCAACAGTTTAGGAGGAACTACCGGTTTTATCTGTCCGAACCGGTTTCCCTTTAAGCATCCTTAGGAAGGATCTGACTAATGTCGGTTAAACCGAGAGTAAGTCTGAATTGAGAGAACTTAGCTTCCTGTAGAGGCTTCGTGAAGATATCGGCTACTTGTTGATCGGTCGATACGTATTCCAGCCGGATATGCTTCAACGTGACATGTTCCCTGATGAAGTGGTGCCTTATGTCGATATGTTTGGTTCTGGATTGGAGAACCGGGTTGTAGGTGATTGCAATGGCACTTGTATTGTCACAGAAGATCGGGGACTCTTCGGCTATGACACCGAAGTCCTTCAGTTGTTGTTGAATCCAGAGGAGTTGTGAACAGCAACTTCCGGCCGCCAAGTATTCAGCCTCCGCGGTTGATGTGGCCACCGATGTCTGTTTCTTGCTGTGCCATGACACCAGTCGGTCACCTAGGAATTGGCACGTACCGCTTGTGCTTTTCCTGTCAATCTTACACCCTGCATAGTCTGCATCTGAGTAACTTGTTAGATTAAAGGACGAGTCCTTTGGGTACCATAGGCCGACATCAGGTGTGCCCTTTAGATACTTCAGTATCCTCTTTGCGGCTGTGTAGTGGGATTGCTTTGGATTTGCTTGGAATCTCCCACATACACCGACTGCAAACAAGATGTCCGGTCTACTCGCTGTCAAGTATAGGAGGGAACCGATCATGCCCCGGTATGCAATTTGGTCTACCGATTGGCCCTCATCATCCCTGTCCAATTTAATTGATGAGCTCATTGGAGTAGCCGCCGAGGAGCAAGTGTCCATCCCGAACTTCTTTAGTAGCTCCTTGGTGTATTTAGGTTGGCTAATGAATGTTCCTTCTTTGAGTTGTTTGACCTGAAGACCTAGGAAGAAGCTTAATTCTCCCATCATACTCATTTCAAACTTGTCAGTCATCATTTTTGAAAACTTATCACATAGCTTAGGATCAGTGGAACCGAAAATAATATCATCTACATAAATTTGAACAAGTAGGATATGTTCCTTCTTTACAAATTTAAACAAAGTTTTATCCACCGAACCGATGGTGAAATCATGTTTTAATAGAAATGCGGTTAGTGTATCATACCAGGCTCTAGGTGCTTGCTTTAGACCGTATAAAGCTTTATTTAACCGGTATACATGGTTTGGAAATGCAGCGTTTTTGAAACCGAGTGGTTGTTCAACATACACCTCTTCACGTAGGTCACCGTTCAGAAATGCACTTTTAACATCCATTTGAAAAACCTTAAAGTTTTTGAAAGCAGCAAAGGCTAGAAAAATTCTAATAGCTTCAATCCTAGCTACAGAGGCAAATGATTCTTCAAAATCAATGCCTTCTTCCTGTTTGTAACCTTGAGCCACTAATCTGGCTTTGTTCCTCGTGACCAAACCGTCCTCATTGAGTTTGTTTCTAAATACCCATCTTGTTCCTATGACCGATTGATCTTTCGGTCTAGGGACTAGGTACCAGACTTTACTACTCTCGAACTGGTTTAGCTCTTCTTGCATTCCCAAGATCCAATCTGGATCTGACAATGCTTCATCTATTCTTTTCGGTTCAATCTGGGATATGAAAGCGGAATTAAAGTATCCTTCCAGAAGTTGACCCCTAGTTCGAACAGGTTCTGAAGGGTCACCTATAATTTGCTTAGGAGGATGTTTACTGTTTCTTCTGAGGTTCAGTTCAGGAATGTCTACCAAATTACCGTTTATTTGATCAAGGCTAGACATGTCGGTAGGCTGAACATGATTGTTAGACCGACCGACTTCCTCGGATTGGACCGAAGTGTCAACTTCCCGTTGTGGAACAGCTTGATCCGGCTGGGTTTCAATGTTACCCATTTGGTCATGGACAAACCGCCTGAAGACTGGAGTCTCATCTTTACTATCAGAATGAATATTGTTATTTTCCAATCTGTTGTGTAGATCAAAGCATGAAGCAGTATTGCTTTCAACCGATTCATCGAAAACAACGTGAATTGTTTCCTCCATGGTTGCAGTTCTATTATTATATACTCTATATGCTTTACTTACTGCTGAGTATCCTATCATGATCCCGGTATCGGTTTTTGCATCAAAAGCAGTGAGTTTGGTCTTACCATTTATATGTATATAACACTTATAACCGAAAATCCTGAGGTACTTAAGTTTGGGAACCCTGTTAAAATAAACCTCATACGGTGTTTTGTTGTGAAATCTGTTTATTAAAGACCAGTTTTGTGTATAACATGCAGTGTTGATAGCCTTAGCCCAAAATTTCTGAGCAATGCTGGAATCGGCTATCATGGACCGTGCGGCTTCCTTGAGAGTCCGGTTTCTTCTCTCGGCCAGGCCATTTTGTTGAGGAGTCCTAGCACTAGACAACTCGTGTCTAATGCTGGATTCATCAAGATATGCAGTTAATGTACTATTGGTAAATTCGGTACCTCGATCACTTCGAATGCTATTAATGCGAGTTGATTTTTCATTTTGCAGGCGCTTAAGAAGTGTAATCAGGTTTGATACGGTTTCACGTTTAGATGGTAGAAATATTACCCATGTAAATCTAGAGTAATCATCAATAACTACCATGGTGTAAAGCATACCTCCTAGGTTAATGACCTGAATCGGTCCAAATAAATCCATGTGAAGAAGATCTAAACATCGGCTAGATTGGATATTTCCTTTACTCTTAAAGGTTGACCTAGTTTGTTTACCCATTTGACATGCTGAGCAAACTTTATCTTGATTAAATACTATGTCTGGAATGCCCTCAACTAGCTTTTTACCACAATGTAGTTTAAAGTTTTCATGTTTAGATGGTTTAGTCTCTTATGCCACAACCAGGTTTGATCAGTCTTAGCTATCATGCATATAGGATATTCTACTCTAGTTTTCCAGTCTACCTTGTAAATGTTACCTATCCTATTTCCGGTTAGTAGTACGATACCTTGAGAGTTCTTAACTAAGCATGCATGTTTAAGAAATTCTACCGTGTATCCAGCATCACACATCTGACTAATGCTAAGTAGGTTAAAACGTAGGTTTTCAACTAAAAGTACATTATCAATAGTTAGGTTACCATGGACAATCTTACCCTTGCCCACAGTTTTACCTTTTGAGTTGTCACCAAAAGTGATTAAAGCACCGGTTACTGCTCTAATGTCGGTTAGCATATTGTTGTTTCCGGTCATGTGCCTGGAGCAGCCGCTGTCCAAGAACCATTCAGAGTTTCCTAGCCGTTTCTTTGGATCCTGCAAAATGTACATATTTACAACTATTTGGTACCCACATTTACTTGGGTCCACATGCGATTAGTCCCTTAGGTATCCAAACCTTGATAAACCGGACGGTCTTCTTTGCTAGGGTTTTAATTGTCCTTTTGGCACTCGGTCTCGTGTATCTTGGTTTTTCTACAAAGGTCTTAAATGGTGATGGTCTTTGGTTCGGTGATCTATGGTTTGACCTACGCGGTTCAGGAAAGGCTTTCATATGTTTGAGGAATTCGGCTTTTCTTTTCACAGGGTCAAGCCATTTCTCAGATTCGGTTGGACCAACATAGTCGTATTTTAGCTTTTCTTCCCTATAGTATGCGGTCTCCTCTTCTTCAGCGGTCCAGGAGCTTTTAAGAAATTTTATAAAGGGAAGGTTTCCTCTTGTAAGCCTTGCTTTCTCTATGGGTTTTCGGTCTTTGGAGCTATTCTCTGTGTATCCTAGGCCAAACTTGCAACGAGGATGTCTGTAGTGTCTATTCATGTTCTTTACTATATCACTAGATCTCTTATAGGCGGCCATCTTATATTGAAGTCGGGCATTTTCTTCCTCGGTTAATTCTCTAGTCGGTTCACTAGATTGTTCGGTCTTAGGATCTAATTCGGTCTCTAAAGTATGTGTATCATCAGGTTGTACGACTTCCGGTTCGGTTATAATGAGTGGTTCTGTCGGAATGGGTACTATGGGATCGGTTCTAATGTTGAGGTGCTTATGTAGCATGGCTAGTAGGTTCCTATATTCTTCTACCATGTCATTCAATGCATTGTATAATTCATCTTTAGTAAATTCCTCACAAGGAGAGTCAAATACTTGTTCTTCATTTGCCATGAGACACGTGAGTTCATCATCGCTGTCACTGTGAGCCCATAGACTTCCTCCATCGTCGGCTATCAGTGCTTTCGGTACCTCACTTCCTTCATTGGTTTGTTGATAATTGTTTCGGTCATTTTGATAATCCGGTTTCTGGGTATCCCTCCTCGGCTTCCTGCATTCCCACTTAAAATGTCCCAAACAGTTACAGTTATAGCATCTTACATTGGATTTGTCACCATAGTAGTTGTTTGTCGGTTGGCTTCTTTTCATGAACCTCCCAAACTTCTGTGCAAGCATTGCCATGGCATCCTCGGTGAACTGTTCGGCGGTTCTGATCGGTACAGGTGCAACCGGTTCTGTAGATGTGATTAGTGCTCTGGTTGATGTTGAGGCCGAGACTTCTTCTTCAGTCCTAGATCTCATTTCGAACTCATATGCCTTAAGATCTTCGAATACATCGTATAGTTTCATCTTACGTAGGCTCTTTGATTCCCTCATTACCATTGTTTTTATGTCCCAAGCACTTGGAAGAGATCTCAAAGCTTTCATAATTACCTCTTTGTTGTCATACTTCTTGCCCAGAGTTGCTAACTCATCTAACACACCAGTGAACCGGTCACTGTATTCCTTCATAGTTTCTCCTGGTTTCATCTTGATGCTCTCAAACTTCTGTGTGGCCACCATTATCTTGTTCTCCTTTGTTCTTTCATTTCCCTCAAAGATCTGGATAACTGTGTTCAATGTCTCCTTCGCGGTTTGGCAGTCTCTGATTTTGCAGTATGTGTTTTTGTCCACACTATTGGAGATCCGGTTTCTAGCATGATTATCCAGGTTGTTTCTTCTCCTATCTTCAGCCGGCCATTCTTTTCTGTCCTTATCAATGAATATCGGTCCTTCGGTCAGAATGGACTCCATTTCATCATCCAACGTGATTAAGTGCAGGTGCATGCGTGCCTTCCAGTTGGCAAAGTCATCACCTTCTAGCATTGGAGGCCTATCCTGATACATGCTTGCTTGAGTATTGAAACTAACTACTCTGATACCAATTGTTAGGATCTAGGTAGCCGCTCGAGGACCGGGGGTTGGACCGGTTAACGGTTCTCACTCGAAGGGTGGTGGTTAATCCGGTTAGAGATTAACACCGGGGTTTCAATACTACACAATCTGTCACAAACCCTTGAACTAGGTTCAAGCGCGGAAGAGGTTTGCTTTCAGGTTGAAGCGGCACACTTGTGTGATAGGCAGAATCGGTATTGTATAATGGAGGTTTGAAATTTGATGGGTCGGCTTCGGTAATCTGGAAGTTCGGCCTGGATAGGGTTAGGTCGGTTATAGCGGTATGGATCGGTTAGATAATGAAACCGGCAGACAGTAAATAATAAGACAGATTTTATGGATGTTCGGAGATAAAACTCCTACGTCACCCCTTTCTCTCGAAACCGCGAGAAGGATATTCACTAAGGAATACAAGTACAATCCGATCGAGACTTATTTTCTGCTCGATAACACTCTTACAATTTACACCGAAATTGTAAAACACACTTTAGCTTTAGCACTTAGGCTTTCTTAGAACAACACAATCTTATCACTTGTAGAATAAATGCTCTTAGAGTTTCTCACTTGTCCCACTGTGTCGCTCTGTGTCCCGCATTTACTCTTCTTCAACTGCTCCTTTTATAGGTGAAGTATGCCAACGGTCATATTTCACTGCCTTGAATCTGATTGGCTGAGCAGAGGTGTAGTGATTCAGTGTTTCAGAGATTCAGACCTGCGGTCGTTTCCTCAGACCTGATGGTCAACCTCAGACCTGGCATTCTGTCTCAGACCTGGCGGTCTGTTCTTCCGGTATGTAAGACAGACCTGCTAGGTTTGTCTTTTACTCAATGTAGGCACTGTCTGTTGGACAGTTGTCTGTACTTGGAAGATCTTCTTTCTGACTTATCCCGAAGTGGAAAGATCCAGTAGTACTGTCTTCTGCAGCCTACAGTCTTTCCTCAGACTTGTATGGATATGGAAGTATTCAGTCTGTTCCTTTGGTATCATTCTCAACAGATACCCGAATTGTCTTCTTGTACTGATCGGCCATTTATCTTAACCGAATGACTTTTGGTATGAGTGATGTAACCGGACTTCTTCTGGTTATTCCTCTGCCTTGTGGCTGATCGGCTGTTTGATGTTTCCGGTTTTAAGCTTTGGCCAATCCTTTCTTTGTGCGGTCAAGTTCCAAGTATTCTTGGTCGGTTTACTAGCTTGACCGGTTAGTTTTCTTAGCCGGTTCTTTTGTTTATCCGGTCCGGTTCCTTGTTCCTGCATGGAAAGTTTATTTAAGTTAGGTTTATTTGAACCGGTCTGATTTTATCTAACAGACCACAACACTATTTTCATAGTTTTAAAGTTCATCATTCTGGCTTTTGTATTTTTCTCTCTCAACTCAAATATATCAATGATATTCTTTTTTAAGCCAACATGGGTGACTCAAAACTTCTCTAAACCCCAATCTCCTTTAGGTCGTCCTTTGTTATTTTTGTCACACATCTTACCATGGACTTCTCATTCGTCCATCCTCATCCATCGGACTTTTTGTCTTTTCTGACTCCGATTGGGTTGGTTGTCTTGATGACCGTCGCTCTATAAAGGATTACTACATTTTTGGTGATAACATTATCTCATTAAATTTCAAAAAGTAACATGGTGTTGCTTGGTTTAGCACACAATCTAAATATTGAGCTCTGGCTATGTCATTGTTGAACTCATTTGGCTTCAATCTTTACTATGTAAACTTCGTGTCTCTTTCCTTTAGCCTTCCACTCTCTAGTGTGACAATATTGATGTTGCCTTCTTTATTGTCAATCATGTATTCCATGCTCGTACAAAACATATAAAAAATGATTTTATTTATCATCATCCGATACATATTTATTAATGATCAAATTGCAGAAATACTCACCAAAAGGACTTGCGTGAAACCGTTTTCTCTACTACTTAACAAACTCACTAATATATGTGTCACTCTATTTCATTTACATGAAGATATTAACCAAAAACAATTAAAATATATAAATAGATATATTTTTTTTATTTCATATTCTTAAAGTTTTCATTATATATATATATATATATATATATATATATTATCTATAAATGAAAATATACCATATTTTTATTCTAATATTCTTTTCACCTATCATTTTATCTCCTTATCTTTTATAAGTATGAAAAAAATGTCATTGTTTCTATTGAATGTATTAAATTTGATGGAGATATTCAAATAATTGCATAAGAGGTTTTAAAGTGAGCTATTAATAAAGAATTCATATATGGCTAGTTCAAGTTGAATTTATGAAATAATTTGGTTGTAGTTTATTTAAATAAATTTTAATTTATTTAAATAACGTTGATTTTAGTGATTTTGAGAGAATGAGTTTTTTTTTATAAAAAAATTTAAAAGTATTAATATATAATGATATTTTTTTTAAGAAAATATTTTAATATTTATTCAATAAATTGAGTGATTTAATTGTTGAAAATGGCAGATCAGATCTTCTGCTACCGAATTGGGTGTTCCCCTATTGCGGACCAATCAAAACTCAGCATTATTATTATATTAATAAATTAAAATTGAGTTGAAAAGGAAGAAAGAGAACCCGGAACCCGTATTTTATTCCGGGTTCAGCAGAAACAGAAATGAGTGAAGCTTCTTTCGCTTCACTCTGTTTTACATGACCTTTGAAGAGACAGTCTACACTGTTTTACATAAGGTTTTCCATGTAAAACTAATTGATATATATTCACTCAGGTAAATATAAAATACATTCATGTAAAATTAGTTTATATGATAGAAGTGAAGCAAACTTCACTTGATATTAAATTTGTAAGATATTTAAATAAATTTACTTTAATTATTTTATATGATTATATATTAAATATATATATATAAACATGTTCAATTTTTTTTTGTAATATATTTAAATAAATTTGTAAAACAAAATATTTAAATTATTTTATATTTTATATAATTATATATTAAATATGTGTAAATGTTCATGTAAAACCACTAACACATTTATGTAAAAACATTTATACGTTAATGTAAAAGCATTTATGCATTCATTTAAGTCTGCAAAAAATATAAAAAGAAAACAAGCGCTACCAGGTGAAGCTAGCTTCACCTGAGTATTTACAACGCTCAAATGAGTGAAACAAGCACTACCAGGTGAAGCTTGCTTCACTCAATATTTACAGCGCTGATAGAAGTGAAGCAAACTTCACTTGATATTTACATTTGTAAGATATTTAAATTAGTTTATTTTAATTATTTTATATAATTATATATTAAATATATATATATATATAACAATATATTCAAATTTTTTTGTAATATATTTAAATAAATTTGTAAAACAAAATATTTTTAAATTTATTTGTAAGATATTTAAAAAAAATTATTTAAATAATTTTATATTTTATATAATTATATAATTATATATTAAATATATATAAATGTTCATGCAAAACCATTAACACATTTATGTAAAAATATTTATATGTTCATGTAAAAGAATTTATGTCTTCATGTAAGTCTGCAATAGAATAAAAAAAACAAGCTCTACCAGGTGAAGCTTGCTTCACCTGGGTATTTGCAGCGCTCAAATGAGTGAAACAAGCACCACCAGGTGAAGCTTGCTTCACTCAATATTTACAGCACTGATAGAAGTGAACTAAACTTCACTTGATATTTACATTTGTAAGATATTTAAATTAATTTATTTTAATTATTTTATATGATTATATAATAAATATATATATATATATATATAACATGTTCAAAAAAATTTGTAATATATTTAAATAAATTTGTAAAACAAAATATTTTTAAATTTATTTGTAAGATATTTAAAAAAATTATTTAAATTATGTTATATTTTATATAATTATATATTAAATATATATAAATGTTCATGTAAAATCATTAATACATTTATGTAAAAACATTTATATGTTCATGTAAAAGCATTTATACCTTCATGTAAGTCTGCAAAAAAAAAAAAAAAAAAAACAAGCACTACCAGGTGAAGCAAACTTCACCTGGGGATTTACAGTGCTAAAATGAGTGAAACAAGCACTACCAAGTGAAGATTGCTTCACTCAATATTTACAGCACTAATAAAAGTGAAGTAAACTTCACTTGATATTTACATTTGTAAGATATTTAATTTAATTTATTTTAATTATTTTATATGATTATATAATAAATATATATATATATAACATTTTCAAAAATTTTTGTTATATATTTAAATAAATTTGTAAAACAAAATATTTTTAAATTTATTTGTAAGATATTTTTTAAAAAAATATTTAAATTATTTTATATTTTATATAATTATATATTAAATATATGTAAATGTTCATGTAAAACCAATAACACATTTATGTAAAAACATTTATACGTTCATGTAAAAGCATTTATGCCTTCATGTAAATCTGCAAAAGAATAAAAAAACAAGCGCTACCAGGTGAAGCTAGCTTCACCTGGGTATTTAAAGCGCTCAAATTAGTGAAACAAGCACTACCAGGTGAAGATTGCTTCACTCAATATTTCTAGCGTTGATAGAAGTGAAGCAAACTTCACTTCTTGATATTAAATTTGTAAGATATTTAAATGAATTTATTTTAATTATTTTATATGATTATATATTATATATATATATATATATATATATATATATATGTTCAAATTTTTTAGTAATATATTTAAATAAATTTGTAAAACAAAATATTTTAAAATTTATTTGTAAGATATTTTTTAAAAAAAATATTTATATTATTTTATATTTTATATAATTATATATTAAATATATGTAAATGTTCATGTAAAATCACTAACACGTTTGTGTAAAAACATTTATACGTTAATGTAAAAGCATTTATGCCTTCATTTAAATCTGCAAAAAATAAAAATAAAAACAAGCGCTACCAGGTGAAGCTAACTTCACCTGGGTATTTACAGCGCTCAAATGAGTGAAACAAACACTACCAGGTGAAGCTTGCTTCACTCAATATTTACAGCGTTGATAGAAGTGAAGCAATTCAAAATTTTTTGAAATATATTTAAATAAATTTGTAAAACAAAATATTTTAAAATTTATTTTTAAGATATTTAAAAAAAATATATTTAAATTATTTTATATTGTATATAATTATATATTCAATATATATAAATGTTTATGTAAAACCATTAACACATTTATAAATATTTTATTTTTTTTATTCTTTTGCAGATTTACATGAAGGCATAAATGTTTTTACATGAACGTATAAATGTTTTTACATAAATGTGTTACTGGTTTTACATGAACATTTACATATATTTAATATATAATTATATAAAATATAAAATTATTTAAATATATTATTTTTTAAATATCTTACAAATAAATTTTAAAATATTTTGTTTTACAAAAAATTTTAAATATATTACAAAAAAAATTGAACATGTTGTTTTATATATATATATTTAATATATAATCATATAAAATAATTAAAGTAAATTCATTTAAATATCTTACAAATTTAATATTAAGTGAAGTTTGTTTCATTTCTATCAGTGCTGTAAATATTGAGTGAAGCAATCTTCACCTGGTAGTGCTTGTTTCACTCATTTGAGCACGGTAAATCCATAGGTGAAGCAAGCTTCACCTGGTAGTGCTTGTTTATTTTTTTATTTTTTTGCAGACTTACATGAATGTATAAATGCTTTTACATGAACATATAAATGTTTTTACAAAGATGTGTTAATAATTTTACATGAACATTTATATATATTTAATATATAATTATATAAAATATAAAATAATTTAAATAATTTTTTTAAATATCTTACAAATAAATTTAAAAATATTTTGTTTTACAAATTTATTTAAATATATTACAATTTTTTTTTGAAAATGTTATATATATATATTTATTATATAATCATATAAAATAATTAAAATAAATTAATTTAAATATCTTACAAATGTAAATATCAAGTGAAGTTTACTTCACTTCTATCAGTGCTGTAAATATTGAGTGAAGCAATCTTCACCTGGTAGTGCTTGTTTCACTCATTTGAGCGCTGTAAATACCCAGGTGAAGCAAGCTTCACCTGGTAGCGCTTGTTTTTTATTCTATTGCAGACTTACATGAAGACATAAATGTTTTACATGAACATATAAATATTTTTACATAAATGTGTTAATGGTTTTACATTAACATTTATATATATTTAATATATAATTATATAAAATATAAAATAATTTAAATAATTTTTTTTAAATATCTTATAAATAAATTTAAAAATATTTTGTTTTACAAATTTATTTAAATATATTACAAAAAAAAATTGAATATATTGTGTTATATATATATATATATATATATTTAATATATAATCATATAAAATAATTAAAATAAACTAATTTAAATATCTTACAAATGTAAATATCAAGTGAAGTTTGCTTCACTTCTATCAACGCTGTAAATATTGAGTGAAGCAAGCTTCACCTGGTAGTGTTTGTTTCACTCATTTGAGCGCTGTAAATACCCAGGTGAAGTTAGCTTCACCTGGTAGCACTTGTTTTTTTTTTTTTTTTTGCAGACTTAAATGAAGGCATAAATGCTTTTACACTAACGTATAAATGTTTTTACATAAATGTGTTAGTGATTTTACATGAACATTTACATATATTTAATATATAATTATATAAAATATAAAATATTTTAAATATTTTTTTTAAAAATATTTTACAAATAAATTTTAAAATATTTTGTTTTACAAATTTATTTAAATATATTAAAAAAAATTTTTGAACATGTTTATATATATATATATATATATTTAATATATAATCATATAAAATAATTAAAATAAATTCATTTAAATATCTTACAAATTTAATATCAAGTGAAGTTTGCTTCACTTCTATCATATAAACTGTTTTTACATGAATGTATTTTATATTCACGTGAATATATATCAATCAGTTTTACATGGACAACCTTATGTAAAACAGTGTAGACTGTCTCTTCAAAGGTCATGTAAAACAGAGTGAAGCGAATGAAGCTTCACTCATTTCTGTTTCTGCTGAACCCGGAGCAAAATACGGGTTCCGGGTTCTCTTTCTTCCTTTTCAACCCAATTTTAATTTATTAATATAATAATAATGCTGAGTTTTGATTGGTCCGCAACAGGGGAACACCCAATTCGGTAGCAGAAGATCTTATCTGGAAAATGGAAGAAGTGTTATTTGATTATGGTTGAATTTAAAAATAAAAAAATAAAAAAATCAATAAGCTCGCTAAATATTTGTTTGAGAATAGTGTATGAGGTAATAAGTATAACGTTAGAGTTATGTTTAACTAAGTTTTAAATATTTCACTATACATGATTTTATTTATAATTATTTTTTTTTTATTTATTTTTGTTTGAAATAGTTATGCCTTTTTAAACAGTACAAAATGAAGAATTTAACTTTTTAGTCGAAATTTGAACCATTTATTTTTAATTACGGAGAGCTAGCATGACACCCCACATTATCATCCGCTTTCATTCAAAACACTTCTAGTGAGAATTAAAATCTTTTGGTCTCTTAGACAGACTATTTCTACTAGGTCACTCTAGTGGTGTTGAAATTTGAACCATCTTAATAATTAATTTAATTGACCGCTTATGGTTTCAACTGAGTTGTGTTTCTTATATTTGAATTAGAGCTATTTTGATTAATAAACTCATTTCGTCTTCAAATCAAATTATACTCCTTCTTATTCCTAATTCATTCTCACTAAAGGGATAACCGTCATTTTAGTGTAAGTCATTTCTAGTTTACCAATTCAAACATATTACAGGTTTTGTATATCAATATCATATATTATATTTTATAATCTCTATCATATTATTTATATTTTAAATATACGAATATCAGACATATTTCCCTCTTTTAACATCAATATTCTTTATTACTTAGACATGATTTGGGGGAACAACACAAACATGCAATATCAAAATATATAAGAGACAAGGACGGACCCAAGAATTCACGTTAGGGTGGGCTTAAATTTTGTGTAATAAAGAAAAACGTTATATTATAATATTTATATAAGTTAAACTATATCGAATTTTAAAACATAAAATTCATCTATAATAATATATATATGTATATATATATTCTTAGATAAATCACGTACAATATAGAATATAAAAGAATCGACTAAAAAATCAGTCTTTATTTTTTTTTGCGAGATTCCGCCTTCACATTTTTATTACTGAAAATATTTTCTCCATAGTAGTAAAAATTGTATTATTAAAACTAAATAAATATTTTATTGAAAAGTTATATTGAAATTATAAAAAAAAAAAGCTAAAAAAATTAAATGATGTTAATATTAAAAATTCTCAAATAGATTGTATTATTTAATCTAAAATAATAAAATCAAATCAGAAAAAAAATGATAAGATTCTATCTATTTTAAAAATTAGAAAAATAAATATAAAAAATTTGAATAAATACAATTAAATAATTCAGAATTAGTAGAATATTAAATTACATAAATAAATTTAAGATATATATATATATATATATATATATATATATATATATATATATATATATATATATATATATATATATATATAAAAAGGAGTGAGATATAGGGATTTAAGATTTTTAATTTTATTATATATATATATATATATATATATTTAATTAAGGGGGGTGGGCTTAAGGCCACATGAGCCCTTATGAGCATACGTTAAGGCCACCTCAGCCCTTATGAGCATACGTCCCTGATAAAAGACGAATGGGTAACAACATCGATGTCGATGTCTTAGTCTGTAACATCGTTATCTTCAAATAGAACATAAGAGAAGCGTCGTCATATGAGAATAATATTAAAGAAGTCATATCAAGACAAATGTGAAAACATTATACGCAATAAGACTTCTAAAAATGAAATAACACGTTTTAGAGAAATTTGAGAATATTTTTAACACAAATTGTCAGTTTTATAAAATTTTAAATATTTATATTATAAATTCAAACAAAAATATATAAATAAAGAACAATTTAAAAAAATGTATAAGGAATAATTTACAATAAAAATAAATGTACATAAAATAATTTTAAATAAAATAAATGTATAAAGAATAATTTATCATAAAAATAAATGTAAATGGAACAATTTCAAATAAAATAAATATATAAATAAGAATTTAAAACAATAATATAAATATTGAGATATTCCAATCTTAGTTTAAACTTATTTGAGAAACATATATGTAACAATTTTTAATGAAAAAATGTTTATGGTTAGTTGAGGATTCATTAATTAATTTATAATGATGTCATGATTCATCCACTGATATATGTTTATCAATTAATCATAAATAATTTAAGATAAAACTATCGAGGCCTATGATTTAAACACTTATTTTTCGTTAAGCCCAGTATATATATTCAACCTCCAAATTCTAAAACTTGTGAATTGTGGGCCTTTGCCTTTTAAGCTCCGGTCATTTGGACCTGATTTACGGCCCTGTTTTAATTTAGACTTTATTAAATAATTTTTAAATAGCTCTTGATAAACATTTTTTTTTATATTCGTTTTAAAGTTAAATCAATTTATGATAATATCAAAATACAAGTCTAACCTTTTCAACTTAATCACTTAGAGTTGTATAATATCATAATTTATTTATTTTTAAACTCGAAAAAAATAAATAAAATTATTTAAATAACTCAAAAATATAAAGTTTTAAATCATTTGAATAGTTTGACGGTGGTAATAACTTTTATAATAAAAATAAAAAGAAAAAAGAAAAATCTTGGAAGAGCAGTCGTTTTCATCGGCGGCGAGAGATTCTCGAGTGGAGACACCGGCGGTGGACAGTAGAAATGATGACGTAAGCCATGTTGGGTCACATCACATCGATGGTTTTCTTGAGAAAAGCCTGAAGCGGCGCACGAATACATATTTGGCGCCACGTGGGATCAAATTATTGGATAACAGAATTTGGATCAGACAAAACGACGAAGAGTGTGGGCTCAGCCTACATGGCCGACACAGCCACGTGAGGTTTATTATACTGGGCCCCAACACCCTCCTTTATGTCTAATCACTTTAATATATATTATATTATATTTTTAATAATTACAACTCAATTCACCCATTTCAATTCAATTTAATTCATTCAATATTAAATATTTTTTATTCTATTTATAAAATAATAATAATACAACATTTTATTTTTATAATTTAACCAAATAATTTACTTTTTCACATGTTTTTCATTAATATCAATTTATTTTAAAATATTCAGTTTGTTGATGATAAATGTTTTAATATATAAACTTTTTATATTTTTTTTTAAAGTTCATATATATTAAAAATGTTGAAAATCGTTAACATTAAAAGAAAAAAAAATAAAAATATATAAAATTAAAAAATAAAAAAAACGTTAATTAATAAGTTATCAAACTCGTCCTCGAAAAAATCGATTCACTCTCCGGAAGGACTTTACCAGTTTTTCGGAATGAATCTTAGAAAACATCGTAATAATAACATTATAAATTATACGCATTGGACGACTGCAATCAGTGAGAGTTCGACGATTTTTCTCCAATTAGACAGTTCACCAAAAATAATTGTGATGAATTTTAGTGATACTCCACAAAAGACTCCAAATATTAGTCAACCCTCGACAATGCAAAAGTAAGTGAGTTGTTGATTTCAATCTCCATGTGACACATACGACAATGACTAACCACAATATAACATTTTTTCATGCACATATCATCCGTAAGAATTATAACGTGAATAACGCTTCATCCAAAGAACGAGATCTTTGATGAAATTTTTGACTCCCAAAGTTTCTCTCAACAAAAATTATATGAATTCATCTTAGCAAACAATTTGTAGCAATGCCCCACATTAAAACTCTCCATATATTGTCAACGCATAATGTCACGTTCAGACAATAACACTTGTTTGCGTCTTATCAAAAGTAAAAATCTATTATGGGACGAACTCTCTCTAATGTTTAATCTTTTTCTATATCTAATTCGGCTAGCAAAGTCACTAGATTGAGGATCAAACATGTCTTTAACTGTGGAATTTCTATCTATAGCAATGAAAACAAGTTAATGATACGTCGTAGCTAAACTTTTGACACAACACCAAATGTCGTCCCAAAAACTAATTGAAAAACTATCCCACAATAAATTTAGATTGTTCACGAAAACTTTTTCACATTGAATAAATTTCCCTCCAAATGTTATATCCCGTTAGATAATTAGACATTTTTGTGAACGAATCAGACCAATCGTAACTATACTTACATTTGATCTCGATGCCCAAAAACTATTCGATTTCGTACTAAATCTACAACACCATTTTGATAGAAGAGCCTTATTAAAGAAAATAATATCTCGAATATTCAAACCTCTTTGATTTTTAAAACATTTAACATTATCTTAACTAATTGAATGACAAAACGATGGGTTAGAAGATCTCCATAAAAATTTACACATTATTCATTCCATTTTCACTACACATTCTTGAGAATAATGAATAAATGCATCATATATGTGGACATAAATGACAATATATTCTTAATGAGAATTATTCGACCCTCTTTCGAGATTATTTATTTTTCCATCAAGACAGTTTACATTTTATTTTAGTGATAATCGGATCCCAAGAGACATTGAATCGTAATTTAACACTCAATGTACATTTGCCAACATCATTCTTCTTCTATTCGAAACATGTTTTGAGAAAAAAGTTGTTTGATTTATTAAGATTCACTCGAAGACCGAAACATGCACCAAATACCATAAAATATCCCGAATGTATTTAAAATTCTTGTAGGTAGCATGAAAAATGCATAGCATGTCATCAGTGAAAATCAAATGTGATAAAGAAAAATTTATATTCATGACCCACAACTCACTCCACGGATGAGTCTTGATTTTTTTGCAAATACTATCATTTTTTTAGAGAATTTTCATAACAATAACGAACAAGAAAAGAAAGAGTGGATCACTCTATCTAAACTATCTGAAACTCTAAAAAAATCCTTGAGAATTATTATTAATAATGACATAAAACTTAATTGTACAGACAAAATTTAATTCACCCAATACATTTTGCACTCATTCTCATTCTGCCTATTACATAAAAAAAAAAAAAAAAAACTTTTAATTGACTCGATTGTTTGTTTATGTTTTAATGTATAATTATAAAAGAATAATATTTTAAGTATAAGATTTTAATTAAATATGAAGGATGTCATTAATTAGAAAATGAATAAATTATGTTTATAATAAGTTTTTTCTTATAAAAAAACACATCCTAGCACGGATTAAATCTAACTAGCTTTGTTTAGGAATTTAATTTTTAATATTCATATTAATCATTTTGAATAGTTCCAGTATATTTTATACTTGTGAAAATATTTTTATATAATATTCAATAAAAGTTAAATTTTGTGCTTATTTTTTGAAAATCTATTAACATGTATGCCTTATTTTATTTAAATTAATCTTATTTGTTATGGATAATAAGTGTAAAAACTGTGGGTATGTAAAAAATATATATATATATATATATATTTTTTTTTATCGATGAAGGACGTAGTTTTGTGGCAGTTGATTCCAACTGATTTTCCATCTTCGCTGAACTAGTCATTTATACAACAGCTAGCATTCATATTTAAAGTTATAAACATAACCTAATATTTTCACAAAATTTATTGCGAAGACTTTTATAACAAAATAAAAGTCACGGGTTTTCAACTTAATATTTATTTGAATGATTTAACTACATTTTTAGTAGATTTTACAAAATATTTTAATAAAGTTATTTAAATGAATTATGGGTAATTTAAAAAATATATATATATATATTTAAATATTTTTTTTATTAAGAAAGGTTGTAGTTTCAATAGATTTTTCTATCTTTTATATATATATATATATATATATATATATATATATATAATGATGCTTAATTTTGAAAGTGTTCGAATTTTGTCAGGTCGAGAGCTGTGGTTAATTTGGATATATATACGTGAGAGTAAATGGATGTTTGGATCGGATTCTGGGTTGACCTGTCCATAAACTTAAAACGTTTAAAAATAAAATTAAAAATGCTATAGGTATGTTTTGAACTCGCTACCTAACAAAACAAATATAACTTTTTAACCAACTAGGCTAATAACACTTTATATTTTAAATTCAACACTAAATTTGATGAACGTGAGACATTTTTAACTAATTAATCTATATATATATATATATAATGATGCTTAATTTTGAAAGTGTCCGGATTACCGGTTCGAGAGCTCTAGTTAATTTGGATATATATGTGAGAGTAAATAAATATTTTGGTCGGATTCTAGGTTGACCTGCCCATAAACTTAAAACGGTTAAAAATAAAATTAAAAATGCTATAGATATGTTTCGAACTCGCAACCTAACAAAACAAGTACAACTCTTTAATCAATTAGGCTAATAACATTTTATATTTTAAATTCAACACTAAATTTGTTGAACGCGAGACATTTTTAACTAACTAATCTATATATATAAATAATGATGCTTAATTTTGAAAGTGTCTGTATTGTCGGATCGAGAGCTGTGGTGAATTTGGATATATATGTGAGAGTAAATGGATATTTGGATTGGATTCTGGGTTGACCCGCCCATAAACTTAAAACGGTTAAAAATAAAATTAAAAATGCTATAAGTATGTTTCGAACTCACAACCTAATAAAACAAATGCAACTCTTTAACCAACTAGGCTAATAATACTTTATATATTTTAATTTCGACACTAAATTTGATAAACGTGGGACGTTATAACAATATATTATTATCCGATGTGCATCGCACGGGATCTTCCTAGTATTTAATAATGTATACCCAATTTTCACATCTAATGTTCCCCACCTGAATTTAGAGCATGTTTGTAATAAATTTATCCGTATTTTTGTTTTCCTTTTATATATATAGATTTTCCTTATATTTTAGATCTTTGATTTCCAACTACAATGTTTTTCCACAAAGTATTTATCTCATAAATGTGGAGTAGTAGAATCTTAATACAAATAATAAACTTTAGTTAAAGAAAAAATATGGTTCCTTATAGATCGAATTAAAATAATTATATATGAATTATTTAAAAAATCTTAATTGAGGTTAATTTATAAAATGATTTTTTTTTAAGATAAAAAAACTTAAAGTATATTTATATATAATGATAAAATATTTTAATATTTTAATAAACAAATTTAGTATTAAAATAAAATTATATTTATATTAAGAGTGTTTAAAAATTATAATCCAACAACCACTAACTTAATTTTGCAACAAAATTTATTTTTGTTAAAAAGGTTTTACCAACATTCATGTGTTCATTTATATATGGTTTGGGATGTATAATCCAAATGTTACAAATATTTGTGTAGTGTTCATATATCCACTTTTACATTAAAAAGATAACCCTACTTCATTCAACAACTTATTTGCTTATCCTGATTTATTTGGTGTGTTAGATAGCTGCTACCCTGTTTTTTTTAACTGAAAATTGAAATTTAAGACATTTAATTTCTTACACTTGACCTATAGTTAATTTAAAATATTATTTAGAAATATTTAAATATTTACTAATCCATCTAACATGAATCTAACTCATATGTCTATATATGCATGATAACATTTCTCTTTGTTCACAACCATTTGAAGAATAATTAATGATCAAGCTTAAATATTTATGGTGAGTTAAATTGATTAACTTTCACTTATTTTGCTTTGTATTGTTTTCATTTTTTTGTTAATGTAGTTATCTATATATTTAATTAAATAATTTGTATTTTATTGTAAACTTTTGTTTTTTAAGATGTCAATTTTATCCTGTCACGCAATTTTCTATACGAATGGTCTCTGTTAATTTCTCTTGTTCACGACCATTTAAAGAATAATTAATGAACATATTAACTTATGGTGAGTTAAATTTATTAACTTTTACACTTATCTTGCTTTGTTATGTTTCCATTTTTTAATGTAGTTATTTATATATTTAATTAAATAATTTATATTTTATTGTAAACTTTTATTTTTTCAACTAAAGATATGAATTATTTTCCGTCGTTCCGTGCTTTTTGATGTGATTTTTTATTCGAAATGTTCCATTAAGCACTTTCCCAATTTAATTAGTATTTCATTGAGAAAATCAATTAATATAACCCAAAATTCAATTAACACTGAATAATAATAAACTCAATTACATATATTAACATCATTAATATATTTATTTATTCATATTTTATAAGAGTTTTAAGTTTATTTTTTATAATAATATAAAATTTTAATACTTTATAATATATATTATAATAATAATAAATTTGTTTATATAATTTTATGAAATGGTTTTATTTTTTTTTAAGAGAATACTTTATATCAGTGTCATGGAGATTTCTCGAAATCGAATGGGACAAAAATGATATTAAAATAATCCCGAAATAGAATGAACGGAAATGATAATCGCATTCCGGTTTTGATCCGCCGAATTGTTATGTTATCCCTATTTGCAACTCTAATACATCTATTAATACAAACAATTAACAACATAAAGTTGTAAATTTTTATTTGACCGACCACCCAAAACCAAACAGGGCCTTGTTAAACCCCATCCCTAGAGCCATTAATTGTGCAGGGGATATATACTGTAGCTAGGGTTGTTGGTTTTCCACTATTTCATTCTTGAAGCAAAAAAACACCAATTGCTTAATTATTATTTCCTCCCTTAACACAACAAATAAAAAAGATTTATTTTTATCTTAAATTAGAGATCAAGCTAGACAATTATTTTTACATATTTACAAGGCAACAAAAAGTCATGAAGATGAGAATCGTCTCAGGCATCTGTCGGCCCAACATCAACAAAATCATTGACAAATATTACATTAAATCATAATATAATATAATATAGTTTTGTTTTCCAAATGGAAACAAACAAATTAATATGATGATCTACACTGCCAACCACCACCAGTATATATATATATATATATATATATATATATATATATATATATATATATATATATATATATATATATATATACCCTCTTTCTATTTTTCCTTTGTAAGGGTCCCGCCCTTAAATAGATCGAAGGCTCATTTGTAAGTTTTTTTATAAAGTAAGAAGAATCCAATGTTAGCTAGCTACCAGCTGCATGTTTTTATTGAATGAGTAAATAGAATTTCTTCCCATTTGGGTATCATATGTAAGTACAAAAGAGGCAGTATGATTTGACACAATAGAGAAATGGATTATACAATGGATTTTAATTGAAAAAACCATGCACACATTAGGCAGTATGATCCGGTTTAATTATAACTCATTTCATTTGGCTCAAATAATCATTCAGCATATATAATAAGCTAGCTAGCTAGGCTCAAACTATTATATTATTTATTTTATTTATGAAATTAAGAACAGTACACTGCAAATAAATGTCTGATTTGTGCAGAATTTGAGCTCACTCCATAAGTGGGAAAGAGAGAGAGAGTGATTTGCCAAGACCATGCAGCAGTAAAAAGAACTAAAAAAAGAGACGCAACATGATATGCCAAATCAATTACTTGTCATATTTCAAATAATGTAAGGGATCCAGCTTTAAATTTTATTTAATATTTATATTACCCTCAAACAACCACGAATCCACTTCCAATTTTAAATATTATTTATTTATTCATATTTAATATCTACAAATACTTATATTATTTCCATCACTCAATTCATTATATATCTATAATGTTTATATACATCAACATAAAGTTAATTTAGTTTGAAATTCAATAATTTTTGCAAACCCTAGTTAATAACTCAATGCAAAATCTAACCCAAATGTTAAATAAATTTAATCATTATATATAATCACAAAAGAAACTAATTCTCTATAGAGAGTGAAGAACCCTAAAATGGTAACGGTAAAAAAAATATTATAATATATTAATCAAGGGTTTCTACTCTTCAAAAATTATAAGTAATAATAAAATAAGATCACAGTGACTGTATATTTTCATCCTAAGCTAACCTAGTTCGAGTGACAAATAAGGGTTTATAAGGAGTCATGGCAGTCACAGACACCCTAACCCTAGTAATTGCGAACTTTGATCAAATTCCTACTATTTTTATACAAGATGAAAGTTAGATATCAAATGTCTTTTTTTCAATAACCATTAATTAATTAAAACATAAAGAAAGAAGCTGCAACAACCACAATAATCTCAATAAAACATCACTAACGTCCCACATATAATTCATTCTAGCATATATATGAAGCTGTTTTTTTGTAGGAATATTAAAACTTGAATATATATATATATATATATAGAGAGAGAGAGATGTCTTAAATATAAGATACCGTGATATTTTGATCAGCTCGTCGTGGAAGATGGAAACATGATCCCGGACGGCGGCGGAGCTGGAAGAGGGGGACGTTTTCGTTTCTTCTTTTCGTAACTAATTCCTCTAGCCTTGGACTGAGAGTCACGGATTTCTCGAAGATAGAGACGGACGGCGCGGGCCCCAAATGGGTTAGACTCCGGCGGTGCTCCGGTGTTTTCGTCGTAGGCGGCGCGGAGGCGGCCGATGAGGGCATCTAGGCTACCCCAAGCTTGTCTAAGCGGGCAAGGGCAAGCGGCAGGTGGGTTTGGATTACCAAAGAAAGGGCAGATTTGTGTATGAACTTTGGTTTTTCCGAATTGATCGAGGTAGCGGAGGAATTCAAGAACGTGGGCGCCGCTGCATCTAGAGAGAGAGAGTGGTGGGCGATGATTCTTAAGGTATTGGCCGAAGGTGTTCCAGTCGCGGCGTTTTTGATTCTCGTATCGACTGAAGGTCATCGGAGCTGCGGCCGAGTGGCTGTTGCTGCTGCTGCTGCTGACAGTGGTGATCATGGATGTCATGAGTGGGTTTGAAATGTTGATTTCTAGAGTGTTGGAATCCATGTTTTGTGTAAATTTGACTGTGGGATCGATTTGATGAAGAATATTTATGAATCTGGATGGATCTAGTTTGAAATCATTGGATGAGCTCGATTCCATTTTGGAGGTAGACAGTTATTGTAAGGATCTTAGTCCTTAAATCCATTTTCGGGGGTTGGATTTAGATAATTTTATATGACAGCGATCGACTAGGGTATGAGAAAGAGAGATAGAATAGAGTGTGTGAGAGAGAGTGAGAGAGAGAGAGAGAGAGAAAAGGAAAGAAAGGGTTTTGTGTTTGTATATAAATGTTTGATTTAATACTAAAGAAAACCTTTGAAAGGCTACAACACATTAACTGTTCATGGATGGTTTTAGCCTTTTCCTTTCGTGGATTCGCTTTCTCAAATAAGAACTCTTTTATTTATTTCATATGCTTAGTTGATTAAACTTAGGATAGTTAATTCGTTTCAAATGGAAAATAAATTGCAATTACTTACTACACTGATTTTAACAACATATAATTTTAATTATGAAATCAATGAATAAGCTAGCTCCTTTGATATTAGGTTTTTTGTTTTAAAAATAATTGTTGGATAAAAAAAATTAGGACATGTTATTATTTAAAAAATAATTATTGATTATGAGCTTGTTCACTTTAGTTTTTAAAATTTTTTCATCTAAATCAATTTTTTAATCCATCACTTTTCAATCATTACATCAATAATTTCCTTAACTAAAATAATAAAATATTCTATATTTTAAATTATTATTTTTTATTTTATTTATATATCAATACTTTTAGATATTTTTATCAAAAATAATTATCATCTTCTCAAAATCATCCACCATCATTATTTTTTTCCCCACCTAATTATTCAAATAATTCAAATCCGAACTAACTTATGAGTGGTAAATATATAAAATAAATTAAAAATAATAATTTTAAAAAAATAATATTTTAATATTTTAATTCATAAATGTGATGTGATAGATGAAAGGGAGAATGATTTGATGTCTTTTGGATTTTAGTTATTGAAAACAATTCAAACCGGACAAGATTATGTTTCTTGAGTTTTAATTGGTTTAGTTATGTATTGTTAACCTTCTAATTTTAACCTATAAAGATATAGTTCAAGTGGCCATAAATTTTTTTTTTAAGAAATCAGATTTTATCGTTCAATTTTAACGACTTAAGTTGAAATAAATGTCGTGGGTTATGCCAACATCATCCAATCATTTTTTCTTATAAAATGTCTTTTTATATTTAAAATTTAAATTTAGTAAAATTAAAATAAGAATATTTTAAGTATAAAATTAGTGATTAGTGATTGACGGGTTAGAATAATATTTATGTTATAGAGATAATTTATTAAAAAAAGTTAAAAAAAGAAACTTAAACTTTGTTCGGATTGTGATTTTTTTTAAACCTAAATGGAGAAAAAAATAATGATTGTTGATAATTTTGAAGAGATATTGATTATTTTTAGTAAAAAGACTTAAAAAAGTATTGATATATATAAATAAAATAATTTAAAATATATAATATTTTAGTATTTTATTTAATAAAAATGATGTGATTGTTGAAAATTAATTAATTAAAAAATTAATTTTATTTGAATTATTTTAAAAACACAAAGTGAATGGGCCTTAATTATTTAAACCAATTTTGTGGAGAGAAAATAGACATTTAACCTTATCAAACGAAATTCAAACTGAATCATAAATTAAGCAACCAACATTTAGCACGAATATCAAATAAGATTTTGTTTAACTGTTGAGCTTATTTTTGATTTTTGATTTTTAAGGATTTTATTTTTTGAAAAATAATATTTGTTTGATTAAAATTAAGTTATCTATAATTTTAAATTAGTGATTAAGAGCTTGTTTGATGTTGCTTATTTAAAGATTTTATAAATAAAAGAATTATTCGATAAAAAAATATGTTATTTAAGTTTTTGGTTTGTTGAATTAATGTAATGTCTTTTATATTTAAAATTTGTATTTTAGTTAATGAATTTAATAATTTATTGTTAAAAATATGATAAATGATTGGGAAAATGAATTTGGGAGGAAATAACTCGACACAATTTGATTTGCTGAAAAAATAACAAATTTTCTCTCTTTTCTCTCTTAGCCTTTTATCATTTCCTCAGCTAATGATAAAGTGACTAATTCTCTTTCCCATTTCTTCCCCTATCACAAGAGCTCTAAATTCTTGTAAAAAAAGATGCATTAAGTTTTGTTTAAAGAAAAATTATTTAGTGAGTTTCATATTTAAGCAATTTGATTAATTATAGAAATTGAGTTTTGTTTAAAGAAAAATTATTTAATGAGTTTCATATTTAAGCAATTTGATAAATTATAGAAATTGAATTAAACAGGGAAATGAGAGTAAAAACAATGACAAATTAAGAATAAAACTTATATTGATAATGAAAAAAATGATAAATTGAAATATTAAAGAGAGGGAGTAGGGAAAGAAAGTAGTTTTGTTTTCGTGGGAGTGGATGGACAGTAATGAGTGGGGAATTGAAATGATGGGACGAAGAGAAAAAGTTGTTGATTTTAGGGCTTGTTTGTCAAAGTATGATTTCAGATTTAAATAATTTAATTAACTTCCCATTTTATTTTATTTTTATCAAAACATTAAGAAAATACTATTTTTTTTAAGAAAACCTTTTAATTTAGACTTTGTTTAAATAAAACCATAAAAAATCACATAAAAAAATATCTAAACAAATTTGACAAAAATAAAATAAAAATAGGGCAAATTACCTAGCTGACCTTCAAATCACTTCGATCGTTTACTTTTAACTCTTAAACTATTTTTAAAACAAATTGTCCTTCAAATTTTCAGAAAGGGTCACTAATGCCTCTTCTGTCAATTTTTCGTTAAACATAACGGTTCTAATCAAAAGTCCTCCGACTATTATGATAGTTTACTTTTGACTCTCCAACTATTTTGATGGTTGATTTTTAACCCTTGAATTATTTCTCCAAAAAACTATCAACATATTCAATATTAATTCTTTTTTATTTTGTTTTATGACAAAATTTGAAAATAATTTATTTATTACAATCTATAAATATTTTTTATTACAAAGTATTGATAGATTGAAATAGAATTTTAAACTAGTGCAACTTCCTATTCTAAGTCTTTTTGCTTTATACAATAATGTCAAATAAAATAAAAATGTGAATGTGATTACACAATTGCAACATCAATGCCAAACTAATAATATTCATTAAAAAGTACTAAAAACATCAATAATCATTTTTTACGAACTGTAATTAAAACTAAAAAAAAATTACAATCATAAACATAGAGTAATAACACACTGCAATTAAAAAGACATGCTATTGTAGTTTATAACATTCATGTATTAACACCTAAAATATTGATTTTCCAATCATATGCTTCATCCTCTGCTTTTGAGGAGTCACTGCAGTTAAAAATACAAAAGATCTATCATATAATGTTAATACATTCAACAAATCAAACAAATATATTTACATATTTGTTCTATACTAAGAACTGAGTATACAACAACAAGTAGTAACCGTATACTCGATTGTAACCAAAATCGCAATTTCTAGGTCTAATCATACAAGCCATTGTTCTAATACTATAAACTTTATCTCATGTCTCTCTTTAACCCTCTAACATATATTTCTTTCGCACCAATATCAAGAACTCAAACATTTATCACAACTTAGGGCTTCTCTAGCAGACCATTCTCTCTTAACTAAGGATTCTCATTAAAAAGAAAGATGCAAATCTATGGAAAAGAAGAAACACTACCTAAGATATTAGGTATGTAGGTTTTATGGTTTGGACAAAAAGACTCGACCAAAATGGATGGATTCATAAATACACAATCACAAGAATCATCAATTAATCCATGTCAAGGAATTTCATTCTCCTTCTCATTGTACCTTTCAGATCCAAAACTTCTCTTTCCACCTTTTGCGCCATTGTTATTTATGCAACTAAAACAGAGGTCATGTGAGGAGGAAGTTCTTCCTTTTCCAAATTCGTTTCGCCAATTAGAACCACATTCTCCTCTCGAATAATATATAGACCTAGAGGAATGCCACAATAAATATCATCAACTATATATAACTCGTTCATAAGAACCTTCCAGCACCACATTTGCAAATTGGTCAAAGGAACGAAGTATGCCCAAAAACTTTCTTCCATCAAGCAACAATAAAATCAACTTCTTGTCAAGATAACTTGCGAGAGATGTTGACAAGCAAATATTTTTTGGTCCTACCCAAGACATTTTAGCAATGTCTTAGAGCAACAATGTCGATGGATATAAATTCGTATTTGATCGAGGATGAATTTTGAGGTAATTTCGTATTGGAGCGACGATTAATTTGAAGGTAGATTCGTGCTCGATCGAAAGAAGATGGATCTTAAGACTCCTACGACATCTTTAGCAAAAGATGAGACTGAGAACTGGAGTGAAGGAGAGAGATGATTCTATATTTTTCTTCTGTAAATCTGTAGAGAGAAAGTGAAAGAGAGAGAATGATGGTTGAAAATGAGGGTTTTAATTAGAGGTCGTTATGTTGTAACAAAAAAGACCTTTGGTGACTTTTTTTTTATAATTTGAGGGTCATTGATGATCTTTCAGAAAGTTTAAGAAATAATTTATTTTAAAAAATAATTCGCGGGCTAAAAGTAAGCGATTAAAGTAATTTGAGAGTTATCTAGGTAATTTGCCCATAAAAATATCAAAATTACACCATTAGAGTTGGTTTGTTATTGGGTTATTTGACATTTTTATTTAGTATTAAAAAATATATTCAAAAATAAGTTATTAATTGGTTAAATTATTATAATATTTTTTATATTTAAAATTTGAATTTTAGAAAAATAAAATAAAAATATTTTGATATTTTAATTAATTAATGTGGTGGAATGATTGATAATATATAAAACACGATAAAATAGTTTTATTTAAAAAAATAAAAATCAAACCAACTTTAAAAAAAGTTTACTGTTGTTTTTTTTTAAGTTCTTACTAAAGCACAAATATCACACCTTATTTTTTTTTACAATTTAATTAATTAATTTATCAACTAAAATATTTTTATTTATTTTATAAAAAAAATATTATAAAAATAAAAAAAATTAAAAATCCAAATAATTTATTTTTTCATTAATCAACTCCAAATAACCTGACATCAAACAAGTTCAAAATATTTTTCTAAAATAATTTTTTTTTCTTAAAATAAATAAGAGATAAAGAATTGGAGTATTATGTGTTTTAAAAAATACAATTTATTCCGTGTTTAAAAAATATCTAAAAAAACATGTATTTACCTTCGGCCAAATTCTTGGTGACCGGCGCGCGTGACAACGTATGGAGTTTGATCTCTTGATTTATGGGGAGAATTCATAGCTAAAAATTCTCCGTCGTTGAAAAAAAATATTGCAATTTTGAAGAATATTACTAAAAATTAAGGTCCAAACACAAAAAGAAACGCTGTCAAGAGCGTTAAGCAACGCAAAATTCACCTCTTTCGGTGACCAGAAAAAATTGAGATTGTCAAAGATAATGAGTGATCTAAGCATAAATTTTTCGCCGAATATAAAGAAAAAAGATTAGATAATGCTATCCACGTTTGACTCCATGACTTCATTGTTATTTTTTAGATTTCAAAAAAAAAATCATTATTATCTAGTAAATTAACAATTAAGAAACAAACTTATTAAAAATTTGGTGACATAAAACTATGGAAGAAGCTAGATTCAAAGTAGGTGAAAAGTTAGGTTATGATCAATTTTATATTGATTATATATATATATATTTTCAATTATAATAATTTATAGATTATATAAATTATAAAATGAAAGAAAAATTAAAATAGTTAGTCATCACTAATGAGTACATTTAAAGAATCATTAAATTTAGAAGTGAACATAATACGAAATTACGAATATCTTGGAATAAAATTTTAAAATAATAATTAAAATTCTCGGGACTAAGATTTAAAGACTCATATGTATCACTATTGACTTAAAGTTGTCACTTCATGTTGCCACACTAATATTGGTAACTGATAAGATAATTTGACGTGAGGTAACAAATTTATTTATTTGTGTACTTTTTAAATAGAGGTAAAATATCTATTTTTTAAAAACTTAAATGTCTTTATCTTAATAAATAAATAAAATAGTTTGATTTTAGCTCTAAACTAAACTGTTTTTTTTACAAATAATCCTACATCACACATGTCCTACTTAATTTGATTTCTTATGTTTTTTAATTTGATCTCATTTTGTATCCCACTTAAAAAAAGAGCTCATTTCAGAAAATAAAAATAAGTATGATTGAAATTTGGAATGCATTTGATCAGTAATGACTAGTGACGTACAGCAACAGAATTATATGTTGGTAAATCGTCGCAAAATGTATGTCCAATTATCAATGTATTCCAAATTTCCAATGGATAATTAAATAAGTTGTAAGTCAATGTAACATATAAACAAATAAAAATTGTAGATTATTCAAAAACCATATTTCGCAGGAAAAAAATATAGAACTTTTAATTTATACTAAGCATGAAATATATATGTTGACCTATATAATTACCCAATTAAAATATAAATAGCTTATAACTGGTTAATGAAGTAGTTGCCTACATATTAAGCTGTTAATTATTATGCCAAAACCAATAAAATGATTAATATTCTTCATGTTTTTGTTCATTTGTTTCGAACAAACAGATTCCTTAACTAAAGTAGAATGTATATTTAAAGTATTATTTTTCTTTTTAAATTAGTTTATTTTATTTTTTAAGAACTTTACATCACTTTTAGAATTTAAGGGATTTTTATTTTTAAATTAAAAAAGTTAACAAAAAATAAAATAAAATAAAATTTCGCAGTCAATACACTCATGACCCACAATTCTTGTGCCTTAAATTTCAATACCCTCCCACTTAAATTATGATTGTGATCTAAATTTCTACATAAAAATTAATGTTATTGGTTCATTTCTTAAATTTGATAACTCATTTCCCACTAACCTAAGATTCAATAACTTATGTCCACATACTTTTACAACTTGTTTAAATTTTTACATGTAGAATTTATTGGTTAGGAATTGTTTAAATAATTTTTAATCAATTCATCACCTTTCATCAAATAGTTTATCAATCAAAATATCCAATATCTTTTTTTTTTAAAATTTAAATATTTACACCTTTTAAATCTTCAACTCAAAATAATATGATGAATTCATAACTTTTCATAAATTCAACTCAAAATGTTACTTAAATAAACCCTTTTAGAAGGCCTTATTGTTGAATTTGAAATAAATAGCTATATTCTCTTTATCCATAGTTATTAAAAAAGAGAAAACTTACTTGGGACCAACATTTTCAGTATAAGCATTGGGACCAGCATTTCCAAATACAATAAAAACAAAGAAATGACATAAGCAAATCCCAGCCTTCCTCAGATTTGTAGCTAAATTGGCAAATTAAGGGACCCTCAAATTGATTAAAAGCTGCCAATTGGTGAAGAAATTGGGGCCAACAACACATCTAAGATAAACAATATTAAATATGAATTGAGAAAACCTCATTTCTGTGTGCCACTATTTGAAATCAATGATAGATACAAACTCTATACAAATTTTCAAATAATAGTTCATAGCTCACTAGTTTAATACCACTACCAAAGACCCTCATATTTTGCATAGCTCAGAAGATAATACCAAATCAAGAACATCTACATAATTTCCAATATGAAAACTTACATGATTATTAAATGACCACAAATTTCTTTCATTGCAACAGCTAGCCCAACTCCTTGGATTTCATCTGCCAAAGAAATTTCACATCATCTTGTATAGTATAAGACAGATAGAAATAGGAGCCATTATTAAGATAATCTGATTACTTACCAAAATCACATGGTATCATACAGCATAAAGCCTCACAACCTGGACAATATCGGCACGACAAACAGGGCAGCCCCAATTCTTTGCTTTAATCTCGTTTAAACAAGACATGCATCCAGCCATGTGACCACATGGAATGCAAGCACCCTCAGTTGGGGCATCCAAACAAATAACACAAGATGAAGAGAAATTAGTATCTTCTTTTTTCTTAGTTTTAGTTGGCACATCCTCTATTGTAGGTGAAGATAAATCAAGAGGGCCGATATCAATTGAAGGATAGTGAATAGGACCATCCTCTATGACAGCTTGTTCAATTGGCGGGGCAGATGGAACAGCAGTTATAGCCGTACTGAAGATTAGATCTGAGGGGGCGTTATGGGCATTTTTAGACGGCCTTTTGTTGTTGCTTGTGCTAGCTTCCTCAATCTCCCACCCATTGCTGGCTTCTGAAGAAGGATTTGTTGAAGTATCCCAACCATTGTAATTATTACTGGAAGATGCATTGGAGGTATTGGTATGAGCTGGTCCTACTTCCATTGCAGATTGTAAGGTTTCTGAAGAAGGATTTGTTGAAGTATCCCAACCATTGTAATTATTACTTGAAGATGCATTGGAGGTATTGGTATGAGCTGGTCCTACTTCCATTGCAGATTGTAAGGAAGCACGAATTGCCATAGCTAACTCCTTATCTTCTTCTTCAGGTACTGCTGCTGGAGGAGCAATCGGCATTTGAGCAATGATTGGGAGGGTAGAATGAATTACCTGATTTTGGAAAATATGGTTAGTATCAGTCATTGTAAACAGTTTTTTTTTTTCCTGGAGGAGGTTAGCACAACATCTGTCGCCATAACCCCTCACTTGAATCAAGGTGCTTTAAGTAGGAATAGAATACCTCAGCCTATCAGTTCAAGACTGTTATCAGTGAGCTATTTTAGGTGGGTACATCTGATATCTATTAATCAAGCAAGGGGAAACATGATAATTGGACAAAACTATGCCCTCAAAGTTCTCTCTCTCTATTTTTTGTTGTCCTGTTCTTTAGCCAGATGGATTAGAATTTCAATTAGATGTTTATTAACACTGACATGGTAGCAAGGAAAATTCAAATCCATGTGTTTATGAGCAACTTGAATGTCAACCTTACTTAAACTACAAAAGGGTAACATGAATGAAGATATCTCCAGTACCTGGGGAATGCCCTTGCATGCATTGCAGAACATCTGCAATTGGTGTTTGTCGCTTACATTTGCAGATCCAAGTTTAATGCGTGTTTCTAAAACAAACAAAAAAATAAGCAATATTAATGAAAAAGCCAAATTATAATGCAAATGCATCACTACTACAAGCTTCTGGAGATTAATCACACAAAAATCTTCACTGATTCATATCTAAGTATACTCCAAAGGAAGTTCCAGTGCTAATAATTTCTAATTTCACTCTGATAAAGGATGATAAATCTAAATATACTAAAAAGGAAGATCCAATGCTAATAATTTATAATTTCACTCCATCAAAGGGATGATAAGGTGGCTTACAAATAACAGAGAAGACATCCATTTCGAGTTCAACATATTTTTCTAAATACTAACCAAAAATGAATATAATTTCTATTACTATCGCTTATATTCCAACCCAAACATGTTCAGTTATCATCCTTCTTTATCGAAAACCAATGGTTGCTAAAATGTACTACACGAAAATTGGAAAACATGCACCACATAAATCATTTTTTTTTTCTAAATAGGCTTAATTTTGATTTTAAATAAACATTCTAATAGAAAATATCAGAAGATCTTCTTGGCATTCTTAGTTGCACTCCCCCAACCCCCCTTTCTCTCACTTATAATCTGTTTTCATGTTGTTACAGATAAACATAATATAACTTATGCCTAACAATACAATGCCTCCTCTTCTGGCCTTTTGAGACTATGCAATCAATAAACTTATGGAAACAATAGATAGTAGTTTTTCAAGGAATCAAGATAAGAAATTACTGTTGGAGATATCAACAATTATCACTGTGGGATCGGCGACGCTAAAATTTGGCTCTTCTAAATTGGCTTTCCACAGTGGAATACGAGTTCGAGGCTGGGCATCCTGTTTTATCAAACAAATATCTTCTCACTTTTAAAATGATACTGATAAATATAAACACCATGAACAATTAAGATACAGAACAATGACAACAATAATGATTACTCAACACAAAAAATTTACTACTTAGAAGCAGTTACAAGGTAGCCTTGTATTCACATATAAGGAAAGAGAAAAGAGGGAGAAAGGTCAGAAGGTAGAGATAAAGAAAGAATAGAGCACATCCACAGCCATCTCACTTGGTAACAAATAGCAATAAACAAAATCAACAAGCAACATAAACCTTAAAACTTTACATAAAACTAAAGAGAACATAGTTATACGGTGCCTTTTTAAAGCTATTCATCTCCAATTAGAAGTTGAATGCAACATTGTTCAGAAAGTACTTAAGTAAATCAAATTAGGATCTAGAAAAGGTAAATACTCCATATCAAGATAGGCCAGGGGAAGTTTCTAATTATTTAACAATTCAGTGAATATAAATACCTGCACAGTGGAGTACATAGCAAGCTCCAACTTGAAAGGCTTTGAAAGATCGCGGGAAGAGCCATTTGGTAAGACAACAACCCAACTGCCAAAAACAACAAAAAAACATCAATCTGCAGCACATTGGCTAGATCAATCCGGAATAAAACAAAAAATAATATCATGGTCAAGAGATTGTTATCTTGGAGCACTAAGTTCATATGCCAAACATATCATAAGAATGTGATTTAAGAAAGAAAAACAATTCATCAGAGTTTGAACATGAACACTAACACTCATACAGAGGCTGGGATAATAATGTCAGTCATGAGCTCAATTCTAATAAAGAACAAAGAAAAATATGCATAATTATGCGTTGGTTAAATGCAACTGAACCCAGGGAACCTTTGAGCATTAGTTCTCTAACTACAGGTTTTCGGTCCAACTGAATCCATAACCATTGTCTGTAGTTAAAAGATATTTCTGAATCAAACCTGCCAACATTAAATTTTAACCATAAAGCAACTAGAGATTCTATACTCACACTTTCCTTGAAAGAAGTTGTGGCACAAATGCTTCAAGGAAGCCAGGACCATAAATCTCCCTCAACCAACCAGCAAAAAGGCAGATATGATTCTGCACAGGTTAAAAGATGGTCACTCAAGTTAACATCAGTACATTAATGGAAACATAAAAACAGGAAAAATGCAAAGAAAACTTTTGAAAAACCTCAATTGCACGAACAACATTGTTATGCCCTTTGGCTCTAGCAACATCAAGGGGAGTTTGACAACCATCATTCATTATTAATGCATTTGCTGCAATTTCACAATAAAAACAGGGAAAACAACAGGTGAGACAATCAATAAGTGGACAAGAAACATCCCTTCTCATCCTAAACAAATTCAAACAAAATGGCATTCAACATGATAATAGTAGCAATATTCTTACCACCGTGAGAAAGAAGTAACTTAACAGTCTGTTCAAGGCCTCTTTTAGCAGCATGATGCAATGGAGTCCCTGCATGAAGTCCTGAAAAGTAGATAATTATACAAATAAGCCTACAAAACATAGATTAAGAAATTC
Organism: Impatiens glandulifera; assembly: GCF_907164915.1. Taxonomy (NCBI): domain Eukaryota; kingdom Viridiplantae; phylum Streptophyta; class Magnoliopsida; order Ericales; family Balsaminaceae; genus Impatiens; species Impatiens glandulifera. The sequence goes on along the minus strand of NC_061862.1, from coordinate 14,955,710 downwards.
CCAACTAATAAATGCAAGCCATTTCAAACCCATATATTAACCACTCAAAATGAGTTGTAAAGTTAACTCATTAGTGTATTACCTGGACGATATGCATTGACATTAGCACCTAATTCAATCAAAGTCTTAGCAACACTGTACAGTTCTGAATTCAGGCAAGCGGCAATCAGAGGTGTTTTCCCATCTCTATCAACCCACTATACAAATATGAGATTCATATCAGGATTCTTAAGAAGCATCGATAATAGAAATTCATACACATCGATCGGGCTTAGGTACAAGACTAATTCTCTTGGTCAAAGTGATTGAAGTAATAAGTAAAAAGAAAGTTTCAACCGTAAATATGATTGATACCTCCAGTCCAGAGCCATCTCTATGGAGAGCTTTAATTCCCTCGATGTTACAATAATTGACTTGCTGGTACAGTAACTCATCCTTCGATTGTTGTTGGCCCATTTGTATGAGGATGATTTTAGGGTTGACGATCAATAAATTCCTCTTCGGTGGTAGTAGAAAGGTGAAGTGGGAAAACGAAAAGTGGAGAAATCCAGCTGCAGAAATAATGAAGATGGAATGAATAAACTGCCGATGTCACATAATAAATATGCAACCTTTAATAAGGAAGAAGACCAATTATTTACTTCTAAATTAAGTCTTTCAAACCCATGAATAGGGTTTCGATATTAAGTAACGAATTTATTGAATTCAAATAAATAATTCGAATTTTATTTTTAGTTTTCAAATCCAATTTTATTTTCTGAAAATCGATTTTATTTTTATTATTTATTTTATTAAATATAATTAAATAATTAAATATTTTATTATATATTAAATCAGGTAAGTTGATAGGCAATTATTATAATAAAAATATAATTGTGTTGGTGTGTTCAATATTTCATCTGAATCGAATATTCGATCAAATTTGAATTCACCAAATTCAAAATAAACCGAATAGGTTGAGTAAAATTTTAAGAAGAGTTGTTCTTTGATCATTGGATGTTTACAATTTTATTTCTTTTATTATTTTTTTTAGAGGAGCGGTTTTCAAATTTGCTTAAAAAAATGAATATCAGAAGAACCCGAATTGAGAAACTCGAGTAACTTGAAATCGAACCGAAGAACCACTACATGTGAATAACTTGAAATTGTATTACTTTTAAATATAATTCTCTAATTTTTAGTTGTTTTATTTAAATCTGAAATTTAACATTTTTAATTATTATTTTTATTAACCAAACATTAGATTAGTTTTAAAAGACATTTGCTTAATCTGTTTTGGTGGAATAATTTTTAACTCTATTACTTACTAAGTAAGTAAGGATATTTTAAGTCAACATAAAACTAATACAATTTTCATTATTATAATGCAAAGTTTCTAAAGGCTGCGTTCAGAGATAAGCCAATTTAGTTGTGAGGTGCTTGTTTTTTTAGTATTTTATCGTCTTCTCTATTTTTTATATGCCGACACTAAATTAATTTTTGATTTGTAGGTAAGTTACAGGGTCAAATCATGTAATTAATGTGGAAGCCAAAAAAAACAGACCAAGTTATAGCCATTCCTTAATCCCTATAAACATTTCTTCTATGATTTATTCTTTTTACTTTTAAGCTCTTATTTTTTTTTATTAGATAGTATAGGAGCGTTACTAAAAAATGAGTCTAGAGACTTTTTATATCCAAACAATGAAAGCAATTTAGAAACTTCTCTCTATTAAAGAAGTTATTATTACGTGTTATTTCCATGTTTGGACAAGTGGACATTTAACCGAGTGAACATTTGGCTAAGTAGGGATTAAGAATGGCAATTTGAAACCGTCCCGCGAAAACCGAATCGAATTGCCTTGTTTGGGACGGTTTTCCCCCGAAACCGAACGAGGATGGGGCGAGGATGGGGCGGGGATGGTATTTGTGTCCCCCGACCCGCCCCGCCCCGATTTCACCCCGTTTTCATCCCGATTCTACCCCGAATACCATAAACACAATTAAATATATTAAATCACCAATATATTTATTTATTTACTATATTTTATAAGAGTATTGAAATTATTTCTTTATAATAATATAAATTTTTAATATATTATAATATATATTATATTAAAAAATTGGTTTATATAATTTTATTGTATAATATATATTTATTTTTTAAATAAAAATTATTAACGGTGCATCGTGGGATTCTCCGAAACCGAAAAAAACCAAACGGGGCGGGGATGGTATTAAAAAAATCCCCGAAATTAAAACGGTGCGGGGATGGTAATTGCATTTCCCGCCCCGAACCGCCTCATTGCCATCCCTAGTAGGGATATACTTGATCCCACTACTCAAATACGACATGTGGACAACTTTATTAATTAATTTAAACATTATCTAATTAAATTAGGAGATAAAACTAACATTCTCCCAATTCTCCCAATTGGTCCATATGTCATCATTATAATTACCACAAGAAGCAAAGTAAATGAATCATGGCGATATGTCCTCTAGAACGAGTATTATCTTCCATGTATTACAATATACTTTACTTCTTAACTAGTAAAATTTCCGTACGATGCACACGGATAAGGATAAAAATAAAATAAATTATAATAATATTTATTCAATGTTTAAAATTATTAAAATAAAAAATATAATGCTCTCATTCCACATTTTATTCACTTCGATAAAATAACTTATTTTCTCACATGTTTTATCACATATTTTTTCCGAATGAATCTCTCATTTCGTGACTTTACATTTTCACTTTGTCAATCAAATATTTGATTCATATTTTTTAAAATAATTAGTATCGTGACCTCACACTTTGGTCAATTAAATATATGATTCATATTTCTTTAACTATTTTCAAATGATATCGGTCTATTATCCCTCGACAAACCACATCTCAATCACATTTGGTTAAAGGTTGTACTTATTTTGTTAGGTTGCAAGTTCAAAACCTACAAATAACATTTTTAAATTTATTTTAAACCGTTTTAAGTTTATGGGCGGGTCAACCCACAATCCACCCAAGTATCCATTTACTCTCCTATAAATATCCAAATTAACCAGCTCTCGACCTGGCAATCCGGACACTTTAAAAATTAAGCATCATTATATATATAGATTAGTTACTTAAAAATTTGAACTTTTATTATTAAAATGTCTTGCGTTCATCAAATTTGGTGTTGAATTTTAAATAAAAAGTGTTGTTAGTCTAGTTGGTTAAAGGATTTTACTTGTTTTGTTAAGTTGCAAGTTCAAAACCTACAAATAACATTTTTAAATTTATTTTTAACCGTTTTAAGTTTATGGGCGGGTCAACCCACAATCCGTCCAAAGTATCCATTTACTCTCACATAAATATCCAAATTAACCACAACTCTCGACCCGACAATCCAGACACTTTTTAAAAATTAAGCATCATTATATATATATTTTTTAATAATTAGCATCGTGACCTCACACTTTGGTCAATTAAATATATTATTCATATTTCTTTAACTAGTTTCAAATGATATCGGTCTATTATCCCTCGACAAACCACATCTCAATCACATTTGGTTAAAAGTTGTACTTGTTTTGTTAGGTTGCAAGTTCGAAACATACAAATAACATTTTTAAATTTATTTTAAATCGTTTTAAGTTTATGGGCGGGTCAGCCCATAATCTAGCAAAGTATCCATTTACTCTCACATAAATATCCAAATTAACCACAGCTCTCGACCCGGCAATCCGGACACTTTAAAAATTAAGCATCATTATATATATATATATATAGATTAGTTAGTTAAAAATTTGAACTTTTATTATTAAAATGTCTCGCGTTCATCAAATTAAGTGTTGAATCTTAAATAAAAAGTGTTGTTAGTTTAGTTGGTTAAAGGGTTGTACTTGTTTTGCTAGGTTGTAAGTTCGAAACCTACAAATAATATTTTTAAATTTATTTTTAACCATTTTAAGTTTATGGGCGGGTCAACCCACAATCCGACCCAAGTATCCATTTACTCTCACATAAATATCCAAATTAACCACAGCTCTCGACCCGGCAATCCGGACACTTTAAAAATTAAGCATCATTATATATATATATATATATATAGATTAGTTAGTTAAAAATTTGAACTTTTATTGTTAAAATGTCTCGCGTTCATCAAATTTGATGTTGAATCTTAAATATAAAGTGTTGTTAGTTTAGTTGGTTAAATGGTTGTACTTGTTTTGTTAGGTTGCAAGTTTGAAACTTACAAATAACATTTTTAAATTTATTTTTAACCGTTTTAAGTTTATGGGTGGGTCAACCCACAATCCGACCCAAGTATTCATTTACTCTCACATAATTATCCAAATTAACCACAACTCTCGACCCGGCAATCCGGACACTTTAAAAATTAAGAATCATTATATATATATATATATATATATATAGATTACCACTCTATTACTTAATGAATAAATCCCATGTTTATTATATGTCCAAGTTTTAATGATATTTCTCAAGACAAAAATATGTATACAAAACCAAATGAGAAAAATATCAACTAGATTAGAGTTTTATAAAAAAAATAAACGTACGTACAACTGAAAATTATAATACAGGACCAAGTCCCATTCGTACTACATGATCCTTAAAATTCTTTGGTTGCATGCCTTTAGTCAAAGGATTGACAATCATTAATTCAGTGCTAACGTGCTCAATGACCACTTTCTTCTCTTTAACACGTTTCTTATGGCTATGTACTTAGTGTCAATGTGTTTATTTCGACTACCACTTTTATTGTTCTTAGCCATAAATACAACAACTAAATTATCATAATATAATCTCAATGGCCTAGATATTGAATCCATAATTCTAAGACTTGATATGAAATTCTTCAACCATACACCATGATTAGTAGCTTCAAAACATGATACTAATTCTGCTTCCATAGTAGAAGTGACAATCAAAGTCTGTTTTGCATTTCTCCAAGATATAACTCCACTTGTAAGCATGGAAACATAATCAGATGTTGATTTTCTAGAATCAACAAAACCAGCAAAGTCTGAATCGAAGTAGCCAATCACCTCTAAATTATCAGTTTGTCTGTATATGATCATGTAGTCTTTTGTCCTTTGAAGATATCTCCATACCTTCTTTACAGCTCTCCAGTGGTCAAGACCTGGATTACTCTGATATCTTCCTAACATTCCAACAGAAAATGCAATGTCTGGTCTAGTGCAGACCTGAGCATACATAAAGCTTCCAACAATTGAAGGATATGGAATGGTTTTCATTTGTTCTCGTTTAAGCTCATTTTTCGGACATTGGTTTAAATTTAACTTGTCACCCTTCACTACCAGGGCTATACTTGGTGAACAATCCTTCATACGAATGCTCTTTAACAACCAAAGACTCCTTAATTATTATTATTATTATTACTTTAATTTCTAACAATATAGTCACTAGGAATTGATGACCTCTTTATCCTAGTAGATCTCCTTACCATTTGATCAATATTCTCCTAAGTATCAGGATCATGTTGTTCAATAGGTTGTTCAACAGGTTCATGTATCTGTTATATTTCATGATCTACAAGATTAGGTTCAACATTTTGTGGAATATCTTGAACCGATTGTTCAACATTTTCTTGAACTTGAGGCAAATTATTAACAACAGTCACTCCATAACTCAAAGTTGTACACGAAACGTATGAATAATCTTTCTCAAGAGTCAGGACCAATACTCAGATTGATCACTCCCACTAATCAAGTCATTCTCAAGAAATTTTGCGTTCCTTGATTCCACAAACCTAGTGTTATTAGACGGACAATAAAATTTGTATCCCTTAGGCCTATCGACATATCCAACGAAATACCCACTAATAGTCCTTGAGTCCAACTTCTTTTCTTGAGGATTATAAACTCTCACTTCAGATGGAGAACCCCAAACATGCACATGTCGTAAACTCGGTTTCCAACCTTTGAATAACTCAAATGGTGTCTTTTGGACGACCTTTGTTGGAACTCGATTTAATATGTACACTACCGTCTTAAGAGCTTCAGTCCGTAAAGACTTAGGGAGTTTGGAACTAACAAGCATACTACACACCATGTCCAATAATGTTCGAGTTCTTCTTTAAGCTATACCAATTTGGTCCGAAGAACTAGGCATAATATATTGAGAAACAATCCCATTTTCTTGAAAAAATCTCACAAATGGACTAGATGCTTGTCCATTCTTAGTGTATCTATCATAGTACTCTCCACCTCTATCTGATCTCACGATTTTAATTTGTTTTCCACATTGTTTCTCTACCTCAGCTTTAAAGATCTTGTTAGATTAAATTAAAGAAAAAAAATAAAAAATTAATTAAGTTAATATTAAAGAAGAAATCTTTAATTAAGCTGAATTAAGAAAAACGCTTTAATTGATTAAAATGAACTTAGGATAATAAAAATTAATACAACAAAATTTTGATGATGCATTGATAATTAAATAAAACTAAGTTCTGCAAATGTTTAAATGCGCAAGTAAAGCTGAAGAGACGCGAGCAGTAGAGCTGAAGAGGCATTGGTAGCAGGGTTGCCAATAGAAGAGTTGTGTTCAACACACTGACAACAAACTTGCTTCAACAACAGGGTTGAAGAAGCGCTGACAACAACCTAAAGAAGCGCTGACAACAACTTAAAGAAACACTGACAACTGTTACACAATAAACTCAAATAACGGTCAGCGATATTTTAAATAATAAATTGAATTCCTTTTAAGTTTAATCTTTAATGGTGGCGATCTTAAACGTTTTAGCAGTTTTAGTAACCAGGGGTCACCCTTAAATATTGTTGTTACAGTTTTTGTCTTTAATTGCTGTTTTCATTTCTTGTACGTTTTGTTTTCTGTTAAGAAACTATAAATAAATGTGTGTGTGCTGAATATGATGAGTGAGAGAAAAGAATAAAAAAACATTTGTTTCAGTCTTATAGAAGAAATTCTCAAGAGTCTTTTTATCTCATCTTCCTCCAAAAGTTTAATTTTCTCAAATTGGTATCAGAGCGCCATGACAAACAAAGCGCTGGGGCAGATACCACTGCCGCGACTCACTAAAACCAACTTTGATAATTGGAGTATTCAGATGCAAGCTTTACTCGGTGCACAAGACATATGGGAAGTAGTCGAAGATGGTTATGAAGAACCGGCTGAAACGGGAATCTTTCGGCGACTCAGTTGAGGGCGTTGAAAGAAACACGAATGAAAGATAAGACCGCTCTCTACCTCCTGTTTCAAATGGTGGACAAGTTGGGTTTCGAGAAAATTGCAGGTGCAGAAAATTTGAAGGAAGCATGGGACATTTTAGAGAAGGTTTTCAAGGGTGCCGATCGAGTTAAACAAGTGCGACTTCAAACTCTTTGAGGCGAATTAGAGGACATGAAGATGAAGGAGTCAGAAGGAATTTCTACCGATCACACGTGTGCAAACAATGGTGAATCAACTTAAACACAATGGAGAAACCCTCTCCGATGCAAGAGTTGTGGAGAAGATTCTACGGTCATTGACCGAGAATTTTGAAAACGTCGTTTGTGCAATCGAGGAATCAAAGAGTCTGGAAGAGATGACCGTTGATGATCTTGCTGGTTCTCTTGAAGCACATGAGTAGTGGAAGAGTTAGAAAAAACAAGAGTTGCTCGAAGAAGCCTTATAAACCAAGGAAACCATCAAGGAGGACATAGTAATGTATGCGCAACACAATCGATGAAGGGGACGCGGTCGTGGAGGTCGTGGTCATGGCTCCAGCGGAGGCCGAGGACGTGGAAACAATTATGAAGAAAAGGATCAGTCAAGCCAACATAATTGACATGGTCAAGGACGTGGTCGTGGGAGAGACGGCCGGTCAAATCATCCAACTATTGAATGCTACAACTGCGGAAAGCATGGGCATTACGCAAAAGAGTGCAAATCAAACGTCGAATGTCACAACTACGACAAATATGGGCACTATGCAAAAGAGTGCTATTATGAAAAAGGATAGAAGAGAACGCGAATCTGGTCGTGGAAGAGGAGACAAGAGAAGTCGATATTCTTATGATGGCCTATAAAGACACCACTTCCGACAAGGAGACGTTGTGGTATCTCGATACTAGAGCCAACAATCATATGTGCGGGAACAAGAATTTTTTTTGTGGAGATACAAGAGATAAAGAATGGGTACGTGTCATTTGGGGATGAATTGAAGGTTCAAGTAAAGGGCCGAGGTAGAATATGTTTCTCACATGACGATGGTAAAGAAGGGTCAATTGAAAATGTATACTTTGTCCCTGACTTGAAGAGTAATATTATTAGCTTGGGGCAACTATTGGAGAAGGGATACTCAGTACTCATGAAAGACCGAATGTTACATTTAAAGAACGTTCGAGAAGGTTGCTTACATAAGTTGAGATGACCAATAATCGAACGTTCAAACTCAACTTGAGAAACGTTCGAGAACAATGTCTGCAAGTCAAAATGGTGGATAAAGCCTCGCTGTGGCACTTACGATTTAGACACCTAAACTATGGCGACCTATAAGAGTTAGGAAAAAAGGATATGGTTCACGGGCTACCAGACATGGATTACACCAAGAAATTTTGCGAGGGATGTGTACTTGGAAAACAAGTAAGGAACTCATTCCCAAAGAAGGCAGAATATAGTGCAAGGAAGTCTCTCGAGCTGATTCACACCGATATATGCGGCCCAATCACACCTAAGTCATACAGTTGGAAGATGTACTTTATTACATTCATTGATGACTACACAAGGAAGACTTGGGTAAAAATCGGAAGCATTCGAGGCATTCAAGAAATTCAAGGTATTAGTGGAAAAGACGACTGGTTTTTTCATCAAGGCCATACGGTCAGATAGAGGAGAGTACATGTCAACCTCTTTCACAGTCTATTGCAAGGAACAAGGGATTAAGAGATTCTTAATGACGCCCTACTCACCTCAACAAAATGGCGTGACCGAGAGGAAAAATCGGATTATCCTCGACATGGTTCGGTCTATGATGAAGAGCAAAAAGATGCCGAAAGAGTTTTGGGCAGAAGCGGTGCAATGTGCTGTGTATGTCCAAAATCAATGCCCGCACGGAAAATTGGCGGATCTAACACCACAAGAAGCTTGGAGAGGACAAAAACCGACCGTATTTCATTTAAAGGTATTTGGTAGTGTGGCCTACGCGCATATACCGGATCAAAGAAGAACCAAACTGGATGATAAGAGCAAAAAATACATCTTCATCAGATATGACGAGAAAACGAAGGCTTTCAAGTTATTCGACCCAATTGAAAAGAAGGTGGTCGTAAGGTGAGATGTGCGAGTGAATGAAGAAAGTGCATGGGATTGGAACAACAAAAAGGAGGAATCTCAACAGGAAGAAAAAGGAGAGTCATCAACCACTAAACCGATATTAGCACCAACAACCTCTCAAACATCTAATGATGAAGAAGAGCCGAGACAATCGAAGATGCGAAGTTTGCAAGACTTATACGAGTTAACAAGTGAAGCACACTCAATGTGTCTTTTGGCAAATGCAGAGAACATCATTTTTGAAGAGGTAGTGAAAGATAAGAAATGGAAAGCTGCGATGGATGAAGAGATACGGGCAATCGAAAGAAATGAAACTTGGGAGTTGGTAGAGTTGTTAGATGGATGTCGAGCTAATAGAGTGAAATGGGTGTACAAGAAAAAGATGAATGCACTAGGTGAGATAGAAAGGTATAAGGCACATTTTGTTGCAAAAGGGTATAGAAAAAAAGATAGGATCGACTACGATGAAGTCTTTGCCCCGATGGCAAGAATGGAGACAATCCAACTTCTTTTATCCCAAGCGACACATTTCAAATGGTCGATCTATCAGATGGATGTGAAATCAGCTTTTTTAAATGGTGTGCTTGAAGAGAAAGTATTTTTGGAGCAACCACCCGGGTACACGAAAGTCGGGAAGGAGAGTAAAGTGCTAAAGCTAAAAAAGGCGCTATATGGGCTGAAGTAAGCGCCTCGAGCATGGAACACCCGAATCGACACCTACTTCAAGAAGAACAGATTCATACAATGTCCCTACGAACATGCATTGTACGCAAAGAAAGACGGAGGTAACCTGTTGTTAGTAGCTCTCTATGTTGATGATCTTATATTCATGGGGAACAATGATAATATGATACAAGACTTTAAAACTCTATGACTCGGGAGTTCAAAATGACAGATCTGGGGTTAGTGAAATATTTCATTGGTCTTGAGGTTAGACAGGGAAAATCTGGAATATTTGTGTCCCAAGAGACATATGCAAAAATTATTATGAAAAAGAATAAGATGGAATAATGCAACCCAGTAGCAACACCAATGGAACTCGGAACAAAACTCTCTAAATTTGAGGGAGGAGATCGTACGGATGCCAACAAATATTGAAGTTTAGTCGGAAGTTTACAATATCTCACATGCACAAGGCCTGACATTGCGTATAGTGTCGGCAAAGTAAGCCGATTCATGGAGGAATCGAACTACACTCATTTGAAGGCTATTAAAAGAATTCTTCGATACATCCGAGGAACGTCATCACTTGGGTTACTATACTCCGAGACAAAGGAATACAAGCTGATCGGTTATTCCGATAGTGATTGGTGTGGAGATATAGATGATCAAAAAAGTACATCGGGATATGTGTTTTATATGGGAGACACAACTTTCACATGGCTCTCAAAGAAGCAGCCAATAGTGACATTGTCAACATGTGAGGCAGAGTATGTGGCAGCATCCTAGTGTGTGTGTCACGCAATATGGCTAAGAGGTCTATTGAATGAACTACAAATCCAGCAACACGAAGCAACTGAAATACGAGTCGACAACAAATCAACAATTAAGTTGGCAAGGAATCCGGTGCACCATGAGAGGAGCAAGCATATTGATGTTCGTTTCCATTTTATACGGGAACATGTGAAGGAAGGTAATGTGCGATTAAGTCATGTTGCGAGTCGTGATCAAGTGACAGATATTTTTACAAAGGCGCTACCAACTGTGCTGATCGAAAATTTCAAGAGGATGATCGAAATGAAAGATGGAAAAGATTTGAGTTTAAGGGAGGAATTTGTTACACAATAAACTCAAATAACGGTCAGCCATATTTTAAATAATAAATTGAATGCCTTTTAAGTTTAATCTTTAATGGTGGAGATCTCAAACGTTTTAACAGTTTTAGTAACCAGGGGTTAGCCTTAAATGTTGATGTTACAGTTTTTGTCTTTAATTGCTGTTTTCATTTCTTGTACGTTTTATTTTCTATTAAGAGACTATAAATTAAGGTGTGTGTGCTAATTATGATGAGTGAGAGAAAAGAATAAAAAAATATTTGTTTCAGTCTTATAGAAGAAATCCCCAAGAGTTTTTTTTATCTCCACTTCCTCCAAAAGTTTATTTTTCTCAGCAGCAACCTAAAGAAGCACTGACAGCAGCCTTGCTTCAGCAATAGCCTGAAGAAGCGCCAATAGTAGCATTGCTTCAGCAGCATCCTAAAGAAGCGCTGACAGCAGCCTTACTTCAATAGTAGTCCGAAGAAGTCAACAATAGTGTTACGTCAACAATTGTGTTGCGCTAACAATAGACTGTCACATGGCATACAATCATTAGAAAGTTGACACGTATCTACGAATGAGATTCGACCGTTGCTATGTTTCAATATAAAAGGACATCAAACTATAAATGACGAGTTAGTCAATTCACGATCCCTAAATATCTGAATTTTAGGTCAATTCACGATCCCTAAATATTTGGCATCTTAGTCAAATCACGTATCCAAGAATTAGATTCGACCGTTGCTACGCGTCAATATATCAACGACAAACAACATATAACAAGTCGAATGACAACAAGCTACACAAAGTCTTTGAACTCTCGATCAATTTACTCTCTAACTCATCTTTCATAAGTGCATTCTGTATTTTATTTATACCAAGCTGAGAGTTAATTTACTATAATATATGAGAGTATATTAAGTGTTGTAAGTTGAACAAAATGGTGTCTGTTCAACAGAGTGATAACTAGAAGTTTAGAACATCCCTTTTAGAATATATCATTCTCTCTCCATATAATATAATATAATATATATGGATTCTTTCCTTCTTTTATACCTAACATTGATGCACACTAAATTGGGCGTCAGAACTTTAGGCCCAATTCCACAAATCTTCACCTTGCCTCAATGTCCATTGTCAAACGAATGAGCCTCATCACTAAGAACATCTTAAAATCGATCCTCCCACTTCTCTGACCATGTTCCAAATTTGTGACGTGAATCAAGTCGCAACATTTTCAAAACTTGATTCCCGTCAACACCTTCGTGGCCATATTTGTGAGATTTTCATCCGTGTGAATCTTCTCCACAACTACCGCTCCACTCTCTATGAAATCTCGAATGTAGTGAAGTCGAATGTCGATGTGATTTGTGTGCTCATGAAACATCGAGTTATTGGACAAGTGTATGGTGCTTTGGTTATCGCAAAATAGCTCCACCTTATAATGCTTCACCCTAAATTTACCCACGTGACCCTTCAACTAAAGTGCTCCTTTACTCCCTCCATCATAACGATATACTCGGATTCCGATGTTGAAAGGGCAACTGCGGATAGTAATTGTGCCTTCCAACTTTCTGAGCATCTAAATAGGGTAAACACATATCTCATTAGGGACCTTCTCTTGTCCAAGTCACCTGCAAAATCAACATCAACATATCCTCTCAATTTATCATCACATACACCCGTCCGTTTAAAACAAACACCCACATCTAAGGATCCGTTAACATAACGGAGAACCCACTTTGTCGCCTCCCAATATTCTTTCCCCGGGTTTGCCATAAAGCGACTAAAAAGACTAATATCGTAAGCAAGATTGAGTCGCGTACATACCATGACATACATTAGGCTCCCGACGACACTCGCATATGGGGTGTTTGTCATTCTCACCTTTTCCTCCTCGGTACTCAGTGACATCTTTGAGGAGAGCTTGAAATGAGTAGCTAATGGCGTTTGAACTTCCTTAGCGTTAGACATTCCGAACTTGGCGATCACTTTTTGGAGGTAGTCGCTTTGAAATAAGAACATGGAGCCTTTCTCACGATCCCGCTCAATTGTCATCCCCAAAATTTTCTTTGTCGGTCCCATATCCTTCATATCGAATCACTCCTTAATAAACTTTTGACCTTACGAACCTCTTCCTTGTTTCTTGATGCGATCAACATATCATCCACATATAACAATAGGAAGACCCCGCAACCATCAACCCACTTGACATAGACACAACTATCGAAATTGCTCCTCACAAAATCATTATGAACCATGAACTCATCAAAGCGTAAATACCATTGTCTTGGGGATTGTTTTAAACCATAAAGCGAGCGTTTAAGGAGACATACCTTTCCTTCATCACCGGGTTTAACGAACCCCTTGTGTTGCGTCATGAAGATCTTTTCCTCCAAGTTCCCATGAAAAATGTCGTCTTCACGTCCATTTGCTCGAGCTCCAAGTCAAATTGATTCACTAGAGCGAGCAACACACGAATGGACGTGTGCTTCACTACCGGGGAGTAGATCTCGTTAAAGTCGACCCCTACGCATTGTGTGAAGCCCTTATCTACCAATCTCGCCTTAAACATTGGCTTGTTACTACCCTCTACATCTTCTTTGCACTTGAACACCCATTTTGAACCAATCACCCTCTAATTCTTGAGTTTGTTCACCAATTCCTACATCTCATTTTTGTCAAGAAGATGCCATCTCCTCTATCATAGCATGCTTCCATTTATTTCTCTCCATGATCTTCATCGCTTCTCTAAACGATTTGGCTCCGAATCTTGTACCTCATTTGCCACAAATAATGCAAAGGCTACCAAATCGGAGTAGTTAAATATCTCCGAAGCTCAAATTGTCCTACGATCTCTATCTCGTGCTAACTGGTATGAGCTAAGGTTCTCTTCCAGATCCATACCTACTCCTCTACCTGACCATCTGTTTCATCCTCTTCACTAACATCCTCCATGTCTACGGATTTTTTTATTAATCCCTCTTAAAACTCCATCTCAAATTCAGTCATCTCTCTAGCGACTTTGCCAGCTTCGACTGAATGTGTTGCTCCATAATAGAACTTGATTTCTCTAAAGACCACATCACGGTTAATGATACACTTGTACGTTTCTCCATCCTTGTAAATGCGTTTCTAACTCTTTACTCCCTTAGGGTATCCAATGAACATACACTTCTTTTCTCTCGGATCGAGCTTTCCATCCCGTTGGTGCATGTAAGCTACACACCCAAATACCTTCAAGCTGTCGAGTTTTGGAGGAGCGCCATTCCAAACTTCTTTTGGTGTCTTTTCCAATGTCGTTGATGAACAACGATTGATAAGATAAGCCATAATGTTAAACGTCTCACTCTAAAACTGCTTCGGTAGACTAGCCTCAAACAACATACACTAGACACGCTCAAGTAGCGTTATGTTCATTCGCTCCGCTAAGCCATTCTGTTGTGGTATCTGTCGGACGGTTTTGGGACGAACCATCACTTCTTCCTTGATGAACTGATTGAACTCCTTGCCTAGGTACTCCAACCCATTATCTGTTTGGAGCTTTTTAACATTCTTCCCAGTCTAAGTCTCCACCATCTTCTTTCTCTCCTTAAATTTAACAAATGCCTCATCCTTGTGCTTCAAGATGTATACCCAAACCTTGCGCGAACAATCATCAATGAAGGTGATAAAATACCGACCTCCACTTGGAGTTGTAGTCCTTGTAGGCCCCCACAAGTTTGAGTGAATATAACTGAGCGTCTTCTAAGTCACCTCAACTGATCGCCCAAACTTCACCCTCGTAACTTTAACATATATACAGTTCTCGCAAAACTCCAAATCATCAAGTTTCTCTTTGCCAAAATAGTCTCTTTTACTCAACTCCTTCAAACACCTCTCACTCACATGCCTCAAAATTTTATGCCATAGACTTATGGACAATACATCTCGAGGTTCTGCCACTACCTCCATATCACCAACCAAGGTACTGCCTTGAAGGACGTAAAAACTCTTCTCTCGCACACCCCTCATTACTATTAGCGACCCCTTTGTGACCCTCAATACGTTCTTCTCACCCTTCCATGTAAAACCAAGTTGGTCTAGTGAGCCAAGAGATATTAAATTCCTCCAAAGATCCGAAACGTGTCGTACTTCCATTAATACCCTCTCGATTCTATCATGCGTCTTGAAACGCACTGTTCCGATCCCCATCACCCTACAAGACTTGTTGTTACCTAACAAAGCTTCACCCATCGAAGTCTTTTCATCTGCACTTTCATACCTATTCTCGACCTTTTGAACAACCTCCGATTCTCTGCTCTTCTTCCTGTCGTTACTCAAATCTGGACAATCTTGCTTAAAGTGCCACTCCTTGTCACAATTGTAGCACTTAATAGATTTCTTCCCGAGAGACTTCGAACGCCTCTTCTTCTTACTTTTATTGTCTCTTTTCTCGATTCTCCCTTGAACCAAGAGTCCATCTACACTCACATTGATCTCTCCATTCTTTTTTTGGTCCTTCGATCTCAATGCACTCATTACATCATCGAGGGTAAGCTCCTCCCTCCCATGCTCGAGCATGTCTACGAACGTCTCATACGACTTTGGTAAAAACTTTAAAAGCATCAACGCCTTATCCTCATCCTTGTACTTCTCCCTGATGTTTTCTAAATTAAGGAGAATCTTGACCTAATCGTCGAGATGCGTCTATAAATCCTTCACCTTAGTCATTCTAAACTTGAAGAATCTTTGCTTGATGTAGATCTGAGACGACAATATCTTAGTCATATACAAAGATTCTATCTGAAGCCACATATTTGTTTCCGTCGTGGAACTAACAACCTCTCGCAGTACCTTGTCACTGAGACTAAGAATCAAGGTGTTATAGGCCCTTTCTAACACCTCCATCTTTTTCTCCGCGTCTATCGAGGCTGGTAATTTCGATTCCCCCTCAAGTGCTTTAGCGACTCCCATGTTGCCTATATTTTCCCTCATCTTCATCTTCCATAATCCAAAATCTTTCGTTCCATCGAACATCTCGATATCCACCCTAGAAGTCGACCCCATCTCATGTTAAAGAAATCGAACCGCGACCGCCTTAGACCAACCTCGCTTTGATACCAGTTTATTCTGAAAACTATCACCTGAAGAATGAAAAGTATTAATATATTAATCGTAATGGATGTAGAACAATAACGTAAAAGCAAAGAATAAATAGAATAACGACACAAGAGTTTTACCTAAGTTCGGACCAACAATGTCCCACGTTCTGTTTTCAGAGAATCGATTCAATAAAATTATAATTACAAATTCTAACTCTTTGTATGTTCTATGTTTTAGTTTTACCACACTCTATAACTCGTTTCGTTTACAATCACTGGTAAAAAAGGGGTCAAAACCGAGAGTAAAAACTCTCGGTTTTGACCCTATAACTTTCGGTATAGACACTTTACCTAAGGTTTTGGTAACTCTCGCCATCCCTCGGTATTGACTCTCTCGTTAAAAACAATTGGGCATTTACCGAGAGATATCGTAGAGTTTTTGGTTTAGATACCCTAGAGTAAAACCGAAAGGTAATTGAAAAACTCTCGATTTTTCCACAAAGAGGAAAACCGAAAGTTTTCTAATAACTTTCGGTTTTCTTCAAATGGAGAAAACCGAGAGTTTTCATTTAACTTTCGGTTTTTCCTCTTCGTGTAAAACCGAGAGTTTTCATATAACTCTCGGTTTTCTCCATTTGAAGAAAACCGAGAGTTATTAGAAAACTCTCGGTTTTCTTCTAATGGAGAAAATCGAAAGTAATATTGAAAACTCTCGGTTTTCTTCATTTGAAGAAAACCGAGAGTTATTAGAAAACTTTCGGTTTTCCTCTTTGTGGAAAAACCGAGAGTTTTCTAATAACTCTCGGTTTTCGTCTTTGGGTAAAAACCGAGGGTTTGTCATATAACTCTCAGTTTTCTCTTTGGGTAAAAATCGAGAGTTTTCTAATATCTCTCGGTTTTTCCATTTGAAGAAAAACCGAGAGATTTCAATATTACTTTCGGTTTTTTCCCGTAAATTTTTAAAAATGTGCGGATTATTTTGCTCGCAACCAAAACCTTACAACCAAAACCTGTTCAGCCAAACCAATATATCAATAATAAAAGAAATGCCACATACATTAAACGATCACATTAATTGATCATTATCATTACAAAATTCGAAACCAAACTAATAATCCGAACAATCTGTTATAAATTCAAATTGATACAACTACTAATGAAAACATGTTTTGAATCGAAACAACCTTAGCTTGTGGGGGAGGAGGTAGTTGTTGCCTCATATACAATTCAATTCTTTCCATTCTCGCGTTCATCTCTAACTTCTTCCTCTCCATTCTTGTCACAATTTCTTCCTTTTCCGCTTCCTTTTCTTCCATTCTGCGCCTTCTTTCTTCATCTCTCTTCTCCAGTTCCTCTAGCTTGAGCTTCATTATTTGATACTCTTCTAAGAATCGCTCATTGTTTTGCTGTGAACTGTTTCCACTTCGACGATCCTCACGAAAGTGTGTGGGCCAGACGCCTGATCCCATTCTGAACACTACCCCGTGTTTTTGTTGTCCGAACACCCTCTCCGTCAATTCAAAATCCGATATTCCCGGTTCGTTACTAACAACCTCCTCCATCTCAACCTGCAGAATTCAAATAAAATATCATTTCTATAATAAAAAACTAGGCATATTCAATTCACTTACAATTTTCTCTTGCACGTGTTAGTCCGGGACGGGTGTTGAGTTTTCTTTTGTCGGTTTTGGGGTATGGGTCCTCTTGAATACTTCAATTACAGACGGTGCCCGTCCCATTTCAATCGCCTGTTGAAATAAATGATTTATATAATTAATAACAATCTTTAGATTAAGTTATTATAAATAATGTATTTACCAACTCGTCTTTAATGTAATATATATAGACTTTTAGAATTCATAAATAGGAAAAAATCATTCTCTATATATATTATATTATATTATATTATATTTTATTTTATTTTATTATAATATATATATATATATATATATATATTATTTTCTTTTTAGAATATATCCTTCTCTCCATATAATATAATATAATATAATATAATATAAATAGATTGTTTTCTTCTTTTATACCTAACATTGAGACACATTAAATTGAGCCTCAAAAACCAAAGCCTAATCCCACAAATAAAAATCACATCCTTATTATAACGCATCCTCGCAACATATGTTATAGTGAAATTGAAAGACACACCTGTAAATTAAAAGTGTTATCCAAAATTAATTAATAATTGGTTTCCGAACCCAAATTTAAGAAGCAAATCTAACTAACCTAATGACAAATGAAGCGGACCAGGTGCCCCTAGATTCCAATTCAATCCCATTCACTCAAAACCAATCCATGCAATCGGACATCTTAAATTTCCTAAACTTAATTAGCTACTAGGGTTAGAATAATATATTTAATTAAGTTTTAAATAAAATAGAGAAATAATAGAATTGAATGAAAGACGAATGAATCCAAATTTTAAATAATGAATTCGGTGCAGGAAACGATTCCCCGCAGTTCTTTTTGTCCTCAGATCGATGCCTGATGAACAAACAACTAAATGCATGGCTACGGTACACTAGAAACTAACACATGTTAATTTGTCAGCTGGTCCCAAAAGAATGAGTACAATTACATGCGTTGCATCAAATTATCGCCACATTCTCAATTGATGTGTAATTCATATAAAGGATATATATAAAACATGCATGTTGCATGCAATTAATGTGTCAAGTGCAATAATTTACGTGTCGAATATAAAATTATCCTGTTTCAACTATAAATAAGCATTACCCATCATCATCATCTCATCAACCTTAGCTAGTAAACAAAAATGGCTTTCCTCTCTCTAGGTCTGTTCCTTATGGTCCTCTTCCATGGCTGCACCGCCCAGTTCAGCCCTCATCAGAATCAATGGCAGGCCTTAGGCGGTGCCCAAAGACACAGGCTCCAGGCAAGAACCAGCTGCGACATAGACCGCATCAGCGCCCGCGAGCCCAACCGCAGGTTCTCTGCCGAAGCCGGAGAGACCGAAATCTGGGACCTAGAAAATGAAGAGTTCCTATGTGCAGGTTTTGTAGCCATCCGCTACACCATCCAGCCACGTGGACTTCTCTTGCCATCCTACACAAATGCCCCTCAAATCTCTTACGTCATTCGAGGTATTATAAATTGTATTATTATATAATTAATTAATTAAGCATAAATTGTATGTATGTATGTATGTATGTATAATAAATAAATGTTACGATGAATGAATTAACAGGCAAAGGTATCCAAGGGGCTGTCATTCCAGGCTGCGCTGAGACATTCGAATCCAGTCAAGAATCCGGTTTTCCCGACCGCCACCAGAAGGTTAGAGAAATCCGACAAGGTGATGTTTTGTCTGTCTTTCCCGGAATGACAACATGGGCCTTCAACAACGGCGAGAACCCTCTTGAGTTGATTTCGCTTCTCGATCTCAGCAACGATGCCAACCAGCTCGATCTCAAGATCAGAGTAATTAATTAATTATAATTAATTAATTCTATGTTTTGACAAATTAAAAGGTTAATTAATTAATTAAAAATAATGATAATTAATTAATTAATTAACAGAAATTCTTCTTGGCCGGAAACCCATCGGCGGCGAGAGGAGAAGAGCGCCACGGAGCCCAGACCAAAGAAGCCGGCAACGTTTTCAAGGGAATAGACGAGAAATTCTTGTCTGCCATTTTCAACGTGGATGTTGACACAGCAAGGAAACTAAAGGGAGATGAAGATAACAGAGGCAATATCGTCCGAGTTGAGAAAAACTTTGAAGTTGTATGCCCTAGTTACCAGGGAGAGGAAGCCGAAATGAGAGAGAGGAGACACAACGGTCTTGAAGAAACCGTTTGTACCATGAAGCTGAGTCAGAACATCGACAGTGCTCGTCGCGCTGACGTGTACAACCCACGTGGCGGACGACTCACCACCCTCAACTCTCACCATTTCCCCGCACTCAACACGATCCAACTCAGCGCCGAGAGAGGTGTTCTTTACAGGGTACGTATGTAAATCCATAAAATTAACAAAATGTACATTTTCTTTACAATTCAGCTAACTGATTTTTGTATGCCTGCAGAATGCTATATTGGCTCCATACTGGAACGTGAACGCGCACAGCATGGTGTATATACTACGTGGGAGCGGGAGGATGCAGATTGTGGGTAGCAAGGGAACAGTTTTCGATGAACAGGTTAAGGAAGGACAGATCGTGGTGGTGCCACAAGACTTTGCTTCCATTAAGAAGGCTAGCCAAGATGGCTTGGAATGGATCGCATTCAAGACTAGTGCCAATGCCATGACTAGCCCCATAGCCGGGAGGATGTCTGTTTTCAGGGGACTTCCCGTGGATGTGCTGATGAATTCTTATGGAATCTCGAGGGAAGAGGCTAGGAACTTGAAGTTCAACAGGGAAGGTTTGAAGGTGTTTGGACCTGGATCCGCCACCAGATCATGAACTAGGGTTTAGGGTTTATGATAATATATGCGTATACATGTTTTTATGTAATAATATTCCAACTTTTGGTTATAGAGGCCTTGAGCAATAGAGGCTATTTCTTTTTGAATAAGATACTGTCTTGCGAAAGACAAGAAAGTGATGAGTGTGGAAATAAAACAAATTACAACAAATGAAAAAGAATTACAATTATCTAAATTCAGAAAGAAAGAAAACGTAAAACACCTAACTTAATAAGTATAACTGTAGAATAAATGTGATGTAACTGAAATTATTAATTCTTATACTAAAGGCAAAACGTTACAAATCTCCACATTGCCTTAGTATCACCCAACAATCATCTCTAACCGATCTTGTGTGTTGCATCACTTTGATAAATTGTTTTTATAACTTAGCACATCAATACAAAGAAGCTTTTAATGTCTTTTCTATACTCTTTTAAAATGTTTGTTGGGTCTTTAGACTCACTATGCTTGTGTGGTGTAGGTACACAACAATAGCTTTCTGTTGACATAATGAAGGGAGGCTTGAAGAGTAGGAAAGGTGCAGGGGAGGTGTGTGTGTGTGGGAGGAGGGACAAAAGAAGATCAAGTACTTTTTAGGGTCTAACATTTAAAAGACCACTGTTTTTGTAATAATGGACCATCTCTTAAATGTTTTTGATGTAAAGGTCCGTGTCTGCTTTTAAAAGACCGAATTTTGTATTGTCACTTATATATATAACTCTTCCGTATATGTTTCTATTTTCCGTTTATGTATGTAACGTTTTAAAACATCCCTCACTCGGTCTAAGTAATTTAAGAGTTAAAGGTGTTACACAAGCCTTCACCAAAACCCATCATAAAAAAATGGAGACTCTGACTCTACCATCAAAAAAGGAAGAAGAAATTAAGTTGAAAACAATAAACACAGGGTTTCAAGAATGTCAAACCGCTCTTGGTCTCCTTCAAAATTCCCTTGATGCACCTATTCTAGAGCTTATTACTAATGTGAAACAACAAAGGATCTTTGGGAAACTCTCAAAAACGTCTATGGCAACATCTCAAACCTCAATAGAGTATTTGAAGTCAAGAAAGTCATTAACAACCTCAATAAATAAGACATAGAAAATTCAGATCACTTTCAGCCGAGTTAGACATGTTGAGACCTAACACCATGGATCCGACTATGATCAAAGAAAGAAAAGAGCAAGACAAAGTGTTTGGATTACTTCTCACCTTAAACCCCTCATTCAAAAGGATCAAAGATCATTTGGCTTGTTTACCAACAAAGGATATCTTCCAATGACTAACAAAGTAGAGACTCAAACAACCAACAAAGGTGAATACCAAGGCAAAAACTTTATCAAAAACTATAAGCCACCATGGTGTAAGAATAATGGTCACTAGTTCTACATACTCTATCCACACATAATGCCAAGCTTACCAAGGGTAAACATTTCTCAAGAGGTTGGAAGCGGTCAAGCTCAAGCTGACTCATCTAAACAAATGAAAGAAGTGACAATGACAACATCTCATGGTGATCTAGTGAGGAAAACATACATGAAGTCTCTTTTCAAAGCAATTGCCAATATAAATTAATCCGGTACCACCTTATCTACCTCTAAACCAAGTACAACCTTAGTAATAGATTATGAAATTTCCCATCATATGATTATCAATCAGGATCTATTAACTAATATTAAACATGCAAATGAAATTTTTATAATTGAAAATGGGGATAAAATAATGGTTAGAGGCGTAAGAGAACTGAAATTATTTGATAAAAAACTTAATGCCTTTTATATGCCAACTTTCACTTCTAATTTATTATATGTTAAAAATTACACAAATGATTTGAATTGCTACACTATATTTGGTCCTAATGATATGGGTTTCAGAATATTGAGACTGAAAAGTTATTTAGAGAAGAAGGCACTAATGGAGACTTATATAGTTTGGAGAATCTTTCATCAAACAATCAAGCTTTATCTTTTACTTCATGCTTAGATAATAATGTCTTATGGCACTCTAGATTAGACCATCCGCACTCTAAAGCTCTTGAACTTATTTTTCCTAGTATCTCGTTTTAAAATAATAGTTGTGAATCTTGTATCATAAGAAAACATTGCAAAACTATTTTCACCAAGTCCTCTACTATATATGAAAAATGTTTTGACTTAGTACATTTTTATGTTTGAACCTTACCTTATTTATATAGAGATAACAATAAGAAATATTTTTATCACTTTTATAGATGAAAAATCCAAATACACTTAGTTAACATTGCGATAAAGTATTTGATGCTTTTCTCAACTTTCAAAACTATGTTACTAATTAGTTTAATGGAAGAATTAAGGTACTAAGATCAAACAATGGTGGAGAATACACAAGTCATAAATTCAAAGAACATCTAGTTAAACATGTAATTATACAACAAACAATTCGTCCCTATACGCCTCAATAAAATGGAGTTGTTGAAAAGAAAAAACCGACATCTTATGGAAGTAGCAAGGTCAATGATATTTCACTTGCATGTGTCAACAAGATTCAGGGGAGATGCTGTAATGACTGCATGCTATCTCATCAAAATAATTCTAACTAGGGTATTGAGATATACATCTCCATTTGATGTACTAAGCAAAATGAAACCCTCTCTTGATCATTTAAAAAGTTTTTAGGTGCGTGTGCTTTGTTTTGGTACTAGGTGATCAAGGAACCAAGCTGAATGCTAAAAATACAAAGAGTATCTTCCTAGACTACTCAACAACACAAAATGGATATAAGTGTTATGATTTGGTAAACAATAAGATGCTGATGTATAGAGATGTGAAATTTATAGAGAATCAAGGGTACTATGACAAAATGAAGTGAGAAAGTGTCAAGGATCTCGCTAGTTCTACATCAGATAAAATGGAGAGCCTTCGATCTTAGCTATTTAGTACCAGGACTAAATAAGAAAGTACCACTACTCAACTAAATAAAAATGTGAATCAGGAGATTGATCTAGAAGTGGGAGATCAAAATAATCAAGACTTAGTGAAATAATATCAAAATAATGAGTCTAGATCAAATTGAGGGGGAGATTGAAAATGAACCTATTATAGATCAACATCAAGCTCCAGATTAAGTGGAAGAATCAGTTGAAAAAATCATTTCACTAAGAAGAAGCACTATATAAAGATTTGGCTCGAAACATTGGAAGTATTACAACAATCAAGCTATTTCTTATCCAATACAAGTTGTGTGTTCACTTGACCTTTTTCCACCTGATCATCAAGCATTTATTGGAAAGATTGATCTACATCACATACCTCAAAGCTATGAAGAAGCTAAGGAGATTAAAGAATGGGTTGTAACAATTGATGATGAAATTGGTGCCATGAGTAGAAACCATTCTTGGGATGAAGCTGAGTTACCTCTGAGAAAGAAAGTTGTGAGCTCAAGATAGATCTTTACAATCAAGTACCTAAGTAATGGTGATATAGAAAGGTACAAGGCATGACTAGTTGGAAGGGGGTTCAAGTAAAACTATGGGGAAGATTACATGGATACTTTTACACATGTAGCAAATATTTACACATGTAGCAAATATTTACTTATTTTGTCTATTGCTACCAATCTTTCATGAGATTTGTGGTAAATAGATGTGAAGAATGCCTTCTTACAAGGAGAATTAGAAGAAGAAGTTTACATGACTCCTACACAAGGTATTGAAAATTCAATCACTCCAGGAAAAGTCTTAAGGCTTATGAAATAAATTTATGGACTCAAGCAATATCCAAGGGCGTGGTATCACAAGCTCAGCTCAACACTCAAGGATAGATGTTTTAGCAGATCGGAAGCTGATCACACCCTATTCATCCTTCAAAGTCCTCAAGGCATCATTATTGTATTAGTTTATGTGGATGACTTGATCATTTTAGGTAATGATCAAGTAGGTATTCAAGAAACTAAATCTTCCTAAAATCAGTTTTTGATATTAAAGATTTGGGAGAACTAAAATACTTCACATGGATAAAGGTATGTTATTCTCCGAAAGACTTATTTCTATCACAAAGGAAGTATACTCTTAATTTATTAAGTGAAACAAGAAAATTAGGTTCTAAACGAGCCAATACACCACTTGAGGATGACTACAAGGTCAAGTAAAAGAGGGAAAAAGAAAATGATGATCCACTAAACAAACCTTATGCCGATCCTCCTCAATACCAAAGACTTGTAGGTAAGCTCATTTATTTGATAATCACTAGATCCGGCTTATGTTTGGCTGTGAATCATGTTAGCCAAATGCTAAAGTCCACAAATTAATGCCTCGGTCGTAGAATAATTCCAGCAACCTTTCTCGGCACCCGTTCTCGGTCCTATTGTGCACATGGGCCAGATTTCTATTTTGTTTTGTTTTCCTTTTCTATTTTACAACCGAATTCTGTTATTTTCTAATAGTTGTTGTAACCGAATATTCTGGGAAAGACATCACCTATATAAGGCTGATCTTTTTTCCCCAAGGACCCATGAATGGAATAATGAAGATATGAACTTCGGCCCTATTTGTCTATTATTATTTATTATGGACTGTTTGGCATAGACAAACAGTATTTCTCTTCGCACCCTTGGTTCTTCTATCTCCTCCCCCCAAATTCTCTATCAAAACCTTCCGCTGCCCTTTAATTATAGAATTTCCACCGGTCCTAGAGATCAAGAACTTGATTCTTGAACCCATAAACACACCTTACGAAACAAGTTGTAACATTCTTGGTATCAGAGCAAGACGATTCTCAAATGAAAGAAACCCAGTAGCAAACAAGACATGGACGCTCTTAAGACCCTACTCGAAGGCCTGATCCAACAACATGCCTCCATGCAAGCTGCCCTGCAACAACACATGACCGAACAAGCTGCTTTGCACAATGTCTTTTGTAGACACTCATTTTTCACACCTAATTTTATAGTTTATGCTTTTCATAAATCTGAGTCTATAAAATTTTCTCGAATTCATTTACGGACTCATTGCATGATTTATATTAAAGACGATTATTTTTAGAACAATTGAGTTTTTGAAAATAATTGATTTTGGATTCCTAAATAAAGTTAAGGTTGTAATTTGTCTATGTTACAACACTTAGAGAAGTTATTATACTTAGAATATTCAAGGTTTTATTTAATTAATTACCTTGGGTATTTATAAAAAAAAAATTAAAAATAAAAAAAAAATATTTTACAACTTATTATATTAATATTTTTAAATATTTTTTATACTTGTTAAAATTGTTTTATATTTAATATGTTTTTGCCGGCCCTGCACATGAGAGAAACTTAAGCTCCCTGAACATCTGAGGAAAATGGAGTAGTGAAACAGGGCGATTGTATGGTGAGGTCTTAGATTTTCACCTCTCTTTCAAAAGATTTGGTGGAGGTTTTTATCTATATCATAAAGTAGCAAAAAACCACAACAAGGTTTATTATATTATTACATAAAGCTTTTTTATTCAACATAACTCATCAGTCATCATGACTCCACAACTTTTCTTCTTCTCTCACTCAAAATCAAAAGCTTGATTGTTATTACATAAAAACATGTAAACATATATTATCGTAAACCCTAAACCCTAGTTCATGATCTGGTGGCGGATCCAGGTCCAAACACCTTCAAACCTTCCCTGTTGAACTTCAAGTTCCTAGCCTCTTCCCTGGAGATTCCATAAGAATTCATCAGCACATCCACGGGCAGTCCCCTGAAAACAGACAACCTCCCGGCTATGGGGCTAGTCATGGCATTGGCACTAGTCTTGAATGCGATCCATTCCAAGCCATCTTGGCTAGCCTTCTTAATGGAAGCAAAGTCTTGTGGCACCACCACGATCTGTCCTTCCTTAACCTGTTCATCGAAAACTGTTCCCTTGCTACCCACAATCTGCATCCTCCCGCTCCCACGTAGTATATACACCATGCTGTGCGCGTTCACGTTCCAGTATGGAGCCAATATAGCATTCTGCAGGCATACAAAAATCAGTTAGCTGAATTGTAAAGAAAATGTACATTTTGTTAATTTTATGGATTTACATACGTACCCTGTAAAGAACACCTCTCTCGGCGCTGAGTTGGATCGTGTTGAGTGCGGGGAAATGGTGAGAGTTGAGGGTGGTGAGTCGTCCGCCACGTGGGTTGTACACGTCAGCGCGACGAGCACTGTCGATGTTCTGACTCAGCTTCATGGTACAAACGGTTTCTTCAAGACCGTTGTGTCTCCTCTCTCTCATTTCGGCTTCCTCTCCCTGGTAACTAGGGCATACAACTTCAAAGTTTTTCTCAACTCGGACGATATTGCCTCTGTTATCTTCATCTCCCTTTAGTTTCCTTGCTGTGTCAACATCCACGTTGAAAATGGCAGACAAGAATTTCTCGTCTATTCCCTTGAAAACGTTGCCGGCTTCTTTGGTCTGGGCTCCGTGGCGCTCTTCTCCTCTCGCCGCCGATGGGTTTCCGGCCAAGAAGAATTTCTGTTAATTAATTAATTAATTATCATTATTTTTAATTAATTAATTAACCTTTTAATTTGTCAAAACATAGAATTAATTAATTATAATTAATTAATTCTATGTTTTGAGATCGAGCTGGTTGGCATCGTTGCTGAGATCGAGAAGCGAAATCAACTCAAGAGGGTTCTCGCCGTTGTTGAAGGCCCATGTTGTCATTCCGGGAAAGACAGACAAAACATCACCTTGTCGGATTTCTCTAACCTTCTGGTGGCGGTCGGGAAAACCGGATTCTTGACTGGATTCGAATGTCTCAGCGCAGCCTGGAATGACAGCCCCTTGGATACCTTTGCCTGTTAATTCATTCATCGTAACATTTATTTATTATACATACATACATACATACATACATACATACAATTTATGCTTAATTAATTAATTATATAATAATACAATTTATAATACCTCGAATGACGTAAGAGATTTGAGGGGCATTTGTGTAGGATGGCAAGAGAAGTCCACGTGGCTGGATGGTGTAGCGGATGGCTACAAAACCTGCACATAGGAACTCTTCATTTTCTAGGTCCCAGATTTCGGTCTCTCCGGCTTCGGCAGAGAACCTGCGGTTGGGCTCGCGGGCGCTGATGCGGTCTATGTCGCAGCTGGTTCTTGCCTGGAGCCTGTGTCTTTGGGCACCGCCTAAGGCCTGCCATTGATTCTGATGAGGGCTGAACTGGGCGGTGCAGCCATGGAAGAGGACCATAAGGAACAGACCTAGAGAGAGGAAAGCCATTTTTGTTTACTAGCTAAGGTTGATGAGATGATGATGATGGGTAATGCTTATTTATAGTTGAAACAGGATAATTTTATATTCGACACGTAAATTATTGCACTTGACACATTAATTGCATGCAACATGCATGTTTTATATATATCCTTTATATGAATTACACATCAATTGAGAATGTGGCGATAATTTGATGCAACGCATGTAATTGTACTCATTCTTTTGGGACCAGCTGACAAATTAACATGTGTTAGTTTCTAGTGTACCGTAGCCATGCATTTAGTTGTTTGTTCATCAGGCATCGATCTGAGGACAAAAAGAACTGCGGGGAATCGTTTCCTGCACCGAATTCATTATTTAATATTTGGATTCATTCGTCTTTCATTCAATTCTATTATTTCTCTATTTTATTTGAACCTAATTAAATATATTGTTCTAACACTAACACTAGTAGCTAATTAAGTTTAGGAAATTAAGATGGCCGATTGTATGGATTGGTTTTGAGTGGATGGGTTCGGATCTAGCCAGCAAGGACTGTGATGGTGGGCACTCGGTCCCTTTCTTTTGTCATTAAGTTAGCTAGATTTGCTTCTACTTTAAATTTGGGTGGAAAATCAATTATTAATTAAATTTGGATTACACATTAAATTTAGAGGCGTGTCTTCCAATTCGAGTATATAACTTAGGGTTAACATTCGTAATACGATCCGATCAATATAGGTTATACAGACATTCATGACTGATATGTAAGGCTCAGCCGAGCTTCAGTTTATCTTAATATATATATATATATATATATATATATATACAGCAAACCCACTAATTTTTTAATGTTTTTTAAATTTATTTTAATATTTGATTTTCTAATTTAAAAATGAAGCAAAACTCACCTTCATTCATTTGTTTTATTAAGAAATTTTCTTTATTTTTTTTAAGTCTACATTAATTAATGTTTTTCAAATTCACACCAAGTTTAATCCTAAAACTGTCCCTGCCAACATTATAATCTAAATCGAAAAAACATTTGATTTGTCGAATTTAGTGTTTTGGGCATTGTTCGGTTTGAGTTATTTTAATAATTCAAACAAATTAATTTTTTTTTGAAACTTAACCTAAGTACTAATCTTGCATTCAAAATATTAATGTGGTGATAAAAAATTTTTTATAGTAGTCCAGGAAGGCTTTGACTGCGTTATGAATGTCTGCCATCTCTCCAGTCCAGGAAGGAAGTTTATAATGTTGGTAAATGAATACAAAAAATAAACTTTTTATTATTTTTAGAGTTGCTGATTGTTACCCATGTTAAACAATTTTATTATTTATTTTTAATTATTGGTATATTTATTTAGTATAAAAAATTATTTTAAATGAAATTATTTATTAATAGACTTTATTTACGTCTTTGTTCGTTGACAATTAAATTTTTATTAATTAGTTGATAATAAAGTTATATACACGATGGATTATCTAAATAAAAATTTATCAAACATACTTAAATATCTAAAAAATCCAACATGGCAATTGACAGCCAACAATGCCACTTGCAGCCCAACAAATATTCTCAGCCTATAGACAGCCAACTCAGCCCACAAATTTGTTTATCATGTCAATTATTATTTTTAATTTTTTTTTGTCTTATTTATTTGAATTTTTTGTTTGTTTTTTTTATGTTTTTTTGAATGAAGGAGAATAATGAGATAATGGGTTAAATATATAGCCCGCAAACACACTTAACCATTTAACCCGACGCAAAATATGTCGCCCGACGAGTTATTAAATATATAAAACTAAATTAGGATAACCTTATATTTAGATTTATCGAAAAAGATACTATGCAAATTACAATACTATATATTTGTTTACTTTTTTAGATCCATCCGTAAATTTTATTAATGTGATACATTTATCTAGCAATAAAAATCATTTAAAAATATCTATAACTGTAATTAGACTCGTGTAATTAAATGATTTGAAGACTTCAAATCTATTCTTTTCATGTTCATCATTCGAATAAGACTCGTAGTATTGGTAGGTCGTTTATTGCTCATAATCTTTCGATTTTGTTGATGATATTTTCTCGAGTCTCTGTCCGTTTCATTCTTAGCAACAAATAAGACAAAATAATCGGATTTGAAGTTATTTTTCAATTTTTCAATAACGAGTTACTGAATTTGATGAGGACCTCATATTAGAGAAATTTTAACATCGGTTTGCGTGTCAGGATATATTTTTTTAAATAAGACATTGTTTTAAATAAATCCTGACGGTATGAAATTAATTATAAAAATAATTAATTTGGATTCAAGTTTAAATTAACCTTTTAGATTTGAAATAATCAAATAAAAAAATTGATTTTTGGAAATATGTATTTAATTAAAAATAATTAATTTAAAAGAGTATTTATTTGCAACAGTGTCGCCAATTGAATTTTAAAATCAATAAAATGTGTACGTGTACAAACGTATTTTTCACTAGAGTTTCGTTTAGTTCGAAGTTTATTGATACTTAGGAAATAGTTTTCGTACTTTATAACTCCGTAACTATTTTTAAAACGGTCTCTACTTTATAAAGTCTTGCATTTTGAAAATCGGTTGTATAACGTTTTGTTTTAACCTTATTCTATCGGTCTTAGATGTGCACATGTTTTTGTGTATTTAAAATTGTAATAACAATATTTAAATGCTGGTACATATTGCTGATGATGTCTAAGGAGGAAAATACATAAAGAATATCACTATTTAAAAGCATTAGAGTTTTAAAAATACATCCCAAACGAGCCCTTATCAAAATATATTTCATGCAAAATATTCCAAAAATATTTTGAAATCATTTTCTATTTTTTTTTTATTTTTAGAAAATGATTTGAGGTCTCAAAATTAAAAAAATAATTTTGGAATTCGAAAAGTGCAACCACACAGGCCCTAAGACCAACATTCTCGGTCAGGATTCCTTCGGTCTTTGCTTAGGATTCTCGGTCGAAGTGCTAAAGCCTCCTAGTCCTTGCCTAGTATTCTTAGTGGATATCAGAATTCTCAATCGGGTGCTAGATTTATCGATCGTATGTCAAGATCCTTGGTCAAACACCTCGGTCCTCGTTGAAATATCTAGGTCAGAACTCTCGGTCCTAACCAAAGATCCTTGGTCCTCAAGAACATCAAAATTATAAATGTTTCAGTTTTGATTGGGGCTTGGATTCTTTGATTCAAGTGCATGGATAGTTTTACAAAGTTCCTAGGAACATTATGAACATCATCGCAAGGTTTGATTCAACCTAGATGATGTTCGATTTCATCAAAACAATTTTGAAACTAAAATCGGATTTTTAGTTTTTAGAGTTTAATAAAGTGTAAGGAGCCTGCAAATTGCTTACTTATACTTCATATGATTGATTGGTACCAAAACATGAACACTAAATGTTCATTTGGACCAATTTAAGAACTAAACATTTTTATTTTTTATGAATTTTTTTATTTTGATCAAACATGATCGGGATAGATCAAATATGATCCAAATAGGTTCCCATCATCATTAAAAACATGTTGGGAAGATTTTTGGAATGCTGTACTTGAGGATTAACTCAAGAAAAGAAAACTTGATTTTAAGATTTTCCACATTCAAATTTGTGGTTTTTGTTTTAGATCGATTGATCGGTTCTAGATTTTACAGAAAGCTTGTAAATGATTCTAGGATTATTTTATAATAAAAAATTCAACACCCAAGAAGTATACAAATTTATGAAAACTAAAATATAAAAATTTCAATTTCAAACTAGAAGATTAGATTAGAAGGTGATTGAAAGTTTACCAAGGATTGGTGATCACTCCTTAGACCTTAGAGAACCTTTTAGGATGTCTGGATCCGAGCTTTAAGGCTTGGTATGAAAATTTCAAAAACCTAGAAATTTGGAGCTTTAATGGCGGATTTTCTAAAAATTCAGACTGAGAGCTTGAAAGGTGATCTCTTGCCTTCAGATTCATCAAAGGAGGCTATTAATAGCCTCCCAAGATCGGTTGATCGACCAAGTGGGCTTCAATTAACCAAACATCCATTATGGTGTTTTGACTGTTTTTCCGACTAATTGTCGGTGTAAGCCATCATGGCGATCGTAGGCTTAAGGGAAATGATCACCGAAGTAGGGTGATCATTTCAGTTTTTGAATGGGGTCAAATGATCAAGAAACGAAGAAATTCCATCTTTGAAAAATCAAAGATGGTAGTGGATGATTATCCATCTGGCTTTGCGATGAAGACGACAATCTAGGAGTGGCGAACGCGGGATGCTCTGTTGGCGTTCCGTTAGCGACGTAGTGTTTCGCCGCGTTTCAGTTAACGGGGCTAACACGCGTGTTAACTAATTCCCTTCTTCGCTGATGCGCCCTTGCTTCGTTGTAGCTGGCGATGCGGACAACTTGTGGTTTCATCCAACGCCTATCTGATGGCTTTGGTTCCTAATGTAGTAACTCTTTCGAATTTCGGTCACACATGATCACAAATTTGTTTTTTTTTTTATTTAAAATCTTAAGGGTTTATTTGAAATTATTTTTTCTTTTACCCTTTTGACTTTGTTTTTAAATCTTTAAAAATATACAAAATATTTAAATTAAATATGACATTTATTTTGCCAATTTAGTTTATTTTTATATATTTTTAGGTTAAATAAATAATTTATTTGGGATAAATGGATATAGCATTTGTCCCAAATTATTTATTTTAATCCCTTTTATTTTTCTAACATTAATTTGAGATAAAAATGAGTACAACATTTATCCCAAATTATTTTATTTATTTCCTTTTGAGTATTATCCTTAATTAATTTAGGATTTAGTTATCACAATAATTAGTCCAATTAATTGTTTAATTAGGTTTTGGCCTTTGGTTTTAATTATTTTGAATTTAATTCTTCAAAAAAATTATTTTAAAATTTATAAATTGTGTATGTGGATGTTTAGTGTTTACAATATTATTTTAATTTTAATTTTAATTTTAATTTGTGTTTTGTTTTTCTTTTATAGATTTGTGTAAATCATACGGGGACCAGCATTTCAAATTGCCCAAACATTTTCTTTTCCTCTCCTTCATCAACAATTTGCTCTCTCTTTCCAGAAGATACCCTACCAAGAGGCGCATAAACCCTTTTAAGAAAACAAAGCTTCTGATTTCCTAAATCAAATAGCTTGAGACGAGGATATAAAAGTATCTTGGGATGCGAGGATCACGGGACCTTAGAGCGAGAACCTCTTATTTGAGACAAAGACAACAACGTAGACAAGGGACGGATCAAATTTTTTTGGTGAAGATGATAGAAAGAAGAGAAGTGAGATTGTTAAAGGCTCGACTCTACAGTTGAAAAAAAGGAAAAAGCAACAAGAAAGGAGTTAGGGATCGATCTGATGATTGGATTCCTACCATTGGTACTTTGTTTCTCGAGTTTTTGTTACTTGTCTATAGGTACTAGTAAATTTATTATTTATTTTTTTAAAATTAGGACTCATGACATAGACGCATACTCTAAGAACGAAATGATACAAAATTAGACACATGTTTAAGTTTGAATTTCTATAATACTCATAGTAGATACCCACATTTTACACTCAAATTATAATTAAATTTCGACTCAATTTTAATAAAATAACTTATGAATAAATCAAATAAACAAATTAAATGAGTTTTAAATTTTGTTATTATAGATGAGAGAAAAAATGTTTGGGCAAATCAAATAGGGCCTAAGCATGACAAATTACCTATGCCTTTTCTTTTCCTCTTCCTCATCAACAATTTTCTTTCTGTCCAGAAGACAGCCTAACAAGAGGAGTAGAAACCGCTTTAAAAAAAACAAAGTTGCTGATTTCTTGAATCAAATTGTTTGAGACGAGGAATAATCCCGGGACGTGAGGATCAAGTGACCTTAGAGCGAGAGCTTCCTATTTGAGCCATAAACAACAACATAGACAAGGGGAAGATCGAAAAAATTGGTGAAGAGGAGAGAAAGAGGCGAAGAGAGATTTGCAAAGGCTCGACTCTAGTGAAGAAAAAAGGAAATGCAACAAGAAATGAGTTGGGGATCGATCTGACGATTCGCTTTTTACAATTGATACATTTATTTCTCCGAGTCTTCGTTACTCGTCTACATGTACTAATAAATTTCTTATTTACTTTTTCATATTTAGGACCCATGACATAGACGCATGCTCTAGAAACGGAATGATATAAAACTAGACACATGTTTATGTTAATTGAGAATTTCCTTCGATCCAAAGAGTATTGGAGGTTAATAGAAGAAGTAATTCAGACAATTGTGAGATGATTTGAACAAATAGATGCATAACAAAAAGCTATTAATGAGGTAAGGTGGAAAGATTTAAAGGTAAAAAATTATCTCTTTCTAGCTATTGATAGAACGATTATAGAAACCATCATTAATAAGGACACATCAAAGGATATTTGGAAATATTTGTAACAAAAGTATAAAGGATCTATTAGAGTGCGAAGAGCACAAAGACAAACTCTTCGCAAAGAGTTGAAATGTTAAAATGAAGACAGAAGAATCTGTGAGTGATTATTTTTGCTCGAACTCTTACTATTACAAATAAAATGAGAGTCACTAGTGAAAAGATTTCAAATGTTGTAGTTATTGAGAAAATTTTGATATCTATGACATCTAGATTTGATTATGTTGTATGTTCAATTGAAGAATCAAATAATGTTGATACTCTATCAATTGATATGTTGCAAAGCAGATTGTTGGTTCATGAGTAGAGGATGAATGAACATGTTTTTGAACAAGAACATGCTCTAAAAGATACATATGTTGATCAAGGAAAAAGAAGAGGTTGAGGAAATGATGGTAATATAGGAAGAGGTAGAGGCCGATGCAGATAATTATTTGATAAATCTACTATTGAGTGTTACAATTCCCACAAACTTGGACACTTTTCTTATGAGTGTCCAACCAAAGAAGGTGAGATTAAAACACAATTTGCTGAAACTAGTGAAGATGTTCTATTAATGACATATGAAAAAAACAACGTGAGTGATAAAGAAGAATCATGGTTTATTGACTTTGACTGTAGCTATCACATGTGTGGAAAAAAGGAAATATTTTGTAGACTCAATAAAAATATTCTTGCAACCATCCGATTTGGAGATGATAGAAGTCTGGAGGCTAAGAGCAAAGAAGATAAACAATATCATGGAATAAAAAAGCAACTCACTTTAGCCTACGCTCCACGACAAAGTGGATTTACTGAAAAGAAGAATCAAACAATTATAAACATGGTACAAAGTACACTTTCAAGCAGAAAAGTTCCAAAAACCTTCTGGCCAGAAGTTGTCAAATTGACTGTATATTTTAAATAGAAGTCCAATATTCATGGTAAAGAATATAACTCTATAAGAAGTTTGGAGTGACTACAAACCTACAATGGAACACTTCAGATTATTTGGTTGTATATCTTTTGTGCATGTTCCTAATGTTAAAAGAATAAAATTGGATGACAAAAGTTTAAAATGTGTATTGCTTGAAATAAATGAAGAATCAAAGGCTTATAAACTATATAATATAGTCACTAAGAAGATAGTTATAAGCAGGGATGTGAAGTTTGAAGAAGGTGAAATCCAGAATTGGAATATTGGTCTTATAAAGGAAAGTGGTCCCTCATCTATTAAAAGAAAATGATGATGAAGTAAGAGTCAATATAAAAAAAGGACAAAGTAGCCAACAATGTTATAAATTATCAAGGGAAAAACAGTAATACTTTAAGTGATAATGTGCAGGTTATTGTTGAAGACAATTCTACTAATGTTGCTGATGAAGAATTTTTTTTTAATGTTGTTGCAGAAGACAATACTACTATAACCGAAGGAGGACTTTAAGGGTTAGAAGACCACTAATATGGTTGAGAGACTATCTAGTTGAGGATGATCAATTTGAAAATGATGATATACATCAAGCATTACTTATAAATAGTAATCTCATATTGTTTTGTGATGTTGTGAACACCAAAATAGAGAAATGTTATGAATATGAAAATCAAGGCTATTGAAAGAAACAATACATGAGATTTGAATAACCTACCAATTGAAGCAAAAAGATAGGTGTAAAATGGGTATTCAAGACTAAATTGAATGAGAGCGAGAAGTTGATAATTACAAAGCTCGACTTGTCGCAAAAGGATAAAATCAAGAACATGGAGTAGACTATAATGAGGTATTTGTACCTGTTGTTAGATTGGATACAATTAAAGTTATAATTGCATTGGCTGCTCTAAAGAAATGGATAATTTATCAACTTGATGTAAAATCAGCCTTCCTGTATAGAGAATTAAATGAAGAAGTCTATTCAATAGTCACCTGGATATGAGAAAAAAGGTGAAGAACATAAAGTCTTCAAGTTAAAGAAAGCATTGTATTCCTATAATAGGCCCCTAGAGCTTGGTATAATCGGATTGAAACCTATTTCAGCAAAGAAGACTTTAAGAGAAGTCAATATGAACACACTCTCTTCATCAAAGTTGGAGACAAAGATATGTTTCTAATCGTATGTGTTTCTTTGGATGATCTTTTATTTACTGGAAACAATGAAGGTATGTTTATTGATTTCAAAAAATCAATGAAACATGAGTTTGAAATGACTGATATAGAAAAAATTAGATTCTTTCTTGGAATTGAGGTATTGTAGAGGTAATATGACATTTTTATTGGGCAGAAGAAATACACACATGGGATTTTGGAGAGATTCAATATGGATTAAATTAATCTAGTTCTAAATCCTATTGTTTCAAGTTATAAACTTGGAAAATCCGAAGAATAAAAGAAGGTAGATAATACTACTTATAAACAAATAGTGGGGAGTCTGATGTATTTAACAACTACTAGTCCAGATATTATGTTTGTGGTAAGTCTTCTTATTAGATTCATGGATAGTCCTACTGAATCACATCTTGCTACAGTAAATAGTACTAAGATATTATGTTTGTGATAAGTCTTCTTACTAGATTTATGGACTGTCCTACTGAATCACATCTTTCTGCAGCAAAGAGTACTCATATATTATGTTTGTGGTAAGTCTTTTTACTAGATTTATGTATTGTCCTACTGAATCACATCTAAATATATTTTTTATTTTGTTCTGGAATAGTATCTTGGTCTTAAAAAAAAAACTAGTAGTATCCTTGTCCTCCACTGAAGCTGAATTCATTGCAGCTGTATTATGTGCTTGTCAAGTTGTATGACTAAGAAGGATTTTTGAGGAAGTAACACATGTTCCTGTTGGTATTGTTGGGTTTTGCAACAGCAAAACTATGGATCTTCTTAGAAATCAAAACCTGTAGCAAATCAGATTCCAAATCGTCTATGACGATAAACAGATTACCAAGAACTGAAATATCATAAAGCAATAAACGACAACACAATATACGTGGTTCGGTCAAAATCGACCTACGTCCACAGGAGGGATAAGTTCCACTAAATCAAACAAATGTCAATAGTAGAAACTTACATGCCCTGCTCTCAAATGAAAGAAGTGATTACACTAGGAATGATTGGACTACTCCACAATCAAAAGCTCCCCCAATCTCTCACTCTGGATCAGCCAAAGAACAAGAAGAAGAAGGAATCCAGAAAACCCTAGATCTGTAATTCACTCTCTCTCTATTTGCTATATTATGAGAAAAATACCCAAAAAAAAGTATTTATACTCTAACCTGTTTTCATAAGAGAAAACCCTGACCCGTTTACCCGGAATTTAAAACCCGTCTGCAATGGCAAGGAACACCAACAATTCTCCCCCTTCCGAGCCATGGGAGAATGTTGCTATAAACATTCATCATCGTGACGCTTCTGCCAGAACCATTCCGGCTTTGGCACAACATATCTCATGCTTTCCTCTTGGCAAGCCCTTTGTCATCATATCTGACCCGTTCTCATCTGTGTGCACTTTCTTCAAGTATAACTCCTTCTTCTCTAGCACTTCACGGATCCAATGGTACCTTCTTTGGATGTGTTTTGAACGTGAATGGAAACTTGGATTCTTGCTCACATGTATAGCACTCTGTGAGTCACTAAACACCACAAACCTGTCTTGTGCAATGCCAATTTCTTTCAACAATTCTTTCATCCATCTCATTTCTTTACAACATTCAGTAATGGAAATATATCCAGCTTCTGTAGTAGAAAAATCAACACATTTCTGTAGACGAGACTGCCATGATACAACTCCTCCTCCAAAAGTAAACAAATACCCTGAAGTTGATCTCATTGTGTCAATATCACCACTCATATCTGAATAAGAAAACCCTTCAACATGTGACTTTCCAGTACCATAACACAAAGCGTATTTGGAGGTCCCTCGAAGACATCTCATTAGCCACTTAACTGCTTCCTAGTGTGTCTTACCAGGATTTGAAAGAAAACGACTAAGTACTCCAACCGCATGAGCTATATCCGGTCTTGTACAGACCATTGCATACATCAGACTGCCTATTGCTGAAGCATATGGAACATTGCACATTTCTTGTCTTTCCTCTTCATCCTTGGGAGACATTGTCTTGTTTATTTTCAAGTGTGTAGCCAATGGACAAGCAACTGGCTTTGACTTGTTCATACAGAATCGTTTTAGAATCTTCTCAATATATCTCTCTTGAGATAACCATAGCCTTTTCTTCACCCGATCACGAATGACCTGCATTCCAAGAATTTGTCTTGCTTGACCCAAGTCTTTCAACTCAAAAGACTTAGCCAAATCCTTTTTCAACTTGGCAATCTTGAGCTTGTCTCTCCCAACAATCAGCATGTCATCAACATATAGGAGAAGTATAATAAAATCATTAGAAGCAAACTTTTGCACAAAGACACAGTGATCTGTAGACGTCTTCATGTACCCATGGATGGTCATGAACGACTCAAACTTAAGATACCATTGCCTTGGTGCTTGCTTCAAACCGTACAGACTTTTGACAAGTTTGCACACCTTGCTTTCCTCACCTTTCTTATTATAACCTTCAAGTTACTACATATAAACATCTTCATCCAAATCACCATGTAGAAATGCAGTCTTGACATCAAGTTGTTCAACCTCAAGATCCATACAAGCAGCTAGACTTAACACCACCCGGATAGAAGTCTTATTCACTATCGGTGAGAAAATCTCATCATAATCGATTCCATGCCTCTGGCCAAAATCTTTGACAACCAGCCTAGCTTTGTATCTTGTCTTGCTATCATCACCTTCTTGCTTGATCTTGTACACCCATTTATTTTGTAATACTTTTCTATTCTCTAGTCTTTCAACTAGATCATATGTGCCATTTTTCAGCAATGACTTCATCTCTTCATCCATGGCAGCTA
This sequence comes from Impatiens glandulifera, assembly GCF_907164915.1. Taxonomy (NCBI): domain Eukaryota; kingdom Viridiplantae; phylum Streptophyta; class Magnoliopsida; order Ericales; family Balsaminaceae; genus Impatiens; species Impatiens glandulifera. Next base: position 14,916,554 of record NC_061862.1, on the reverse strand, counting down.
GCCATTCTTTCTTATGAGCATCCTCAAGAGCCTCCTTATAGCATATAGGCTCCCCACAATTAGTTAGAAGAACATACTCTATAGCAGGATACTTAGAACTTGATCTTTTCTCCCTAGTAGACCTCCAAAGTACCTTTGTTTGTTGATTCTGTTGATTTCCATCTTCTTGTTGAACTTCAAAATCAACCTCAACATTATCACCAAGATCAGTTTCAGTATTAGTATCATTTCCATGGCCTATAGCTTGACCCTGAGGAACATCATCATCACTATCTGAGTCTGAAGCTACATGTGGCCTTGTCTCATCAACATCATGAGACAACTCAAGACCAGAAAGGTCACGTATGTATGCATCAAGCTTTTCACCATCTTCAAAATTCTCAATAGTTTGATCTTCAAGGAATACCACATCTCGACTTCTCAAAACCTTCTTATCAACTGGGTCATAACACCTGCATCCCCACTTTTCATCACCATACCCCAAAAATATGCATTGTCTGGTTTTTGCATCTAGCTTAGACCTCTCATCTTTTGGAACATGCACAAAATCTCTGCAACCAAAAACACGTAAATAGTCATAATTAACATCTTTACATGACCAGACGCTTTCTACACACTTATTATTCAATGGCTTGGAGGGAGAACGGTTGATCACATACACTGCAGTGCTCATGGCTTCAGCCCATAAATGCTTAGCCAACCTGACATGGGAGAGCATACTCCTCATCCGTTCCAACATTGTTCTGTTCATCCTCTCTGCCACACCATTTTGTTGTGGAGTCTTGGGCACAGTCTGTTCATGTCGAATACCCTGCTCTTTGCAATAATCATCAAATGAGCCTATGTACTCTCCCCCATTATCTGACCGCACCCTCATTAGTTTTATTCCTGTCTCTCTTTCAACCAGCTTGTGAAAGACCTCAAACCTTGCTGCAACCTCATCCTTGGACTTTATAGCATAAGCCCAAACCTTCCTAGATGCATCGTCTATGAAGGTTACAAAATAGGAAGCACCGCCTATGGATTTAATCTTCATAGGACCACAAACATCTGTATGGACCAATTCAAGGACATTCTTTTTCAGTTCAACTTTTGACTTACTGAAGGAGACTCTGTTCTGCTTACCCTTCAAGCAATGCTCACAATTTTCAAGATGAGTATCCTTGAGATTCAGCAACTCATTCCTCTTGATCAAAACATTCAGCCCCTTTTCACTAATGTGACCTAATCTCTTGTGCCACAACTCAGAGGATGACTCCATTAAAACAGAATATGCCGCATCATAGACAATTTTCAAATTTGTCTTGTATAAGGAACAACATTTCTTACCTCGTGCAATAAACAATGAACCCTTGCTTAGCTTCCATGCTCCACCACTGAAAAGATTATGGTAGCCTCCATCATCGAGCTTACCTGCTGAAATCAAATTCATTCTCAAATCATGAACATGTCTTACATCTCTCAATGTCAGGAAGCAGCCCATGTTTGTCTCAATTCTAACATCACCCAGACCAACTATCTTGGACATACCATTGTTACCCATGCGAACCTCACCATAATCACCAGCTTTGTAGGACTGGAAGTAACCTTTGTGTGGAGTTATATGGAATGAGGCACCTGTGTCAACAATCCATGCTGTTTCATTTTAAGATGTGCTAAGACAGGAGTCTTGACAGTTAGAAGCATATGTGAGTTCACCATCTGAAGCATAAGCAGATGTATCTGCACTCTGTTCTTTCTTTTCTCTGGGTTTCACTGTACCTTCGCTTTATCATTTTTAAATTTCCAGCACTCATTTTTTTAGTGACCCATTTTGCCACATTAATGGCAAGCACCATCCTTCTTTGGAGCTCTAGACTTACTTCTAGACTTTCCCCTGCTCAAACCACTTCTATTATCTTTTGATCTTCCTCTATCAGCCACCAACATATCAGACTTAGAGGGTTTATCCCCCTTTCGATTCTCCTCATCAAGTAAGGAACTGGTGACAAATGCCATGTTGACTTTACCATTTGGTGCTGAGTTGCTGAGAGTGATAATAAGTGTCTCCCAACTTGTAGGCAAATATCCAAGGACTAAAAGTGCTTGCACCTCATCATCAAAGTTTATCTTCATACTACTCAGCTAATTCAAAATATTTTGAAATTCATTCAAGTGCTCAGCAATTGATTTATTATCAATGTACTTCAGATTCACCAGCCTTCGTACCAGTGCTGCTTTATTCCCTGCTGACCTCCCAACATAGAGAGCTTCAAGTTTGCTCCACACACCATACGCTGTAGTCTCATTCTCAACATGGTGCACAACATTTATACCAACCCAGGAACGAATAAAGCTGCAGACCTTTCTATCCATCTTTTTTCAATCAACCTCTTTTGTAGTCTCAGGTCTAACACCCTCATTTTCAATTGCTTCATTCAAATCATCTGAAACTAACAGATCACTGATCATCAGTTTCCATTGCCTGTAGTTTGTACCATTCAGACTCACCATATCAGGTCTAGATTTCCCCATTATTACTGCCTTAACAACTGACAAAAACACCAGCAAAGAAACCAGTTGATCTTTTCTATGAATTTCGTCAAATAACCAGCAGAGCACTATGCTCCAATGTTAAAACAAATAACCAATTAATAATGCTCTGATACCACTGTTGGGTTTTGCAACAGCAAAATTATGGATCTTCTTAGAAATCAAAACCTGTAGCAAATCAGATTCCAAATCGTCTATGACGATAAACAGATTACCAAGAACTGAAATATCATAAAGTAATAAACGACAACACAATATACGTGGTTCGGTCAAAATCGACCTACGTCCACGGGAGGGATAAGTTTCACTAAATCAAATAAATGTCAATAGTAGAAACTTACATGCCCTGCTCTCAAATGAAAGAAGTGATTACACTAGGAATGATTGGAATCTCCACAATCAAAAGCTCCCCCAATCTCTCACTCTGGATCAGCCACAGAACAAGAAGAAGAAGGAAACCAGAAAACCCTAGATCTGTAATTCACTCTCTCTCTATTTGCTCTGTTATGAGAAAAATACCCAAAAAAAAGTATTTATACTCTAACCCGTTTTCATAAGAGAAAACCCTGACCCGTTTACCCGGAATTTAAAACCCGCCCGCAATGGCAAGGAACACCAACAATTACCACTGTTTTATGTGACAATAATTCAACAATTAAACTATCAAAAAATCTTATGATGCGTGGACGAAGCAAACACGTAGATGTCAGGTTTCATTTTCTCCGTGAACTTACAAAGGATAAAACCGTGAATCTAGAGTATTGAAATACTCAAGAACAAATTGCAGCATCATGGTTAACCACTTAAGTTTGATGTTTTTGAGAAACTACGAGATTTGTTAGTTGTTTGTGTTGATCTAGGTGTAAATTGATACTAGTGTTACCAATTTAAGAGAGGATTTTAAGAAAATATGTCAGTTTTTTTATTAGCTTATTATTGTATATGCAGATGTATAACTCATTTTCTTTTCTTATCTTATCTAGTAGTTAGTAGTAGTTAGTTGTTTTATCTTGTCTAGAAGTTAGTAGAAGTTAATAGTTAATTTATTGGAGTTTATTTTACTTTTCAAATATAAGAGGATGGTTATATATAGTCCTTTATTCCTTAAATTTTTTAGCAAATTCTCTCTTACAAATTTCTCTTCTATAATTTTTTAACTTCATTTTTCACTAGCACCGTCGTTATGAGTTCAAATCTACTCTACTGTTCCAGATTACATGTTCACTATGTACCACCTTCATAAAAAATAATCATTTTATAGAATGAGTCAAAAGTAATGAAGAGAGAGAATAAAATGTAAACATATTTTGTGAAAATGGTAAAAAGTGGAACATAAAATTTGAAACAATATATTTGATCCCCGTCGTTATCATTTTTTTTCCGATTCACCTACATAACTAAGACCATCTTAGAGATCTCTTAGTTTATACCATACTTGGTGATAAAAACTTAGTGTGAACTGTGAAGTCAATAACTAGATTCATCATTGGCACATGAGCATGCCCGACTGAAGGGTAATGTAACAAATGCAATTGCGGGCTCAGATCACTTGTCCCAAGTTTTGTTCCAATCTGTTTCAAAACTAGAAAACGACATCGTTTTAATTAACGTGAAAGTTTTAATTCTGTTTCTTTTAACTTTACATTTTACTTTACCTTTTACTGTTTTCTTTTCATTTTATTTATGTCTCTCTTCTTAATCTATCAGTCCATCAACCCCGATTAACATCTCTCTTGTTTTTGATCTATTAGCCCCAATAGAGATATCAAAAGACTAAGATCCAATCTTCAAAATCTATAGCAAAACCTTATAAAGTTCAAGATTTTCAGGTTAATGGATGTGAAAACCTAAAGTATTTTGGGTTTAATACGTCTTCAGAGTTCAGGTAAATATTATTTTCAAAAAAAGTTAGGGTTTATTTATTTTAAAAAATTAGGATTATCTTTTTAGACAAAATTTTATAGGTTAAAATTAGGAACTCTGAATACTATTGTCCAAAAAGAATCTGGTTATTCCAATTTTTTACATTTGTCCGGTGGTAACCGACCAGATTCCAATTTTTTATTGTTACCTTCATTTTGTGAGGCGTTTCATATTTATAACATTTTTAAATAGTCTGATTGTTCTGAATCTTATATGTTATAATGATTTGCAAAACTTATAACAAATGCTTTTTGTGATTAGGTATAATGAAACTTACTATAAAGAGTTTCATGTAATAAATTTGAAGTATAAGTTTTCTTTCTCATTTTTTTGAATAATCATATTTTTGGTTTGTGTTATATAGTATAATGGAGCCCATGTGCTTATGTGGAAAAAGAACAATATTGGTGACTTCATGGAAGGATACTAATCCAGGGAGGAGATTTTGGTCATGTCCTAATTGGCCGATACATGTATTAAATATATGTTGATTCTTATCTCGTAAGTTATTAAATCTTTATTTTTGTGTGAATTATTTGGGCAGGGTTCTCAAGTATGTCGATTTTTACAATTGTATGATCCATAAATTTGTCAAAGAGCTAAAAGTATTATACCTGGTTTGTTACGACGTGTGAATGAAAAAGATGCCGAAATTAAAAAAGTGGAGGTTGCACTTGAAAAAATTAGATCAAGACAATGAAAATTATATGTGGTAATTATTATATTATTAATCATATGTATTACTAGTTAGTTTAAAATATCTTGCTGTAAGTGACTTATTGTAAAATATCTTGTTGTAAGTGACTTATTAATATTTTCATTTAATGCAAATGATACAATTGACTCAAATTATGGAAAATTACTATATATATTATGATGGTAAAAATGAAGGATTATTGATAGTATTTGTTTATAAAATTAGTAGTTAGTAATGGTTTCTGAAAATTTGTTGAATTTTATAGTTGTTTTAAAGTAGGGTTTCTTGAATATTTAGGCTCAAATTTCTTGATTATTGGTTACGGTAATTTTCTTGATTATTTTATAGTTATTTTGAAGTTATCATTTGAAACAGAATTTGTTTTGAAGCTAATTTATAAGTATAATTTGTTTTGAAGCATATTTATAAACAGATTTATAAACAGATTTTCTTGATTATGTCTTGAAACAAATTTACAAGAAGATTTATAAGCAGGCTTTCTTGATTATTTGAAGCCGAATTTGTTTTGAAACAGATTTTTTACTATTAATTAGGCTCCAACTTTAATAATACAATTCTAGTTACATCTTCTTCTTTAAGATTTTAACACAAATGGACATGAATGAACAATACAAATAGATAAATGTAACCATATCTACATGACATTATAAATCATCCAATTTCATCAAAAATATATAAATATACACTAGAAACACCTAAATAAATAGGAACACGGCCCTCTCGAAGTTGAGCCCGGGTGAGAAAATAGCAATAGAATTCTCGCCAAATAGAAGAGTGTTTTGCAACAACGGCACGACATGGTCCAAACATATTGGGATCGTGGTTCGGGAACCGACTGTAATATCACATTGTCTACAGCATTGGTCAGACTTGAGCTCCACCGACATAGAGCATCTTTAGAAGTCGGTAACGGTAAGTGTTAATATCTTATTGTATTAACTTTCATTTTCTAATACATAATAATAATTAATCTCGTGTTTTTGTAGAATCATTTTGAGGCAATGTCGAAACATATTGAGTATTATTGAAAACATATAATGGAACATGTTAAGATGATTTGGGATAGGTATCGATGTGATATCAACCAGAATCACATTGAAGCTCATGATGAGGATATATCAGCTATTAAAGCACACAAACCAAATGAATATACGGAAGATGGTTGAAATTACATTTTGGATCGTCACTTTCTCCGAGAAGATTTTCGGGTGAATCTTTAAATTCTAAACTTTTTGCATCATTGTTTATAATATAATTAAGTATTAATTGATGTTTTCAAAAATAGGTAAGAAGTAAGAGGAATTCACAAAATAGGAAGAATCTTCGAATGACACATCATGCGGGGAGTGTGTCATTCTATCAGGTGTCAACAAAAATGATAAGTATATTTATTCAAGAGTCATTATAATATGTTAACTATATTTTGATAACTAACAATACTAACATTTAATCTTAATAGGAGAGGACTACGGGTATAGCGCCATCACACATTAAGCTTTTCTACGAGACTCACAATAAAAAAGAAACAGGTGACGACCCTACTCGTGTGGTGGATCCCCATATACAAGAAAAAATTGTAAGTGTATACTTCCTATTTCACTTATTTATTTATTTATAATTAACTAATCAACTATTTTTTCTTTTTGTAGGATGTGATGCATCAGACGCTCGAAACAAATCCTGATATGTTCAATTATGAGCTGACCGAGAACGTTTTTGGACAACAAGGGCACGAGAGGATCATTGGAATGGGAACCGACGTGAGGCCCATCCAGTTTAGAGGAGATTTGCGTGGTGGAATACAATCTCAGCGGAGGGAGCAAGAGGTTGAGAAGTTGCGTACTGAATTACAAGAGGAGGCTTTGAAAAGAGAAGCACTTGAGGCTAAAAGAGAAGCACAAAAGGCTAAAAGAGAAGCACAAGAGGCTAAAAGAGAAGCACAAGAGGCACAAAGACAAATGCAAATTGAAATTGAAAGACAAGCTCTTGAGTCATAAAGACAAAGGGAAGAATTTCATTACCAGTTGGCGGCGTTTATGGCAAGATATCCTCCACTTCCACCTCCGGATCAATCTGGTATATGATGTTTTTTTATATCTTTAAATACTTTTTAACTATGGGTTAATTAGGATTTTGGTTTATTAGATATTGTAATGTTGAATGAATTGAGATTTAAGTTTGTTGGATAATTGTATTTTTCGATCATTGAGATTTTGGTATATGAAATTCGGTATTTCTAATTTGTGTATTTGGTCTAAATTGTTTGTTTTAAAATAGATAATATTCGGTTTATAAACGTTTTATTTATAAAAAAAGAGTATAACCGAGAGCATTTCAAAAGCCTTTGTTAATAATTAAAACAATATAACAGAGAGCATTTCAAATACTTTCGTTAATTATATAAAAAATTCTCTGAGAGTGTTAGCGTTGCTCTTGGAATTAAAAAGAGTTATTTCTGAGGACTTTCACTACCCTCGGTTTTAATCTATCTTCGAGGACTTTAGATGCCCTCGCAAAGGCGTTTTTTTCTTTCTCCGACAGCTTTATCACCAAGACGTGCTGAGGGCGTTTATCACTCTCGGTGAGATCTTTTCACCGAAGATATAAAGCCTTTTTCTGAGAGATTCTGCCCTCCTAAATAACCACCTTTTACTAGTGCAAGTGTTTTGGATTTGAATTCATATAGGCTATTTGTGCATTCTGCAAAATCAATAAAATATGATAATTACATATTTTTTTAAATTTATTATTAAATATTTTAAAAGTATGATTATGAATATACCTGAAAATATGGTGCTAATAGAACTTGTGATGTTTGAGTTCCAGATATACTCAAACTATCAACGGAATCACCATGTGAATGCGTATGAGTTATTAGCTAAAACAAAAAAAATATAGTTTGCAAAAATCCAATATTAAACAAGTATGATAAAACAACTTGCCTCGGTGACTAGCTGGATTTTAAAATCAGGATGATGAATTACTGAATAAGTAAGATTACGAATATACCTCAGAATGTAGTGCTAACAGAATTTGTGAACCTTGAATGTCAGACATACTCAAACTATCAACAAAGACATCAAGTGTGGATGTGTTATAAGCTAAAAAAAAATAGTTTTGGAAACTTTTGACACCAATTACAACAGCATAACTAAATTCTAAACAGTATTCACCTGCTGTTGATATTGTCCATCAGGCACACATGAAATAGACATGGCTAGTGATGGTTGATTGATCTTCTTCAAAGGTTTCCTATTTTATGAAATATTTTCTAGACCACCTTTTAATCTCTTGATTGAAACAAGTTTTTTTTCTCTTTATAATCTCTTTTTCCATAAAAGGCCTTTCATCAGCTGCTATCTCCTCTTTATTATTGAGAAAACTACATGCAGTTGGCTCAATAAATTGCAAATTCGTATCTACCACCTTACACAAACCCAAAAGACTATCTTTAACAATCTTATAAGTGTTTTTGCTCTCCACTACCTTAATACTCAACTGAACAAACAACCCACACAATTCTTTATATCGGATACTCTAAAGTATTTTAGGCTCCAAAGACTGTTCATCAACATTTGAATATTTGACTCCAACATATCCAACCTTAACACCTCGTGTCCATCTTTTCAATACGTACTCATTGGGAATGTCATAGACATTGGTGATTGTATATATTTTCAAAACATGAGAATACAAGATTCCCGCAAACTCAAATTTTCTACAATCACACTCAACTCTTTCAAATGATGGATGAAGTGTAACTATATAATTATATCCCTTGCCTCGAGGAATAACTTTATATTTTACCAATGAACCAACATCCTCAACACAAGTTTCGACGCTATAATTATGACATTTGAACCATTCGTCTTCAAACCACTTGAATACCTAGGGAGTGTAAATCTTTCTTGCTTGTTTTAAAATTCCAATAGTATATCGTAAACAATGAACACTATGATTTGATTTGAAATCAGCTTTTAACTCAATATATCGACGATCTTCAAGAAGCCTTTCAAAATGATGAAAGAATACTGAAAATTTGTGTTTATAAGAGACATACTTTTTCACAAGGCTGTTCAAACTTTCAACTCTTTGGAGTGTAGTCATATCTGCAAAAAACATGTGTCGTCCATAAACCAAAGCCCATTTTTCTCTGATCTGAAACATACGCTTCAACCAATCATTATTTTCTAGTGAATATTTGTTCAACATCATGAACCATGCTTCAAAAAAGTCTTTCTCTTCATCGAATTCATATACACATGTGGCAAAATCCTTAGAAAACTCTCTAAACTTAGAAAAAATACCACTTAAATGTATAGAGACATTCTGATAAATATGCCAAATACACAATCGATGATGTGTTGTTGGCCATGTAGAAACTAAGGCCTTTCCCATTGCTGCATCTTGATCTTTTAAAATTGTTGTGGGTTTTCTCCTATCCATAGTCTCAACAAATGGATCGAACAACCATTCAAACGTCGGCGAACTTTCATCATACAATAAAGCAACACCCAAAACTATTGATTGCTTATGGTGATTAATACCTACAAATAATGCAAGTGGACGACCCTCATTGTTCTTCCTATATGTTGTATCAAAATAAACAACATCTCCAAAATTATAATAATCAGCTTTTATTTTTGCATCAGACCAAAAAATATTTGTTATCAAATCATCCTCGTCAACTTGAAGGGCATAATAAAAGCTACTATCACTATATTATTGTTTTTGCAAATATTCTTAAACACCTCCTGTGTCTCCAACCATCATACTTCTTGTTCTTTTCGAACGCAAGTAATTTCTGCAATCTTCAAGAATAAAACCTACAAATTGTTTCCCTCCCATTTGTCTTGCAATGAGATCATGAGATGCTTTTGGAGGGATGATGTCACTTACCATTTCAATATGTAATTTAGCTAAAGAAGATATTCTTCTATGACTTCTATGTAGGCGAGTCTTGTTTGGACTTGAAAGATGATGCTCTTTACAAATTGCACCATAATAAACACGCCACTTGTTCGGTTACAGATCTTCATTTTAGCTTCATAACCCAATCTTGTTTCAGGCTGACTGTTATTCACATAAACCGATCGTTTATATTTTTCCCTCTTACCTTGAGCCCTACAACAAAAACTCTATCCAATATTTTACCCAAATTATCACTATGACTACGAGATTTTCTTATGCCAAAACCTGCCCTCTTAGCATATGCCAAATAAAAGTCATACATTTTTTCTTCAGTCTTAAACTCCATTCCTAATTGTGGTACAAAATCTTTTATGATAAATGAATCATTTTTATCCAAATCTATATCAAATAAAAAACAATATTATCATTCATACATTAAGGAAAAATCTCATTATTATAATCTAACCTTTGTTGATAACATTAACATCATTTTCTGTACGGTCTTCATTTTCTTCAAAATTTAAACGCCGATAGCTCGTAGATTTACTTTCTATTATATTACTACAATCATGAAAAAAATACTTTACATTCATTTAGAACAGTTAAATGAATAATGTTTTGAACATTACTTAAACTCATGAGTAAAAACCGAAAGTTCTTTGTAGAACTTTCGGTACTAATTACTAAAACCGAATGTTTTACACCCCTCTCGGAATCTATTTTTAATACCGAAAGATTTGTTCCTTTCGGGAGTATTTAGGAGAGTTTTATAAAACTTTCGATAAAAACAAAATGTTAATCGAGGGCTGATAGATCAAGAAGAGAGAGACAAAAATAAAATGAAAAGAAAACAGTAAAAGGTAAATTAAAAAGTAAAGTTAAAAGAAACAGAGTTAAAACTTTCACGTTAATAAAAATGATGTCGTTTTGGAATAAATTGGAACAAAACTTGGGACAAATAATTTGAGCTCTGCAATTGCATAGGCCGAAAATTTTTTTAGTATATAATATTATTAATTATATATATTATATATTATAAAATATCGTATAATATCATATTTTATTTATTTATTTTCGCATAATATCTCCTAAAAAAAAGTTTTAGTTTCAAATATTTATATTAATAAATATTAATATAAGGTCATATTTTCCACCATTTTTACCAAGTTATAACTGAAGGAGACACCTATGATGGCACAAATTAATATTCTCACCTCTGTTAGTAATAAAGTTGAAAACATTGATAGTTCTACATAACTATTGCCGGTCCCGAGAATAGTCCCGTCCCCAAAGAAAAACAAAAATGTGAAAAAAATATTACCTGTACTAATTTTGGTTAATAAAATTGTTAAACAAACTGCTTTTATAACTAAAATTAGAATCCATAACCAAATAAAAATTAAAATTTATCATCATAAACCACAAAAATCTAATTATTTTTATTAAATGATTCTCTGGAACTCTCTTCGTTTCTACTATACTTAGAGATAAAACGCCCACCTGAAAATCTGAGGAAAATTGAGTAGTGAAACAGGGCGATTGTATGGTGAGGTCTTAGATTTTCACCTCTCTTCCAAAAGAATTGGTGGAGGCTTATCTATACCACTACACTACTGACAAAATATTGTGGGATGAGCTTTAAGATTGAGAGGTATGGGGATGCAACGAACCATATATTGTATCTTATTCAAAAAGAAATAGCCTCTGTTAACCAAGGCCTCTATAACCAAAAGCTTGATTGTTATTACATAAAAACATGTATATGCATATATTATCATAAACCCTAAACCCTAGTTCATGATCTGGTGGCGGATCCAGGTCCAAACACCTTCAAACCTTCCCTGTTGAACTTCAAGTTCCTAGCCTCTTCCCTCGAGATTCCATAAGAATTCATCAGCACATCCACGGGAAGTCCCCTGAAAACAGACATCCTCCCGGCTATGGGGCTAGTCATGGCATTGGCACTAGTCTTGAATGCGATCCATTCCAAGCCATCTTGGCTAGCCTTCTTAATGGAAGCAAAGTCTTGTGGCACCACCACGATCTGTCCTTCCTTAACCTGTTCATCGAAAACTGTTCCCTTGCTACCCACAATCTGCATCCTCCCGCTCCCACGTAGTATATACACCATGCTGTGCGCGTTCACGTTCCAGTATGGAGCCAATATAGCATTCTGCAGGCATACAAAAATCAGTTAGCTGAATTGTAAAGAAAATGTACATTTTGTTAATTTTATGGATTTACATACGTACCCTGTAAAGAACACCTCTCTCGGCGCTGAGTTGGATCGTGTTGAGTGCGGGGAAATGGTGAGAGTTGAGGGTGGTGAGTCGTCCGCCACGTGGGTTGTACACGTCAGCGCGACGAGCACTGTCGATGTTCTGACTCAGCTTCATGGTACAAACGGTTTCTTCAAGACCGTTGTGTCTCCTCTCTCTCATTTCGGCTTCCTCTCCCTGGTAACTAGGGCATACAACTTCAAAGTTTTTCTCAACTCGGACGATATTGCCTCTGTTATCTTCATCTCCCTTTAGTTTCCTTGCTGTGTCAACATCCACGTTGAAAATGGCAGACAAGAATTTCTCGTCTATTCCCTTGAAAACGTTGCCGGCTTCTTTGGTCTGGGCTCCGTGGCGCTCTTCTCCTCTCGCCGCCGATGGGTTTCCGGCCAAGAAGAATTTCTGTTAATTAATTAATTAATTATCATTATTTTTAATTAATTAATTAACCTTTTAATTTGTCAAAACATAGAATTAATTAATTATAATTAATTAATTACTCTGATCTTGAGATCGAGCTGGTTGGCATCGTTGCTGAGATCGAGAAGCGAAATCAACTCAAGAGGGTTCTCGCCGTTGTTGAAGGCCCATGTTGTCATTCCGGGAAAGACAGACAAAACATCACCTTGTCGGATTTCTCTAACCTTCTGGTGGCGGTCGGGAAAACCGGATTCTTGACTGGATTCGAATGTCTCAGCGCAGCCTGGAATGACAGCCCCTTGGATACCTTTGCCTGTTAATTCATTCATCGTAACATTTATTTATTATACATACATACATACATACATACAATTTATGCTTAATTAATTAATTATATAATAATACAATTTATAATACCTCGAATGACGTAAGAGATTTGAGGGGCATTTGTGTAGGATGGCAAGAGAAGTCCACGTGGCTGGATGGTGTAGCGGATGGCTACAAAACCTGCACATAGGAACTCTTCATTTTCTAGGTCCCAGATTTCGGTCTCTCCGGCTTCGGCAGAGAACCTGCGGTTGGGCTCGCGGGCGCTGATGCGGTCTATGTCGCAGCTGGTTCTTGCCTGGAGCCTGTGTCTTTGGGCACCGCCTAAGGCCTGCCATTGATTCTGATGAGGGCTGAACTGGGCGGTGCAGCCATGGAAGAGGACCATAAGGAACAGACCTAGAGAGAGGAAAGCCATTTTTGTTTACTAGCTAAGGTTGATGAGATGATGATGATGGGTAATGCTTATTTATAGTTGAAACAGGATAATTTTATATTCGACACGTAAATTATTGCACTTGACACATTAATTGCATGCAACATGCATGTTTTATATATATCCTTTATATGAATTACACATCAATTGAGAATGTGGCGATAATTTGATGCAACGCATGTAATTGTACTCATTCTTTTGGGACCAGCTGACAAATTAACATGTGTTAGTTTCTAGTGTACCGTAGCCATGCATTTAGTTGTTTGTTCATCAGGCATCGATCTGAGGACAAAAAGAACTGCGGGGAATCGTTTCCTGCACCGAATTCATTATTTAATATTTGGATTCATTCGTCTTTCATTCAATTCTATTATTTCTCTATTTTATTTGAACCTAATTAAATATATTGTTCTAACACTAACACTAGTAGCTAATTAAGTTTAGGAAATTTAAGATGTTCGATTGCATGGATTGGTTTTGAGTGGATGAATTCGAATTTAAGGTTAGTTCGATGCTATCAGTACATACTATCAGTACATATAATGAATGTATTAATTAAGAAAATTCCACATGTAAAAAGAGAAAAAAAAAGTCTAACAAATGAGGGAGGTAATGTTTCACTTTTCTAAATTTTGTCTCAGATAATTTTTTCTTGAAACTTAACCTCTATACTATTTCTGCATTCAAAATATTAATGTGGTGATGAAAAAAATTCTATAATGTTTGTAAATGAATACAAAATATAAATTTTTTATTATTTTTGGAATTGTTGATTGTTACCTATGTTAAACAATTTTATTATTTATTTTTAATTATTATAATATTTTTTAATATGAAAAAATTATTTTAAATGAAAATTATTTATTAATAGACTTTATTTATGTCTTTGTTGATGACAATTGCATTTTATTTAATTAATTTATAATAAAGTTATACACGATGGAATATCTAAATAAAAATTTATCAAACATACTTAAATATCTACAAAAATCCAATAACATATAGACAGCCAACAATGCAACTTGCAGCCCAACAAATATTCACAGCCTTTAGCCAGCCAACTCAGACACACATGTCTTTATCAGGTCAATTATTATTTTAATTTTTCTCTTAATTTATTTGTATAACTTTTTGTTTTAGATAAAAAAAAAGAATAATGAGAGAGCGGGTTAAGCACAGGCAAACACATTTAACCATATAACCCGACGCAGAACACCCTCTTACAAATTACTAAATAAATAAAACTAAATTAGGATAACATGATATTTAAATTAAAAAAAAAAAGATAGTCTGCAAATTACAATACTATATAACTTAACTTCTTAGATCCATCTGTAAATTTTGTGGTGATACATTTATATTTAGCACTAAAAATCATTTAAAAATATTTATAACTGTAACTAGAATTGTGTGTAACTAAATAATTTGAAGACAATAAATCCATTCTTTTCATGTTCATAATTTGAATAAGACTCGTAATAGTTTGTAGGTCGTTTGTTGTTCATATCTTCCGATTGTGTTTATGATATTTTTTCGAGTCCGTGTCCGTTCCATTCTTAGCAATGAATGAGAAAAAATAATCGGGTCTGAAGTTATTTTTCATTTTTTCAATAATGAGTTACTGAATTTGATCATTCATATGAAGCACCACCTAAAAGTAGCTTTTATATGGACTTCTCACTTTCGACTATATGTGTAGATGATTCATTATAATTTGGCGGAATTTTTCGACGTTGTATTACCAATCATCGGTTAAGGATAATTTTAAATGCAGCTCAAAATATTTGGTAGAGATTTTTAACACAGTTTTATAAGTTCGTTTGACTTGCTTTATAATATTCATTGTTAACATCTATATTTTACACCCAAATTATAATTAAATCAACTCAATTTTAATAAAATAAATTATGAATAAATTAAAAAACTTTATATATTTGTAACCCCGGAAAACCCTTGTCCCGGAAAAATTCGAGATTCGTGAAATTTCAACATCGGTTTACGTGTCAGGATTTATTTTTTAATAAAACATTATTTTAATTTTTTTAAATAAATCCTGACGGTTTGAAAGGTTTGAAATTATTTATAAAAATAATTAATTTGGTTTGCAAGTTTAAATAATCTTTTAGATTTGAAATAATTAAATTAAAATTTGGTTTTTGGAAATCTGTCTTTAAATTAATTAATTTAATACATACATATTTTTCACTAGAGTTTCGTTTAGTTCGAGATATAATAATACTCGGGAAAGGGATTTCGCGCTTCATCTTCCAGACCTGTTTTAAAAACGACCTCTACTTTATAAAGTTTTGGTTTTGAAAATCGATTGTATAATATTTTGTTTTAATCAATTATTCTTCCGGTCTTAAACATACACATGTTTTGTATATTTAAAATTGTAATAACAATATTTAAATGTTGGTACCTATTGCTGATGAGGATGACTAGGGAAGAAAATACCTGAAAAACATGAATATTTAAAGGCATTATGATTTAAAAATAAATCTTAAACGAGCCCTTATCAAAATATATTTTGTGAAAAATATTCTAAAAATATTTAAAAATCATTTTCTAATTTTTTTTCTTCTATTTTTAGAAAATGATTTGATGTCCCAAAATTAAAAAAAATATTTTGGAATTTGAAATATGCAACCAAACAGGCTCTAGGACCGACGTCATATGTTAGTATTCCTTCGGTCCTGGCTTAGAATTCTCGATTGGGGTGCTAAAGCCTCCAAGTCCTTGACTAAAATTATCGGTCGGGTGCTAGAATTATCGGTCGGATGTCAAGATCCTCGATCGGACCTCTCGGTCCTAGCTAAAATTTCTCGATCGGACCTTTCGGTCCTTGTTGAAATTTCTCGGTTAGACCTCTCGGTCCTCAAGAACATAAAACTGCAAATTTTATAATTTTGATTGGGGCTTGATTTTTTCGATTCAAGGGACTAGATAGCTTTACAATGCTTATAGGAAAATTATGAACATCATCTCAATGTTTGATTCAACCTGGATGATGTTCAATTTCATCAAAACAGTTTTGAAACTAAAATTGAGTTTTTAGTTTTTAGTGTTTAATGAAGTGTAAGGAGCCTGCAAATAACTTTTTTAAACTTCATATGATTAATTGATACCAAAACATGAACACTAGTTGTTCATTTTATCACAATAACTAATCTAATTAATTGTTGAATTTGGTTTTGACCTTTAATTTTAATTATTTTGAATTTATTTATTCAAAATAATTATTTTAATATTCATAAATTGGGTAAGTGCATTTTTAATTAGTGTTTACAATATTATTTTAATTTTAATTTGTGTTTTATTTTTCTTTTATAATTATGTGCAAATCAAACAGGGCCTAATCATTACAAATCACCCAAACATTTTATTTTCCTCTTCTTCATCAACAATTTGCTCTTTTCCAAAAAACAGACAAGAGGCGCATAAATCCCTTTAATAAAAACAAAGTTGTTGATTTCCTGAATCAAATTGCTTGAGACAAAATGATCATGGAATGGAACGAGAGGATCACGAACCTGATAGAGAGAGCCTCCTATTTGAGACAGAGACAATAACGTAGACAAGGGGTAGATACAAAATTTTGGTGAAGAGAATATAAAGAAGAAAATAGGGATTGGAGGGCTAGACTCTAGAGAAGAAAAAAAGGAAAAGCAACCAGAAAGGAGTTGGGGATCAATTTCATGATTGACTTCCTACACTGTTACCTTTGTTTCTCGAGTATTTGTTACTCGTCTACATGTAGGAGTGAGCATAATATGGGTTTACCCAAACCCAACCCTAACCCAAACCCAAAATATTAATTTGGGTTGGTTAATATGGGTTGGGTTGAGTATGGGATGGGTTGAGTATGGTTGAGTTTAATTTGGGTTGGGTTAGGGTTACCCAAATTACTCAAATTATATAAATTTAGTTTAATTCTCTATTATTAATCCAATATAAACTAATCATCTTCCAACTTTAAGTCGAACACGTTTTTGACATACTTAACATATTTTTTATACGTTTAACACGTTTTCCACACATCTAACACGTTTTTAATATTTTTAACACGTTTCACTTATAACATATTTTTCACACGTTTAACACGTTTTTCACACGTTTAACACGTTTTCACACGTTTAACACGCACGTTTAACACGTTTTTCACACGTTTAATACGTTTTTCACACGTTTAACACGTTTAACATGTTTTTCACGTTTTCACATTTTTGACACGTTTAACACGTTTAACACATTTCCACACTAATAACATGTTTTTCACGTTTTTGTCACGTTAAACACGTTTATGACATGTTTAATACGTTTAACGCATTTTTGACAAGTTTAACACGTTTTTTACGTTTTTGGCACGTTTAACACATTTTTAACATATTCAACACATTAACACGTTTTTGATAAGTTTAACACGATTTTCACGTTTTTGGCACGTTTAACACGTTTTAAACATATTTAACACGTTTTTGATAAGTTTAAAACGATTTTCACGTTTTTGGCACGTTTAACACGTTTTTGACATTTTAACACGTTTTTGATATGTTTAACATGTTTTTCACACGTTTAACAAGTTTTTAATATTTTTAACACGTTTTCACACGTTTCGCACGTTTTTACGTTTTTGGCACATTTAACAAATTTTTTACATGTTTAACACGTTTCATACTAATAACACGTTTTTGACATGTTTAATACGTTTAACACGTTTTTGACAAGTTTAAAACGTTTTTTTTACGTTTTTGGCACGTTTAACACGTTTTTAACATTTTAACACGTTTTTGATATGTTTAACACGTTTTCACACGTTTAACACATGAAAATAGTGTTCAACGTGTCAAATGTGTTGGATGTGTGAAAAACGTATTAAACGTGTCGAAAACGTGAAAAATGTGTTAAACGTCTCAAAACATGGAAAACGTGTCAAAACGTGTTAAACGTGCCAAAAATGTGAAAAACTTGTGAAACATGTCAATAATATTAAAAATGTATTAAACGTGTCGAAAACGTGAAAACGTGTCAAAAACGTGGAAAACGTGTTAAACGTGTCAAAACGTGTCAAAACGTGCCAAAAATGTGAAAACGTGTGAAACGTGTCAAAAATGTGAAAAACATGTTAAACGTGTTAAAACGTGTCAAACGTGTTAAAACGTGTTAAACGTGCCAAGAATGTGTCAAAATGTGTTAAATGTTTCGAAAACGTGAAAAAAACGTGTCAAACGTGTTAAACATGTTAAAAACGTGTTAAACATGCCAAAAACATGAAAAACGTGTTTAACGTGTAAAAAATGTGTTAAACGTGCCAAAAACATGTTAAACGTGTCAAAAACGTGTTAAACGTGTGAAAAATGTATTAAAAATGTCAAAAACGTAAAAAACGTGTTAAACGAATAAAAATGTGTTAAATGAGTCAAATACATGTTAAATGAAAAAATAAAAATAAAATAATTTGGGTTACCCAACCCATACTCAACCCAACCCATACCCAACCCATATTAGTAAATAATATGGGTTGAATTATGGGTTGGGTAAATTTAATTTGTGTTGAATATGGGTTGGGTAATACAGGTTGGGTTTACCCGTTTGCTCACCCCTATCTACATGTACTAGCAAAGTTCTTATTACTTTTTTTAGATTTAGAACTCATTACATAGATGCATGCTTTATGAACGGAATGATACAAAACTAGACAAATGTTTAAGTTTGGATTTCTATAATACACATTGTAGACACCCCATTTTACACCCAAATTATAATTAAATTTCGAGTCATTTCAACAAAATAAATTTTGAATAAATCAAACAAACAAATTAAATTAGTTTTAAATAGATTTTATATATTCTTTTAATTTGTGTTTTGTTTTGTTATTATAGATGAGAGGAAAAATATTTGTGCAAATCAAATAGGGCTCAAGCATTACAAATTACTCAAGACTTTTCTTTTCCTCTTCCTTATCAACAATTTTCTCTCTCTGTCCAGAAGACAGCCTAATTTTTTTTTGCTGATTTCTTAAGATGAGGAGCCAAATAATCCCGGAACTTGAGGATCACGAGACCTTAGAGTGAAAGCTTCCTATTTGAGCCATACACAACAACATTGACAAGGATATGGGTATTCATCGATTCAGTTTTTGGGTTATTCAAGTTTTCAGTTCGGATTTTTCGAATTTTTATTTTTTTAAGTAAATTCGAAAATCGAACCGATTTGAATAAATTCGAAATCAATTTATTCGAATTCTGTCGAATATTCGGTTTAGACCAAATATTGAACATCACCTACCCATAAGATAAAAGAAATTTTCTTAAAAGAGTTAATAAAATAAATAAGTTGTTAAAGAGATTTTATCCACTTAAATTATAAAAAAAATATAAATCACGCAAACTAAGCTTACTAACTCAACGCCAATATTCGGCAATTGAACACGAAAGTAAAATAGTGATGACGACGACAATATATGACGATGGAGGTGTGTTGAAGACATTTCTGGTATTACTAGTGAAATATATAGATATGTAAAGAATTTATATATTCTTAAAGTTAGAGATGAGGTAGACAACTAGAAGATCCACAAAGGCCAGGAAGGTGGACGACTAGAGAAAGGGGAAAATGAATGAGGGATTATGGATTTACTGAATTATTGGGCTGGATTGTAGGGATTTAGTAGGAGGCCAATGATAATTTAATATATAATATGTTATAAATTATATATTAAAAAAATAAATTCGGTTTTCGGTTTGGTTTTTGAGTTAAAACGTAAACTCGAAAACCAAACTGAAAACCGTATTTGAATTCGAATCGGTTTAGAATTCGATTCGAAAACCGAAAATGTAATTCGAATTCGGTCGAATATTCGATTCAGACCAAATATTAAACACCCCTTGACAAGGGGCGGATCAAAAAGATTTGGTGAAGAGGACAGAAAGAGGCGAAGAGAGATTGGCAAAGGCTTGACTTTAGAGAAAAAAGGAAAAGCAACAAGAAATGAGTTTTGGATCGATCTGACAATTGGCTTCCTACAATTGGTACATTTGTGTCTCGAGTCTTTGTTACTCGTCTACATGTACTATAAAATTTCTCATTTACTTTTTTAAATTTATGACTAATGACATAGACGAATGATCTAGTAACAAAATTGTTAGATAAATTATATAGATAATTAATAAATAATTAACTATCTAAAGAACTTAATTAAATTCAATCTTTGGTGCAGGAAAAGCTGGGAGCGGTCACATCTTCAAGATCGGCCGGTCGAATCGATATCATAGAAGCGACACAAACCGGAACTCCCAAAATTAATCAATCCCATAAGCTTAAGTAGAAGACCGGTTCAACTAAATTTCAAGATCGATGAACTTTCTCGTGAAGATCAGTTTCCTCTCCTCAGCGGTAGAATCAGTCAACCGGTCAAAGCAGCAAACCGATATGTTGTACGGTCGGCTCAAAATATTGGCTCAATCTTAAATGACCGAACAATTCTAACGGGAAGATTAATAAAGATCAAATCAAAGATATGGAACTGCTGGAAGTTTCCATTTTGATGCAACAAGTTCTCTTTGGGAATAGGCAGAAGGAGATTTTCAATTATGCAGACTGTGCTATTTCCATTTTGATACAAGTCTGTTGATAGACTGTAAACTACAGAAGACTGTTAAGTGTGCAGATATACTCATTTTGGTATAAGTCCAAAAGTAGCCTTCAAGGAGTAGAGAACTATCCGACCAACCAACTGTTAAAGTCAAGTGAAGATAAAACTGGCCGGCTGTATTGCTTCTTGGGAAGCATCAATCGCATTTAATGCATTGCAGCTTCTTTTGACAAACCAATCAGATTCAAGGATTACCTTAAAGGTATCCGTTGAAAAAGAAATATGACCGTTGTCATATTTCCACTATAAAAGGAGAAGCTGAAGATCAAAAGTAAGAGTTACAAGGTTGAACAGTTGCGAGAGTTGAAGCTACAAAGAGTTATACATACAATTAAAAAAGCTATAAAATCTATTGTTCTTACAATCTGTTCAAGAGTATCAAAGTGTATAATCATCTCATTGATTTTGTAAGTTGACAGAAGTTTTCTGTTCAACAGAGTGCTATTATTGAGAGGTCAAGAATGAGCAGTAAATCAGACTCGGATCTTGGACGTAAGCGTTGTAAAGTGTATTGAATATTCCTAGTGAATATCCTTCTCAATTTTCGAGAAAAAAGGGTGACATAGGAGTTTTTATCTCCGAACATTCATAAAATCCTTGTGTATTGTGTTCTTTCTCCATTTCGATCATTCCTATCATCCGAACCGATTACTCGTTAATCCAACCGATCCTTCCTCATTCTATTCATCCTTATTATCCAAGTTGTGTGTTGCTTCAAGCTGAAACAAACTACTTCCGCACTTGAACCCGGTTCAAGAGTTTGTGACAGTTTGTGTGGTATTGAGACCTGTATTAATCTCTAACCGGATTAGTACCAACCATTGTGAGTGTGTAAGCGTTTTCCTTTAGCGGGACACCGATCCTCTATTGACGATCCCGATCCTATTAATTGATATCAAAGCAGCTAGTCTCAACACTCAAGCAACTAGAAGCAAGCAAGCATGACTCACGGTGAGAAACCGCCGATGCATCTGCACCTGATCACTATGGATGATGAGATGATGTTCATTCTTTCTAACGGACCGATAAAGATCGTAAAGGAAAGAAGTGAATGGACAACCGACGACAAAAGAAGGAACAACCTGGACAACCACTGCAGAAGCACTATCTTTAAAGCCTTATATAGAAATACTTTAGGCAAAGTCAGCTAATGTGCAACTGCAAAGGAAGAATGGGAGACAGTCATTCAACTTTATGAAGGAAACAAAAGAACAAAAGAGAACAAGATACTGGTGGCTACTCAAAAGTTCGAAAACATTAAGATGAGGCCTGGTGAAACCATGAAGGAATTCAGTGATCAATTTACCAGTGTGGTAAATGAATTATCTGTACTTGGAAAGAAATATGATAACAAAGAAACTATCATCAAAGACTTAAGATCTCTTCCCAATGCCTGGGACATCAAAACAATGGTGATGAAGGAATCAAACAGCCTCGGGAAGATGAAACTGTATGATGTTTTTGAAGATTTGAAGGCATACGAGTTCGAAATAAAGTCTAGAATTGAAGATAAAGCCTCAACTTCAACCGCTATCAGGGCCCTGGTGACATCGGTGGAGTTAGCCGTTCCTGTACCGGTCAAAATCACAGAGCAATTTAGCGAAGATGCGATGGACATGCTAGCAAAGAAGTTCGGAAAGTTCATGAAGAAGAGTCAACCGACCAACTCATACAACTATAACTACGGTGATAAATCTAACGTTCGATGTTATAATTGTAATGCTTTAGGTCATTACAGGTCAGAATGCAGAAAGCCGAGAATAGATGACCAGAAACCAGAAAATCACAACTAGAGGAATGATCATCAACAAAATTGTCAAGGAAAAGAGATTTAGAAAGCATTGATAACCGATGGTGGTGGGAGCCAGTGGGCACATACCGATTCGGATAGCGATGATGAAGGGATCTCTTGTCTCATAAAAATTGAAGTACAAGTATTTGACTTTTCCTGTGAAGAATTTACCCGAGAATATTTGGTTACTGCACTCAACAACATGATTGTTGAGTATAAGCACCTATCAACTCTTATACCGACCCGGTTGAACTTTTAGACCGGTGAATAGAGTAAAACTGAAATTTGTGAACCAAGTAAAATTCAGACTGTTGCAACAATTGAACTATCCACTGAGAACGAGAAGCTCAAGGAGACAGTTCAATCGTTGACCGAAGAAAATGAACGAACTAATATGTAATGGATGCATGGAAGAGATCTGAAGATGCTGTAAGCCAGATGACGAGTCATCAAAGACCATATAACTGTAAATTCGGTCTAGGCTATAACCATTGTAGACCACGTAAACCTAAACCTTCCAACCAAGGGTTGAATCTCAGTAAAGAAAAGTTGTCTTTCATAAACTTTGTCAAGAGTTCATCAACCGGCATTGAAACAAGTCACGATTCAAAACTAGCAAAGGAATTAACATATGTAGGACCACCCGACACTTCAAGATGGCTTCATCTTGAGAGAAGGAAAGCCATCCGGTCGGTTAGAATAGAGTATGATAGATATTCATCCGATCAAAGATCACCACGACACTATGAGGTAACCATAAGTAGACAGAGAAATGTAAAGCCTGGTACATGTAAAACCACTAAGACCATCACTAGGAAACTCATTCGATTAATGAAAGTATGGATTCTAAGGGGACTAATTAACCGTGGACCCAAGTGAATGTGAGTACCAAAAAGGTGTAAATATTTATATTTTGCATGTTAAGAAGAACAAGCGGTTGAAAAATTTGGAATGGTATTTGGACAGCGGTTGTTCCAGACACGTGATTGGAAACAGCAACTTACTAACCGATATTGTTCAGGAAAACGGTGCAATGATAATTTTCGGCGACAATTCCAAAGGTAGAGCCGTGGGAAAGGGTAAGATTGCCCATGACAACCTAACTATAAACGATGTACTTCTTGTTGAAAATTTGTATTTCAATCTGTTGAGTATCAGTCAAATGTGCGGTGTAGGATACACTGTTGAACTTCATAAACATGCATGTTTAGTTAAGAATCCACAGGGTAGCATTTTACTAACCGAAAATAGGTTAGGAAACATCTACAAAGTAGACTGGAAAACTAAATGTGATAACTCAGTTTGCATGATAGCTAAGAGTGATCAAAATTGGCTTTGGCATAAAAGGTTAAATCACTTGAACTTCAAAAATATAAACTACATTTGCATTAAAGAACTAGTTCAAAGAATTCCTAACATGAAATTTGTTAAAGATAAAATATGTTATGCATGTCAAATGGGTAAACAGATAAAATCTACTTTCAAAAGTAATGGAAATGCTCAATCTAGCCGATGTTTAGAATTTCTTTACGTGGATTTATTTGGAGCGGTTAGGGTCACCAGCTTAGGCGACATGCATTACACCATGGTAGTTATTGATGATTACTCTAGATACACTTGGGTGATATATTTGGTATCTAAAAATCAAGCTACACATAATTTGATTAAACAGCTTAGAAGATTACAAAATGAGAAATCAATACGTGTAAATAAAATTAGAAGTGATAGAGGTACATAATTTACTAATAGTACATTAACTGCATTTTTTGAGGAATCCGGTATTAGACACGAGTTGTTTAGTGCTAGAACATCTAAACAGAATGGAATGGCCAAGAGAAGAAACCGAACTCTCAAGGAAGCCGCAAGATCCATGATAGCCAATTCGGGCATTGCTCAAAAATTTTGGGCCGAGGCTATCAACATTGCATGTTATACTCAAAACCGATCCATGTTAAATAAATGTCTTAACAAAACTCATTTTGAAGTATACCATGACAAAGTCCCTAACATCCAGTATCTTAGGATATTTGGTTGTAAGTGTTACATTCATAACGATGACAAAAATTATTTGACCGCTTTCGATGCAAAATTCGATGTTGTCATCATGCTAGGTTATTCTGTAGTGAGTAAAGCATATAGAGTGTACAACACTAGGACTTTAACTATTGAAGAATCTTCTCATGTTGTTTTTGATGAATCGGTTGAAAGTAACACTACATCATCTTTTGACCTACACAACATATTAGAAAACTTAAATATCCAATCTGATAGTGAAGATGAGGTTCTGATCTATAAAAGATTTGTATATGACCAAACGGTTAATGTTGAGATTGAGTCGGATCAAGCTACTTTATAGTAGGAAGTTGACACCTCAGTGTCTGCTGAGGAAATCGGTCGGCTTGACATTGTTCAGCCTATTAATATGTCTAACCTTGATCAGATAACAGGTCATTTGGAAGACATTTCTGGACCGAATCTCAAATGGAACACAAATCATCCTCTTGAGCTTATTATAGGTAACCCCTCACTACCCATCCAAACTAGACATCAATTGTCGGAAGAATATGAAAAATCCTCTTTCATATCACAAATTGAGCCGAAAAATGTGGATGAAGCATTGTTGGAACCCGATTGGATTTTAGAAATGCAAGAGGAATTAAACTAGTTTGAGAGGAATAAAGTCTGGCACTTAGTTTCAAGATCGAAAAATCAATCGGTTATCGAAACAAGATGGGTGTTCAGAAATAAACTCAGTGAAAACAGTTTGGTTACGAGGAACAAGGCTAGATTAGTGATCCAGGGATATAAATAGTAAGAAGGCATTGATTTTGAAAAATCATTTGCTCATGTGCATTTTTAAATGGTGAACTAAGTGAGGAAGTGTATGTTGAGCAAGCTCCCGGTTTCAAAAATCCAGATTTGATTAGTCATGTGTACCGGCTAGATAAAGTCCTTTATGGTTTAAAACAAGCTCCTAGAGCTTGGTATGACACTTTAACAAAGTTTTTATTCAACCATGATTTCATTATAGGATCGATAGATAAGAACCTATTTAAATTTGAGAAAAATGAACATATTTTGCTTGTTCAAATTTATGTAGATGATATCATTTTTGGATCAACCGACCCTAAGTTATGTGAGAAATTTTCGAAAATGATGACTGACAAGTTTGAAATGAGTATGATGTGGGAGTTGAGTTTCTTTCTAGGTCTTCAGGTTCGGCAGGTCGAATGAGGAACCTTCATCAACCAATCCAAATACACAAAGGAACTGTTGAAGAAGTTTGGAATGGAGAACTGCTCTGTAGCCTCCACTCTAATGAGCTCATCAATCAAACTAGATAAAGATGAAGATGGTCTAGGAGTGGACATAACAGTCTATCGTGGAATCATCGGTTCACTTATGTATCTAACAGCTAGCCGACTGGACATTTTGTTTGCGAGTGGAGTGTGCAGGAGATTTCAGGATAATCCTAAATAATTTCACTATACTGATGCTAAAACAATCTTAAAATATTTAAAAGGAACTCAAGATGTGGGACAGTGGTATCTGAATAATTCCAGTTTCAATCTAACGAGTTACTATGATGCAGATTATCCAGGTTGTAAAATCGACCGTAAGAGTACCAATAGGACATACTAGTTCTTAGGTGACCGACTTGTTTCCTATATAGCAAGAAGCAGACTTCAGTTGCAACCGCAACAGCGGAAGTAGATTATCTTGCAGACAGTAGTTGTTGTGCTCAGCTTCTACGGATTCAACACCAACTGAGGGACTTCGGTATTACGGCTGAGGAATCTTCAATTTTTGTGACAACACCAGCGCAATAGCGATACCATATAATCCTGTGTTGCATTCGAGAACCAAGTATATTGACATTAGACATCATTTCATCCAAGAGCATGTGCAGAAAAAGAATATCCAGCTAGAGTATGTCTCAACCGAACAGCAAGTCGCCGACATTTTCACAAAGCCACTACATGAAGCTAAGTTCTCTTATTTTAGAACTATTTTGGGACTTGCTGATAGCAGTCAACTCATTCCTTATTGTAATAATATTTTGATGTAATTATACTTTTACCGTAATATAAATTATTTTGTGTTATTTTCTAGATTATTGCATTAACTACGGTAAATTTACCACAATTAAAAGTTTTTCTGTTAAAATCATTAATCAATATAGACAGTAAAAATATTGTATTTAATAGTTTATAACGGCAGTTTTATAAACCGCAATTAAACATGATTAACTAAGGGCGGTAAAGTTACCGCAGTTAATAGTCTCTAACTACGGTTTATAAAAGTGTAGTTAATGACTATTTACTACGGTAATTTTACCGCAGTTAAACGTAGTTAAAAGTTCCGTCGTTAAAAAAATGTTACTTAATAAGGGCGGTAAAGTTACCGCAGTTGGAGACTAAACTACGGTAAGTTTACCGCCCTTATTAACAAACATATCTTTAACTCCGGTTTTTAAAACCGCAGTTAGAGGCTATTAATTGCGGTTAAACCGCCGTTGTAGACTATTAACTACGGTATTTTTCCTGCCCTTATTGATTATTATTTTTTAACGGTGGAACTTTTAACGCCGGTTGACTACGGTATTTAAACCATAGTTAATAGATTTTAACTATGGGAAATTATCTTTTTACTACGCTTAAAACCGCCTTTAAATATTACTTTTTTACTAGTGAAAATCAAACTATACTTAGATTGTAACAAGATATGTATATCGATTCCTTGGCTATTTAATAGTACATTCTTCATATTCTCAAATCACATTCTATCAAACACAAGGAAAATACTCTTCAAAATGTCTCGCTCTCTCTCAAACACAATCCTTCTAGCCGACTTCGAATCAATCTCTCAAAGTGATGACATTGAGATCTGTGCAACATTCCGGCAGATTGGGTATTCCGGTCCGAGACCATTCCTAGAAGATAGGTATGCCATAATCTATGATGTAGTTCTTGAATTCTTCAGCTCTGCTAAGGTTATTTGGGAGGATCTTATCCTTGCCAAAATCCAAGGTCAATCTTTTGTCTTCAGCGAGATAAATTTCGCACGTAGTTGCAAACTACCTATTGCAGGTTTCAAAGATCTTTCTTTTTCACCGATGGTCATCAATGAGATGCGCCATCATTTCTCCGGAACCTTTTCTCCGGTCGACACCTATGGTTCTAAAAGTTCTCTTCAATGTGAATTCCAAATTTTGAGTGAGATCATTCGTAAGAGTATTCTTGCCAATGAAAACACTCAAACATATTCCTAGAAGGTCTTCGAGATGATGGTTGTTATAACCGAAGGCACTCCAGTAAATTGATCCAGGATCATCTTCAACATTCTGAATAAGATGATCTATTCAAATGAAAGAATGATCGGATACGCTCCACAGTTGTGCGGTCTATTCTTCGACCTCGATATCTTCCTCGGTCGAGGAGCCATTTTCTATCCCAACCAACTTTTAAAAAATGAAAGAATCCATGCATTTATAAACCGGGTGAACAATGCAAGAGCTAGAAGAACTCCGACTATTGGACCATCACACTATTAGCCCTATGATCTATCTGTTCTTAATCTATGTATTTCACAATCATACCGATTATTTTGTTTCAATATCGGTTATGTGTTATCAGCTTTATAAAATATCGACTTAATGAAACTTCAGTCAAATTTTAAAATGATTAACTTTAAAATCTATTTTTCAATCGGGCATATTCTGAGAGAGAAGCTACCACTTCTCCTACCAAAACCGGTCATTTTCAAAATATTTCTAAACATGTGTTAGACTCGTTATTGTGTCAGCCCTCCTTGCACCTTCCCAAGATATTCTTCTGAAAAAGTAACTCCTTCCCAAGTCTCAAAAAGTAAACTTTATGGGAAATAAGATAAGGCATTTCATAACGGACATATTCCCCATTTAATGAAAATATTAAATGCTTCTTGAAACCGATCTCCTATTTAAAGAGCAACTTTCCTTCATCCAACTCACAACATTCTTGCTTTGAGTATCTCTCTAAAACTCAGATCTCTCTTCTACTTCATATCTCCATCATGTCTCCATCAGCTCTTCGAACATCCCTAGTTGTCAATTTTGATTCAGTGCTATCATCTCGAGATAGCGAAACAAGGGAAGTTGTTTTTGAATCTCTCGAGAAATCTAGCTTGAGAAAATTCCTGAAAAGTTCCAATTTTATTCTAGAAATGGATGTTACCGACTTCTTCACTAACGCTGTCGTGGTGGATGGAAAATTCGTTTCCTATGTAAGAGGAAGCTTCTTCTTCCAGATCACTGAAGAATCATTCATTTGGTTCTTCGATCTACCAACCGAAGGTTTTTTGGATTTTCTCCCTCCTCTCACCAATGCAAATGAGGAATTTTCATACTTTTCTCCAACTCTTTGAGTCCGGTTAGCAACCACGAACTCAAATCCAACCTCGCTCCCCATATCCAAATTCTTCACGACATCATCCACAGATCCATCATGTGTCAAATACCTAACCAGTTCTACACTTGGAAGGTCTATGAGATGATGATCTCAACCGTCTGCAGCACTACCATCAACTGGGCTTCTATCATCTTCAACAACTTGAAGATGATGATTCAGTCTCCTGGAATTAGGTTCGGCTACGCGCCTCAACTTAGCCGACTACATCGAAGTCTCAATCCAAATCTCGGACCGGGATCTCCAATTACCTCGGCCAATATCCTGACCAAGGAATCAGTTGAAAATTGGATTAGGAGGGTAGAAGGCTAGGCCTTGAAATTATTTCTATGTATTTGCATTTCATGAACAAATCGGCTAACTTTTTGTACCGGCTGTTGTACTTTCAAATCTAACCGATCTATGATTATCAATATTTTTATTTTAGATGGTTCTTATAAAATGCGTATTGTTAAATTTAGTTCAAATTTATACCGCTGCAAAACATTTTCACACTAATGTTACTTACCGCCTAAGACAACCGCCTAAAATAACTGCCCAAAGTTACCGCCCAAATGTTACCGCCTAAAGTTACCGTCAACTTTTTACCGCCATTACTTTTAGAGGAAAAAATTGGCGCCCTTTCATGACAACCGTACGATGGTGTGACGGTTGAATGACTTAACCGTCACAAGTGGTATATATATTGAGCTCAAGTGGTAAATATATGATGTTTAAGTGATATATATATAGAGCTTAAGTGGTAGATATCTTGAGTGCATTACTTAAATATATTTTTTATTTGCATGCATATTTTTCTTCTGATTGGTAGTCATCACCATTTTTACTTCGTTGTTTTCAACCTCATTCGAAAGAATGAGAAATGTAAATACAAAGTGGATGTCATAGACAATCGGTGTCTCCCAAAAAGTACAACATTTGAATATAAGTATGAAAAACATAACCTTACTATCGAAATTGAAGTGAAGTGGCAGGATACTAAAAACGCAACTGATTGTAGAATTTTTACCATGAGGCACATGGAGACTTACAACGGTGAATTGTAAGAATTGAATTTATGGACGAATCCGAAAGATGCTGCCAATAATATGCATTGTTTGAGGATTCGTTACATCACCAAATATTTAAAATTCCCATCAACACCCACGATAATGAACGAGCCATTTTGAATTTATATCTTCCAAGTTCTAGTTAAACTATTTAGAATGTTTATCCATTAGTTTAAAATATTTATACATTTTTTTTTATAATATTTAGAATGTTTATAATCGTGTATTTATCAAATATAATCGTGTATTGAGCTTAATATATCTGTGTATTGAACTCAATATAACGTTGTATTGAGCTCAATATAACGCTGTATTGAGCTCAATATAACTGTGTATTGACCTCAATATAAAGGTATATTGACCTCAATATAACGCTATATTGAGCTCAATATAAAGGTTTATCGAGCTCAATATAAAGGTGTATCGAGCTCAATATAACGCTGAATTAATGCTCAGTATAACGCTGAAAGAAACTCAATATAACGCTGAATTATGCTCAGTATAACGCTGAATTATATTAATATAACATTGAAATAAGCTCAATATAACATTGAAATAAGCTCAATATAACGCTGAAATAAGCTCAATATAATCTATAACATAAACACATGATAACATAACTACAATAATGTGGTAAAAGAAAATTGAGTGGAGACTATTGTTTGTGGTATCATAGTCGGATCATTTTGAGTAAAGTCTATTGTTTGTGGTATAGTAGTCGGGCCATTGAATTGTTGCGCATCTGCTGGTTCATTCATATTTGTCTTTTATAACAAAATTTAACGAGCCAATTAGCTAAATATAATTAGGCAATACACTCAATATAACGAGACAATGAGCTCTATTTAACGAGTCAATTAGCTAAATATAATGACGTATTACACTCAATATAACTAGGCAATGCGCTCTATATAACGAGACAATCAACTCAATATAACGAATCAGCAAACATAATATAACGAGTCAATTAGATAAATATAATGAGATAATACACTCAATATAACTAGGAAATGAGTTCTATATAACGAGGCAATGGACTTGTTAATTACTTATTAACTAAGTTGTATTGAGCTTAATATATCCAAGTATTTAACTCAATATAAAGGTATATTGAGCTCAATGTATCCTTGTATTGAGCTCAATATATCCGTGTATTCAACTAAATATAACTGTGTCAGTATAAAGTTGTATTGATTAGAAGATAACTACGCCGAGTAGAAGATAACGATGAAAAAAACACAATATCAAAATATATTAGTTATTTGGAGTTACCTGACCACCATCGATATGTATTTATATGGAGTTATATCCCGACCACCGTCGATATGTATTTATATGGAGTTATATCCCGACCATTGTCGATAGGAATCTCGGGAGCAGCCGAATATGTTCTAGGGTTTGTAACAAGAAATTGGGCGTCGTCGGAGAGGATAGAGAAAAGAGAGAGGTTTTTATTTTTTCATTTTTCACTTTTATTTTTCTTTTATATAATTTTTTTTATAGCGTGGCAAAACTCTCTTGGCAGCAATGGGGATTCTTTGTACGCTCGGAGGCCCATAATCGGCCTCCCTATCATTACTCATTTTATAAATAATATAGAGATCTATAAGTATAATGTTAAATTTAATTAAGTTAATTAATTATCTTTAAATTACATAACTATAGGTGAAATGTTCAAAATTTGGATTTATGTTTAATTTGACCCTTCAAGTTGGTGCTTTATATATATATGCAAATATATAACATCCTCCAAGGTTTAATTAACAATGATGGAATAAATAAATATTTTTCACTTTTTATTTTATTTTAAAAGTTATTATATCAAAATTTTGGAACTCTATAATTAGTTTCTTTTTTATATCTTCTAAAAAAAAGTTTTAGTTTAAAATATATATATATTAATAAATATTAATATAAAGTCTTATTTTCCACCATTTTTACCGAATTATAACTGAAGGAGACACCTATGATAGCACACATTAATATTCTCACCTCTGTTAGTAATAAAGTTGAAAACATTGATAGTTCTACATAACTATTGCCGGTCCCGAGAATAGTCCCCTCCCCAAAGAAAAACAAAAATGTGAAAAAAATATTACCTGTACTAATTTTGGTTAATAAAATTGTTAAACAAACTGCTTTTATAACTAAAATTAGAATCCATAACCAAATAAAAATTAAAATTTATCATCATAAACCACAAAAATCTAATTATTTTTATTAAATGATTCTCTGGAACTCTCTTCGTTTCTACTATACTTAGAGATAAAACGCCCACCTGAAAATCTGAGGAAAATTGAGTAGTGAAACAGGGCGATTGTATGGTGAGGTCTTAGATTTTCACCTCTCTTCCAAAAGAATTGGTGGAGGCTTATCTATACCACTACACTACTGACAAAATATTGTGGGATGAGCTTTAAGATTGAGAGGTATGGGGATGCAACGAACCATATATTGTATCTTATTCAAAAAGAAATAGCCTCTGTTAACCAAGGCCTCTATAACCAAAAGCTTGATTGTTATTACATAAAAACATGTATATGCATATATTATCATAAACCCTAAACCCTAGTTCATGATCTGGTGGCGGATCCAGGTCCAAACACCTTCAAACCTTCCCTGTTGAACTTCAAGTTCCTAGCCTCTTCCCTCGAGATTCCATAAGAATTCATCAGCACATCCACGGGCAGTCCCCTGAAAACAGACAACCTCCCGGCTATGGGGCTAGTCATGGCATTGGCACTAGTCTTGAATGCGATCCATTCCAAGCCATCTTGGCTAGCCTTCTTAATGGAAGCAAAGTCTTGTGGCACCACCACGATCTGTCCTTCCTTAACCTGTTCATCGAAAACTGTTCCCTTGCTACCCACAATCTGCATCCTCCCGCTCCCACGTAGTATATACACCATGCTGTGCGCGTTCACGTTCCAGTATGGAGCCAATATAGCATTCTGCAGGCATACAAAAATCAGTTAGCTGAATTGTAAAGAAAATGTACATTTTGTTAATTTTATGGATTTACATACGTACCCTGTAAAGAACACCTCTCTCGGCGCTGAGTTGGATCGTGTTGAGTGCGGGGAAATGGTGAGAGTTGAGGGTGGTGAGTCGTCCGCCACGTGGGTTGTACACGTCAGCGCGACGAGCACTGTCGATGTTCTGACTCAGCTTCATGGTACAAACGGTTTCTTCAAGACCGTTGTGTCTCCTCTCTCTCATTTCGGCTTCCTCTCCCTGGTAACTAGGGCATACAACTTCAAAGTTTTTCTCAACTCGGACGATATTGCCTCTGTTATCTTCATCTCCCTTTAGTTTCCTTGCTGTGTCAACATCCACGTTGAAAATGGCAGACAAGAATTTCTCGTCTATTCCCTTGAAAACGTTGCCGGCTTCTTTGGTCTGGGCTCCGTGGCGCTCTTCTCCTCTCGCCGCCGATGGGTTTCCGGCCAAGAAGAATTTCTGTTAATTAATTAATTAATTATCATTATTTTTAATTAATTAATTAACCTTTTAATTTGTCAAAACATAGAATTAATTAATTATAATTAATTAATTACTCTGATCTTGAGATCGAGCTGGTTGGCATCGTTGCTGAGATCGAGAAGCGAAATCAACTCAAGAGGGTTCTCGCCGTTGTTGAAGGCCCATGTTGTCATTCCGGGAAAGACAGACAAAACATCACCTTGTCGGATTTCTCTAACCTTCTGGTGGCGGTCGGGAAAACCGGATTCTTGACTGGATTCGAATGTCTCAGCGCAGCCTGGAATGACAGCCCCTTGGATACCTTTGCCTGTTAATTCATTCATCGTAACATTTATTTATTATACATACATACATACATACATACAATTTATGCTTAATTAATTAATTATATAATAATACAATTTATAATACCTCGAATGACGTAAGAGATTTGAGGGGCATTTGTGTAGGATGGCAAGAGAAGTCCACGTGGCTGGATGGTGTAGCGGATGGCTACAAAACCTGCACATAGGAACTCTTCATTTTCTAGGTCCCAGATTTCGGTCTCTCCGGCTTCGGCAGAGAACCTGCGGTTGGGCTCGCGGGCGCTGATGCGGTCTATGTCGCAGCTGGTTCTTGCCTGGAGCCTGTGTCTTTGGGCACCGCCTAAGGCCTGCCATTGATTCTGATGAGGGCTGAACTGGGCGGTGCAGCCATGGAAGAGGACCATAAGGAACAGACCTAGAGAGAGGAAAGCCATTTTTGTTTACTAGCTAAGGTTGATGAGATGATGATGATGGGTAATGCTTATTTATAGTTGAAACAGGATAATTTTATATTCGACACGTAAATTATTGCACTTGACACATTAATTGCATGCAACATGCATGTTTTATATATATCCTTTATATGAATTACACATCAATTGAGAATGTGGCGATAATTTGATGCAACGCATGTAATTGTACTCATTCTTTTGGGACCAGCTGACAAATTAACATGTGTTAGTTTCTAGTGTACCGTAGCCATGCATTGAGTTGTTTGTTCATCATGCATCGATCTGAGGACAAAAAGAATTGTGGGGAATCGTTTCCTGCACCAAATTCATTATTTAATATTTGGATTCATCTGTCTTTCATTAAATTCTATTATTTATCTATTTGATATGTTAACACGTTTTCATATTTTTAACATACTTAACACGTACAAAATCCTAACATTCCACAAGAAGCGCAACTCAGGAGATTTCCGGTGAGAATTTTCCGACGAAAT
Organism: Impatiens glandulifera; assembly: GCF_907164915.1. Classification (NCBI taxonomy): domain Eukaryota; kingdom Viridiplantae; phylum Streptophyta; class Magnoliopsida; order Ericales; family Balsaminaceae; genus Impatiens; species Impatiens glandulifera. Next base: position 14,881,333 of record NC_061862.1, on the reverse strand, counting down.
TTTCGACGACAGAGTCTTGAAATTCTTCTCCAAGAACGTGCACATCATTCTATCCAGCAATAATAACAAATCAGAAATTCAATCGAATCTCTGGAAAATCAAGAAATTGTTGTTCGTTGATTGAAACACGATTGGCATGATCAACACGATCGGCACGATCGACAGGATCTTTACGAACGACACGATCGGCACGAACGACATGATCTTTACGAACGACATGATCGACAGTGCCGTGGAATCCCTTTTCACAAGCACAACTAGGATTTCAATCGTACTAATCGCGCATTGTTATAACTGCCGCGACACGAGCGATACAGTCAATACTGCACAATCGACGTCACGATCGACACAAACTACACAATCTCCACGAACGACACGACGATAGTGCCGCAGAATCCCTGATTAGATCATTCATAAGCAGATTGCGGTGCGTCCTCTGGATCGCGTGTTGCTGTGTGAGGAATGGTTGCAGTCAAATCCTCTTCGACCGAGATTGGTCGTCGCCCTGACGTCGGTCGCCCACCTCTCCTCATCTATCGTTTACAGGTAAGTCTGAATTTTAGTCTGGATCTCAAGCCACACCACGAGGCGAGGTTAGGTTTCTTTTAAATATCTAACTTTTTAAATTTAATTTAATATTTATTTTTATAATTTCAAAAAGAAGAATCAAAATCCACATTCTTTTTATTCGTTATATCAATCATTTTCTCTTTATTTTTTTTTTGTATACACTAAATATTTGTAAGTTCACACAAACTCTAAATTCTAGATTTATCTCTGTCAACATCATCTTAATCGAAAAACATTCGATTTTCTGAACGTAGTGTTTTGATACGATAAATTTTATATATTAGAATCAGATAAATGTTTTTTTTTCTTAATTTTGGTATTAAAATATTTTTTTCTTGGAACTTAACCTAAGTACTAATCTTGCATTCAAAATAATAATGTTGTGATAAAAAATTTTATAAAGTTGTAAGTGAATACAAAAACTATTATATCTTGAGTCTATTAGTCATAAATGTTTTCCATAATCTATAAAATTCATGCTCAAACTAAGCTCAAAAATATTATAACCATATGAGTTATGACACTTACCTGCTGCAAAGTCCAGCTTCATTGTTATTTTATCCTAACATATGTTTGATGAGATGTTGAATGGTCTTGTAGTCTTCTTTGCTGATTTCAATTGTGCCTCCTTCATCAACCGAGAATGTGTTAGCATAATGAATTTCAGTCTTCTTCTTTGGATTTGTCTACCATTCAGGGTAGCATAATAGTTTGAACCACTAGCTACTCTTTCAAATGTCCCTTCATTCTACTGTGTGAACATGTTATATTCTTGTTGTTCTTCCCCCTATTAGTTACCCCTTGTCTTTGATCTAAAAATATGAAACATTTTGTGGATCCTTCATCTCATCTCTTTACATATATTGTAGTGTTGTAATCAGCATTCTCAATGTTTATGATTCTTTTTCTGTACATTGAGAAGCATAGTGAACACTATGTAGAGTGTGGGTAATGGATCCAATACAAGGATTGAGTCTTTGATGTTTCCATAAGAATGTTGAGGTCCATCAAAAATAACATGAAAGTGATTGTTAGGAGTTAATACAGTTGTGGTAACTTTGTTGGAAACGTTAGTAGCCAATTAGCATATTCACTCACAAACTCAATATAGGATTAAAAAGAAAGAGAAAGAGGTCTTATTTCAATTCATATTTTTTTCTACAAATACAGATACTCTATTTATACTAGAAAAAAAAATTCTTAAATGGCCAGAATTAAGGTTAATTAAGACCCCTATTAAAAAAAGATAATAATGTCTAATATTAATTAGACTTTTAATTCTAATTAATACACCTATTAAAAAAATATAATAACGTCTAATTTGATCATTAAATATCGGCAATTTTCAACTTCCATTCCAAGATGCTTTGTAAAAATATCTGCAATTTGATCAACGTACATATTTTACATATTCAAGTCTAATCTCTTTTTTTGTAATACTTTCTCGGATGAAGTGATATCGTGTATTGATGTGTTTACTTCGATCATGAAAAACATGATTCCTTACTAGAGCTTGAGTAGACTTGTTGTCGACAAAAATTATGGTTGATTCATTCTCTAACAAACCCATCTCCTTCAACATTCTTCTTAGAGAGATTGCGTGAAAAATGCATGTTGTCGTCGCGACATATTTAGTTTCACAAGATGATAGCGAGACTATCGTTTATTTCTTCGAACTCCATGAGATTACATTAGACCCAATACAAAACACAAATTCAGTTGTGCTATTCTGATCATCTATATCTCTGGAAAAATCACTATCGGAATATCCAACAAGTTGAAATTCCTTGGTTGATGAATAAAATAGTCCAAAATTAATAGTACGTTTCAAATATCTCAATATCCTCTTTGCCGCCTTCATGTGCTCCGTCGTGGGAACCTCCATGAATCGACTAATAATTCCCACATTAAAAAGAATATTTGGCCAAGTACATGTCAAATATCTTAGACATCCAACGAGACTTTTGAACAATGTTGGATCCACTTTTTCTCCTTTTTCGTTCTTACTCAATTTAGATCCAACCTTCATAGGAGTAGCAATTGGTTTGCTATTCGACATATTGAATCTATCCAGAACTTTCTTCACACATGATTGTTGCCCAACAAAAGTTCCATCATCCTATTGACGCACTTCTAATTCGAGATAAAATGACATCAAACCAATATTTTTCATCTCAAATTCTCGGGCCATATCATTCTTGAAATCTTCAAAGAGACTTGAATTATTTCAAGTGAAAATAAGATCATCTATGTAGAGGCAAAAGGCACTTGTTCGAGACCATACAAAGCCCTCTTCAACTTTAATACATTTCCTTCTTGTCCTTTCATCACATAGCCTTTTGGTTGCTCCACAAAAACTTCCTCCTCAAGGAAACCGTTAAGAAATGATAACTTGACATTCAATTGGAATATTTTCCAATTTCTTTGTGCCGTTAGTGAAACAAAAAATTTGATTATTCTAGACGAGCAATTAGAGCAAATACTTCATCATAGTTCACTTCGTGTCATTCTGCATGCTTTTTGACGACTAATCTCGCTTTATATTTTTCGACAACACTTTTGGTATTCTTTTTCAATTTGAATATCTACTTGACACCAATGAACTTCTGACACACATGAAGAGAAGTGAGTTCACATGTATTGTTTCTTTTAATGACTCAAATTTCCTCTTCCATAGCTTGTCTCATTTCTTCTCTTTGTTAGCCTCTTCAAAACTCAAAGGCGTTATTTCAGCTAAAAGACAGAACATAAAGACATCATTCATTGTCTCTGTATTTTCGTAAAGTTTTTAGATAGTTTTCATCCTTCGTGATCCTTCATTAGGGCTTCCACTTGATGAAGATGCACTAGAACATATGTTTGGTGTTGTCGTAGGAACTGCAGGCTATCATGTTTTTTCTCCTTGATTGTCCTCATCGAAGAATGGGAATAATTTGTTGACGGAATCTTCATTAACTTCCCAACTCTAAGAAGCATCTTCATCGAACTTCACATCACGACTCACAACCATCTTTTCGTTGACAAGATTATAGAGCTTATACCCTTATGATTTTCCGTCAAAGCCGATGAACACAAACTTCGCGCTTCTATCATCAAATTTGTTTCTCTCTTGCTTCGACACATGTTTGTAGGCAATACTCCCAAAAATCCTTAGGTGAGATACATCTGGCTTCTTTCCGCTCCAAGCTTCAATTGGTGTTAGATTTTTCACACTTTTGGTCAAACAACTATGAAGGAGATACACTGCACAAGCCAATACTTCTACCCAAAATTCTTTTGGCATCTTCTTATGTTTTATAATGTTCTAAGACATGTTGAGGATAAATCGATTCTTCCTTCCAGTCACTCCATTTTGCTATGGAAATCTTGGAGTTGTGAAGAAACGCCTAATGCCATTTTCTTCACTGAATTAAAGGCATCAGAAGTAAATTCTCCACCCCTATCGGTTCTCAACGCCCTAATCATATAGCCAGACTTTTTCTCCACCAAAGTTTTGAAATTCTTAAAAGTATCAAAAGTCTTGGATTTTCTTTCAAGAAATAAACCACAAGTCTTCCGGCTAAAATCGTCGATGAAAAGTAATATATAATTACTTTAACCATAAGACAATGATTTGATTGGTCCACACACATCGACATGAATTAATTCGAGCAGCTTTGTTGCTCTTGACGTTGTTTCCTTCGGAAAACTTTCTCTAGTATGTTTTCCTAAAAGACACACTTCATAAATTTAATCTGGATGATTTATCAAAGTCATTCCCTTCACCATTTTCTTTTCGGGCATCATTTTTAGGCCACCAAAATTTAGATGTCCCATCCTCATGTGCTAACACCACGCTGGATCCATCACAGACACTTGCAAGCGATTTGGCCCTTCGGTTTGAATAGGGAGCGAAAACATTATATTCTTTAACATTGTCACCTTCGCAATTAGGTTAACACTTCCGTCTCGTACCCAAAGATCACGATTCTTCATTAAAATTTAGTAGCCTTTTTCCATGAGTTGCCCTAAACTTAAAATATTATCTTTTAATTTAGGGACATAATAGACATTGAAAATAAATATGTGTCTACCATCCTTCAACCAAATCAAAATAGTATTTTTTCCTTCAATTTGAATTTTCGAAACATCTCCGAACGTGATATTTCTGGCTTCTTTTTTCTCAATCTCAACGAATTTTGACTTGTCGCCACACATGTGGTTACTCGCACCATTGTCAAGATACCATTGACTTTCTCCTCCAATAACTTCTTGATTTAGTACCAACAACAACGTCGACTCCTCTATTTCTTTCTCTTCTGTCAGATTGACTTCTACTTTCTCATCTTCGACATACCAGCAATCACGAACATAATGACCCAATTTGTGATAATTATAGCACTCAACGCACGAATTTTCGTATTCCTTCTCGTATTTATCACTTCCTTGTCCTTGTCCGCGTCCTCTTTCTCTTTCTCTTCCTATTGCATTTCCTTAAGGCTTTTCATCATTTTCTTTTTCAGCGTCTGGATTTCTGCCACGTCCTCGACCACCATCACGAGAATAACCTCGACCTCAACCGTGGCCTTGATGAACTACGCTCCCCTTTTCTCCAAACGAATGCTTGACTTGAAGGGCTTACTCCAAAGAATATTTTTTGTGTTTGTTAATCCGTTCCTCGTGTGTACCCGTAACGATCTATTTAATTTGTCAATTGAGAGTTTCTCTATATCTCTGTTCTCTTCGATTGCAACCACTACATCATCAACTCTTTGAAGTAGAGAACAAATTTTTTTTTATTACTCGAACGTCTTCTATTCTTTTTCCATTTCTCTTCATGTAGTTGATGATAGATAAGATCCGCGTGAAATAGTCTGAAACAGACTCCAATGATTCTTGATGAAGAGCTTCAAATTCTCCCCATAAGATCTGAAGTCACACCTTTTTTACATTAACAACTCCTTTGTGGAAATTTTCTAGAATTTCCCATGCCTCCTTCGACGTTGAGGCCTTTGCTACTTTCTTAAAAGCAGCATCATCCAGACACTGATGGATGATAAAAATACTTATTTGGTCTTGTTTAAATAAACGACATAATGTGATCAACTAAAAAAATACAAACAAAATGGATTTGAATTTATTTATGTGAACATTTTATAGTCCAATTTGAGTGCGAGTATGAAAAATATAAATCATGGAGTGATAGTAACATTATAAATTCTCATGTTTATACAATCAAACATACATAAAGTTAAATTTATATAAAAAAAATAAACCACCACAATCTTAACTCAAAAAATCTTAAATAGAATTCGACAAGCCTAAACGGGCTAAAAAAGTATTAAATTAGTCAAAATATGTTAAACGAGTCAAAAACGTGTTGAATGATAATAATGGATCAAAATTTTTAAATGAGTTAAAAAAATCATATTTAATATATCAAAAATATGTTAAACGAATTAAATAAGTGTTAAACGGAAAAACATAAAAAATACAAAATTAGTTTGAGTTATTCATTCCATATCTAACTCAATTCATACCCAAACCAATTAGTGAATAATATGGGTTGAATTATGAGTTTAGTAAATTTAATTTGGGTTAAGTATAAGTTAGGTAATACGGGTTGAGTTTACCCATTAGCTTACCCTTTTCGTAACAGTGTATTAATATATAATCTTTAGCCTAGTGAAAAAAAATCCTGGATTCGCCCTTGTCCCTCCCTATAAACGATATTTTCATTCTCTGGTCGCCGCCGCCGGTTTCACTTTAAGCCAATCTCATATGGATAAATGGTTGATATCGAAATCATGTTGTTTGAAGGTTGAGGTTTATACATCTCGTGGAGGGTTTTGTACGAAGAAGTTTTTGGGTTCCGTTTTGGTACCCTTGGGTTTTTAATGTTGAGACTTGAGACCTTATTGTCTTTTACATCGATTAAAGAAAGGTTCTAAAACCATGTTGAATTTGAGAGTCCAAGCGAAGTCAAATTCCAGATTTGTGTTTCAATTTGATGGACAACCTGAATTAGCTCTAAATATTTCTTCAAACTAATGACAAAGTTGTAAAGTCAGTTTTTGAACAGGTTGAACCGAAGTTTAGTTTTCCAAAATATCGGATTAATGTCGGGAACGATTACAATGCCTCTAACACATTTATGCATCCAAATGGGAAATTATTTGAAAACACTTCCTATTTAAATGGGGTTGGAGTGGTTGGGCCAGCTCAATTCCAACTGACGTCTCTTTAAAAATAATTAATAATAATTTTAAATTATGTTTGATTTTATTTATATGTTTCATTGTTTTGTCTAATTAGTTTTATAATTTATTTAAAAATTGTTATAATTTTATTAAATCATTAGAAAATTTTTCATATATATTTATTAATTAAATTAAAAATATATATATATATATATATATATATTATTTCAAACAAAAAATTTAAAGTTTACTCCACAATTTTTTAATTGTTCATTATAATTATTTTAATCTTTTATTCTTCATTTGTTTTAGATAATTTAGAAAAAACTTAAAATATTTTATATAATTTTATAATTAAATATCTTTAAATAATATACTATTAATTATATATTGATTTATTAAAATTTATATGTTTAAAAAAAAAATTTATATATCATTATCATAAATTATACATAAAAAAACTATTAATAATATTCACATATATTATATTAGGATAACCATTATTTATAATTAAATATTTTCAAATTATGGTAAAATCTAAAATGATACATTTAACTGTTTTTTCTAATTTTTTTTATTGGTATATTATACTTTATCGTTATACTTAAACATAAACGATATTTTTTTATTTTTAATATATACTATTTTTTTTAAAACTAATTAATAATAAAAATATCAAATATCAAATCTTAACTTTTACTATATTATTCAATTATAATTAATTATTAATTATTAATTAAATAAATATAATAAAATTAATATAAATATTAACCAAATTTATAAATTAAAAATAGTTTTCGGAAAAAATGCATTCAGAAACGGGTTCTGCTCCACAATTCAAGTGTCAGAGTTGTTTCAAAAAATGTATAATATTTTATCAATATGCTAGTAGGATGTTTGGTAAATTTAAATAATTTTTTTTTCAACTAATTACTTTTTTTTTTCTCAAATTTCCTTTCTTATAAATAATTTTTATTAAAAATAACCTTTTATACTAAATAAATATAATAATAATTAAAAATTAATAATAAAATTGTTTAACGTAGGTAACAATCAACAATTCCAAAAATAATAAAAAATCTTTCACAAACTTTATAGATTTTTGTCATCACAAAATTAATATTTTGAAGGTAGGATTAGTACTTTGGTTAAGTTTTAAGAAAAAAAATATTGAGACCAAAATTTAGAAAAAAATCATAAATCCGACCCTAATATATAAATTTTATTATATCAAAAGACTAAGTTCGACAAATCAAATGTTTTTCGATTCAGATAATGTTAATATTTAGATAATGATTCAAATAATGTTAATATTCAGATAATGTTAATAGGGACGAATCCAAGATTTAAAGTTAGTGTTGAGTTGAAAAACATTTAGTGCGAGCTTAAGAAAAAAAAATTGATAAAACAATGAATAATTGTGAGTTTTGTTTCTTCTTTATTAAATTAGAGAAATAATTTATTAAATTAAATAAAAAAAATAGTGAATCATATCAATTTTTACCTTAAATTTTTTACAAAGACTAAAACCCACCTAAGTCCTGACAGTATAACGGATATGTTGATTGGATAGTATTACAACGAAGGTTATAAATTCAAATTGAAAAACACTCCAAATTAAAAGTGTTTTCTAAAATTGATTAACAATTGATTTCCAGACCCAAATTTAATGTAGAAGCAAATCTAGCTAACCTAATAACAAAATAAGCGGACCCGGTGCCCACCATCACGGTCCTTGCTGGCTAGAGTTGACCTCATCAACTAAATACTAATAAATATTAGTATTTAGATTCCCTAAATCTGATTTGAAAACGATCTATAAAAAGTAAGGAAAAAAAATACATATTTATAATAATTCACTCAAATGAGTTACGTCCACTTCAACCGCCAACAAATTTCACTATGAAAAAAAAGAATGAATACAAAGTTTTGTCTCACCCTTTTTCTCTTTAGAATTTTATTTTATCAATCTAAACCCTTAACAATAACATATTTATATGATAAACATTCTGGTAATAAAAATTAAATAACTCTTTGTCAGGCACAAGCCCAAACTCAAACAGAAACCCAATAAACTATAATTAACTTTTAAAATTTATTATAAGTGTAGACTTCAACAATCTCCCATTTAGAGACTAATTTCATCTTAACTCGATCGGTAGCGGCTTTCTATCCGGTGTCTTAACAAAGAAAACCAACTGAAGTTACACACAACTTTAGTTTCTCGTTTGTCTTAGTTTGGATTCTCACTCCTGGGAATTTTCTCAAGAGCTAACACTTCATTTACTAAAGCTGATCGGATAAAATAATAACGAACATGTATATGCTTTGTGCAGCCATGATAAACTGGATTCTTTGCCAAATGAATGACATTCTTACTATCACATCGCAATATACTTTCCTCGTAGACTTACCTAATTCTCGCAAAAAATGGTTGCAACTACATCATCTCTTTAGTAACCTCTATCATAGTAACATACCCTGCCTCACAATTAGAAAGAGCAACAATCTCCTATAGTTTTGAAACTCAACTAATTGTATTACCTCCTAGAGTATAAATGTACAATGTTGTGCTCTTCCTACTATCAACATCACCACTATTTTCAGCATATATATATATATATATGTATATATATATATATATATGTATATATATGTATATGTATATATATGTATATGTATATATATATATGTATGTATATGTATATATATATGTATGTATATGTATATATATATGTATGTATATGTATATATATATGTATGTATACGTATATGTATGTATACGTATATATATATATATATATGTATGTATACGTATGTATACGTGTATATATATATATGTATGTATATATATATACTTCCAAACTCATATTAGACTTTTGAAAACACAAAGTAAGACCCATATTTCCTCTTAAATATTGTAGTATCCACTATATTAATTCCCAATGTTGTCTTCTCGGGTTGTTCATAAATCTGCTAACAACTCACATTGAATATGTTATGTCTGGTTGTGTGCAAATCATCACATACATAATACAACCAATGGTAGAAACATACGGAATTGTGGCCATGTAATTGTTCTCATCCATTGTTGAAGGCGGATGATCTTTAGATAGTCCGAAGTGACTAGCTAAGAGGGTAGTAAATAATTTTGCATCGTACAAGTTGAATATGCTAAAAACTTTATTCACATATTCTTCTTGTGACAGCTTGAGAACTTCTTCATCCCTGAAAATTCTCAACCTAATGATTTGTTTTGCAGCACCTAAATCTTTCATTGCAAACTTCTCAGACAACTATTTCTTTAGCTTGTTAATTTAATGCAAGCTTGCTCTAGCTTGAGTAGTATAATGTACTATTTATCAAACCTCTTGATATAGCAACAATGATCAGTTTCACACCTTAAAAAATTGTTATTTTTCATGAAGTTATCGAACTTCTTGTACCATTGCCTTTGAACCTGTTTCAAACCATACAAACTCTTCTGAATCTTACACATAAGCTCATATTTTCCTTTGATTTAAAAGCTTTGTGGTTGTCACATATAAATCTCTTCATCCAAATCACCGTGAAGAAAATCAGTTTGACATCCATTTATTGAAGATGAAGGTCTTCTTTCACAAGTAAACTCAAAATAGTTCTGATTGTCATTAATTTGACCACTAGAGAGAGGATCTCATTACAATCAATACCTTATTTCTGTTGAAATCATTTCACAACCAACATTGTCGTGTACCTCATGATTTAATCATGTTCTTCTTTAATCTTGAAGATACATTTGTTGTGAAGTGTTTTATTTCCCTTTGGTAGCTTAGTGAGCTCCCAAAATTCTATATCATTTTTCATCGCTGACTCCTACTTAACTAATTCATCATATTATATTTCTTCCTCATAGTATTTGTCTCTATATGTCAACAAGATATAGTTCAAAGATGTGGACTACCTCTCGCTTGGTTTCAATTTATTGACAAACTTCTCAACTGTATATTCAGTGCTTTCTGATTTGCCTCTAGGGTCACGTTCTCAACGATGTAATCTTCAACAATACATTGATTTTCTTCAACAATCGATATATATTTAGCTGAAAAATCTCTCAAATAGACCGTACTAGTCTCTTCCAATTTAGAATCATCATCCGATGTCTTTCCAACACAATCTTTTTAGAGAACTTATTCATTGAAGATAACGTTTCTGATACGAATGATCTTCTGATTTTGATTATTCCAGAAATGATAATCAAACTCGATATCACCATAACAGTGAAAAAAACATTTATTAGACTTTGGCTCAAGTTTTCTCCTATCACATTCATTAATATGATCATATGATAAACAACCAAACATTTTAAAATAAGAAAGATTTACCTTTTTATTGATACAAGCTTCTTTAGGAATTCTAAATTCAAGAGGAATAAATAGTCATTTGTTTATTAAGAAGGCAACGATGTTGATAGCTTTTGCTTAGAAACTTTTAGGAAGCCTTGCATACAATTTTATGCTTATAGCACGCTCGTTCAATGTTCAATTCATCCATTCAATTACTCCATTCTCTTGAGGCGTTTGAGGAACAATCTTCACCATATTGTTCTCATTCACAACACAATACTCTCTGAAATCAGAATTGACGTATTCACCTCCGTTGATAGATCTTAAGCACTTAACATTCTCATTTGTTTCATTTTCAACCAAAGTCTTCCACTTCTTTAAAATAACAAATCCTTCAGACTTGTGGTTCATAAAATAAACTCATACTTTTCTTGTTGAATCATTTATAAACGTCATGTACTAGTATGATCTGTCAATAGAAAAATAAGTGCAAGTCCCCACACATTAGTGTGTACCAATATTATCATTTCTTTTCTTGAGCTTCTTCCAAGTTTTTAAGAGACTCACACGTTTTTGTTTTTCAAGAATGCAGTTTTTACATAACTATTGTTCAATAAACTTCAGTTCTTAAATCTGCCCATTCTTCAAAAGAATTTTCATCCATTTTTTTGCTCATATGGCCTAACCTGTAATGCCTATAACTCAATGTTCTTTGAGTCATCAATAACATCAGCAACAGTGTATTTACATGTTGAATTCGTGTATAATATTTCAGTTTTGTGACCTCAAACAACACTTATTTCTCATTTAGTCACCTTTCATGCACCATTGCCACAACTGAAACTGTGACCTTCGTCATCAAGTTGTGTAACATAAATCATATTGCGCATTAAACTTGAGATGTGTCTCACCTTATTAATTTTTTTCAAACAGAACTGCTCCCGAGTCCAAAACCCATGAGTTTATTAGGCTATCAACTGACAGAAGCAATGCATAAATGTCATTTTCTATAACTACGCTAGCTACATCATTTTTTTGATCATCGTTTCTCTTCGGTGCTTTGCAGTTCCTCTTTAAATGACCATGTTTACCACAATTTCAGCAATCAAATGTCCGCCTATATTTGGACTAACTCATCCTATTTCTCGACATAAATCTGCTCTTACCTCGCTTAAAATTTATATCATTACCCTTGTCCCTGTTTTCAACATTCAAAGTAAAAACCTTTGAACGTTTCACTAGAATCAATTTTATAAACCTCTTCAGCAAAAATTCGATCTTTAACTTCAATAAATTTCAATTTATAATTTCCAATAGAGTTACTAATTGTTGTCCTCATAGGTTCTCAGCTATTTGGTAGAAACGCTAACAAAATCAGGGCACTAACTCCGTCCCAAAAATCAATCTCAACAAATAGCAGTTTATTCACAATTGTATTAAATTCATTCAAATGAGTAGTGACAAAAGTATCATCAACCATTTTAAAATTAAATAGTTTTTCATTAAATATACATTGTTATTAGTAGATGGTTTCTCATACGTACATATCAGAGAGAGCTTTGATTAGACTCATGGTGGTCTTCTCCTTTGCTACGTTGTGAGCAACAATATTGGATAGCGTCAATCAGACAACTCCCAAAACATGTCTATCAAGGAGTTTCCATTCAATTTCATCCATCTTCTCTAGTTTCTCACTTAAAAGAACATTAAGCTTCTTTTCGTAAGATCATCTTTAAATTGCATCCTTCAGAACGCATAATTAGTTCCATTAAATCTTCCAATCCCATTTCTGATATTGTTCTCGCTTGCCATCGTTTTCAATGCTATGATCTAGCATAGCAGCTCTGATACTAATTGTTAGGATTTGGATCCCCCAAATCTGACATGCGTGAAACGATTTATAAAACGCAAGAAAAAAGAACAAAAAAGAACACAAATTTATAGTGGTTCACTCAAATGAGTTACTTCCACTTCAGCCACCACCAAATTTCATTATAAAAAAAATACAGAGTTTTTACCTTACACTTTATCTTTCTAGAATTTTATATTATTAATGTAAACTCTTAATAATAATTTATTTATAGGGTAACATCCAAATAATAAAACATAAATAACTATGGTTATTTATTAAAACACAAACACAAATCAATAAACCCTAATTAACTTTTAATGTATATTATAAGTTTAAATGTTATAACTCAACAATAAATTCAATCTGACATCCTTTTCCTAAACTAAATTAGTGTTAGAACAACATATTTAATTACAGTTTAAATAAAATAGAGATAATAGAATTTAATGCAAGACGAACGAACCAAATAATAAATAATGAATATGGTGCAGGAAACGATTCCTCGCAGCTCTTTTTGTTCTCAATCAGGTTATGAACAAACAACTCAATGCATGACTATACTACAATCTAACACTTGTTAACAAAAGTACAATTGCATGCGTCGCAGAAAAATCATTGCCACATTCTCAATTGATCCGTAATTCATACAAACATCATCCCTCATGCAACTCAAAATTAAAATAAATTTATACTACTTATCCAACTTAATTTTGTTAATTTAATTATTCCATAATTTTATCACTTTGTTTTTTATTTAGTAAGAATAGAGTCCATGTAATATTCTCTTTTACATAAGATTTTTTTAATTAATAATTGGTTTTTCACGTAAAAGCAAATCTAGCTAACTTAATGACAAAAAGAAGCGGACCGAGTGCCCACTATCACGGTCTTTGCTAGCTAGATCCGGATTAATTTGATGCTACCAGTACTGACAAACACTATCGGTATCACATTCATAAAGTGACTCATATATAAAAAAGTGAAGCATTACCTCCCTTATTTATTAATTTTTTTCTTTTTTACATGTGGAATTTTCTTAATTAATACATTCATTATATGTACTGATAGCATCGAACTAACCTTAAATTCGAATTCATCCACTTAAAACCAATCCATGCAATCGGACATCTTAAATTTCCTAAACATAATTAACTACTAGTGTTAGAACAATATATTTAATTAGGTTCAAATAAAATAGAGAAATAATAGAATTGAATGAAAGACGAATGAATCCAAATATTAAATAATGAATTCGGTGCAGGAAACGATTCCCCGCAGTTCTTTTTGTCCTCAGATCGATGCCTGATGAACAAACAACTAAATGCATGGCTACGGTACACTAGAAACTAACACATGTTAATTTGTCAGCTGGTCCCAAAAGAATGAGTACAATTACATGCGTTGCATCAAATTATCGCCACATTCTCAATTGATGTGTAATTCATATAAAGGATATATATAAAACATGCATGTTGCATGCAATTAATGTGTCAAGTGCAATAATTTACGTGTCGAATATAAAATTATCCTGTTTCAACTATAAATAAGCATTACCCATCATCATCATCTCATCAACCTTAGCTAGTAAACAAAAATGGCTTTCCTCTCTCTAGGTCTGTTCCTTATGGTCCTCTTCCATGGCTGCACCGCCCAGTTCAGCCCTCATCAGAATCAATGGCAGGCCTTAGGCGGTGCCCAAAGACACAGGCTCCAGGCAAGAACCAGCTGCGACATAGACCGCATCAGCGCCCGCGAGCCCAACCGCAGGTTCTCTGCCGAAGCCGGAGAGACCGAAATCTGGGACCTAGAAAATGAAGAGTTCCTATGTGCAGGTTTTGTAGCCATCCGCTACACCATCCAGCCACGTGGACTTCTCTTGCCATCCTACACAAATGCCCCTCAAATCTCTTACGTCATTCGAGGTATTATAAATTGTATTATTATATAATTAATTAATTAAGCATAAATTGTATGTATGTATGTATGTATGTATAATAAATAAATGTTACGATGAATGAATTAACAGGCAAAGGTATCCAAGGGGCTGTCATTCCAGGCTGCGCTGAGACATTCGAATCCAGTCAAGAATCCGGTTTTCCCGACCGCCACCAGAAGGTTAGAGAAATCCGACAAGGTGATGTTTTGTCTGTCTTTCCCGGAATGACAACATGGGCCTTCAACAACGGCGAGAACCCTCTTGAGTTGATTTCGCTTCTCGATCTCAGCAACGATGCCAACCAGCTCGATCTCAAGATCAGAGTAATTAATTAATTATAATTAATTAATTCTATGTTTTGACAAATTAAAAGGTTAATTAATTAATTAAAAATAATGATAATTAATTAATTAATTAACAGAAATTCTTCTTGGCCGGAAACCCATCGGCGGCGAGAGGAGAAGAGCGCCACGGAGCCCAGACCAAAGAAGCCGGCAACGTTTTCAAGGGAATAGACGAGAAATTCTTGTCTGCCATTTTCAACGTGGATGTTGACACAGCAAGGAAACTAAAGGGAGATGAAGATAACAGAGGCAATATCGTCCGAGTTGAGAAAAACTTTGAAGTTGTATGCCCTAGTTACCAGGGAGAGGAAGCCGAAATGAGAGAGAGGAGACACAACGGTCTTGAAGAAACCGTTTGTACCATGAAGCTGAGTCAGAACATCGACAGTGCTCGTCGCGCTGACGTGTACAACCCACGTGGCGGACGACTCACCACCCTCAACTCTCACCATTTCCCCGCACTCAACACGATCCAACTCAGCGCCGAGAGAGGTGTTCTTTACAGGGTACGTATGTAAATCCATAAAATTAACAAAATGTACATTTTCTTTACAATTCAGCTAACTGATTTTTGTATGCCTGCAGAATGCTATATTGGCTCCATACTGGAACGTGAACGCGCACAGCATGGTGTATATACTACGTGGGAGCGGGAGGATGCAGATTGTGGGTAGCAAGGGAACAGTTTTCGATGAAACAGGTTAAGGAAGGACAGATCGTGGTGGTGCCACAAGACTTTGCTTCCATTAAGAAGGCTAGCCAAGATGGCTTGGAATGGATCGCATTCAAGACTAGTGCCAATGCCATGACTAGCCCCATAGCCGGGAGGTTGTCTGTTTTCAGGGGACTGCCCGTGGATGTGCTGATGAATTCTTATGGAATCTCCAGGGAAGAGGCTAGGAACTTGAAGTTCAACAGGGAAGGTTTGAAGGTGTTTGGACCTGGATCCGCCACCAGATCATGAACTAGGGTTTAGGGTTTACGATAATATATGTTTACATGTTTTTATGTAATAACAATCAAGCTTTTGATTTTGAGTGAGAGAAGAAGAAAAGTTGTGGAGTCATGATGACTGATGAGTTATGTTGAATAAAAAAGCTTTATGTAATAATATAATAAACCTTGTTGTGGTTTTTTGCTACTTTATGATATAGATAAAAACCTCCACCAAATCTTTTGAAAGAGAGGTGAAAATCTAAGACCTCACCATACAATCGCCCTGTTTCACTACTCCATTTTCCTCAGATGTTCACGGAGCTTAAGTTTCTCTCATGTGCAGGCCGGCAAAAACATATTAAATATAAAACAATATTAACAAGTATAAAAAATATTTAAAAATATTAATATAATAAGTTGTAAAAGAAAAATATATCATAATAAATTTGAATTTTTGAGACAAAATTCTCAATATTTTTTTTTTCAATTGATATCATTAACGATGTCAATTTTTTATCTCTGGATGGATAACATTGTCTTCAAATTACTAAGCTTTTAAAATAATGTATCACCATCAATGTCTATTTGTTGGTTGTGTTTCACGAAATTTTCTAATTTCTTCACTAACATTTTTTAATTTTCCATTAAATAAAAATTTAAAGAGTTCTTCGTATCGTTCAAATTGCTCAAACCGATCCCTAAGGGCATTTGTAGCAGAATCTTTAAAATGTGTTATATCTCTATTATGAAGATAAATAATATAAAAGTTGTAAAAAAAATGATTTATCAAATTTCCTATCCTTATAATTTTTTATGGATGATGAACAGTGAATCTTTATATTTAAAGATTACTGTAGCATCCCTAAATAATAAAATAATACATTTTCTCTTTCATTGTTAACAATGATTATTTAAATATATATGAATAAGTAATTAAATGGTTGAGATGGTTGAAAAGTTGGTTGTTTTAATGAATATTTAAATAATATATGGATAAGAATAAGGAAACTGATGTAGAATAATTTATATTTTGATTCTCTAAAATAGGGATATTATTATTTTATATTATTTTTAGGGATACAAGATAGGGAAGCGGGTACAAATGACCTAAGCAATGTAAATAAATTTAAAGGTATTAAAATGTAACCTCAAATATGATTTTTTTCACCATTTTTATTTACTTGAAGATGATATAAAATGGTTACAATATGGATAGATAGAAAATGAGCTTAATATTTAATATTTAGGATAAAAAAATGTTATTAAAAATATAATAAAACGTTTACAAATTGCAATATATAAAGAAAAAATTAGTGCAATATTATATTATATATAATATGAAGAGAGAAAAAATTAACATATTATACGGAAATATGATATTATACGATATTTTATAATATATAATATATATAATTAATAATATTATATACTAAAATTTTTTTTTTCCTATGCAATTGCAAAGCTCAGATCATTTGTCCCAAGTTTTGTTCCAATCTGTTCCAAAACTTCAAAACGACATTGTTTTTATTAAGGTCGACATTGTTATTAACGTGAAAGTTTTAACTCTGTTTCTTTTAACTTTACTTTTAACTTTACCTTTTTACTTTTTTATTTTATTTTATTTGTGTCTCTCTTCTTGATCTATCAGCCCATTAGCCCCAATTAACATCTTTTGTTCTTGATCTATCCTAGCAGAGATATCAAAAGACCAAGATTCAATTTTCAAAATCTCTAACAAAGCCTCATGAAGTTCAAGATTTCCAGGTTAATGAATGTGAAATCCTAAAATATTTTGGGTTTAATACGTTTTCAGAGTTCAGGTAAATATTATTTTCAGAAAAAGTTAGGATTTATCATTTTAGACGAAATTTGATAGGTTAAAATTAGGAACTCTGAATACTATTGTCCAAAAAGAATCTGGTTATTCCATTGTTTTACATTTGTTTGGTGATAACCGACCAGTTTCCAATTTTTTATTGTTAGCTTCATTTGGTGAAGCATTATCATATTTATAACATTTATATATTGGGCAGACTAGAAACTTACTAATTATAAATGTGAGGACTATAAACTTACCACTGTAAAGAGTTTTTTTTTATTAATTTTGTTAATGCTAATAATGAGTTCAAGTCATGTTCAAAACATTATTCATTTTTAACTGTTCTAAATGAATATAAAGTATTTTTTTAGGATTGTAGTAATATAATAGAAGGTGAATCTACGAGCTATCGATGTTTAAATTTTGAAGAAAATGAAGACCGTACAGAAAATGATGTTAATGTTATCAACAAAGGTTAGATTATAATAATGAGATTTTTCCTTAATGTATGAATGATAATATTGTTTTTTATTTGATATAGATTTGGATAAAAATGATTTATTTATCATAAAAGATTCTGTACCACAATTAGGAATGGAGTTTAAGACTGGAGAAAAAGCGTATGACTTTTATTTGGCATATGCTAAGAGGGCAGGTTTTGGCATAAGAAAATATCGTAGTCATAGTGATAATTTAGGTATAATATTGGATAGAGGTTTTTGTTGTAGTGCTCAAGGTAAGAGGGAAAAATATAAATGATCAGTTTATGTGAATAACAGTCGGCCTGAAATAAGATTGGATTGTGAAGCTAAAATGAAGATCTGTAACCGAACAAGTGGCGTGTTTATTGTGGTGCAATTTGTAAAGATCATAATCATCATCTTTCAAGTCCAAACATAATCATCATAATCACCTACATAGAAGTCATAGAAGAATATCTTCTTTAGCTAAAATATAGATTGAAATGCCAAGTGACGTCAGAATCCCTCCAAAAGCATCTCATGATCTCATTGCAAGACAAATGGGAGGGAAACAGTTTATAGATTTTATTCCTGAAGATTGCAGAAATTACTTGCGTTCGAAAAGAACAAGAAGTATGATGGTTGGAGACACATGAGGTGTTTTAGAATATTTACAAAAATAACAATATAGTGATAGTAGCTTTTATTATGCTCTTCAAGTTGACGAGGATGATTTGATAACAAATATTTTTTGATCTAATGCAAAAATAAAAGCTGATTATTATAATTTTGGAGATGTTGTTTGTTTTGATACAACATATAGGAAGAACAATGAGGGTCGTCCACTTGCATTATTTGTAGGTATTAATCACAATAAGCAATCAATAGTTTTGGGTGTTGCTTTATTGTATGATGAAAGTTCGTTGACGTTTGAATGGTTGTTCGATACATTTGTTGAGACTATGGGTGGGAGAAAACCCACAATAATTTTTACAAATCAAGATGCAGCAATGGCAAATGCCTTAGTTTCTAAATGGCCAACAACACATCATCGATTGTGTATTTGGCATATTTATCAGAATGCCGCTATACATTTAAGTGGTATTTTTATGAGTTTAGAGAGTTTGCTAAGGATTTTGCCACATGTGTACATGAATTCGATGAAGAGAAAGACTTTTTTGAAGCATGGTTCATGATGTTGAACAAGTATTCACTAGAAAATAATGACTGGTTGAAGCGTATGTTTCAGATCACAGAGAAATGGGCTTTGGTGTATGGACGACACATATTTTCTGCAGATATGACTACAACCCAAAAAGTTGAAAGTTTGAACAGCCTTGTGAAAAAGTATGTCTCTTATAAGCACAAATTTTCAGTATTCTTTCATCATTTTGAAAGGCTTCTTGAAGATCGTCGATATATGGAGTTAAAAGCTGATTTCAAATCAAATCATAGTGTTCCTTGTTTACGACATCCTATTGGAATTTTAAAACAAGCAAGAAAGATTTACAATCCCGAGGTATTCAAGTGGTTTGAAGACGAATGGTTCAAATGTCATGATTATAACGTCGAAACTTGTGTTGAGGATGTTGGTTCATTGGTAAAATATAAAGTTATTCCTCGAGGCAAGGGATATCATCATATAGTTACACTTCATCCATCATGTGAAAGAGTTGAGTGTGATTGTAGAAAATTTTAGTTTGCGGGAATCTTGTATTCTCATGTTTTGAAAATATATACAATCACCAATGTCTATGACATTCCCAATGAGTACGTATTGAAAAGATGGAAACGAGGTGTTAAGGTTGGATATGTTGGAGTCAAAGATTCAAATGTTGATGAACAGTCTTTGGAGCCTAAAATACTTCAGTTTATCCGATATAAAGAACTGTGTGGGTTGTATGTTCAGTTGAGTATCAAGGCAGCGGAGAGCAAAAACACTTATAAAATTGTTAAAGATAGTCTTTTGGGTTTGTGTAAGGTGGTAGATGCGAATTTGCAATTTATTGAGCCAACTGCATGTAGTTTTCTCAATAATAAATAGGAGATAGTAGGTGATGAAGGGCCTTCGATGGCAAAAGAGATTATAAAGAGAAAAAAAAAAACTTGTTTCAATCAAGAGATTAGAAGGTGGTCTAGAAAATATTTCATAAAAGAGGAAACCTTTGAAGAAGATTAATCAACCATCACTAGCCAGGTCTATTTCATGTGTGCCTGATGGACAATATCAACATCAGGTGAATACTATTTAGAATTATTTTAGTTATGCTGTTGTAATTGGTGTCAAATGTTTTCAAAACTATTTTTTTTGTTTTAGCTGATAACTCATCCGCACTTGATGACTCTGTTGATAGTTTGAGTATGTCTAACATTCAAGGTTCACAAATTCTATTAGCACTACATTCTCAGGTATATTCGTAATCTTACTTATTCAGTAATTCATCATCCTGATTTTAAAATCCAGCTAGTCACCAAGGCAAGTTGTTTTGTCATACTTGCTTAATATTAGATTTTTGCAAACTATATTTTTTTTTTGTTTTAGCTAATAACTCATATGCATTCACATGGTGATTCCGTTGATAGTTTGAGTATATCTGGAACTCAAACTTTACAAGTTTTATTAGCACCACATTTTTAGGTACATTCATAATCTTACTTTAAAAATATTTAATAATAAATTGAAACAAATATATAATTATCATATTTTATTGATTTTACAGAATGCACAAATAGCTTATATGAATTCAAATCCAAGACACTTGCACTAGTAAAAGGTGGTTATTTAGGAGGGCAGAATCTCTTAGAGAAAGGCTCTATATCTTCGGTGAAAAGATCTCACCGAGAGTGATAAACGCCCTCAGCATGTCTCGGTGATAAAGTTGTCAGAGAAAGAAAAAAGCGCCTTTACGAGGGCATCTAAAGTCCTCGGAGATAGATTAAAACCGAAGATAGTGAAAGTCCTCGGAAATAACTCTTTTTAATTCCAAGAGCAGTGCTAACACTCTCGGAGAATTCTTTATATAATTATAGAAAGCATTTGAAATGCTCTCGGTTATACTCTTTTAATTATTAACAAAGGCTTTTGAAATACTCTCGGTTATATTCTTTTTTTATATAAATAAAACGTTTATAAGCCGAATATTATCTATTTTAAACCAAACAATTTCAGACCAAATACACAAATTAGATATACCGAATTTCATATACCAAAATCCCAATAATCCAAAAATACAATTATCCAACAAACATAAATCTCAATTCATTCAACATTACAATATCTAATAAACCAAAATCCCAATTAACCCATAGTTAAAAAGTATTTAAAGACACTCTAAAAAAGTCTTAAACTAAGAAGCGATATTGCAGATCAAATGGGTGCATACGAGATTTATGAAACACGAAACCAGCATCTGGACCTGCAAAATTCACGAAGGTATGAGCTGGTCTCTAAAAAGATTCTTAAACTAAGAAGCGATATTGCAGATCTTTATGACATCCGACTAGGGGACGGGAAAGGCACTCTATTCTGGCACGACCCTTGGTTTGAAACCAGCCCATCATCGACAAGGAGCAGTTTCAAAATACTCGTATCAGAAGGGACTGCGCAAAAGCGAAAATCAGAGACATCAAATACGGGAATTGGAACTTGCTCTTGAGAAGAATTCCAGAAGGAAAGAGGATACTTGATCATATAAGTAACATACAACTACACGACAGACCGGATATTCATGAATGGAAAGCTGAGGACAATGGGAAGCTGGTATTGAAGAAAATATGGGAGGTAATCCGGGAAAAAGCGCAGAAAGTAGAATGGGCTCCTCTTGTATGGTCAACGAAGATTATCCCTCGACACCAGTTCATCCTATGGCTCGCCTTCTGGGAAAGACTCAACACACGTGATCGTATCAGTAAGTATATGAGCATCCCGGACGCGAGCTGTCTTCTATGCATAGGAAATGAAGAAACCATAGATCACCTATTCGGGAGCTGTTGTATTGCTTCGGAGCTTTGGGACAGATTCTATAAAAGCCTGGAGCTGATCAGTTTCCCGAGCGAATGGAATGAAATCAAAAGAAGCGGCACTACTCAAAGCCAAGGGAAATAGATTTGCAACAAGCGTGTTCAAGTGCGGCTTTGGAGCAGTGGTGTATAACATTTGGCAAGAACGGAATGCAAGGGTATATGACAGAACCCGCAGGAGCATTGACGAGTTATGGAAAGATATTGTATCGGATTGCAGCGCCCTCGCGGGAACGTGGAGAGGAATTCCAAGCACGGAGCAGAACTGGAATATCTGTAGGAACTGGAATTTACCGTTTTTTTAAACTCACTAGAATTAAAAGCATTGTAAACAGATAATTCATTTACGTTTTTAGCTTTTATTCAGAATGTTACGACTTCAAAATCATTCTAGGCCTGTCTAGAATGATCTCTTAAACTCGTGGTTTTTTTTCCCGTTTTTGGGAATTTTTAATGAAATGACGCTAAGTCGTTTTCCCAAAAAAAAAAAAAAAAAAAAAAAAATATTTAAAGATATAAAAAAACATCATATACCAGATTGATCCAGAGGTGGAAGTGGAGGATATCTCGCCATAAACGCCGCCAACTGGTTATGAAATTCTTCCCTTTGTCTTTATGACTCAAGAGCTTGTCTTTCAATTTTAATTTGCATTTGTCTTTGTGCCTCTTGTGCTTCTCTTTTAGCCTTTTGTGCTTCTCTTTTCAAAGGCTCCTCTTATAATTCAGTACACAACTTCTCAACCTCTTGCTCCCTCCACTGAGATTGTCTTCCACCACGCAAATCTCCTCTAAACTGGGTGGGCCTCACGTCGGTTCCCATTCCAATGACCCTCTCGTGCCCTTGTCGTCCAAAAACGTTCTCGGTCAGCTCATAATTGAACATATCGGGATTTCTTTCGAGCGTCTGACGCATAACATCCTACAAAAAGAAACAATAGTTGATTAGTTAATTATAAATAAATAAATAAGTAAAATATGAAGTATACACTTACAATTTTTTCTTGTATATGGGGATCCACCACACGAGTAGGGTCGTCACTTGTTTCTTTTTTACTGTGCGTCTCGTAGAAAAGCTTAATGTGTGATGACGCTATACCCGTAGTCCTCTCCTATTAAGTTAAATGTTAGTATTGTTAATTATCAAAATATAGTTAACATATTATAATGACTCTTGAATAAATATATTTACAATTTTTGTTGCCACTTGATAGAATGACACACTCCCCGCATGATGTGTCATTCGAAGATTTTTCCTATTTTGTGAATTCCTCTTACTTCTTACCTATTTTTGAAAACATCAATTAATACTTAATTATATTATAAACGATGATGTAAAAAATTTAGAATTTAAAGATTCACCAAAAAATCGTCTCGGAGAAAGTGACGATCCAAAATGTAATTTCAATCATCTTCCGTATATTCATTTGGTTTGTGTACTTTAATAGCTGATATATCCCCATCACGAGCTTCAACGTGATTCCGGTTGATATCACATTGTTACCTATCTCAAACCATCTTAACATGTTCCATTATATAGTTCCGATAATACTCAATATGTTTCGGCACTGCCTCAAAACGATTCTGCAAAAACACGAGATTAATTATTATTATGTATTAGAAAATGAAAGTTAATACAATAAGATATTAACACTTACCGTTATTGACTTCTAAAGATGCTCTATGTCGGTGGAGCTCAAGTCTGACCAATGCAGTAGACAATGTGATATTACAGTCGGTTCCTGAACCACAATCCCAATATGTCTAGACCATGTCGTGCCGTTGTCGCAAAACACTCTTCCATTTGGCGAGAATTCTATTGTTATTTTCTCATCCGGGCTCAACTTCGAGAGGGTCGTGTTCCTATTTATTTGGGTGCTTTCTAGTGTATATTTATATATTTTTGATGAATTTGGGTGATTTATAATGTCAGGTAGATATGGTTACATTTATATATTTGTACAATTCATTCATGTCAATTTGTGTTAAAATCTTAAAGAAGAAGATGTAACTAGAATTGTATTAATAAAGTTGGAGCCTAATTAGTAGTAGAAAATCTGTTTCAAAACAAATTCGACTTCAAATAATATAGAAAACCTGCTTATAAATCTGCTTGTATATTTGTTTACAGACATAATCAAGAAAATCTGTTTATAAATTTGTTTATAAATATGCTTCAAAACAAATTATGCTATAATAAATCAGCTTCAAAACAAATTCGGTTTCAAATGATAACTTCAAAATAACTATAAAATAATCAAGAAAATTAGCGTAACCAATAATCAAGAAATTTGAGCCTAAATATTCAAGAAAACCTACTTTAAAAACAACTATAAATTCAACAAATTTTCAATAACCATTACTAACTACTAATTTCATAACAAATACTATCAATAATTCTTCATTTTACCATCATAATATATATAGTAATTTGCCATAATTTGAGTTAATTTGTATCATTTGCATTAAATAAAAAGATTAATAAGTCACTTACAACAAGATATTTATAATAAGTCACTTACAAACAAGATATTTTAAACTAACTAGTAATACATATGATTAACAATACAATAATTACCACATATAATTTCCATTGTCCTTGATCTAATTTTTTCAAGTGCAACCTCCACTTTTATAATTTCGGCATCTTTTCATTCACACGTCGTAACAAACCAGGTATAATACTTTTAGCTCTTTGACAAATTTTGGATCATACCTGATAGGATCTAGATCGCGGCTAGGCGGACCGGGTCTGGCCGGTTAGCGCGTTTCACTCAAAGTTGATGATTAATCCGGTTAGAGATTAATACTGGGGTTTCAATACTACACAAACTGTCACAAACCCTTGAACCGAGTTCAAGTGCGGAAGTGGTTTATTTCAGGTTGAAGCAGCACACACACGAGATAGGCAGAACCGGATTTGGATGAAGTCGGTTTGGAGTATGGTAGGTCGGTTTGGGATTCGGTAAGTCAGTTCAGATAGAATCGGTTAGAGTATAAAGCAGAAAGTAAATAACAAGACATGTTTTTATGGATATTCGGAGATAAAACTCCTACGTCACCTATTCCTCTCGAAACCGCGAGAAGGATATTCACTAATGAATACACAAACACAATCCGATCGAGACTTATTTTCTGCTCGATAACACCCGTACAATTTTAACCGAAATTGTAATCGCACTTCAAATAAACACTTAAGCTCTAAATCTTGTAGAGAGATAAACTTGCAATAAATCTTAGAGCTTGTAGTTGGTAGGGCTGGTAACCGTACAATTAGAACTTGGATTGTTGAAAACTCTTGGAACTACATTTACTCCTCTTCAGCTCCTTCTTTTATAGGTGAAATGTGCCAACGGTCACATTTCATTTCCTTGACTTTGATTGCTTGAGCAGAGGTTCAGTGATTCAGACCTGGCGGTCTAGGCTTCAGACTTGGCGGTCTAGGCTTCTAGTGTATAGGTCAAACCGGCTAGGTTTGTCTTTTACTTAGTATGGCAACTGTCGGTTGGACAGTTGCCTGTACCTGGAGGATTGCGCCTCTGATTTATCCTGGAGTGGAAAGATCTTGTCAGACGATCTTCTGCAGCATGCGGATTGTCTTCAGACTTGTATGAATATGGCAATACTAAAGTCTGTCCCTTCGATATCATCCTCAACAGATACTCGAAGTATCTATTTGTGCTGGTCGGTTGTTTATGTTAACCAGATGACTTCCGGTTTTTCCATAACTTCAGATTGACCGAATGTTCAACGGTTCTGGCCTTCTAATTTGACCGGTCTTATCTTCTTGTTCAGTCAGGTTTTTGGTCAGTTGGGTTGCTTGACCGGTTGAGTAACTTGACCGGTTGAATCCTTTAGCCGTTCCTGCACAAAAGATTTGTTTTTGTTGAGTTTTATTTAACCGATCTAATTTTATCTAACAATTTCTCCCTTTTGATTATTTTATTTAAAATATTCAAAATCATGTAAGAATGCAAATGTAGGCCGGTTGTTTTTAAGAGTTTATTTGGCCGAATTTTTGGAGACTGACTTAGGAGAATTTTTCGAAAAATTTTGGAAAATTTTGAGAACAATTTTTGAAATTTTTTATATTTTATCTTATCAATTTCTCCCTTTTTGATTATTTTATTTAAATATTCAAAACCATGTAAGAATGCAAATGTAGGCCGGTTTCCAAAAAATAACTTTAATATATATATATATAGAAATATACGAAGGAAAAATACTTGAGAATATAAAGTTAAGCTAAAATAAACATAGGAAATATATGGAAAGAAAGCCCCTATTTCTTCTTCCTGGGCGGCAAGATTGTCCAGCTGTTCATTAGTTGCTTTCCCTTGACCGCTGGAACGGGTCTGGAGGAAGATCCTTGACTGCCTGAAGTGCCGTTGAGAGGGGAAGCCGGTGGAGCAAACGATCTGATTGAAGCTACTGTCAAGACCTCGCGGTCTTTTGGTTATCGATACACCTTTGTCCTCGAGATCTACATTTTCCTGCAAAACCGGGTTGCTTGGAGGGTCGATAACCGTGTCAGTAACTCTGTCTAATAACTTTGAAACTGCCGCCCTCTTGGAAGAATTCTTTCTCTTTCTTGTAGTCGGACCGGACGGGGGAGCAGCCTCTTTGGACTTGTGATGAGCCTCGGCGAAATCATTGTATGCTGTCTGTTGGCCGATTAGCCTAGCAGCATCCTCATTTTGCTGAACCGCTATGGTCGGTCCCATGTTTTCTAATGTCTGCAAACTTCCGGCCAGGTTCGCATCTTTCTCCGTCATTTCCTTTAGAAGTCGGTTTTGCTCGTCCAAGGCATCTTGAAGCTTTTTAGCCGCAAGCTTATTTGCCGCATCAAGTTCCTTATCGGCAGCCAGCTTTGCCGCTATCAACTCCGCCACCTGTTCTGTGACCGCCTTTAGTTCAGCTCGGTCTTGGCATGCTTTTCTTCAAAGCGTTACCACCCTCTGAAGTGTAGAGCCGGCTTGGACACCGGATTGAGCCAGATCCTCATCAATCTTCTTCAACCTTTGATCGGTTGTTGATTGGGTTTGTTCCGTCATACCGACCTTTTGGTTGATAAGAGCGAGGTCGGTCACCAGCTTCTTAGTTGCCTCTTCCAATGACTTATATCTGTCAATATGGCCGCTGTACAACCGATCGGTCATGCCGTAATTGTCTTCAACGGACGTGATCCGGTCGACCGCGGTTTTTAGCTCTTTATTTGTCGACTCAACCATCTCGATGGATTTAGTCGCGGTTTCTTTGATCTTCTTTTGCCACGGTCGAATCGCGGCATTGACGAATTCCTCGATAAGGTCCTTTACCCTATCTTCCGTTATCGCTGGTACCGAATCTCGGTTTGAACAGAGACTCGCAGGTTGGTGGGCGGTGTGCCCGTTCTGAGGTTGGTGGTGTTGATTTCCTGTTCCGGTGGAGGAGAGGAATGCTCATTATCGGTCGGATTCGGACCGCCATCATCCTCAGGTGGGGATCTGGAGAAGTTCGACGTCTCATGATGCTCGGGCTATACTTCTAGCTGTGTCATCTCCTCGGTCAGTTCCCTTTCCTTGACCACTAGCATGTCCAACACTAAGAGCTCAAGTTGAGAGTCCGCTGTCCCTAGGACATGCTTTCCTTGGAGACGTCGGATGTGTTCGGTGAGCCCCAATAACCGAGCATGTGGTTCGACCATCCTACTTCGTCGTAGGGCGGTCATGACGCTTTGAGCCTTTGTGAGGTTGACTACCTCCGCCTCCATCTCAACCAGCTTCTCGAATTTCCGGTCAACTGTCAAATCCGGTAGCATGTTGTTGTATAATATTTCGTGCCGGTTCAGGGCCCATTGATAGTAGACGTCTGTTGTTGCGTGAGCCTGCTCATGAAAAACTTCCATGATTCTGTTCACGAGGTCCTCGGCCGTTTACCAGGTGTGTTCATCCGCGGAATCATCTTCCCATGTTGTCTGTTCTAGCCGACATCAACATCATCATGTCGGACCGATTGTTCTTCGACCAACGGTCCTTTCCCTTTGCCAGTCTGATCTTCTCTGGTGTGTTGTGAAGCGGTTCGGCCAGATCTGGATGCCACATTTTCAGTGTTGAGGGTGTCGGACTGCGGATTAGCTGATCCAGTTGGTTGCTTTTCCCCCTTGGTTCCGAATTTTTCTTTGATTGGAACCGTTTTCTTACTAGCTGCTTTCTTCTTTCGGCCGCTTGTAGAACCGAAGGCCTTCTTTTTGCCTTGCTTGTCCTCCGGTTTAATAAATTGATGGGATTTTATAACTTTGCTGGGGGCGAGGAAAACACCAGGGTCGGTGTTAATGTTGAAGTGACGCATCAGTTTACCGAGTGGGATGGCGTATCCCCATGACCGTTTGGATGTCAGATCCACCATCTCACATAAGTTTGTGAAAACCACCTTCGCCCATTTGATTTTGATGCCGTTGACCAAACCGGCAATCATCTCAATTTTTATCCGGGTGAGGCTATCATAGTTGCCTCCTCGCGCTTGAACCGATTTGGTGAAAATATTGCATAGTGGCCTAAACTCCGGTTTAAGTGAGGTTTTCTTACCGGATACCGCGATAGGAACCTTCGTATCCGAAAGATCCCGGCAAGCCGCTTGGAAAGATTCCTCGTCTGTGACCACTGAGAAGTCGCTCCCCTCGGTTGGTAGATGCAGTACTTCAGTAACCGACTCCTTCGTTAGTTTGAGCGGTTGTCCGCATATAGTTGCAATGATTGTCCCTTCGGTGAGGATGGCGGTTTGAAAGAATCCGTTGACCGCATCCTGATATAAGACGAATGGCCCGTTCAGAAAATGTTCGAGACCGGACTCGGAGATCTGGGTTAACACCCGCTTTGCCTTTGCCGATCCATTTGCTCGAACTTCATCGAAGTCGACTTGGACGATGTGGTTGAAGAGCACTGATTCGCGACCCATTGTAGCTTGAATAAAGCGAGAGATCAAAGGTTTGAAGGTTTGAAAGGTTTGAGAGCTAGAGAGAGAAAGCCGATTTGCGTGAGAATGAAAGAAAATGGCTAAGGACCCTATTTATAGTCGCGGGTTGGAATTTCAACCGCCGCGAACCGTCACATCAGGATTGGGCGGGAATTTTCCCTCCAAAATGCTTTGGGCGGCAAGTGATGGGCGGGAAACTTTGAGCGGGCTTTTTGATGCGGTTAACCGGCAATGAGACAGTTTGGACTTGTAACTGATTATGAAATGAAGCGGTTATGTAACCGATGATCAAGCGGTTTGCGATTTTGACCGGTCTTTCAACGAGGTAGTTAGTGTTTTTAGCCGGTTAGTCATTTAGATAGATATTCTAGCAGTGCGATTTTGACCCGGTTTTCAAGCTTAGAAATTCAGATAATCATTTAATGAAAAGGGAACATGACAGAGACCGATACATTGATCGGTTCAGTGATGACCTAGCGCCATGGTCACTGACCGGACGGTTTGACTAAGAAAAGCTTAAGGAAATTTCGGCCTTTAGTTCAGCCGGAACGTTTAGGTCGGTGAGCCCTTGCTTCGGAAGATTGAAGCATCTGGCGAAGTCACTTTCTGTGAAATCAAACACTGTCCCTCCGACCTTGGACTGAATGTGGGTGTCGAAGTGAGGTGTACCTCGGAAAACCCTGGCGTTGTAGAGAAATTCTAGGACGGTTTCGGGAAAGATGACATGTTTGTCATTTAGAAAGTATTTTAGACCGGTGTCTTCAAGTGACTTAATCATCTTGAAGACTTCATAGTGCTCTGTACCTTGAGCTGAGTCGAAATCCACTTGAAGGATGTTTGGAAACTGAGACATTTTGTCTTAGTGAGAGGATAGGTTGATACTTGTGAATGTTTTGTCTAAGGTTTACCTAACTTATATATTAGTAGAGGGATGATAGTATTATCCAGTGTGTAGCAGGTAATAGTGTTCATTAACCTTAGGGTAAAACATATTGCATGAAATAAGCATGTCTACAACCTAGGATGTGAGTCATAGGCCTGGACGGTGAAAGATATCATATCTTCACGTCTTTTGAGGTATGACCATTTTGCTTTGAAAAGGTAATTTTTCAGAACAGATAAGTTTAAACACAGATAATTATTCCACTTTTGTTCGGAGGCCAAATAATCCGAAGTAGACTATTTCCAAACCGGTTGGTTTTCAGTCATTCGTTCCGATGCGGTTAATTGGTGTAAACACTAAGTAACCGGTCGGTTTACTGTGACTGATAGACAAAGCGGTTCTTCAATAGATACCTTGGTGAATTCGGCTTTCAACAGTTTAGGAAGAACTACCGGTTTTGTCTATTCGAACCGATTTCCCTTTTAGGCATGTGAAGAGATAAACTGACTAAGATCAGTTAAACCGAGTATGTTTCTGAAGTGAGAAAACTTAGCTTCCTGCAGGGGCTTTGTGAAGATATCGGCCACTTGTTGTTATGTTGATACGTATTCCAACCGGATATGCTTCAACATGACATGTTCCCGGATGAAGTGATGCCTTATGTCGATGTGCTTGGTTCTTGAATGTAGAACCGGATTGTATGTTATTGCTATAGCACTTGTGTTATCACAAAATATCGGAGATTCTTCGGCTGTGATACCGAAATCCTTCAGTTGTTGTTGAATCCATAGAAGTTGTGAACAGCAACTTCCGGCTTCCAGGTATTCAGCTTTTGTGGTTGACGTGGCAACCGATGTTTGATTCTTGCTGTGCCATGAGACAAGCCAATCACCTAGGAATTGGCATGTTCTACTAGTGCTTTTTCTGTCAACTTTGCAACCTGCATTGTCTGTATCTGAGTAACTTGTGAGGTTGAAAGATGAATCCTTTGGATACCATAGACCGACTTCAGGAGTTCCCTTTAGATATTTCAAGATTCGCTTTGCGGCAGTGTAGTGGGACTGTTTTGGATTAGCCTAGAATCTCCCACACACACCGATCGCGAATAGTATATCCGGTCTACTTGCTGTTAGGTATAAGAGAGAACTGATGATTCCTCGGTAAGCTGTCAGGTCTACTGCCTAACCATCATCATTCTTGTCCAATTTGACTGATGAGCTCATTGGAGTAGCGGCTGAGGAGCATGTATCCATCCCAAATTTCTTTAGAAGTTCCTTTGTGTATTTGGGTTGGCTTATGAAAGTTCATTCTTCTAGTTGCTTAACCTGAAGACCTAGGAAGAAGCTTAACTCTCCCATCATACTCATTTTAAATTTTTTAGTCATCAAGGTTGAGAATTTATCACATAGCTTAGGATCCGTTGAACCGAAGATGATATCATCTACATATATCTGAACAAGTAGGATATGTCCTTTTTTCTCAAATTTAAATAGTGTTTTGTCCACCGAACCTATGGTGAAATCATGTTTTAACAGAAATGCGGTTAGTGTATCATACCAGGCTCTAGGAGCTTGTTTTAAACCGTACAAGTCTTTGTTTAAGCGGTAAACATGATTAGGCAGGTCAGCACTTTTAAAACCGGGTGGTTGTTCAACATATACTTCCTCACGTAGGTCACCATTCAAAAATGCAATTTTAACATCCATTTGATTCTTCAAAATCAATGCCTTCTTCCTGTTTGTATCTTTGCGCCACTAATCTGGCTTTGTTCCTCGTGACCAAACCGTCTTCATTGAGATTGTTTCTGAATACCCATTTTGTTTCTATGACCGGTTGATCTTCGGTCTAAGGACTAGGTACTAGACTTTATTACTCTCAAACTGGTTTAAATCTTCTTGCATTCCCAAGATCAATCCGGATCTGATAACGCTTCATCCACCTTTTTCGGCTCATTCTGGGATATGAAAGCGGAATTAAAGTATTCCTCCAGAATTTGTCGCCTAGTTCGAACAGGTTTTGAAGGGTCACCTATAATTAGCCAGGAGGGTGCTTTGTGTTCCTTTTTAGATTCGGTTCAGGGGTGTCTACCAAATCACCATTTACTTGATCAAGGCTAGACATATCGGTAGGCTGAACAGGAGTGTCAGACCGACCGATTTCCTCGGTTTGAACCGAGGTCTCAGCTTCCTACTATGTGACAGCTTGATCCGGTTTGGTTTCAACATTACCCATTTGGTCATGGACAAACCTTCTGAAAACCGGAACCTCATCTTCACTATCAGAATGAATATTGTTATTTTCCAATCTGTTGTGTAGATCAAAGGATGATGCAGTGTTACTTTCAACCGATTCATTGAAAACAATATGAAGAGATTCCTCCACGGTTAAAGTTCTGGTGTTATACACTCTATATGCCTTACTTACTGCTGAGTAACCAAGCATGATCCCAATATTGGATTTTGCATCAAAAGGAGATAGATAGGTTTTGTCATTTATGTGAATGTCACATTTACAACCGAAGATTTTAAGATACTTAATGTTGGGAATCCTGTCAAAGTATACTTCATACGGTGTTTTGTTGTGAAACTTGTTGATCAAAGACCGGTTTTGCGTGTAACATACAGTATTGATAGCCTCAGCCCAGAATTTTTGAGCAACGCCCGAATCGTCTATCATGGACCTTGCGGCTACCTTGAGAGTTCGGTTTCTTCTCTCGGCCAGACCATTTTGTTGAGGAGTCCTAGCACTAGATAACTCGTGTCTAATACCGGATTCATCAAGAAATGCATTTAATGTACTATTTTTAAATTTGGTTCCTCTATCACTCCTAATACTGTTGATGCGTGTTGATCTTTCATTTTGTAAACGCTTAAGCAATGTAATTAAATTTGATGCGGTTTCACGTTTGGATGCCAAAAATATTACCCATGTATATCTAGAATAATCATCAACAACTACCATAGTGTAAAGCATACCATCTAGATTGACGACCCTAATCGGTAAAAATAGGTCCATGTGAAGGAGATCTAAGCATCGGTTAGACTGAATGTGTCATTTACTCTTAAAAATTGACTTATTTTGTTTACCCATTTGACATGCTGAACAAACCTTATCCTTATTAAATACTATATCAGGAATTCCTTCAACTAGCTTTTTACCGCGAATATAGTTTAAGGTTTTCAAGTTTAGATGATTTAGCCGTTTATGCCATAGCCAAGTTTGATCGGTTTTAGCTACCATACAAACAGGATGTTCTACTTCATTTTTCCAGTCTACCTTGTATATATTTCCAAATCTATTTCCGGTTAGTAGTATGTTACCCTGGGAATTTTTAACTAAGCATGCATGTTTCAGAAATTCTACAGTGTATCCAGCATCACACATTTGGCTAATGCTCAGCAAGTTAAAGTGTAGATTTTCAACTAAAAGTACATTATCAATTGTTAAATTACCATGGACAATCTTACCCTTGCCCACAGTTCTACCTCTTGAGTTATCACCGAAACCAATCATTGCACCGGTTTCTATTCTGATGTCGGTTAGAAAGTTTTTTGTTTCCAGTCATGTGTCTGGAACAACCGCTGTCCAGATACCACTCAGAGTTTCCTAGCCGTTTCTTCATAACCTACAAAATATACATATTTACAACTATTTGGTACCCACATTTACTTGGGTCCACAGGTGATTAGTCCCTTAGGTATCCAGACTTTAATAAGTCGGACGACTTTCCCGGTTATGGTTTTAACTAGTTTTCTTGCACTCGGTTTGGAGTCTTTCTGCTTCCCTAAGAGGGCCTTACTTGGAGGTGGTCTTTGGTTTATCCTATGCGGTCGTGAATTGGCTTGCCTACCTTTGGACCGGTTGGCTTTCCTTTTCTCAGGGTGAAGCCATTTTTCAGAATCAATTGGACCTACATAGATTAGTTTGTCTTCCGGATATGAGGCACTTAATTTCTCTTCGTCGGTTAAGGAACTCTTGACAAAGCTTACAAAGGGGAGATTATCCTTTGTGAGCTTCATTTTGTCGAAGTGGTTCCGGTTGTTGGATCTGTTGTTTTTGTATCCGAGACCAAACATGCACTTAGGGTGTCTATTATAACTACACATTCTGTTCACCATTTCACTGGATCTTTTCCATGCGACTATTTGATACTGGGTTCAGACATCTTCCTCCTCGGTCAGCTCTTGAACTGACTCCTTGAGCTGTTTAGTCTTGGAGGGTATTTTAGGTGCTATCTCGGTTTCCAGGATTCTATCAGGTTGAATGATTTTTGGTTCGGTCAAGGTAGGTGCTATGGGGTCGGTTCTAAAGTTGAGTTGAGTAGGTATTAATGTTAATAGGTTCTTATACTCTACTACCATATCATTTAGTGCATTAAATAATTCATCTTTAGTAAATTCTTCACAGGGAGAGTCAAATACCTGTTCCTCATTTGCCATGAGGCATGTGAGTTCATCATCACTGTCACTGTGAGCCCATAAGCTTCCTCCATCATCGGCTATCAGTGCTTTCTGAACTTCACTTCCTTCACCGGTTTGTTGATAGTTATTTCGGTGATTCTGATCGTTCGGTTTTCGGTCATCTCGTCTTGGTTTTCTACATTCCCACCTGAAATGTCCCAAACAATTGCAGTTATAACATCTAATATTAGATTTATCACCGTAGTTATAGTTGTTGTTTGTCGGTTGGCTTCTCTTCATGAATCTCCCAAACTTTTGTGCAAGCATTGTCATGGCATCCTCGGTGAACTGTTCAGCGGTTCTGATCGGTGCAGGAGCAACCGGTTCTGTGGATGTGACCAATGCTCTGGTTGAGGTTGAGGCTGAGATTTCATCTTCAGTCCTGGATCTCATTTCAAATTCATATGCCTTAAGATCTTCGAATACATCGTGTAGCTTCATCTTGCTTAGACAGTTTGATTCCCTCATCACCATTGTCTTTATGTCCCATGCACTTGGAAGAGATCTTAGCGCTTTCATGATGACTTCCTTGTTGTCATACTTCTTTCCAAGAGTTGATAGCTCGTCTATCACATCTGTGAACCGGTCACTGTATTCCCTCATTGTTTCTCCCGGTCTCATCTTGATGTTTTCAAACTTCTGGGTAGCCACCATTATCTTGTTTTCCCTTGTTCTTTCATTTTCTTCATGAATTTGAATCACCGCTTCCCATATTTCCTTTGCGGTTTTGTAATCTTGGACCTTGCAAAACATATTTCTGTCCAAACCGTTAGAGATGCGGTTTCTGGCATGGTTGTCCAGATTGTTTCTTCTCCTGTCTTCAGCTGTCTAGTCTTTTCTGTCTTTATCAATCTTTACCGGTCCTTCGGTCAGGATGAACTGCATCTCGTCATCAATGGTGATTAAATGCAGGTGCATGCGTGCCTTCCAGTTGGCAAAGTCGTCACCTTCTAGCATTGGGGGCCTATCAAACGACATGATTGCTGGAGTATTGAAACCAACTGCTCTGATACCAATTGATAGGATCTAGATTGCGGCTGGCGGACCGGGGTCTGGCCGGTTAGCGCGTTTCACTCAAAGTTGGTGATTAATCCGGTTAGAGATTAATATCGGGGTTTCAATACTACACAAACTGTCACAAACCCTTGAACCGAGTTCAAGTGCGGAAGTGGTTTGTTTCAGGTTGAAGCAGCACACACACGAGATAGGCAGAACCGGATTTGGATGAAGTCGGTTTGGAGTATAGTAGGTCGGTTTGGGATTCGGTAAGTCAATTCAGATAGAATCGGTTAGAGTATAAGGCAAAAAGTAAATAACAAGACAGGTTTTTATGGATGTTCAGAGATAAAACTCCTACGTCACCCCTTCCTCTCGAAACCGCGAGAAGGATATTCACTAATGAATACACAAACACAATCCGATCGAGGCTTATTTTCTGCTCGATAACACCCGTACAATTTTAACCGAAATTGTAATCGCACTTCAAATAAACACTTAAGCTCTAAATCTTGTAGAGAGATAAACTTGCAATAAATCTTAGAGCTTGTAGTTGGTAGGGCTGGTAACCGTACAATCAGAACTTGGGTTGTTGAAAACTCTTGGAACTACATTTACTCCTCTTCAGCTCCTTCTTTTATAGGTGAAATGTGCCAACGGTCACATTTCATTTCCTTGAATTTGATTGGTTGAGCAGAGGTTCAGTGATTCAGACCTGGCGGTCTAGTCTTCAGACTTGGCGGTCTAGGCTTCTAGTGTATAGGTCAAACCGGCTAGGTTTGTCTTTTACTTAGTATGGCAACTGTCGGTTGGACAGTTGCATGTACCTGGAGGATTGCGCCTCTGATTTATCCTGGAGTGGAAAGATCTTGTCGGACGATCTTCAACAGCCTGCGGATTGTCTTCAGACTTGTATGAATATGGCAATACTAAAGTCTGTCTCTTCGGTATCATCCTCAACAGATACTCGAAGTATTTATTTGTGCTGGTCGATTGTTTATGTTAACTAGATGACTTCCGGTTTTTCCATAACTTCAGATTGACCGAATGTTCAACGGTTCTGGCCTTCTAATTTGACCGGTCTTATCTTCTTGTTTAGTCAGGTTTTTGGTCGGTTGGGTTGCTTGACCGGTTGAGTAACTTGACCAGTTGAATCCTTTAGTTGTTCCTGCACAAAAGATTTGTTTTTGTTGAGTTTTATTTAACCGATCTAATTTTATCTATAATACCATTGTAAAAATCAACATACTTGAGAACCCTGTCCAAATAATTCACACAAAAATAAAGATTTACTAACTTACAAGATAAGAATCAACATATATTTAATACACGTATCGGCCAATCAGCCAATTAGGACATGACCAAAATCTCCTCCCTAGATTAGTATCCT
Source organism: Impatiens glandulifera (assembly GCF_907164915.1). NCBI lineage: Eukaryota > Viridiplantae > Streptophyta > Magnoliopsida > Ericales > Balsaminaceae > Impatiens > Impatiens glandulifera. The sequence continues at coordinate 14,844,211 of NC_061862.1, read as the reverse complement.
TCCATGAAGTCACCAATATTGTTCTTTTTTCACATAAAAACATGGGCTCCATTATACTATATAACACAAACCAAAAATATGATTATTCAAACAATTGAGAAAGAAAACTTAGACTTCAAATTTATTACATGAAACTCTTTATAGTAAGTTTCATTATACCTAATCAGAAAAAGTATTTGTTATAAGTTTTGCAAATCATTATAACATATAAGATTCAGTACAATCGAACTATTTTAAAATGTTATAAATATGACAATGCCTAAAAAAATGAAGGTAACAATAAAAAATTGGAAACTGGTCAGTTACCACTGGACAAATGTAAAAAAATTGAATAACTAGGTTCTTTTTGGATAATAGTTTTCGGAGTTTCTAATTTTAACCTATCAAATTTTGTCTAAAAAAATAAACCCTGATTTTTTTAAATAAATAAACCCTAACTTTTTCTGAAAATAATATTTACCTGAACTCTGAAGACGTATTAAACCCAAAATACTTTAGGTTTTCACATCCATTAACCTGAAAATCTTGAACTTTATAAGGCTTTGCTATAGATTTTGAAGATTGGATCTTGGTCTTTTGATATCTCTATTGGGGCTAATAGATCAAGAACAAGAGAGATGCTAATCGGGGTTGATGGACTGATAGATCAAGAAGAGAGAGACATAAATAAAATGAAAAAAAACAGTAAAAGGTAAAGTAAAAAGTAAATTAAAAGAAACAGAGTTAAACCTTTCACGTTAATTAAAACGATGTCGTTTTGGAGTTTTAGAACAAATTGAAACAAAACTTGGGACAAATGATCTGAGTCCGCAATTGCATTTGTTACATTACCCTTCAGTCGGGCCTGCTCATGTGCTAATGATGAATTTAGTTATTGACTTCAAAGTTCACACTAAGTTTTTATCACAAAGTATGGTAGAAACTAAGAGATCTCTAAGATGTCTTAGTTATGTAGGTGAATCGGAAAAAAAATGATAACGACGGGGATCAAATATATTGTTCCAAATTTTATGTTCCACTTTTTACCATTTTCACAAAATATGTTGACATATTCTCTCTCTTCATTACTTTTGACTCATTCTATAAAATGATTATTTTTTATGAAGGTGGTACATAGTGAACATGTAATCTGGAACAGTAGAGTAGATTTGAACTCATAACGACGGTGTTAGTGAAAGATGAAGTTAAAGAATTATAGAAGAGAGAATTTGTAAGAGAGAATTTGCTAAAAAAATTTAAGGAATAAAGGACTATATATAACCAGCATCTTATATTTGAAAAGTAAAATAAACTCCAATAAATTAACTATTAACTTCTACTAACTTCTAGACAAGATAAAATAACTAACTACTACTAACTACTGGATAAGATAAGATAAGAAAATGAGTTATACATATCTATATACAATAATAAACTAATAAGAAAAACTAACATTTTTTTAACATACTCTCTTAAATTGGTAACACTAGTATCAATTTACACTTAGATCAACACAAATAATTAACAAATCTCACAGTTTTTCAAAAACATCAAACTTAAGTGGTTTAGTCATGATGCTGCAATTTGTTCTTGAGTATTTCAATACTCTAGATTCACGGTTTCATCCTTTGTAAGTTCACGGAGAAAATGAAACATGACATCTACGTGTTTGCTTCGTCCATGCATCATAAGATTTTTTGATATATTGATTGTTAAATTATTGTCACATAATATAGTGGTAATACCAACAGGAACATGTGTTACTTCCTCAAAAATCTTTCTTAGTCATACAACTTGACAAGCACATAATGCAGCTGCAATGAATTCAGCTTCAGTGGAGGACAAGGATACTACTAGTTGTTTCTTTGAAGACCAAGATACTATTCCAGAACAAAATAAAAAAATATATCTAGAAATATTTTTCCTATCACTTAGGTCCCCGACATAATCACTATCAGTATATGCAATTAAATTTTGTTGTTCTCTTGACTTATAAAAAATCTCAAAGTCCATTGTTCCCTTTAAATATCTAAGTACTCTTTGTTGCAGCAAGATGTGATTCAGTAGGATAGTACATAAATCTAGTAAAAAGACTTACCACAAACATAATATATGAGTACTCTTTGCTGTAGAAAGATGTGATTCAGTAGGACAGTCCATAAATCTAGTAAGAAGACTTACCACAAACATAATATCTTAGTACTATTTATTATAGCAAGATGTGATTCAGTAGGACTATCCATGAATCTAATAAGAAGACTTACCACAAACATAATTTCTGGACTAGTAGTTGTTAAATACATCAGACTCCCCACTATTTGTTTATAAGTAGTATTATCTACCTTCTTTTATTCTTCGAATTTTTCAAGTTTATAACCTGAAACAATAGGATTTAGAACTGTATTAATTTAATCCATATTGAATCTCTCCAAAATCCCATGTGTGTATTTCTTCTGCCCAATAAAAATGTCATATTGCCTCTACAATATCTCAATTCCAAGAAAGAATCTAATTTTTTTCTAAATCAGTCATTTCAAACTCATGTTTCATTGATTTTTTGAAATCAATAAACATATCTTCATTGTTTCCAGTAAATAAAAGATCATCCAGATAAACACATACGATTAGAAACATATCTTTGTCTCCAACTTTGATGAAAAGAGTGTGTTCATATTGACTTCTCTTAAAGCCTTCTTTGCTGAAATAGGTTTCAATCCGATTATACCAAGCTCTAGGGGCATATTATAGACATACAATGCTTTCTTCAACTTGAAGACTTTATGTTCTTGACATTTTTTCTCATATCCAGGTGACTATTGAATAGACTTCTTCATTTAATTCTCTTTACAGAAAGGCTGATTTTACATCAAGTTGATAAATTATCCATTTCTTTAGAGCAACCAATGCAATTACAACTTTAATTGTATCCAATCTAACAACATGTACAAATACCTCATTATAGTCTACTCCATGTTCTTGATTTTATCCTTTTGCGACAAGACGAGCTTTGTAATTATCAACTTTTCGCTCTCATTCAATTTAGTCTTGAATACCCATTTTACACCTATCTTTTTGCTTCAATTGGTAGGTTATTCAAATCCCATGTATTGTTTCTTTCAATAGCCTCGATTTTCATATTCATAACATTTCTTTATTTTGGTGTTCACGACATCACAAAATAATATGAGATTACTATTTATAAGTAATGCTTGATGTATATCATCATTTTCAAATTGATCATCCTCAACTATATAGTCTCTCAACCATATTGGTGGTCTTCTAACCCTTAAAGCCCTCCTTCTGTTATAGTAGTATTGTCTTCTGCAACAACATTAGAAAAATTGTCTTCATCAGCAACATTAGTAGAATTGTCTTCAACAATAACCTGCACATTATCACTGAAAGTATTACTGTTTTTCCCTTGATAATTTATAACATTGTTGGCTACTTTGTCCTTTTTTATATTGACTCTTACTTCATCATCATTTTCTTTTAATAGATGTGAGACCACTTTCCTTTTTAAGACCAGTATTCCAATTCTAGATTTCACGTTCTTCAAACTTCACATCCCTTCTTATAAATATCTTCTTAGTGACTATATTATATAGTTTATAAGCCTTTGATTTTTCATTTATTTCAAGCAATACACACTTTAAACTTTTGTCATCCAATTTTGTTATTTTAACATTAGGAACATGCACAAAAGATATACAACCAAATAATCTGAAGTGTTCCATTGTAGGTTTGTAGCCACTCCAAGCTTCTTATAGAATTATATTCTTTACCATGAATATTGGACTTCTATTTAAAATATACATTCCAATTGACAACTTTTAGCCAGAAGGTTTTTGGAACTTTTCTACTTGAAAGTGTACTTTGTACCATGTTCATAATTGTTTGATTCTTCTTTTCAGAAAATCCATTTTGTCGTGGAGCGTAGGCTGAAGTGAGTTTCTTCTTTATTCCATTATATTGATAGAAATTTACAAAATCATTAGATGTGAATTCTCCTCCACGATCAGTTCTAAGACACTTGAGTTTTATTTCAGTTTACTTTTCAACTCAGTGCTTAAAAATTTTGAAAACCTTGAAAGCCTCTATTTTTTCTATAAAAAAATACACCCATATTTTTCTACTAAAATCATCAATAAAAGTAAACAAATATATTTTATTTCTATTTGATGTAGGATTGATAGGACAGCGAATATCACTATGTACTAATTGAAGTACTTGTTTTGCTATCCATTTTCTTACTTTGGGGGATGGATTCTTTTTTTGGTTTCCTATCAAACAATCTTCATACAAACCTAAAAGAGCTTCAAACTTTGAAAGTCCCTTCACCATGTCAAGTTGTTGAAGAGTTTTTAATCCACTAATACTCAAATGACCACACATTTGATGCCACAACCAAGTTTGACTTTCTATAGATGATAAACATGTCTATTCTTTCTCCATCTGTTGAGAATGGATAATGAAAGTTCTATTTGTTGCCATTTGAGTTGTCATAATTATTCCCTTTTTTGGATGATATATCTGGCACTTTCCATCTTGAAGAAGAATTGTCAAACCTTTTTCTAGTAATTGGTCAACACTAAGCAAATTACTTTTCAGACCAGGAACATAGAAAATATCTTGAATGGTCGGTATAATCCCTTTCACAATGATCCGTACATCTCATTTGCTCTTAGACTCCAGACTTCTATAATCTCCAAATCGGATGATTGCAAGAATTTTTTTATTGAGTCTACAAAATATGTCCTTTTTCCCACACATGTGATTGCTGTAGTCAAAGTCTATAAACCATGATTCTTCTTTATCTCTCACGTTGTTTTTTTCATATGTCATTAATAGAACATCTTCACTAGTTTCAGCAAATTGTGTTTTAATCTCACCTTGTTAGGTTGGACACTCATAAGAAAAGTGTCCAAGTTTGTGGGAATTGTAACACTCAATAGTAGATTTATCAAATAATTATCTGCATCGGCCTCTACCTCTTCCTATATTACCATCATTTCCTCAACCTCTTCTTTTTCCTTGATCAACATATGTATCTTTTAGAGCATGTTCTTATTCAAAAACATGTTCATTCATCCTCTACTCATGAACCAACAAACTGCTTTGCAACATATCAATTGATAGAGTATCAACATTATTTGATTCCTCAATTGAACATACAACATAATAAAATTTAGATGTCATAGATATCAAAATTTTCTCAATAACTACAACATCTTCCATCTTTTCACTGATGACTCTCATTTTATTTGCAATAGTAAGAGTTCTAGCAAAAATAATCACTCACAGATTCTTCTGTCTTCATTTTAACATTTCAACTCTTTGCGGAGAGTTTGTCTTTGTGTTCTTCGCACTCTAATAGATCCTTTATACTTTTGTTTCAAATATTCCCAAATATCCTTTGATGTATCCTTATTAATAATGGTTTCTAAAATCGTTCTATCAATAGCTAGAAAGAGATAATTTTTTACCTTTAAATCTTTTGACCTTACCTCATTAATAACTTTTTGTTATGCATCGATTTGTTCAAATCATCTAACAATTATCTGAATTCCTTCTTCTATTAACCTCCAATACTCTTTGGATCGAAGGAAATTCTCCATTAACATAAACATGTGTCTAGTTTTATATCATTCCATTTCTAGAGCATGCGTCTATGTCATGGGTCCTAAAATTTTTGTATCATTCTGTTTCTTCTGAAATCTGATGATTGGATTCCTACATCAGATCGATCCCCAACTCCTTTATTGTTGCTTTTTCCTTTATTTTCTTCTGTAGAGTCGAGCCTATGCCAATCCCACTTCTCTTCTTTCTATCATCTTCACCAATTTTTTTTGATCCGTCCCTTGTCTATGTCTCAAATAAAAGGTTCTCGCTTTAAGGTCCCGTGATCCTCGCATCCCAAGATAATTTTATATCCTCGTCTCAAGAAATTTGATTTAGGAAATCAGAAGCTTTGTTTTTTTAAAAGGTTTTATGCGCTTCTTGGTATGATATCTTCTGAAAAGAGAGCAAATTGTTGATGAAGAAGAGGAAAAGAAAATGTTTGGGAAATTTGTAGTGCTTGGTCCCCATATGATTTACACAAATCTATAAAAGAAAAACAAAACACAAATTAAAATAATATTGTAAACACTAAACATCCACATACCCAATTTATGAATTTTAAAATGATTTTTTTGAAGAATTAAATTCAAAATAATTAAAACCAAAGGCCAAAACCTAATTAAACAATTAATTGGATTAATTATTGTGATAATTAAATCCTAAATTAATTAAGGATAATACTCAAAAGGAAATAAATAAAATAATTTGGGATAAATGTTGTACTCATTTTTATCTCAAATTAATGTTAGAAAAATCAAAGGGATTAAAATAAATAATTTGGGACAAATGTTATATCCATTTATCCCAAATAAATTATTTATTTTACCCAAAAATATATAAAAATAGACTAAATTAGCAAAATAAATGTCATATTTATTTTAAATATTTTGTATATTTTTAAAGATTTAAAAACAAAGTCAAAAGGGTAAAAGAAAAAACAATTTCAAATAAACCCTTAAGGTTTTAAATAAAAAAACAAATTTGTGATCATGTGTGGCCGAAATTCGAAAGAGTTACTACATTAGGAACCAAAGCCATCAGATAGGCGTTAGATGAAACCACAAGTTGTCTGCGTCGCCCGCTACAACGAAGCAAGGGTGCATCAGCGAAGAAGGGAATTAGTTAACACGCGTGTTAGCCCCGTTAACTGAAACGCGACGAAACACTACGTCGCTAACGGAACGCCAACAGAGCATCCCGCGTTCGCCACTCCTAGATTGTCGTCTTCATCGCAAAGCTAGATGGATAATCATCCGCAACCATCTTTGATTTTTCAAAGATGGAATTTCTTCGTTTCTTGATCATTTGACTCCATTAAAAACTGAAATGATCACCCTACTTCGATGATCATTTCCCTTAAGCCTACGATCTCCATGATGGCTTACACCGACAATTAGTCGGAAAATAGTCAAAACACCATAATGGATGTTTGGTTAATTGAAGCCCACTTGGTCGATCAACCGACCTTGGGAGGCTATTAATAGCCTCCCTTGATGAATCTGAAGGCAAGAGATCATCTTTCAAGCTCTCAGTCTGAATTTTCAGAAAATCCGCCATTAAAGCTCCAAATTTCTAGGTTTTTGAAATTTTCATACCAATCCTTGAAGTTCGGATCCAGACATCCTAAAAGGTTCCCTAAGGTCTAAGGAGTGATCACCAATCCTTGGTAAACTTCCAATCACCCTCTAATCTAATCTTCTAGTTTGAAATTGAAATTTTTATATTTTAGTTTTCATAAGTTTGTATACTTCTTGGGTGTTGAATTTTTTTATTAGAAAACAATCCTAGAATCATTTACAAGCATTCTGTAAAATCTAGAACCGATCAATCGATCTAAAACAAAAACCACAAACTTGAATGTGGAAAATCTTAAAATCGAGTTTTCTTTTCTTGAGTTAATCCTCAAGAACAGCATTCTAGAAAACTTTCCAACATGTTTCTAATGATTATGGGAACTTATTTGGATCATGTTTGATCTATCCCGATCATGTTTGATCAAAATAAAAAATAAATCATAAAAAATAAAAATTTCTAGTTCTTAAATTTGTCCAAATGAACATTTAGTGTTCATGTTTTGGTACCAACCAATCATATGAAGTATAAGTAAGCCATTTGCAGGCTCCTTACACTTTATTAAACTCTAAAAAACTAAAAATCCGATTTTGGTTTCAAAACTGTTTTGATGAAATCGAACATCATCTAGGTTGAATCAAATCTTGAGATGATGTTCATAATGTTCCTAGGAACTTTGTAAAACTACCCCAATCAAAACTGAAACATTTGCAGTTTTGATGTTCTTAGGGACCAAGGATCTTTGGTTAGGACTGAAAGTTCTTACCTAGATATTTCAACCAGGACCGAGGCGTTTGACCGAGGATCTTGACATCCGACCGATAAATCTAGCACCCGACTGAGAATTCTGATACCCACTAAGAATACTAGGCAAGGACCGTGAGGCTTTAGCACCTCGACCGAGAATGCTAAGCAAAGACCAAAGGAATCCTGACCGAGAATGTTGGTCCTAGGGCGTGTTTAGTTGCACTTTTCAAATTCCATTTTTTTTTTTTAATTTTGAGACCTCAAATTATTTTCTAAAAATCCCAAAAAATAGAAAATGATTTCAAAATATTTTTGGAATATTTTGCATGAAATATATTTTTATAAGGGGTCGTTTGGGATTTATTTTTAAAACCCTAATGCTTTTAAATACTGATGTTCTTTATGTATTTTCCTCCTTAGACATCATCAGCAACATGTACTAGCATTTAAATATTGTTATTACAATTTTAAATACACAAAAACATGTGCAAGTCTAAGACCGATAGAATAAGGTTAAAACAAAACGTTATACAACCGATTTTTAAAATGTAAGACTTTATAAAGTAGAGACTGTTTTAAAAATATGTACAGAGTTATAAAGCACGAAAACTATTTCCTAAGTATCAATAAACTTCGAATTAAACGTAACTCTAGTAAAAAATAAGTTTGTACATGTACACATTTTATTGATTTTAAAATTTAATTGGCGACACTGTTTCAAATAAATATTCTTTTAAATTAATTATTTTTAATTAAATACATATTTCCAAAAATCAATTTTTAATTTGATTATTTCAAATCTAAAAGGTTATTTAAACTTGAACCAAAATTAATTATTTTTATAATTAATTTCAGACCATCATGATTTATTTAAAACAATGTCTTATTTAAAAAAATATATTCTGACACGGAAATCGATGTTGAAATTTCTCTAATAAGAGGTCCTCATTAAATTGAGTAACTCGTTATTGAAAAATTGAAAAATAACTTCAAATCCGATTATTTTGTCTTATTTGTTGCTAAGAATGAAACGGACAAAGACTCGAGAAAATACCATCAACAAAATCGGAGGATATGAGCAATAAATGACCTATCAATACTACGAGTCTTATTCGAATGATGAACATGAAAAGAATAGATTTGAAGTCTTCAAATCATTTAATTACACACAATTAGTCTAATTACAGTTATAGATATTTTTAAATAATTTTTAATGCTAAATAAATGTATCACAATAAAATTTACGGATGGATCTAAAAAAGTAAACAAATATATAGTATTGTAATTTGCATATTATTTTTTTTTTTGATAAATCTAAATATCATGTTATCCTAATTTAGTTTTATATATTTAGTAACTCGTCGGGCGGCATGTTTTGCGTCGGGTTAAATGGTTAAGTGTGTTTACGGGCTATATATTTAACCGTTATCTCATTATTCTCTTTCATCCAAAAAAACATAAACAAAAACAAAAAAAATTCAAATAAATAAGAAAAAAAAATTTAAATAATAATTGACATGATAAACAAATTTGTGGGCTGAGTTGGCTGTCTAAAGGCTGAGAATATTTGTTGGGCTGCAAGTGGCATTGTTGGCTGTCAATTGCCATGTTGGATTTTTTAGATATTTAAGTATGTTTGATAAATTTTTATTTAGATAATCCATCGTGTATATAACTTTATTATCAACTAATTAATAAAAATTTAATTGTCAACGAACAAAGACGTAAATAAAGTCTATTAATAAATAATTTCATTTAAAATAATTTTTTATACTAAATAAATATACCAATAATTAAAAATAAATAATAAAATTGTTTAACATGGGTAACAAAATCAGCAACTCTAAAAATAATAAAAAGTTTATTTTTTGTATTCATTTACCAACATTATAAACTTCCTTCCTGGACTGGAGAGATGGCAGACATTCATAACGCAGTCAAAGCCTTCCTGGACTACTATAAAAATTTTTTTATCACCACATTAATATTTTGAATGCAAGATTAGTACTTAGGTTAAGTTTCAAAAAAAAATTAATTTGTTTGAATTATTAAAATAACTCAAACCGAACAATGCCCAAAACACTAAATTCGACAAATCAAATGTTTTTTCGATTTAGATTATAATGTTGGCAGGGACAGTTTTAGGATTAAACTTGGTGTGAATTTGAAAAACATTAATTAATGTAGACTTAAAAAAAATAAAGAAAATTTCTTAATAAAACAAATGAATGAAGGTGAGTTTTGCTTCATTTTTAAATTAGAAAATCAAATATTAAAATAAATTTAAAAAACATTAAAAAATTAGTGGGTTTGCTGTATATATATATATATATATATATATATATATTAAGATAAACTGAAGCTCGGCTGAGCCTTACATATCAGTCATGAATGTCTGTATAACCTATATTGATCGGATCGTATTACGAATGTTAACCCTAAGTTATATACTCGAATTGGAAGACACGCCTCTAAATTTAATGTGTAATCCAAATTTAATTAATAATTGATTTTCCACCCAAATTTAAAGTAGAAGCAAATCTAGCTAACTTAATGACAAAAGAAAGGGACCGAGTGCCCACCATCACAGTCCTTGCTGGCTAGATCCGAACCCATCCACTCAAAACCAATCCATACAATCGGCCATCTTAATTTCCTAAACTTAATTAGCTACTAGTGTTAGTGTTAGAACAATATATTTAATTAGGTTCAAATAAAATAGAGAAATAATAGAATTGAATGAAAGACGAATGAATCCAAATATTAAATAATGAATTCGGTGCAGGAAACGATTCCCCGCAGTTCTTTTTGTCCTCAGATCGATGCCTGATGAACAAACAACTAAATGCATGGCTACGGTACACTAGAAACTAACACATGTTAATTTGTCAGCTGGTCCCAAAAGAATGAGTACAATTACATGCGTTGCATCAAATTATCGCCACATTCTCAATTGATGTGTAATTCATATAAAGGATATATATAAAACATGCATGTTGCATGCAATTAATGTGTCAAGTGCAATAATTTACGTGTCGAATATAAAATTATCCTGTTTCAACTATAAATAAGCATTACCCATCATCATCATCTCATCAACCTTAGCTAGTAAACAAAAATGGCTTTCCTCTCTCTAGGTCTGTTCCTTATGGTCCTCTTCCATGGCTGCACCGCCCAGTTCAGCCCTCATCAGAATCAATGGCAGGCCTTAGGCGGTGCCCAAAGACACAGGCTCCAGGCAAGAACCAGCTGCGACATAGACCGCATCAGCGCCCGCGAGCCCAACCGCAGGTTCTCTGCCGAAGCCGGAGAGACCGAAATCTGGGACCTAGAAAATGAAGAGTTCCTATGTGCAGGTTTTGTAGCCATCCGCTACACCATCCAGCCACGTGGACTTCTCTTGCCATCCTACACAAATGCCCCTCAAATCTCTTACGTCATTCGAGGTATTATAAATTGTATTATTATATAATTAATTAATTAAGCATAAATTGTATGTATGTATGTATGTATGTATGTATGTATAATAAATAAATGTTACGATGAATGAATTAACAGGCAAAGGTATCCAAGGGGCTGTCATTCCAGGCTGCGCTGAGACATTCGAATCCAGTCAAGAATCCGGTTTTCCCGACCGCCACCAGAAGGTTAGAGAAATCCGACAAGGTGATGTTTTGTCTGTCTTTCCCGGAATGACAACATGGGCCTTCAACAACGGCGAGAACCCTCTTGAGTTGATTTCGCTTCTCGATCTCAGCAACGATGCCAACCAGCTCGATCTCAAGATCAGAGTAATTAATTAATTATAATTAATTAATTCTATGTTTTGACAAATTAAAAGGTTAATTAATTAATTAAAAATAATGATAATTAATTAATTAATTAACAGAAATTCTTCTTGGCCGGAAACCCATCGGCGGCGAGAGGAGAAGAGCGCCACGGAGCCCAGACCAAAGAAGCCGGCAACGTTTTCAAGGGAATAGACGAGAAATTCTTGTCTGCCATTTTCAACGTGGATGTTGACACAGCAAGGAAACTAAAGGGAGATGAAGATAACAGAGGCAATATCGTCCGAGTTGAGAAAAACTTTGAAGTTGTATGCCCTAGTTACCAGGGAGAGGAAGCCGAAATGAGAGAGAGGAGACACAACGGTCTTGAAGAAACCGTTTGTACCATGAAGCTGAGTCAGAACATCGACAGTGCTCGTCGCGCTGACGTGTACAACCCACGTGGCGGACGACTCACCACCCTCAACTCTCACCATTTCCCCGCACTCAACACGATCCAACTCAGCGCCGAGAGAGGTGTTCTTTACAGGGTACGTATGTAAATCCATAAAATTAACAAAATGTACATTTTCTTTACAATTCAGCTAACTGATTTTTGTATGCCTGCAGAATGCTATATTGGCTCCATACTGGAACGTGAACGCGCACAGCATGGTGTATATACTACGTGGGAGCGGGAGGATGCAGATTGTGGGTAGCAAGGGAACAGTTTTCGATGAACAGGTTAAGGAAGGACAGATCGTGGTGGTGCCACAAGACTTTGCTTCCATTAAGAAGGCTAGCCAAGATGGCTTGGAATGGATCGCATTCAAGACTAGTGCCAATGCCATGACTAGCCCCATAGCCGGGAGGTTGTCTGTTTTCAGGGGACTGCCCGTGGATGTGCTGATGAATTCTTATGGAATCTCGAGGGAAGAGGCTAGGAACTTGAAGTTCAACAGGGAAGGTTTGAAGGTGTTTGGACCTGGATCCGCCACCAGATCATGAACTAGGGTTTAGGGTTTATGATGATATATGTATACATGTTTTTATGTAATAACAATCAAGCTTTTGGTTATAGAGGCCTTGGTTAACAGAGGCTATTTCTTTTTGAATAAGATACAATTAATGGTTCGTTGCATCCCCATACCTCTCAATCTTTAAGCTCATCCCACAATATTTTGTCAAAAGCCTCCACCAATTCTTTTGGAAAAGAGGGGAAAATCTAAGACCTCACCATACAATCGGCTCTGTTTCACTACTCAATTTTCCTCAGATTTTCAGGTGGGCGTTCACTGTGTGCCAGTGATGAATCCAGTTTTCCAAAAATCCAAAAAATCTGCCTCCAGTCAACTCATGCACTAGAGTCATTTCCGACCACTCAAATAAAAAATCCAAATAGCAAAATGTTGTAAGTATAAGTATATATGGTAATAAAAATATAATAATAATTAAGACAAGCGTGTAGAATATTCTCTCTTCTACTCTAATAATTTCTCTCTATTTCTACAAATTACTTTATCCCATTTATCCGGATTCTTACAATTATTATTTTACTCATTTCTTTAATATTTATTATCTCTAATTTAACGATTAAAATAACTCAATAATTTACAAAAAAAAAAAAAAAAAAAAAAACTCTCACATTAAATATTTTAATAATATGTTTAAATAAACTCTAAACCCTAAATACTAAATTCTAAACCTTAAACCCTAATTAATATCACTGGATTAGTTGAATTATGAATTTATCTCTTTTATTTTTATTTTATTTGTATGACTTTTTAATTCCTTAATTTATCAAATATTTTTTTATTTATTCTTTATGCCTCTTTTTTTTTTTATTATTTTTTTCTATTGACTTATTAATATTTTTTCACAATTAATTTTTTTTTTAATTTCACCACGATCAAAATTATTTAATAAGAATGAAATTATTTAATAAGAAAAGAGGGAAAATAATTAATAAGAGTAGAGAGAAAATAATTAATAAAAGGAGAGAGAATATTCTACGCGCCCACTTAGGCATAGCTGGATCATTCGCTGTCCCAAGTCGCGCTCTATATCATTTTTCATATTGTAATATAACAAACACGTGAGATATAGAGCAGGAGCATTTTCTAACGTGTAATAAAGTAACAAACTAGTAAAAAAAATTTCAATATCAAAGGTTTTTACCGTTGATATTGAACAAAAAATGGTTAGAATTGAATAATAACAACAGTTCAAAAAATGGTTGAAAAACCGTTGATATTGAACAAAAAATGGTTAGTATTGAGTAATAACAACAGTTCAAAAACGGTTGACATCCGTGGATGTGGGCGGTTGTTATTACTCAATAACAACCGTTTTGTGAGCGGTTGTTATTAATCAATATCAACGGTTTTAAAAAAAATGTTGTCATTACTCAATATTAACGGACATAAAACCTATTGTTATTAATCAATAACAACCATTTTTAGGCTATTGTTATTAAGAATCTATAAAAGTGGTTGTAATTTCTTAATTATAATGGTTGTTTGACATTTTTTATTCCAAATTTATAAAAAAAAATTATTTCAATTATTTAATTAAAAATCACTTTAATTATTTTATACAAAATTTCAAATGACAAGATAATTTTTAAATATAATTTCAAAATTAACATTAAAACAATTTAATTCCAATATATACAAATACTACATTTAAATAAAAAAATATTCATAATACAAAATATAAAAAATAATAATTTGATCTTCATCTTTTATCATATATTTCTTCTTCCTTCAGCATAAATCTCCTCTTCTTCATAATTAACTACCTCATCTTTTTCACAATTAATTCCGTCCAAATTTAGTATACCTACATATAAAGACATTTACAACATAAATAATTAAAAATTAAAGTTAATAATATAAATATTGTTGGAGGAATCTGTTTAATCTATTTAACAACTTCTTAGTGTACCTCAAAAACCTGATTATACAATGATAATTTTACCTATAAGGCAAATGAGAAAGAAATTAAGAGCATTGATTTGAATGAGGAGAGTTGTCGCTGAGATTTGAGAGCAATAGGTTGTTGACAGATGAGAGGGAGATTGAGGAAATAATAAGTAATCGAGGTCATAAAAATAAAGGTTGTACAAAGAGAGGTGATTGAGGAGAGAAGAAGTTATCATGGTTGAGAAGAAGTTATTAGATGACGGAGATTTATTTAATTAATTATTTTGTATAATAACCCACGATTTTAATGATATTTTATTTATTTATTTTAATTATATATATATATATATATATATATATATATATTATATTTTAACAAATTTAATTACTTAAATATTATATATATATATATATTAATATATATATATATTTATTAACTATTAAATATTATAAATATAAATTATTAAATTAAAAATATTAAAAAATATTTAATATCAATTATTTTTAAAATGGTAATATTATATATATATTTACTTTATTAAATAACAAATCAAATTAATTTATATAAAAATTTTAAATTTTAAATATATTATATGTATATTTTATTAAATAAATATGAATATTTCAAATTTAATTATATATATATATTTATTTATTTTATTACATAATATATGAAAATATATTATGTTTTTAAATTTAAAATATATTGTCATAAAATTTTAGTTTTTTTACTTATTATTATTATTTAATATTTATATTATATATATATAATTCATATAATTAATTATTAATAAATTCATATATATTTATATAAATAATTATTAATTATATTTTAAATTTAATGATATATATGATTATATATCTTACCTAGTTTCTCTCTAATCTCTAATCTCTAATCTCTAATCTCTAATCTCTAATCTCTAATCTCTAATCTCTCTTCACTTATTAATTTTTTTTTAAATCTTAAATTTTAATTTCTCATTTTTAATAATATTTTTATATTCTTATTAAATATTAAAATTTATTAATATTTTATATTTTTCATAAACACTAAATCTTATTAATATTTTTATTTTTACTTTCCCTAACAAAAATAAAAAAAATATTCGTGTATATATATATATATATATTTTTTATCCTATCTCACTTTTATTCGTCATATAAAATAAATAAAAATAACTCAAAAATTACAATTAAATTCTCATAACAACTTTTAATAAAAATATTAAATAATTTCTTTATTTTTGTTAAAAAAATAAAATTTATTTAAACATTTGCTGCAATAATAAAATATAATATAACAAAATTTATACAAAAGTTTCAGTAATAAAATATGCAAAATAAAAAAATATAAAATGATACGTATCAGAATAAGTCTTATAATAACTATTGATATTTCCCCTTTTATATCAATAATTTTTAAAATAATTATATAGATTTGGTCAATATCAAACTATTGATATAGAGTGGGTTAATATCAACCGTTTTAAAATTTCATTAATATAGATGAGTTAATATTAACCGGAGCTGTTGATATTGAGTGAGGTCAATATCAACCGTTTTAAAATTCCGTTAATACAGATAAGTTAATATCAACCGTTTAAGAGCGGTTGATATTGACCCCTTTTATATCAACGGTTTTTAAGAGCGGTTAATATTGACCCCTTTTATATCAACGATTTTTAAAACGGTTGGTAGTACTCTTTTAATATCAACCGCTTAACAAACGGTTACTATTTTTGGTTACTATTAATGGTTTTTTACTAGTTACCAATAATAGAATCTCTATAATACGTTTAAACACGCAAAATGTTTTTTTTCCTAATTTCTCGAGTTGTAATTAGGTGGCGACTCTATAAAAGTCAAAACTAGTCTAAATCTATGTTTTTAAATGTACTATAATAAAGCCTACCATTTTAGTTCATCGTCTCACTCGAGATCGACTCAAGAGGAATATGAGTTATGGGGCACGACTATCGATAAATGAAAACTCATTCTCGGGAAGAGTCGATTTTTGGCGTTACACTTATCGTTCAAGAACTCATTTAATAAATTCTCAACAAATTTGATCATGATTGTTTAAATTTTTATAAAATTTAATAGTTAGATCATCAATTAAGTTTTTATATGTAAATCTCATTTAAATTTAATGACTATAAGTGAAATGTTTAAAATTTAAAATTTTTGTTTTGACCTTTGAAGTTGGTTCCATGTGTAAATGCATAACATGGAACAAGATTTAACAATTAATGATGAAATAAACAAATGTTTTTCTCTTCTTATTTTACTTTAAAAGTTGGTATAACGTTTTGAAACTCTTCTAATTTAAAATAGTATAATTTTTTTTTATATCTTCTAAAAAAAATTGTACGGCAGAGAAAGCAAGACCACAAATCCCATGTGACCTGCCATGTCGCCCCACGTCGGTATTTAAAAAAAGTAATATAATTTTTTTAATTTTTCCCTTTATTATTCCCGTATTTATGTATTTCTCTGCATTTTTCACTCTTTTCTTTCACTCTCTTCTCTTTGACGATTCAACGATTTCTTCATTTCAGCTTCTGCGACTTAGGCGTCTTCTTCCTTTTCCTTCTGCTTCAGCGGGATGGAATAAAGTCCCTTATCCCGAAGTATTGTTTAGATCTTAGATCTATTTATTACTTAGACCTATATATTATTTAGATTTGTTTATTGTTTAGATTTGATTATTATCTTATTCTTTGTTGTCTACTTCCAAGTTCCATGAACAAACATATCTCTAAATGCTCGTAGAAAGATTGTGAATGCATCTTGCGCTCAGTTTTAAGTTTCTCATAAAATTTCGGGATGTTTTCTTACAAAAATAAAAAAATTCGGGACGTGTTCTCCCGAAAAAATTTCATTTTTGGGAAAAAACGTCTCGAAAATAAAAACTTTTAGGACAAAATATCCCGAAAATGAAAACGTCAATTAGAAGTGCATAACTTTTTTTTTTACGTTTGACGGATTATGACGATTTTTTGTGAAATTGTGTATTTTTCGGAGATCTACGACATCCAAACCACCGAAAGTCGTTTGGGTGACGAAATTTTCAAATTAGACGTGTTTGATGGTTAATTTTATGATTTGTTTATATTTAAATATTTTACAATTAAGGAATGTTTTATAATTTATAGACGACCACCAAACAAATAAGTGTTTTACTTCATTTTTCGAGACAATAAACATATCTAAACAATAAACAGATTTAACTAATGTGTGGATGCCAATAGAATTTTCAAAATCAGTGTTTTGCACAACATTATTCAACTTGTTATAAGATCTCGACTAGGTAAAAAAATAGTCTCTTCAACTTGTCTGTAATAAGTATTGCCTCTCTTAACAATTTATAAACTATGTTTGGGTTCTTACCAATAAGTATAGCCTCAAGGGTGGAAAATACAAGACCATTAATATTGAAATAAAATAATAATAATTGTTATGTATAACTAGATCTGAAAAATGAAATACCATGAGCTAGGGTTTTAGGTTGGGAGATGATTTTCGCTGGAGCCATAGAGGTTTGCGAGAGGGAAATAATTTGAGGATTAATATGGCGAGTTTTGTGTTTGGGATTGTATTTATACTACTAGATATTTTTTTTCTCATGCACATGTGGCAGACTACATAGGATTCTTAGCCTTACTTTCACTACCCCTACCATCCCTCATATTAATATAAATCTTAATGTCCACTATTGTTACTTAGGCCACACACTCTCTCTCTCCTCTCTTATTTTTTTAGAATATTACAAAATATAGTTAGAATAAAGTGCGGATAAGAACAAAATAAATGATGTATTTATGATTATGTTTGAAATGATGAGACATTTGAATATACTAGTTTTAATAATGTAAGCATAAAAATTTGACTTACCCTAATTTTAAAATAATATTATTATATTTAATAATATTAAAATAGTATTTTGAATTTTTATATTCAAAATAACTTAAGGAAGAATTTAAAACCTAATTAAGGATTAATTATTGTGATAATTAAACTTTATTAAAGGAAACTTTCCAAAATTCCAAAAATAATTTGAGGATAAAATATTTGTATACATTTTACCCAAATTAGACTAAAGAAGGGGTTACAAATATTTAATTATGATTCATTCATGATTTATGTTTAATTCATTACTTAAACCAATTAAATAAAATACCCTAAAATTCCCCAAAAAATAAAATATGATCATAATTGTTATTATGATTCTAAAAATATTTTTTGTGAAATTTTTGGTTAAAAATGGATTTTAAAGGGATTCAAAACCGATTTTTAATAACCTTTTAAATAAAAATATAATTGCATAATCCTTTGTAACTGAAATTATGTAGACAAGGTGAGGTCCATACATCAGAGTGTATTAAGTAAAAAAAAAAACTTCCATATAAATTAGATGGCTTAGTGAAAATAGTTTTGCAATGCTTCCTTTAGACATAAGCTTCACAACTAGTATTTTTAAACGATATGCTAGGCAAAATAAGTTCAAGATCTCTAGAGTGTGGTTGGCCTAATCTAGCGTACCACAAAGCATTATTATTTAAGCATTAATTAAATGATATAGGCTTGATTGCTTTAAGCATTAATTTAAAGATAAGGAAAGTTTTTCAAAAATATATAACTCACTCTTAGTTCCTCCTTCTCCATCCAACTTTCCAGTCTCAATATCCTGAAACTTCACATCATTATGACCAAATATAGTGTAGTATTTCAAATCATTAGTGACCTTTTTTATATATAATAAGTTAGAAGTGAAAGTTGGCATATAAAAGACAATAGATATTTTATCAAAATTTTTCAGTTCTCCTAGGCAAAATAAGTTCAAGAGCTCTAGAGTGCGGATGGCCTAATCTAGAGTACCAGAAGGCATTATTATTTAAGAATTAATTAAAAAGATAAGACTTGATTGCTTGATGAAAGATTCTCAAAAATATATAAGTCACCTTTAGTGCCTCCTTTTCCAAACAACTTTCCAGTTTCAATATCCAGAAACGTCACATCATTATGACCAAATATAATGTAGTAATTCAAATAATTAATGACCTTTTTTACATATAATAAATTAGAAGTGAAAGTTGACATATAAAAGACGTTAGATGTTTTATCAAATTATTATAGTTCTCCTACGTCTCTAATTAGTATTTAATCCTCATTTGCAATACGACATTTCCATTTGCAGGTTTAATATTAATTAATAGATTCTGATTGTTAATCATATGATGGGAAACTCAAGAATCTATTACTAAAGTTTTTCTTGGTTTAGAAGTAAATAAGGTGATACTGAATTGATTTATATTGACAATTGCTTTGAGGAGAGACTCCATGTCTGATGTCCTCACTAGATCACCATGAGATGTTGACATTGTCACTTCTTTCATTTGCTTAGATGAGCCGGCTTGATCTTGACCACTTTCAACTTATTTAGAAATGTTTACCCTTCATAAGCTTGATCTTAGGTGTGGATGGAATATGTATCATTTTTCAACTAGGTGATCATTCTTATTATAATGGGTGCACCATGGTGGCTTGTAGTCTTTGATGAAGTTCATGTATTGGTATCCACCTTTGTTTGTTGTTGAAATCTCTACATTGTTATCCATTGGAACATCTCCTTTGTTGCTAAATAAGCTGAATGATCATTGCTCCTTTTAAATTTTGAGTGCACTTCATTTAAACTTGGAAGCTTGTCTTACCTCAAGAGATGCTTACCAAGATCATTAAATGAGGGGTTTAAGAATTTCCCAAACATCCTTTATTGTTTCACAATAGGAATAAGCCTCTAGAATAGGCGCATCAAGGGAATTTTGAAGGAGACCAAGAACAGTGTGATCTTCTTAAAATCATTTATCTTCTGCTGCCATTAGTTTTTTTTTTATGATAGAGGTTTAATCTCCTTTTTTTTATGATGGGTTATGGCGAACAACTGGTTTAGTGCTATCAATAATTTTAAATTATTTTTTTCTTCAACAAAATAGTGATATCTACAATTCTAGCCCTTTTCACAACTCAATAATCAATAATTTTGAGGAATAAGTTTTAGAGTGAAATAAAGTTAGTAAAGTGAAAGATTGAAGAACTATCAATTTTAAGATTTGAAATTAGAGTTTTTAGTTGAATAAGAACAAAAAGAAAATAACCAAAGATTGAGATAATATGATTCCATATGATTCTAGCTCTTATATCATTTACAGATATGAGAAAGAGAAATTATATTGTATAAGGTCTCGAACCTTCTACAACCTTTTGATCAATAATTTTTTTTTTTCGATTCACCGATTCATTAATAAATTTTACTCATACCATCCTGGAGCTCCATGAGTTTCTAGTGGTCATTGGCACATGTGAACACGAAAATCTGTCAAAATTTTAGTAGTGAAACATAGCTGATTATATGGTTAGTTCCTAGATTTTACCTCCCTTCCAAAAGAATTGGTGGTCCAAGGATCTTATGTATTGCACTATTGACAAAATATTGTGGGATGAGCTTAAAGATTGAGAGGTACGGGGATGCAACGAACCATTGTATATTATTCAAAAAGAAATAGCCTCTGTTAACCATGGCCTCTATAACCAAAAGCTTGATTGTTATTACATAAAAACATGTATACGCATATATTATCATAAACCCTAATGATCTTGTGGCGGATCCAGGTCCAAACACCTTCAAACCTTCCCGGTTGAACTTCAAGTATGTTTAATATTAGTTAATAGATCCTGATTGATAATCATATGATGGGAAATTTCATAATCTATTACTAAGGTTGTACTTGGTTTAGAGGTAGATAAGGTGATACCGGATTAATTTATATTGGCAATTGCTTTGAAAAGAGACTTCATGTATGTTTTCCTCACTAGATCACCATGAGATGTTGTCATTGTCACTTCTTTCATTTGTTTAGATGAGTCAGCTTGAGCTTGACCGCTTCCAACCTCTTGAGAAATGTTTACCCTTGATAAGCTTGGATATTCTTACACCATGGTGGCTTATAGACTTTGATAAAGTTTTTGCCTTGGTATTCACCTTTGTTGGTTGTTTGAGTCTCTACTTTGTTAGTCATTGGAAGATATCCTTTGTTGGTAAACAAGCCGAATGATCTTTGCTCCTTTTGAATGAGGGGTTTAAGGTGAGAAGTAATCCAAACACTTTGTCTTTCTCCTTTCTTTCATTGATCATAGTCAGATCCATGGTGTTAGGTCTCAACATGTCTAACTCGGCTGAAAGTGATCTGAATTTTCCGAAATGCTCGACGAATTCTATGTCTTATTGATTGAGGTTGTTAATGGCTTTCTTGACTTCAAATACTCTATTGAGGTTTGAGATGTTGCCATAGACGTTTTTGAGAGTTTCCCAAAGATCCTTTGTTGTTTGACATTAGTAATAAGCTCTAGAATAGGTGCATCAAGGGAATTTTGAAGGAGACCAAGAGCGGTTTGACATTCTTGAAACCCTGTGTTTATTGTTGTCAGCTTAATTTCTTCTTCCTTTTTTTGATGGTAGAGTCAGAGTCTCCATTTTTTTATGATGGGTTTTGGTGAAGGCTTGTGTAACACCTCTAACTCATAAATTACTTAGACCGAGTGAGGGATGTTTTAAAACGTTACATACATAAACGGAAAAATAGAAACATATGCGAAAGAGTTATATATATATAAGTGGCATTACAAATTCGGTCTTTTAAAAGCAGACACGGACCTTTACATCAAAAACATTTAAGAGATGGTCCATTATTACAAAAACAGTGGTCTTTTAAGTGCTAAACCCTAAAAAGTACTTGATCTTCCTTTGTCCCTCCTCCCCCCCACACACACACCTCCCCTGCACCTTTCCTACTCTTCAAGCCTCCTTTCATTATGTCAACAAAAAGCTATTGTTGTGTACCTACACCACACAAGCATAGTGAGTCTAAAGACCCAACAAGCATTTTAAAAGAGTATAGAAAAAACATTAAAAGCTTCTTTTTATTGATGTGTTGAGTTATAAAAACAATTTATCAAAGTGATGGAATAAAAACATCTTGAGCACATAATGGCCCTTTATATTTCAGAGTTGATCCTAAAAGTTAGGGATTCAGTTTGAGCACATAGTTGGAAGGGAACTCTTCGGAGTCTATCCCTAAAGTTCACAAGCTGGTTAGACACTCGTCTGTGTGGGTAAGATCTTCCAAAGCTCATCCCTAAAGTCCAGTCCCAATAGAACTCAACACATAATTTTGGAATCAGACTACCAGAGCTCCAACCTGGCTAGCCTTCTTCCCATATTCGTCTAGTCCATATATCATTGTTCATAAAAACGTATCATACCTTTCAAAATAGATCATACCTTTGAAAACAGATTATACTTTGTAAAAATAGATTATATAAAATAGTGTGGGTTTCTAAAGATGAGTTGAGAAAAGAGCTTTCATTAGATGATCTTGCTAAAGATGTTATGATCTTGCTTTTAAAGTATTCCTTCTGTTTTCTTAGTAAAGATGAAGAGGAAAAGGATAAATGAATGAATGGGTGCAATATATATAGTACTTAATAAAGTTGGTCACCAGCTGGTCATAAGCATGGGATGGATAAGTAAATGATGAAGAGGGCTGATCATCAGCTTGTCATAGGCATGAGTTTAATAAAAAGAGTTGGTCACCTGCTTGTCATAGACATGGGTTTAACAAAAAGGGTTGGTCACCTGCTTGTCATAGCATGTGATTAATAAAAAGGTGATGAAGAGGGTTGGTCATGTGCTTGTCATCATATGGATTAAATGATTGTTTAATAGAAAGGGCTGGTCACATGCTTGTCATCAGCTGGATTAAATGATTGTTTAATACAAATGGTTTGTCACCTGCTTGTCATAGACATGGGTTGAACAAGTTGTGAATGAAAAGGGCTAGTCACTTGCTTGTCATCAGCTGGATTAAATAAGTATGGGTTGGTGAAGCATGAGGTGGCATAAGTATGGGTTGGTGAAGCATGAGGTGGCATAAGTATGGGTTGGTGAATCATGAGGTGGCATAAGAATGAGGTGGCATAAGTATGGGTTAGAAAAATATAATCAGTCGGACTCCCTCGGTCGGACCCTTCGGTCGTGACATAGATTTTCCCTCGGTCGTGACATAGATTTTCCTTGGCCCTGACACAGATTTTCCTCGGC
Organism: Impatiens glandulifera; assembly: GCF_907164915.1. NCBI lineage: Eukaryota > Viridiplantae > Streptophyta > Magnoliopsida > Ericales > Balsaminaceae > Impatiens > Impatiens glandulifera. Next base: position 14,820,443 of record NC_061862.1, on the reverse strand, counting down.
CCTGACACATAAGTTACTCGGTCTGAAATGAATTTTTGGGTGTGACAGCTTGGTTCCTTCAACATGAACCCATAACCCTCATTCACAAAGGGTTGTTTTTGTGGTTCTACACCATTGGAGATAGTTTGCTTCTTTCAAAATCACTGAAATCACAACTATTTTAGTGATATCCATGATTTTAAATTGATTTTAGCTTCAGAAAAATATAGATATCCACAATTCTAACCTTTTTCACAACTCAAGAATCAATAGTGATATAAGGTTAGTAAAGTGAAAGATTGAAGAACTAGAGATTTTAAGATTTGAAATCGGAGTTTTGGCGGAATAAAAACAAGAAAAAGTAACCAAAGATTGAGAGAATATGGTTCCAAAACTTAAAATTGTTTATAATTCTAGCTCTAATAGCATGTAAAAATGTGAGAAAGAGATTATATTGGATAAGGTCTAGAACCTTCTAAAATCTTTTGATCAAAAAATTTTATTTGATTCACATATTCACCCACATAACTCATACCATCCTAGATCTCCCTAAGTTTCTATTGTACTTAGTGATAAAAACATAGTGGTCATTGGCACACGTGAACGCAAGAATCTGACGAAAATTGAGTAGTGCAACATGCCAACATAGCTGATTGTATGGTGAGTTCCTAGATTTTCACCTTCCTTCCAAAAGAATGGAGGCAATGAACCATTATTGTATCTTATTCAAAGAGAAATAGCCTATGTTGTTCAAGGCTCTATAACCTAAAGCTTGATTGTTATTACATAAAAACATGTATACGCATATATTATCATAAACCCTAAACCCTAGTTCATGATCTGGTGGCGGATCCAGATCCAAACACCTTCAAACCTTCCCTGTTGAACTTCAAGTTCCTAGCCTCTTCCCTCGAGATTCCATAAGAATTCATCAGCACATCCACGGGCAGTCCCCTGAAAACAGACAACCTCCCGGCTATGGGGCTAGTCATGGCATTGGCACTAGTCTTGAATGCGATCCATTCCAAGCCATCTTGGCTAGCCTTCTTAATGGAAGCAAAGTCTTGTGGCACCACCACGATCTGTCCTTCCTTAACCTGTTCATCGAAAACTGTTCCCTTGCTACCCACAATCTGCATCCTCCCGCTCCCACGTAGTATATACACCATGCTGTGCGCGTTCACGTTCCAGTATGGAGCCAATATAGCATTCTGCAGGCATACAAAAATCAGTTAGCTGAATTGTAAAGAAAATGTACATTTTGTTAATTTTATGGATTTACATACGTACCCTGTAAAGAACACCTCTCTCGGCGCTGAGTTGGATCGTGTTGAGTGCGGGGAAATGGTGAGAGTTGAGGGTGGTGAGTCGTCCGCCACGTGGGTTGTACACGTCAGCGCGACGAGCACTGTCGATGTTCTGACTCAGCTTCATGGTACAAACGGTTTCTTCAAGACCGTTGTGTCTCCTCTCTCTCATTTCGGCTTCCTCTCCCTGGTAACTAGGGCATACAACTTCAAAGTTTTTCTCAACTCGGACGATATTGCCTCTGTTATCTTCATCTCCCTTTAGTTTCCTTGCTGTGTCAACATCCACGTTGAAAATGGCAGACAAGAATTTCTCGTCTATTCCCTTGAAAACGTTGCCGGCTTCTTTGGTCTGGGCTCCGTGGCGCTCTTCTCCTCTCGCCGCCGATGGGTTTCCGGCCAAGAAGAATTTCTGTTAATTAATTAATTAATTATCATTATTTTTAATTAATTAATTAACCTTTTAATTTGTCAAAACATAGAATTAATTAATTATAATTAATTAATTACTCTGATCTTGAGATCGAGCTGGTTGGCATCGTTGCTGAGATCGAGAAGCGAAATCAACTCAAGAGGGTTCTCGCCGTTGTTGAAGGCCCATGTTGTCATTCCGGGAAAGACAGACAAAACATCACCTTGTCGGATTTCTCTAACCTTCTGGTGGCGGTCGGGAAAACCGGATTCTTGACTGGATTCGAATGTCTCAGCGCAGCCTGGAATGACAGCCCCTTGGATACCTTTGCCTGTTAATTCATTCATCGTACATTTTATTTATTTATTTATTATACATACATACAATTTATGCTTAATTAATTAATTATATAATAATACAATTTATAATACCTCGAATGACGTAAGAGATTTGAGGGGCATTTGTGTAGGATGGCAAGAGAAGTCCACGTGGCTGGATGGTGTAGCGGATGGCTACAAAACCTGCACATAGGAACTCTTCATTTTCTAGGTCCCAGATTTCGGTCTCTCCGGCTTCGGCAGAGAACCTGCGGTTGGGCTCGCGGGCGCTGATGCGGTCTATGTCGCAGCTGGTTCTTGCCTGGAGCCTGTGTCTTTGGGCACCGCCTAAGGCCTGCCATTGATTCTGATGAGGGCTGAACTGGGCGGTGCAGCCATGGAAGAGGACCATAAGGAACAGACCTAGAGAGAGGAAAGCCATTTTTGTTTACTAGCTAAGGTTGATGAGATGATGATGATGGGTAATGCTTATTTATAGTTGAAACAGGATAATTTTATATTCGACACGTAAATTATTGCACTTGACACATTAATTGCATGCAACATGCATGTTTTATATATATCCTTTATATGAATTACACATCAATTGAGAATGTGGCGATAATTTGCTGCGACGCATGTAATTGTACTCATTCTTTTGGGACCAGCTCACAAATTAACAAGTGTTAGTTTCTAGTGTACCGTAGCCATGCATTGAGTTGTTTGTTCATCAGGCTATCGATCTGAGGACAAAAAGAAGTGTGGGGAATCGATTCCTGCACTAAATTCATTATTTAATATTTGGATTCATCCGTCTTTCATTAAATTCTATTATTTCTCTAGTTTATTTAAACTCTAATATTTAAAGATGTTCTAACACTAGCTAATTTACTTTAGGAAATTTAAGATGTCCGATTGCATGGGATGATTAGTTTTGAGTGGAAGAGTTCGGATGGTTAGTTCGATGTTACTAGTACATATAATGCATGTATTCATTAAAAAAATGTCATAGGTTAAAAGAGAAAATAAATTAACAAATGAGGGAGATAATGCTTCATTTTTTTGTATAGGTGTCACGGTTGAGTTATGGAGCCTACACTTATAATAAACTCTACATTGTTAATTATAGTTTATTGGGTTTTCTTTTTGGTTTTGAGCTTGAACCTGACCAAAGTTATTTAGATTTATTATCTGAATGTTTACCATATAATTATAAATATGTAATTATTAAAGGTTTACATTGTGAAGACAAAATTTTAGAGAGATAAAGTGTGAGGCAAAAACTTTGTATTTTTTCTTCTTCTTCATAGTAAAATCTGGTGGTGGCTAAAGTGGATGTAGTTCAATTTGAGTGAACCACTATAAATCTATGTGTTCTTGTGTGTTTCTTTCTTGTGTTTTTTACAGATTGTTTTCAAGCATGTCAGATTTGGGAGATACAAACCTAACAACTGGTATCAGAGCAGCTAGGCTAGATCTGAGCATTGGAAACAATGGCAAGTGAGAACAGTATAAGACATGAGATTGGAAGATTTGATGGGACAGATTATGCCTTCTAGAGAATGCAGATTGAAAATTATCTCTATGGAAAGAAGCTTCCTATTTCTTTGAGTGAGAAACTAGAGAAGATGGATGAAGCTGAATGAAAACTCCTTGATAGACAGGTTTTGGGAGTTGTCCGATTGACGCTAGCCAAGACAGTTGCTCACAATGTAGCAAAGGAGAAGACCACGATGGGTTTGATGAAATCTCTTTCTGATATGTATGATAAACCATCTGCTAACAACAAGGTACACTTAATGAAAAGACTCTTTTACTTAAGAATGGTTAATGGTACTTCTGTCACTACTCATTTGAATGAATTCAATACAATTGTGAATCAATTGCTATCTGTTGAGATTGATTTTGGGGATGAAGTTAGTGCCCTAATTTTGTTAGCATCTCTACCAAATAGTTGAGAACCTATGAGGGCAGCAATTAGTAATTCAGTTGGAAATGCTAAACTGAAATTTATTGAAGTTAGAGAATGTATTCTTGTTGAAGAGGTTCGTAAAATTGATTATAGTAAAACGTCCAAAGGTTCTACTCTGAATGTGGAAAATAGGGGCAGAGATAATGATATAAATTTCAACCGAGGTAAGAGCAGATCTATGTCGAGGAACAAGAGGAGTCAGTCCAACTCTGGACGGACATTTGAGTGCTGGAATTGTGGTAAACAAGGTCATTTGAATAGGAACTGTAAAGCATTGAGAAAAACGGTGATGATAAAAATGATGCAGCCAACGTTGCTACAGAATCTGTCACTGATGCGTTACTTCTGTCTGTTGATAGCCCGATAGATTTATGGATTTTGGACTCATGAGCGTCTTTCCACACCACTACTCACAAAGAATTAGTGGAGAATTATGTGGCTAGAAACTGTGGGAAAGTTTATCTCGCAGATGGTGAGCCACTAGATATTACTGGCATTGGTGACATCAAATTGATGATGGCAAATGGTTTTGTTTGGAAGATTAATAAGGTGAGACACATTCCAGGTTTAATGCGCAATCTGATTTCTGTTACACAACTTGATGAAGAAGGTCACAATTTCAGTTGTGGAAATGGTGCGTGGAAGGTGACTAAAGGAGCAATTGTTGTTGCTCGAGGTCATAAAACTGGAACGTTATACACGACTTCAACTTGTAGAGAAACAATTGCTGCTGTAGTTGATGACTCGAAGAATAGTGAGTTGTGGCATTGCAGGTTGGGCCATATGAGTGAAAAAGGGATGAAAAATCTTTTGAAGAATGGACAGATTCAAGAACTGAAGTCTGTTGAACATCAGTTATGTGAAAACTGCATTCTTAGAAAACAGAAACGGATGAGTTTCTTAAAGATTGGGAAGGAGCTAAAGAAAGAAAGGCTAGAGTTGGTACACACTGATGTGTGGGGACCTACACCTATTTCTTCTATTGGCGGATCACAATACTACGTGACGTTTATAGATGATTCAACAAGAAAGGTATGGGTATATTTTATGAAGCACAAGTCTGAAGTATTTGTTATTTTCAAGAAATGGAAGACTTTGGTTGAAAATGAAACAAATCAGAAAGTTAAGTGCTTGAGATCCGACAACGAAGGTGAATATATCAATTCAGATTTCAAAGAGTATTGTGCTGTGAATGAGATTAGTATGGTGAAGACTGTTCCTCGAACGCCTCAAGAGAATGAAGTAGCTGAACGAATGAATCGAACATTGAACGAGCGTGCTAGAAGCATGAGATTGCATGCAGGGCTACCTAAAACCTTATGGACAAAAGCTATTAATACTGCTGCCTATTTGATAAACATGGGACCTTCTATTCCTCTTGAATTCAGAATTCCTGAAGAAGCTAGGAGCAATAAAAAGGTAAACATTTCTTATTTAAAAGTGTTTGGTTGTTTATCATATGTTCATATTAATGAATGTGATAGGAGCAAGCTTGATCCAAAGTCTAATAAATGTGTTTTCATTGGTTATGGTGATATCGAGTTTGGTTATCGTTTCTGGGATAATCAAAATCGGAAGATCATTCGTAGCAGAAATGTTATCTTCAATGAATAGGTTCTCTACAAAGATTGTGTTGGGAAGACATCAGATGGTGATTCCAAGTTAGAAGAGACTGGTACAGTCGATTTCAGAGAATTTTCAGCTGAATATATACCGGTTGTCGAAGAAAAACAATGTGTTGTTGAAGATGAAATCGTTGAGAACGTGGCCCAAGAGGTAAATCAGCAAACACCGGTTATAAAGTTGAGAAGATCATTAAGGAATCAAAAACCAGTTGAGAGGTGGTCTCCATCTCTGAACTATATCTTGTTGACAGATAGAGGTGAACCTGAATGTTATGAGGAAGCAATACAATCTGATGAATGGATTAAGTGGGAGACTGCGATGAAAGATGAGATGGACTCTTTGACGTTGAATCAGACTTGGGAGCTCACTGAGCTACCAAAGGGGAAAGAAAGCACTTCACAACAAATGGATCTTCAGGAGTAAAGAAGAACATGATAAAACCATGAGGTACAAGGCAAGGTTGATTGTGAAAGGATTTCAACAGAAAGAAGGTATTGACTACAATGAAATCTTCTCTCCACTAGTTAAATTGATGACAAACAGAACTATTTTGAGTTTGGTTGTGAAAGAAGACATTCATCTTCAACAAATGGATGTCAAAACTGCTTTTTTTCATGGTGATTTAGATGAAGAGATTTATATGCGACAACCAGAAGAATTTGAAATCAAAGGAAAAGATGAGCTTGTGTGTAAGCTTCAGAAGAGTCTGTATGGTTTGAAACATGCTCCAAGGCAATGGTACAAGAAGTTCGATAGCTTCATGAAAACTAACAATTTTCTAAGGTGTGAAGCTGATCATTACTGTTATATCAAGAGATTTGATAAATCGTACATTATTCTGCTCCTCTACGTTGATGACATGTTGATTGCTGGAGCAAGCTTGTATGAGATTAACAAGCTCAAGAAAGAGTTGTCTAAAAAGTTTGCAATGAAGGATTTGGGTGCTGCTAAATAAATCTTTGGGATGAGAATTTTCAGGGATGAATAAGTTCTCAAGTTTTCACAAGAAGAATATGTAAAGAAAGTTCTTAGCAGGTTCAACTTGTATGATGCAAAACTAGTTACTATCCCCTTAGCTAGTCACTTCAGACTATCTAAAGATCAGTCGCCTTCAATAAAGGAGGAGAAAAATTACATGGCAACTGTTCCGTATGCCTCTGCCATTGGTTGTATTATGTATGCGATGGTTTGCACAAGACCAGACATAGCACATGCAGTGGGAGTTGTTAACAGATTCATGAGCAATCGGGTAGACAACATTGGGAAGCAGTAAACTGGATACTACGATACTTAAAAGGAAGTACGGGTCTCGCTTTGTGTTTTCGAAAGTCTAATATGGGTTTATAAGGATATGTTGATGCTAACAATGGTGGTGATGTTGATAGTAAGAAGAGCACAACAGGGTACATTTATATTCTGGGAGGTACTGCAATCAGTTAGGTTTCAAAATTGCAGAAGATTGTTGCTATTTCTAGTTGTGAGGCAGAGTATGTTGCTGTGACAGAAGCTGCTAAGGAGATGATGTGGTTCCAACCCTTTTTGCGAGAATTGGGTCAAGACTGCGAGGGAAGTGTGTTGCGATGCGACAGTCAGAGTGTCATTCATTTGGGAAAGAATCCTGTTTATCATGGCAGGACGAAACATATACATGTTCGTTATCATTTCATCCGGTCAACTTTAGAAGATGGAGTATTAGCTCTTGAGAAGATTCCCAGGAGTAAGAATACAACTGATATGTTGACGAAAGCTGTGACAAATGAGAAATTGAAGTTGTGTGCAACTTCAGTTGGTGTTCTTCGTTAAGACACCGTATAGAAAGCCACTACCGATCGAGAGATGATGAAGTTAGTCTCCAAGTGAGAGATTGTTGAGTTATGAAGCCTACACTTATAATAAACTCTACATTGTTAATTAGAGTTTATTGGGTTTTCTTTTTGGTTTTGGGCTTGAGCCTGACCAAAGTTATTTAGGTTTATTACCTAAATGTTTACCTTATAAATATGTAATTATTAAGGGTTTACATTGTGAAGACAAAATTTTAGAGAGATAAAGTGTGAGGCAAAAACTCTGTATTTCTTCTTCTTCATAGTGAAATCTGGTGGTGGCTAAAGTGGATGTAGCTCAATTTGAGTGAACCACTATAAATCTATGTGTTCTTGTGTTCTTCTTTTTTGTGTTTTTTACCAATTGTTTTCAAGCAGGTTGGATTTGGGAGATACAAATCCTAACAGTCACTTCATTAATGAGATACAGAGTGTCTATACAGGTATCATCAAATTAATACGGATCTAGCCAACCAGGACCGTGATAGTGGGCGCCCTGTCTGCTTCTTTTTGTCATTAAGTACAGCTAGATTTGCTTCTACTTTAAATTTGGGTGGAAAATCAAATATTAATTAAATTTGGATAACACATTTAATTTCATTTGAATATATAACTTAGTTTTGAACATTATTTGTAATACGATCCCATCAATATCCGTTATACCGACAATGTATAACATTAAAGGCGGATCTATGCTAGAGTTTATGGCTCATGTGAGTTTCAGTCTATTCTAAAATTTATATTTATCTTTTACAAATATGACCCTAGTTTTCTAATTTTTTAAATTTAATTTAATATTTGTTTTTATAATTTAAAAAAGAAGAAGCAAAACCCACATTCTTTTTATTCATTATATCAATCATTTTCTCTTTATTTTTTTTTTGTATACACTAAATATTTGTAAGTCCACACAAACTCTAAATTCTAGATTCGTCTCGGTCAACGTCATCTTAAATCGAAAAACATTCGATATCCGAAAGTAGTGTTTTGATATGATAAAATTTATGTATTAGTATCAGATAAATGTTGTTTTTTTCTAAATTTTGGTCTTAAGATATTTTTTTCTTGGAACATAACCTAAGTACTAATCTTGCATTCAAAATAATAATGTTGTGAGTTCAAAAAATATTATAAATGAATACAAAAATTATTATATCTCGAGTCTATTAGCCATAAATGTTTTCCATTATCTATAAAATTCATGCTCAAACTAAGCTCAAAAATATTATAACCATAAGAGTTATGACACTTACCTGCTGCAAAGTCCAGCTTCATTGTTATTTTATCCTAACATATATTTGATGAGATGTTGAATGGTCTTGTAGTCTTTTTTTCTGATTTCAATTGTGCCTCCTTCATCAACCGAGAATGGGTTGTTAACATAATGAATTTCAGTCTTCTTCTTTGGACTTGTCTACCATTCAGGGTAACATAATAGTTTGAACCACTACTCTTTCAAATGTCCCTTCATTCTGCTGTGTGAACATGTTATATTCTTGTTGTTCTTCCCCCTATTAGTTACCCCTTGTCTTTGATCTAAAAATATGAAACATTTTGTGGATCCTTCATCTCCTCTCTTTACATATATTGTAGTGTTGTGATCAGCATTCTCAATGTTTATGATTCTCTTTCTATACATTGAGAAGCATAGTAAACACTCTGTAGAGTGTGGGTAATGGATCCAATACAAGGATTGAGTCTTTGATGTTTCCATAAGAATCGTTGAGGTCCATAAAAAATAACATGAGGTTATTTTTCTCATACTTACTCAGCACCTCTTTCGCTAGTTTACATCCAACACAGTTGGCAATGTTAGTCTTGTCGCAATAACATTTCAGATGTGAACTCAAATGTAGTTGATCATCCCAATATACGATCTAAATTTTTAATATAATTCCTCTAGATCTAAATTCCCTTGCCTTGCAGTGCCAATGTCTTTGTTCAATTTGTATTGTGTAGGTCCATTAGCACCATCATACATAATTTTGATTTCTTTCAACAACTATTGTGGAGTAGTTGCACTTAGAAATGTACTTTATTTTTCTTGCCAATGGTGTTCATAATCCATGACTTAACTGTAGCATGTACCATTTTCCAAAGAATTACTTCTTTTGGATTTTCAGACTAGGTACAAGATCCATAAAAAATCCTAATCCTAATTTCATCTTTGTTAGTAAAGCTAATTGGATGATAATACTCTATTCAAAGTAATTGTTAGGAGTTAATACAGTTGTGGTAACTTTGTTGGAAACGTTAGTAGCCAATTAGCATATTCACTCACAAACTCAATATAGGATTAAAAAGAAAGCGGAAGAGCTCTTATTTCAGTTCATATTTTTTCTGCAAATACAGATACTCTATTTAGACTAGGACAACAACAAAAAATTCTTAAACGGTCAGAATTAATGCTAATTAAGACCCCTATTAAACAAAGATAATAATGTCTAATATTAATTAAACTTTTAATTCTAATTAAGACACCTATTAAAAAAGTATAATAACGTCTAATTTTCAATTAATTAATTTTATTTTCAACACTCCCTTATAAAATTAATTTTTCTTCGTGATTCCAAGCATACTCCTCCTTCTACTGAAAACTTCCACTCCAAGACGCTTCGTAAAAATATATGCAATTTGATTAAAATACATATTTCACATATTCAAGTCTAATTTTTTTTGTAATACTCTCTCGCGTATCGATGTGTTTAATTCGATCATGAAAAATATGATTCCTTGCCAGAGCTTGAGTAGACTTGTTGTCGACAAAAATTATGGTTGATTCATTCTCTAACAAACCCATCTCCTTCAACATTCTTCTTAGAGAGATTGTGTGAAATGTGCATGTTGTCGTCGCGACATATTCAGTTTCACAAGATGATAGCGAGACTATCGCTTGTTTCTTCGAACTCCATGAGATTATATTAGACCCAATACGAAACACAAATTCAATTGTGTTATTCCGATCATCTATATCTCCAGCAAAATCACTATCAGAATATCCAACAAGTTGAAATTCCTTGGATGATGAATAAAATAGTCCAAAATCAATAGTACATTTAAAATATCTCAATATCCTTTATTCCTCCTTCATGTGCTCTGTCGTGAGAACCTCCATGAATCGACTAATAATTCCCACATTAAAATGAATATTTGGCCAAGTACATGTCAAATACCTTAGACATTCAACGAGACTTTTGAATAGTGTTGGATCCACATTTTCACCCTTTTTGTTCTGGCTCAATTTAGATCAAACCTACATAGGAGTAGCCATTGGTTTGCTATTCGACATATTGAATCTATCCAGAACTTCCTTCAAACCTGATTGTTGCCCAACATCATCCTATTGACGCACTTCTAATTCGAGATAAAATGGCATCAATCCAATATTTTTCATCTCAAATTCTCAAGCCATATCATTCTTGAAATCTTCAAAGAGACTTGAATTATTTCGAGTAAAAATAAGATCATCCATGTAGAGGCAAATGAGAAAATAATCTCTATTTTTATCCATTTTCACATAAAGTGCATACTCATGTGGACATCTTTCAAATCATTTCTCACTCATCACATAGCCTTTTGGTTGCTCCACAAAAACTTCCTCCTCAAGGATACCGTTAAGAAATGATAACTTCACATTCAATTGGAATATTTTCCAATTTCTTTGTGCCGTTAGTGAAACAAAAAATCTGATTGTTTCTAGACGAGCAACTAAAGCAAATACTTCATCATAGTCCACTTCGTGTCGTTTTGCATGCCTTTTGACGACTAATCTCGCTTTATATTTTTCGACAACACTTTTGGTATTTTTTTCTATTTAAATATCCACTTGACACCAATGAACTTCTGACCCACGTGAAGAAAAGTGAGTTCACATGCATTGTTTCTTTCAATGACTCAAATTTCCTTTTCCATGGATTGTCTCCATTTCTTCTCCTTGTTAGCGTTTTCAAAACTCAAAGGCGTTATTTCAGCTAAAAGACAGAATATAAAGACATCATTCATTACCTCTGTATTCTCGTAAAGTTCTTAGATAGTTCTCATCTTTCGTGATCCTTTATTAGGGCTTACACTTGATGAAGATGCACTAAAAGATGTGTTTGGTATCGTCGTAGGAACTATAGGCTGTCATGTTTCTTCTCCTTGATTGTCCTCATCGAAGAATGAGAAGAATTTGTTGACAGAATCTTCATTAACTTCCCAATTCTAAGAAGCATCTTCATCGAACTTCACATCATGACTCACAACCATCTTTTCGTTGACAAGATTATAGAGCTTGTACCCTTATGATTTTCCGTCATAGTCGATGAACACAAATTTCACGCTTCTATCATCAAGTTTGTTTCTCTCTTGCTTCGACACATGTTTGTAGGCAACACTCCCAAAAATCCTTAGGTGAGATACATCTGGCTTCTTTCCGCTCCAAGCTTCAATTGGTGTTACATCTTTCACGCTTTTGGTTAGACAATTATGAAGGAGATACATTGCACAAGCCAATACTTCAGCCCAAAATTCTTTTGGCATCTTCTTATGTTTCATAATGCTCTAAGCCATGTTGAGGATAAACCGATTCTTCCTTCCAGTCACTCTATTTTGCTATGGGAATCTTGGAGTTGTGAGGAAACGCCTAATGCCATTTTCTTCACCGAATTAAAGACATCAGAAGTAAATTCTCCAACTCTATCGGTTCTCAACGTCCGAATTATATAGCCAGACTTTTTCTCCACCAAAGTTTTGAAATTCTTAAAAGTATCAAAAATCTTGGATTTTCTTTCAAGAAATAAACCCCAAGTCTTCGGCTAAAATCGTCGATGAAAAGTAAGATATAATTACTTTAACCATAAGGCGATGGTTTGATCGGTCCACACACATCGACATGAAATAATTCGAGCAACTTTGTTGCTCTTGACGTTGCTTCCTTCAGAAAGCTTTCTCTAGCATGTTTTCCTTGAAGACACGCTTCATAAAGTTGATCTGGATGACTTATCAAAGTCATTCCCTTCACCATTTTCTTTTTGAACATCATTTTTAGGCCACCAAAATCTAGATGTCCCATCCTCATGTGCTAACACCACGCTAGATCCATCACAGACACTTGCAAGCAATCTGGCCCTTCGGTTTGAATAGGGAGCAAAAACATTATATTATTTAACATCGTCACCTTCGCAATTAGGTTAGCACTTCCGTCTCGTACCCAAAGATCACGATTCTTCATTAAAATTTAGTATCCTTTTCAATGAGTTGCCCTAAGCTCAAAGTATTATCTTTTAATTTAGGGACATAATACACATTAAAAATAAATTTGTGTGTACCATCCTTCAACCAAATCAAAATAGTATCTTTGCCTTCAATCTGGATTTTCGAAGCATCTCCGAACGTGATATTTGTGGTTTCTTTTTTCTCAATCTCAACGAATTTTGACTTGTCGCCACACATGTGGTTACTTGCACCATTGTCATGATACCATTGACTTTCTCCTCTAATAACTTCTTGATTTAGTGCCAACAACAATGTTGACTCCTCCGTTTCTTTCTCTTCTGTTAGATTGACTTCTACTTTCTCATCTTCGGCATACCAGCAATCACGAGCATAATGACCCAATTTGTGATAATTATAGTACTCAACGCACGAATTTTCGTATCCCTTCTCATATTTACCACTTCATTGTCCTTGTCCGCGTCCTCTTTTTCTTTCTCTTCCTATTGGATTTCCTTGAGGCTTTTCATCATTTTCTTTTTCGGTGTCTGGATTTCTTCCACGTCCTCGACCACCACCACGAGAATAACCTCGACCTCAACCGCAACCTTGATGAACTACGCTCCCCTTTTTTCCAAACGAATGCTTGACTTGAAGGGCTTACTCCAAAGAATATTTCTTGTGTTTGTTCATCCGTTCCTCGTGTGTACCCATAACGATCTATTTAATTCGTTAATTGAGAGTTTCTCTAAATCTCTGTTCTCTTCGATTGCAACCACTACATGATCAACTCTTTGAAGTAGAGAGCACAAAATTTTCTTGATTACCCGAACGTCTTCTATTCTTTTTCCATTTCTATTCATCTAGTTGATGATACATAAGATCCGCGTGAAATAGTCTGAAACAGACTCCGATGATTTCTGATGAAGAGCTTCAAATTCTCCCCATAAGATCTGAAGTCACACCTTTTTTACATTAACAACTCCTTTGTGGGAATTTTCTAGAATTTCCCATGCCTCCTTCGACGTTGAGGCCTTTGTTACTTTCTCAAAAGCAGCATCATCCAGACACTGATGGATGATAAAAATACTTATTTGGTATTGTTTAAAGAAACGACATAATGTGATCAACTAAAAAAATAAAAACAAAATGGATTTGAATTTATTTATGTGAACATTTTATCGTCCAATTCTAGTGCGAGTATGAAAAATATAAAAACATGGAGTGATAGTTGTACGCGTTTAAAAAACGTTTTTCCAAAAAAAATGATTTTCTTGACTCTTAAGAAATAAATATAATATATAAAAATCTCTTTAAAAAGATTTTGAAATTAAATCAAATTTGGGAATTGTTTAAAAACCAGTTTGTGACTAAAGATTCGCCACCTAAATTTTTATAAAAATAGGAAAAATAAATTATTTGGCATATAAAACAATAACGCCTTTGAAAAGAAATTCTTTAAAGGTTCGGTGCTTGGTTACACGTGAAAAAGGGCTTTTGGCGCTATGTCTCACATGCCCGTTAAAAAACAGTCTCTACTTTAACAATTTTGGCCTTTTTTAAAAAAAATATTATTATACTTTACATTTTAGACATTTTAGATCCTACCATACTAAATCTTAACGCTAAGGATATATCTTATTAATCATTTCAATTCGTTCAAAGCATTAATTACAAAACAAAACATAAAAATTATATAAATATAGTAGAGTTTATAAAATAATACTTAAATTAGAAGCCTAGACATTTTTCTAATCATGCCAAACACTAATATATTAATAGACATGTATCCAATATTAATTTATAATCAAGTAAGTAATTTACATTGTATAAATAAAATTAGTTTTAAGATTTTTAGAGCCCTAAAACAAAACAAAAGTAATAAAATATGAAAATTAGATAATGATGAAACTGATCCTTAATTCCAGAATAAGTTTTAACTTTCCTAATATTACTTCCTTAATTAATTTTTTTCATTATTTAGTTACTATTTAATTATGAATGTTTAGTAAATCATCTCTATTGATTCTCTAAAAACAAAACTAGGCTATAATAAACTTATTAACAGAAGTCAAGAGGCATGGATTGTTTCAGTTACTCATTTTCAACCTTTGGCTCATCTTTAAATCTAATTTGTTCGTCTTTGAATCTAGCAGCCAAAATCCAAAAAAAAAAAAATCAAACTAATCTAATAAATATTATAATAACATTCACAAATCTATCTAGCAAAGATTAATTTGCACATCTCAAACAACATCATATATATTTAGACATTCAGGTAATTTCACTCCAGATCTTTCAATGAAAATGATATGTATATATAAAAAAAACAACAAAGAAGATGCGCTTACAGTGATGTCAATTGTTCTTCGACAACTACTTGATCAACAACTAACTATCGCTCAAGATCTACTCACAATCACTCAGGAAAGGAAAAGAAGAATGATTTTTCTAAAAAATTCTTTAAAATACCAGAAAGAATTGTGCTCCAAATCTTCTCTCCCCTTCTCCTTCTCTTTTTCCCCTCCTCGTCTGCTCGATCTCCTTTTATAGGCGTCTGATCTTGGGAGACTAGATCAAACTTCTCGGCTGGGAGACTAGATCAGAGGACGATGTCTTCTCGGAAGACCAGATCTACCGCATACCTGGCTTGAGGAAGTCGCCGGATCTATCGGAATACCAGATCTACGTGGCTTGAGAGGGAAGTCGGCAGCAGGAATCGGTCAAAAACCCTTTATCTTTGGGAGAGCCTCGCTCACTCTCTCTCTCTCTGTGGAAGGAAGAAGTCGTAGTGAAGGGGCGGTTGTGAAGGTTTACAAAAATAATCTCTCTCTTCAACTAGGGCTCCTTTTTTTATTAGGCCTAATCTGAATCTGATGGGACTGCTTCTTTCTCCCTACAACAAAATGAAAATAAAATAATAATCATAATAATATCAAATATATATATATATATATATTATTTATTTGGATTTGATTGTTGATGGGCCTCTCATATTTTTTTGGATTTGGTCTTTTTATTTTTTTCCTTAATAAATTAATAGGCCTGCAAAACAAAAAATAATAAAATTAATATAAATCATATATATTTATTAATCTTATTTATGCATTTTTAAAATATCTCTAAATAAAATAAAATAAAAATAACATTAATAAGTAATTTACCTTCCGCTTGTTTCACTTTCAGCAAATCTCATATGGATAAATGGTTGATATCGAAATCATGTTGTTTGAAGGTTGAGGTTTATACATCTCTTGGAGGATTGTGTACGAAGAAGTTTTTGGGTTCCGTTTCGGTACCCTTGGGTTTTTAAGGAATTGAATCTATGTTGAGACTTGAGACCTTATTGTCTTTTACAAGTACTCAACATCGATTAAAGAAAAGTTTTAAAACCATGTTGAATTTGAGAGTCCAAGTGAAGTCAAATTCCAGATTTGTGTTTCAATTTGATGGACAACTTGAATTAGCCCTAAATATTTCTTCAAACTAATATCGGATTAATGTTTGGAACAATTACAATGCCTCTAACATATTTATGCATCCAAATGGGAAATTATTTGAAAACACTTCCTATTTAAATGGGGTTGGAGTTGTTGGGCCAGCTCAATTCCAGCAGGCGTCTCTTGAGAATGAATTGGAAAATCTTGGGTTTTGTGAAATTAAAAGATCACGTGCAGAAGAAGACAATTTGGTCTTGAATAAGGTAGTGAGCCTTGGTTCTGAAGTAGAGCGAATTAAAATCGATAACAAACATGAATTCAGTAGTGAAGAGGTTCAAAGTCAGAAAAGAC
Organism: Impatiens glandulifera; assembly: GCF_907164915.1. Taxonomy (NCBI): domain Eukaryota; kingdom Viridiplantae; phylum Streptophyta; class Magnoliopsida; order Ericales; family Balsaminaceae; genus Impatiens; species Impatiens glandulifera. The sequence continues at coordinate 14,804,023 of NC_061862.1, read as the reverse complement.
CTACTAAAGAAGAACAAGCTGAAAAGCGAAGACAGTGTATAAAAATTCTAGATCCAGAAGTCACCGACTTTATAACGGAAGAAGATGAGATCTATGTGAGGCAACCCCCACTCAATGTGAATAGTATTCCATGTAATCAAGTTGTAGCCATTGAGGATAGCGAGACAAGTAATGCTTACGATTTCTCTGATGATGAGGTCCAGGACAGTCTAGAAAGTCAGGAACCCAACACTTATATTCATTCATGAATATAGTGACATGGAACAGAAGGGGACTCAATGACCCTCTGAAATGCAAAGAAATCAGGAGGATCATTGAGAACCAGAAGATCACTATTATGGGTATTCTTGAGACAAAAGTCAAAAGCCAGAACGTTGAGAAGGTTAGAAAGCTGTGTATTGATAGCAGCTGGGAAATCATTCACAACTCAAATGAAAAAACAGGCAGAATCTGAGTTATTTAGGATAACAAAGTTGCAGAGGTCAGGGCTCTCTTTTTGAATGATCAAGCAATTTTGGTGGAGGTCAAAGACAGAATCATATGAATCCTATTTAATCTTGCTATTGTCTATGCTAGCAACTCAAGCACTGACAAAAGACTCCTCTAGAATTGTCTTAGAAACTAGACCGGTAGTGATAAATCTTGGGATGTCCTTGGTGATTACAACGTAACTAGAAACGAATCTGATCGTAGCCCGTAATCTGAAATAACTCGGGATATGATTGACTAATTTAATGACTGCATCAGAGATATAGGTTGAATCGAGCCTACCAATTCTGGGAATTTCTTCACTTGGTCTTCTACGAGAGGGAATAAGCAAATTAGAAGAAGTAGAATTGACAGATGTCTGGTAAATGAGAATTGGATTAACCAATTTCCGAGAAGTCAACTTCACATTCTAAATCCGGGTATATCTGATCACTACCCGATTAAATTGTACTGGGAAAAGGAAGAAAGATTCAAAAGGCCCTTTAAATTTTCAATTTATGGATGGAAAACGATAAATTCAAGGGTATTTTCGAAAACGTATGGTCTATAGATGTCAGGGGATCCAACATGTACAGGGTTTCTGAGAAGCTTAAAACTCCTGAAGAATCATCTCCAAAGCTTTGACAAGAAGAAATTCAGCAATATCTCCAATAGAGTTCTGGCTGCTAGAGAAGAATTGGAAGAAGTTCAGAAAAGATTATTAAGGGATGATAATGATGAACAACTCAATGAAACAGAAAGGGATGCACTTGAAAACTTCAGGAAGCTGAGTCTTCTTGAAGAGAATTTTATTAGACAGAAATCAAGACAGAACTGGCTCTCGTTGGGTGACAAAAACACAGTATTCTTCTATAGAAAATACAAGGCTAGAAACATGAGTAACAATGTATACAGGCTAAAGAATGATGATAGTGAATATGTTGAGGGTCAAAAGGGTGTACAAGATTTGGCTATCGATTTCTATAAGCAGCTTATGGGTACAAGAAAGCAGCATCAAAGTCACCTGAATACCTTGTATCATATTATTGATAGGAAATTTTTTAGCAAAAGATAGTCGCGAGTTGATAAGGGTGGTCACGAGGGTTGAGGTTAAAGAAGCTCTGTTTAGTATTGATGGGAATAAAAGCCCAGGTCCTGATGGGTTTAATGCATAGTTCTTCAAAGACAATTGGTCGGTTGTGGATAAAGACGCTACTGATGGGGTTCTGGTGTTTTTCAAGAACAGGAAGATGTTAAAGCAATGGAATGAAACGGTCCTAACCTTGATCCCCAAAACTGCGGTACCCGAGAAAGTTCAAGATTTCAGACAAATTTCCTGCTACAATGTGATTTATAAAATAATTTCAAAAATGATTTCTAAACGATTTAAAAATGTCATAGGAAAAATTATAAATCTTAATCAATCTGCATTCATCCCCGGTAGGACAATCTCTCATAATATTCTTCTCATGCAGAGCCTTTTAAAGGGCTACGAGAATAAGAAAATATCCCCGAGAGTGGCTTTCAAAATAGATATCAATAAAACTTCTGACTCTGTTAGATGGGAAGTCATTCGAGACTTTCTGGTTGTATCTACTTTTCATATGATTTATATTAATTGGATTATACAGTGCGTTTCGTCATCCTGTTTTATTGTTAGCATCAATGGAGTCCACGGAGGCTATTTCAAGGGTGAAAACGGGGTGAGGCAAGGGGACCCCCTCTCTTCTTACCTTTTTGTAGCTATCATGACGATCTTTGAGAGCAACTTCGTGATGTTCTGAAAGAATCGTCCATACATCTTTCATCCCATCTGTGAGGTAGAGGAGGTGTTTTGCTAACGATTTGTTCATTCTAGTGCACGCAGACATTGATTCCATTAAAACTATTAGGGTTGTACTAACGTTCTTTTCTGAAGTTACAGGTTTAACTATTAATGAAAGCAAAAGTGTGGCATTTTTTGAAGGCGTGAAGGATGATACAAAGCAGGACATCTTCAACATCATGAGCATCAAGGAAGGCAGTTTTCCCGTAAGGTACTTAGGAATTCCGTTAATCGCGAAGCAGATCGAGATCTCACACTACAATCCGCTGATTGAAAAGGTAAAAAACACGATATCTGGCTGGGCAGCGAAAAAACTTTCTTATGTAGGGAGGATCGAACTTATCAAAACCGTGGTCATGGGCATAGTTGGCTACTAGGCGCAACAGATGGTCATTTCGCAGAAGGTAATGAAGGAGCTCGATACGCTGATGAAGAACTTTATCTAGGGCAGTAGCGGAAGAGGAGGAAAAAAAGTTAAATGGACCGCTCTCTGTAAACCGAAGGATGAGGAAGGCATCGGCTTGAAGAACTGTATCGAGTGAAACAAGGCTCTCACCTTCAAGCATCTGTGGGCTTTGGAGCGCAATCAGGAGTCACTATGGATCAAATGGGTGCATACGAGGTTTATGAAATACGAAACCAGCAATTGGACCTATAAAATTCATGAAGGTATGAGCTGGTCTCTAAGAAAGATTCTTAAACTAAGAAGCGATATTGCAGATCTTTATGACATCTGGTTAGGGGACGGGAAATGCACTTTATTCTGGCACGAACCCTGATTCGAAAACCAGCCTATCATCCACAAGGAGGAGTTTCAAATTACCTACATCAGAAGGGACTACACTAAAGCAAAAATCAGAGACATTAAAGACGAGAATTGGGACTCACTCCTGAGAATAAATCTAGAAGGACATAGGATACTTGATCATATAAGTAACATACAACTACACGACAGACCGAATATTCATGAATGGAAAGCTGAGAATAATGGGAAGCTGGTATCGAAGAAAATATGGGAGGTAACCCGAGAAAAAGTGCAGAAAGTAGAATGGGCTCCTCTTGTATGGTCAACGAAGATTATCCTTAGACACCAGTTCATCCTATTGCTCGCGTTCTAGGAAAGACTCAACACTCAAGATCGTATCAGCTAGTATATGAGCATCCCAGACGCGAGTTGTCTTCTATGTAGAGGAAATGAAGAAATCATAGATCACCTATTCAGGAGTTGCTGTATTGCTTCAAAGCTTTGAGACAAATTCTATAAAAGCCTAAAGATAAACAGTTTCCCGAGTGAATGAAATGAAATCCAAGATGCAACACTACTCAAAGCCAAGGGAAATAGATTTACAACAAGCGTGTTCAAGTGCGTCTTTGGAGAAGTGGTGTATAACATTTGACAAGAACGGAATGCAAGGGTATATAGCAGAACCCGCAGGAGAGTTTAAGAGTTATGGAAATATATTGTATCGGATTGCAGCGCCCTCGCGGGAAGGTGGACAAGAATTCGAAGCACGTAGCAGAATTGGAATATCTGTAAGAATTGGAATTTACCGTTTTTTAAACTCACTAGAATTGAAAACATTGTAATTAGATAATTCATTTACGTTTTTAGCTTTTTAGCTTTTATTTAGAATGTTATGACTTCAAAATTAGTATAGACCTATCTAGAATGATCTCTTAAATTCATGGTTTTTTTTCTCCATTTTTGAGAATTTTTAATGAAATGACGCTAAGTCGTTCCCCCCCCCCAAAAAAAAAAAATTAATAATAATAATTTTAAATTATGTTTGTGTTGGGTCAAATTATTTTAACTAAGTGTTGAAATAATTTAACCACTAAGATTTTGATGATGAAATAACTTATGAGTTTTGATACAGGTGTATTGAAACAATATTTATAAGACTTGGATCTAATGAGGGTCATTGGACCGATTTTTGGCATTGAATGCATAGAATTAGACGTACAATTTAACTCATCGGAGTTAGACGTGTAGTCTAATAGACGTGTAATTAGACGGGTGGTCTAATAGATACACGGAATTAGACGTTAGTCTAATAGAAAGTGAAAGTTAGACGTGTGTTTAACTCCTTCAGACAAGTCTGAGGTAGAACCGGAATTAGACGTGCAATCTAAATCAGTGGAGTTAGACGTGCAGTCTAATGGTTATTGGATAATTAGACGTGTAGTCAAATTAGTGAAAGTTAGACGTGCGTCTAACTCCTTCAGACAAGTCTGAGGTAGAACCGAAATTAGATGTGCAGTCTAACTTAGTGGAGTTAGACGTGCAGTCTAATTAGTGAAAGTTAGACGTGCGTCTAACTCCTTCAAACAAGTCTGAGGTAGAACCGCAATTAGACGTGCAGTCTAATGGTTATTGAATAATTAGACGTGTAGTCTAATTAATGAAAGTTAGACGTGCATCTAACTCCTTCAGACAAGTCTGAGGTAGAACCAGAATTAGACGTGCAATCTAATGGTTATTGGATAATTAAACGTGTAGTCTACTTAGTGAAAGTTAGACGTGCGTCTAACTCCTACAGAAAAGTCTGAGGTAGAACCGGAATTAGACGTGCAGTCTAATGGTTATTGGATAATTAGACGTGTAGTCTAATTAGTGATAGTTAGACGTGCGTCTAACTCCTTCAGAAAAGTCTGAGGTAGAAACGGAATTAGACGTGCAGTCTAATGGTTATTGTAATTAGACGCGAGTCTAATTCTATTAGACCAGGCGGTCTAATAGACGTTTTCTATTAGAAGGAGATGCTTTATTTCATTACACTATTTTTCACAATCCGTCTAACTGAAATACGTCTAATTCTTAGTTTAAACAATACGCTTGAATCTAGCATTTCACCTACCCACGTGCTATAGCTGTACCCTACTCCTGCTCCACTTTCTAGTGAAGATTAGTACAACAGCTATATGCATCCAATCAAGGAATGCCACGTAAGAGAATTTTCCTCACATTACTTGTTTTGCATGTACATCCCTGATGGAATATTCGGCGCACTACCAGTGATGTACGGCCACGATCCTTGTGCTCAAAACCTGCTGTGTACAATGTAGACTTTCCAATGAAAGAGTGCAACGTTTCATTCTAAAGATTCGACCCTTAGCTCCTGCTCAATATTTAACAAATCTCAAGGACAACAGACAACTAGCCTTGCCTTACGAATTTTTGCCGAACGAACAAGCAATCTAATTTTATAGAGAGAGAAACTACTCAATCATCTTGCTTACTGAACTCATACTGCGAAGCTTCTTTCTGATTGTATTGTGTGTGAATCAAGAGAGAGCTAGAATCAAAACACCTTTAGCTGAGTGATATTCTAATCTTGTAATTGAACAGAAAGTGTTTTGTTCAATAGTGAGCTAAGTGTGTGTGTAAACTGTATTTGATTCGAATCATATTAATAGTGAATCCTTCCGGTGGTTGGAAGAAGGGTGACGTAGGAGAGTTTCTCCGAACATCCATAAACAAACTGTTGTGTTCTTCATTTTTGTCATCTTTTCATATTTTATCTTGTGCTTCAAACACAAGTAAACAATTCCGCCTTGAATCCGTTTTTAAGTGTTTACATAAGTTTGCGTAGAATAGAAAGCGAATTAACTCTCTAACATGATTTCTTTCAAATCGTCTTTCATAAGACTTTCATCCTTAGTCAGACCCCGTCTCTATCGATCAAGCCGATCATATCAGTTTGATTTTAGTTATATGTTTTATTGTTTTGTCTTAATTTATTTAAAAATTGTTATAATTTTATCAAAATTTAATTGTAAAAATAATTTTATTAAATCATTAGAAATTTTTTCATATATATATTTATTAATTAAATTAATATATATATATATATATATATATTATTTCACACAAATTTTTTGAAGTTTACTCCACAATTTTTTAATTGTCCATTATAATTATTTTAATCTTTTCTTCTTCATTTGTTTTAGATAATTTAGAAATAATTAAAATATTTTATATAATTTTATAATTAAATATCTTTAAATAATATACTATTAATTATATATTAATTTATTAAAATTTATATGTTTAAAATAAAAAATATATATATCATTATTATAAATTATAAATAAAAAACTATTAATAATATTCACATATATTATATTAGGATAACTATTATTTATAATTAAATATTTTCAAATTATGTTAAAATCTAAAATGATCAATTTAACTGTTTTTTCTAATTTTTTATTGGTATGTTATACTTTATCGTTATACTTAAAACAATTAAAAAAAATTAATTAATAATAAAAATCTCAAATATCAAATCTTAAAAAAATAAATTAATTTTTACTATATTATTCAATTATAATTAATTATTAATTAAATAAATATAATTACATAAATATAAATATTAACCAAATTTATAAATTAAAAATAAATTTTATAAATTAAAAATGGTTTTCAGAAAAAATGCATTCAGAAACAGTTCCTGCTCCACAACTCAAGTGTCAGAGTTGTTTCTAAAAAGTATAATATTTTATTAATATGCTAGGATGGATGTTTGATAAATTTAGATTATTTGTTATTTTTTTTAACTAATTAGATTGTTTGTTACGTTATTTTTTCTATCTTCCCAAATTTCCTTTCCTATCCTTCTTCATAAATAATTTTTATTTAAAATAATTTTTTATACTAAGTAAATATGACAATAATTAAAAATTAATAATAAAATTGTTTAACGTCGGTAAGGTCGACAATTCCAAAAATAATAAAAAGTTAATTTTTTATTATTCACAAACTTTATAGATTTTTTTCATCACAAAATTAATATTTTGAATGTAGGATTAATTAGTACTTTGGTTAAGTTTCAAGAAAAAAAATATTTGAGACCAAAATTAAAAAAAGATCATAAATCCGACTATAAAATATAAATTTTATTATATCAAAAGACTAAGTTCGACAAATCAAATGTTTTTCGATTCAGATAATGTTGATAGGACGTATCCAAAATTTAAAGTTGGTGTGGAGTTGAAAAACATTTAGTGCGAACTTAAGAAAATGATAAGAAAAATTAAGTAAGTTAATTTTCAAACCGGCCATACATTACAATTTTTGAATATTTATTTTAAATAATCAAAAAGGGAGAAATTGATAAAAAAATAAATTAAGTAAGTTAATTTTCAAACCGGCCATACATTACAATTTTTGAATATTTATTCTAAATAATCAAAAAGGGAGAAATTGATAGAAAAATTAAGTAAGTTAATTTTCAAACGGCCAAAAAAACTAAACTACTATTAACTTTTATGTGCAGGAACAGACTGAGTCGTATAAACTGGCTGGAGATTACATAAATCGGTCGAAGAATATATCAAAGAACAGACTGAGCCGTATAAACCGGCTGGAGATTACATAAACTGGCCGAAGAATATATCAAAGCAATCCGGCTTTAGATGATCAATTCATGATCAAGAGGAACCAGCCTCAACATTCCCAACGGACCAGCTAGCAAAGAAAAAGTTCACACTCCAACCGGATCACACTATGAAAGAGTCAGCCGAAAACTAAGAATTACAAAGATGACGTAATATGACGAAATAGACATGTCTTGGGAAAATAAAAAAAGATAAGATCCGGATTAGAAGCATGTGATAAAGACAATGATGAATTGCTGATCCGAAGATCCGACTCAGACAGACGGAAGGTGCATGTCTAACACGTGTCCAAAACTGCAAACCGGTTGCGTCATCAATATCTGACCGGTATATGCATGCTTGCCAAGTGTCAGGAAGTTAAAACGTGCACGCAACCTCTCTGAACCGGCGTGGCTTCAAACTGACCAATCCCACGGTGAGAGAAGAAAATGACCGTTGGGATGCTCTTCACTATAAAAGGAAGACGAAGCGACTTCATTTATGACGGTCCGAAAATTCTTAAGAGAGAAAAAAATCTCACGCGCGATCCAAAATTGTTGTTCTATTTACCGAAAGCTTTATTGTGCTATATTATTGTATTTACATCAAGAGTGAGTTAGTGTAACCGGCGAGTAGCGAATTAGGCTCGACCGGCATTGTAATTGTTGTAATTTTGAAAGTTAGTGAAGATTCTTCTCATAATCTGAAAAGAAGGGGTGACGTAAGAGGGTTTGCTCCGAACATCCATAAAAAATCTTGTCTTGTGTCTTTTACTTATTTCCTGCTCACTTACTCTAAAACCGAAATACATTAACCGAAACATAATCATATTCCTATAATCAAAACCGGTCTATACATACTCCTTAAACCGACTCCTCATAAACCTCATCTAAGTCGTGTGCGTTGCTTCAGACTGAAACAGACATTTCCGCCCTTGAACCCGATTCAAGAGTCTGTGACAGTTTGCGTAGTGTTGAGAACGGTTGTAGTCTTTAACCAAACTATCATCAAATTGTGTGTTGTGTTGTAAGCGGCTACCCTTCCAAAACCGGTACACCCCGGTCCTCCAAGGGCGTCCCCGATCCTAACAGAAAATAAAGAGAAAATATTTGATAAAATAAATGGATATTTGTGAGTTTTGTTTCTTCTTTATTAAATTAGAGAAACAATTTATTAAATTAAATAAAAAATAAAAAAATAGTGAATCATATCAATTTTACCTTAAATATTTTATAGAGCAGACTAAAGACCACTTGAGTCCTAACATAAATTCGCTGACAGTATAACATATATGTTGATTAGATCGTATTACAATGAAGGTTGTACCCTATATAAGGTTATATATTCAAATTGATAAACATACTCCAAATTAAAAGTGTTATCTAAAATTAATTAAGACATTTGATTTCCAGACCCAAATTTAAAGTAGAAGCAAATCTATCTAACCTAATGACAAAATAAACGGACCGGGTGTCCACCATCACGGTCCTTGCAGGCTAGATCCAAACTCATCAACTAAATACTAATAAATATTAAATATTAGGATTTAGATTCTCCAAATCTGATCTGAAAACAATCTATAAAAAATACATATTTATAATAATTCATTCAAATGATCTACGTCCACTTCAGCCGCCACCAAATTTCAATATGAATAAAAAAAATGAATACAAAGTTTTGCCTCACACTTTTTCTCTTTAGAATTTTATTTTATCAATGTAAACTCTTAACAATAACATATTTATATGGTAAACATTCCGGTAATAAAAATTGAATAACTCTTTGCCAGGCACAAACCCAAACTAAAACAGAAACTCAATAAACTATAATTAACTTTTAAAATTTATTATATGTGTAGACTTCAACAATCTCCAACTTAGAGACTAATTTCATATTCTCTCGATCGGTAGCGACTTTCCATCTGGTGTCTTAACAAAGAAAACCAATTGAAGTTACACACAACTTTAATTTCCTGTTTGTTTTAGTTTTCGTCAACATATTAATTGAATTCTCACTTTTGGGAATCTTCTCAAGAGTTAACACTTCATCTACTAAAGCTGATCGGATGAAATAATAACGAACATGTATATTCTTTGTGCAGCCATGATAAATTGGATTATTTGCCAAATGAATGACATTTTGACTATCGCATTGCAATACACTTTCCTCGTATACTTACCTAATTCTCGCAAAAAATCGCTGCAACTACATCATCTCCTCAGTAACCTCTATCATAGTAACATACTCCGCCTCACAATTAGAAAGAGCAACAATCTTCTGTAGTTTTGAAACCCAACTAATTGTAGTACCTCCTAGAGTATAGATGTACAATGTTGTGCTCTTCCTACTATCAACATCACCACTATTTTCAGCATCAATATATCCTTCCAAACCCATATTAGACTTTTGAAAACACAATGTAAGACCCATACTTCCTCTTAAATATTATAGTATTCACTCTACTAATTCCCAATATTGTCTTCCCGTGTTGCTCATAAATCTGCTAACAACTCGTGTTATGTCTGGTTATGTACAAATCTACACATACATAATACAACCAATGGTAGAAGCATACATAATTGTGGCCATGTAATTGTTCTCATCCATTGTTGAAGACGACTGCTCTTTAGATAGTTTGAAGTGACTAGCTAAGAGGGTAGTAACTAATTTTGCATCGTACAAGTTGAATATGCTAAGAACTCTCTTCACATTTTTTTCTTGTGAAAGTTTGAGAACTTCTTCATCCCTGAAAATTCTCAACCCAATGATTTGTTTTACAACACCTAAATATTTTATTGCAAACTTCTCAGACAACTATTTCATTAGCTTGTTAATCTCATACAAGTTTGCTCTATCAATCAACATGTCATCAACGTAGATGAGTAGAATAATGTACTATTTATCAAACCTCTTGATATAGCAACAATGATCAGCTTCACACATCAAAAAATTGTTACTTTTTATGAAGTTATCGAACTTCTTGTACCATTGCCTTGGAGCCTGTTTCAAACCATACAGACTCTTCTGAATCTTACACACAAGCTCATCTTTTCCTTTGATTTAAAATTTTTTGGTTTTCACATATAAATCTCTTCATCCAACTCACCGTGAAGAAAAGCAGTTTTGACATTCATTTATTGAAGATGGAGGTCTTCTTTCACAAGTAAACTCAAAATAGCTCTGATTGTCATTAATTTGACCACTAGAGAGAGGATCTCATTGCAATCAATACCTTCCTTCTGTTGAAATCATTTCACAACCAACATTGTCGTGTACCTCATGATTTTATCATATTCTTCATTAATCCTGAAGATACATTTGTTGTGAAATGTTTTATTTTCCTTTGGTAGCTTAGTGAGCTCCAAAGATTCTATCTCATCTTTCATCGCAGACTCCTACTTAACCGATTCATCATATTATATTGCTTCCTCACAGTATTCATATTTGTCTCTATCTATCAACAATATATAGTTCAGATATGGGGACTACCTCTCGCTTGGTTTCGATTTCTTGACAAACTTCTCAATTGTATATCTAGTGTTTTCTGATTTACCTCTAGGGCCACATTTTCAACGATGTCATCTCCAACAACACATTGGTCTTTTTCAACAGTCGATATATATTTAGCTGAAAAATCTTTCAAATAGACCGTACTAGTCTCTTCCAATTTCAAATATCTAGTGTTTTCTGATTTACCTCTAGGTTTACTTTTTTATTATTATAGGCTTCTTTCAAGTGGAATAAATGGTCATTTGTTTATTAAGTAGGAAACAATGTTGATAGCTTTTTCTCAGAAGATTTTAGGAAGCCTTGCATGCAATCTCATGCTTCTAGCACGCTCATTCTATTTTCGATTCATCCGTTCAATTACTCCATTCTCTTGAGGTCTTTGAGGAACAGTCTTAAGCACTTAACGTTCTCATTTGTTTCATTTTCAACCAAAGTCTTCCACTTCTTTAAAATAACAAATCCTTTAGACTTGTGATTCATAAAATAAACTCATACTTTTCTTGTCGAATCATCTATAAATGTCATGTAGTAGTGTGATCTGTCAATAGAAGAAACAAGTGCAAGTCCCCACACATTAGTGTGTGCCAACTTTAGCATTTCTTTTCTTGAGCTTCTTCCAATTTTTTAAGAAACTCACACATTTTTGTTTTTCAAGAATGTAGTTTTTATATAACTATTGTTCAAAAGACTTCAATTCTAGAATTTGACCATTTTTCAAAAGAATTTTCATCCATTTTTTTGCTCATATGGCCTAATCTACAATGCCCATAACTCAATGTTCTTTGAGTCATCAATAACATCAGCAACTGTGTATTTACATGTTGAAGTCGTGTATAACGTTACCGTTTTGTGACCTCAAGCAACACCTATTGCTCATTTAGTCACCTTCCATGCACCATTTTTACAACTGAAATTGTGACCTTCGTCATCAAGTTGTGTAACATAAATCATATTGTGCATTAAACTAGAGATGTGTCTCACCTTATTATTTTTTCAAACAGAACTGCTCCTGAGTCCAAAACCTATGAGTCTATCAGGCTATCAACTAACAAAAGCAATGCATCAATGTCATTTTCTATAACTACGCTAGCTGCATCATTTTAATGATCATCGTTTCTCTTCGGTGCTTTGTAGTTCCTTTTCGGTTCTTTGTAGTTCCTCTTCAAATGACCATGTTTAACATAATTTCAGCAATCAAATGTCCGCCTAGAATTGGACTAACTCTTCCTATTTCTCGACATAAATATGCTCTTACCTCGCTTAAAATTTCTATCATTACCATTGTCACTGTTTTCAACATTCAAAGTATAAACCTTTGAACGTTTCACCAGAATCAATTTTATGAACCTCTTCAGCAAAATTCGATCTTTAACTTCAATAAATTTCAATTTATAATTTCCAACAGAGTTACTAATTGTTGTCCTCATAGGTTCTCAGCTATTTGATAGAAATGCTAACAAAATCAGGGCACTAACTACGTCCCAAAAATCAATCTCAACAAATAACAGTTTATTCACAATTGTATTAAATTCATTCAAATGAGTAGACTACAGAAGTATCATCAACCATTTTTAAATTAAAAAGTTTTTTCATTAAATATACATTGTTATTATTAGATGGTTTCTCATACGTACATATCAGAGAGAGCTTTGATTAGACTCATGGTGGTCTTCTCCTTTGCTACGTTGTGAGCAACAATATTAGATAACGTCAATCAAACAACTCCCAAAACATGTCTATCAAGGAGTTTACATTCAACTTTATCCATCTTCTCTAGTTTCTCACTTAAAAGAACATTAAGCTTCTTTTCGTAGAGATAATCTTCAATTTGCATCTTCCAAAATGCATAATTTGTTCAATTAAATCTTCCAATCCCATTTCCTATATTGTTCTCGCTTGTCATCGTTTCCAATGCTCCAATCTAGCCTAACAGGTCTAATACTAGTTGCTAGGATTTGGATTCCCCAAATCTGACATACGTGAAACGATTTGTAAAACGCAAGAAAAAAGAACACAAAAAGACACAAATTTATAGTTGTTCACTCAAATGAGCTACGTCTACTTCCGCCACCACTAAATTTCACTATGAAGAAAAAAATACAAAATTTATACCTTACACTTTATATCTCTAAAATTTTATATTATCAATGCAATCTCTTAACAATAACAACATCCATATAATAAAACACAAATAACTATTGTTTAACCTCAAACACAAACACAAATCAATAAACTCTAATTAACTAATTTTAAAAGTTTATTATAAGTTTCAACGTTATAACTCAACAATAAATTCAATCTGGCATCCTTTTCCTAAACTAAATTAGTGTTAGAACAACATATTTAATTATAGTTTAAATAAAATAGAGATAATAGAATTTAATGAAAGTCGAATGAATCCAAATATTAAATAATGATTTGGTGCAGGAAACGATTCCCCGCATTTTTTTTTTCTCAACCGCGTTATGAATTAACAACTTAATGCATGACTACATTACAATCTAACCCTTGTTAACAAAAGTACATTTGCATGCTCGCAGCAAAATCATTGCCACATTCTCAATTGATGTGTACAAACATCATTCCTCACGCAACTCAAAATTAAAAATAAATTTATACTACTTATCCAACTTAATTTTGTTAATTTAATTATTCCATAATTTTATCACTTTGTTTTTTAATTTAGTAAGAATAGAACCCAAGTCATTTGTTCTCTTTTATATAAGTTTTTTTTAATTAATAATTAGTTTTTCACGTAGAAGCAAATCTAGCTAACTTAATGAGAAAAAGAAGCGGACCGAACGCATCCACTCAAAACTAATCATCCCATGCAATCGGACATCTTAAACTTCCTAAAGTAAATTAGCTAGTGTCTGAACAACATCTTTAAATATTAGAGTTTAAATAAAATAGAGAAATAACAGAATTTAATGAAAGACGGATGAATCCAAATATTAAATAATGAATTTGGTGCAGGAAACGATTCCCCACACTTCTTTTTGTCCTCAGATCGATCGCCTGATGAACAAACAACTCAATGCATGGCTACGGTACACTAGAAACTAACACTTGTTAATTTGTGAGCTGGTCCCAAAAGAATGAGTACAATTACATGCGTCGCAGCAAATTATCGCCACATTCTCAATTGATGTGTAATTCATATAAAGGATATATAGAAAACATGCATGTTGCATGCAATTAATGTGTCAAGTGCAATAATTTACGTGTCGAATATAAAATTATCCTGTTTCAACTATAAATAAGCATTACCCATCATCATCATCTCATCAACCTTAGCTAGTAAACAAAAATGGCTTTCCTCTCTCTAGGTCTGTTCCTTATGGTCCTCTTCCATGGCTGCACCGCCCAGTTCAGCCCTCATCAGAATCAATGGCAGGCCTTAGGCGGTGCCCAAAGACACAGGCTCCAGGCAAGAACCAGCTGCGACATAGACCGCATCAGCGCCCGCGAGCCCAACCGCAGGTTCTCTGCCGAAGCCGGAGAGACCGAAATCTGGGACCTAGAAAATGAAGAGTTCCTATGTGCAGGTTTTGTAGCCATCCGCTACACCATCCAGCCACGTGGACTTCTCTTGCCATCCTACACAAATGCCCCTCAAATCTCTTACGTCATTCGAGGTATTATAAATTGTATTATTATATAATTAATTAATTAAGCATAAATTGTATGTATGTATGTATGTATGTATAATAAATAAATGTTACGATGAATGAATTAACAGGCAAAGGTATCCAAGGGGCTGTCATTCCAGGCTGCGCTGAGACATTCGAATCCAGTCAAGAATCCGGTTTTCCCGACCGCCACCAGAAGGTTAGAGAAATCCGACAAGGTGATGTTTTGTCTGTCTTTCCCGGAATGACAACATGGGCCTTCAACAACGGCGAGAACCCTCTTGAGTTGATTTCGCTTCTCGATCTCAGCAACGATGCCAACCAGCTCGATCTCAAGATCAGAGTAATTAATTAATTATAATTAATTAATTCTATGTTTTGACAAATTAAAAGGTTAATTAATTAATTAAAAATAATGATAATTAATTAATTAATTAACAGAAATTCTTCTTGGCCGGAAACCCATCGGCGGCGAGAGGAGAAGAGCGCCACGGAGCCCAGACCAAAGAAGCCGGCAACGTTTTCAAGGGAATAGACGAGAAATTCTTGTCTGCCATTTTCAACGTGGATGTTGACACAGCAAGGAAACTAAAGGGAGATGAAGATAACAGAGGCAATATCGTCCGAGTTGAGAAAAACTTTGAAGTTGTATGCCCTAGTTACCAGGGAGAGGAAGCCGAAATGAGAGAGAGGAGACACAACGGTCTTGAAGAAACCGTTTGTACCATGAAGCTGAGTCAGAACATCGACAGTGCTCGTCGCGCTGACGTGTACAACCCACGTGGCGGACGACTCACCACCCTCAACTCTCACCATTTCCCCGCACTCAACACGATCCAACTCAGCGCCGAGAGAGGTGTTCTTTACAGGGTACGTATGTAAATCCATAAAATTAACAAAATGTACATTTTCTTTACAATTCAGCTAACTGATTTTTGTATGCCTGCAGAATGCTATATTGGCTCCATACTGGAACGTGAACGCGCACAGCATGGTGTATATACTACGTGGGAGCGGGAGGATGCAGATTGTGGGTAGCAAGGGAACAGTTTTCGATGAACAGGTTAAGGAAGGACAGATCGTGGTGGTGCCACAAGACTTTGCTTCCATTAAGAAGGCTAGCCAAGATGGCTTGGAATGGATCGCATTCAAGACTAGTGCCAATGCCATGACTAGCCCCATAGCCGGGAGGTTGTCTGTTTTCAGGGGACTGCCCGTGGATGTGCTGATGAATTCTTATGGAATCTCGAGGGAAGAGGCTAGGAACATGAAGTTCAACAGGGAAGGTTTGAAGGTGTTTGGACCTGGATCCGCCACAAGATCATGAACTAGGGTTTAGGGTTTAGGATAATATATGCGTATACATGTTTTTATGTAATAACAATCAAGCCTTTGGTTATAGAGGCCTTGGTTAACATAGGCTATTTCTTTTTGAATAAGATACAATGGTTCGTTGCATCCCCATATCTCTCAATCTTTAAGCTCATTCCACAATATTTTGTTAATAGTGCAATACATAAGATCCTTGGACCACCAATTCTTTTGGAAGGGAGGTAAAATCCTAGGAACTAACCATATAATCAGCTATAATTCACTACTAAAATTTTGTCAGATTTTTGTGTTCCAGGATGGTATGAGTAAATTTTATTAATGAATCGGTGAATCAAAAAAAATATTGATCAAAAGGTTCTAGAAGGTTCGAGACCTTATATCTAAAACTTAATCCTCAAATATATTGATTATTGAGTTGTGAAAAGTGCTAGAATTGTGGATATCTCTATTTTGTTGAAGAAAAAAATTATTTAAAATTATTGATAGCACTAAACCAGTTATTCGCCATAACCCATCATAAAAAAATGGAGACTCTATCTCTACCATAAAAAAAAACTAAATTGGCAGCAGAAGACAAATGATTTCAAGAAGATCAAACTGTTCTTGGTCTCCTTCAAAATTTCCTTGATGCGCCTATTCTAGATGATTTCAAGAAGATCAAACTGTTCTTGGTCTCCTTCAAAATTTCCTTGATGCGCCTATTCTAGAGGCTTATTCCTATGGTGAAACAACAAAGGATGTTTGGGAAACTCTTAAAAACATCTATGGAAACATCTCAAACCTCACTAGAGTATTTGAAGTCAAGAAAGCCATTAAAGACCTCAATCAAGAAGACATGAAATTTACCGATCATTTCAACAAATTTAGATCACTTTGGGCCGAGTTAGATATGCTAAGACCTAGCACCATTGATCCGGTATGTATTAATGAAGAAATGAGCAAGACAAAGTATTTGGATTACTTATCACCTTAAACCCCTCATTTAATGATCTCGGTAAGCATCTCATGAGGGAAGACAAGCTTCCAAGATTAGATGAAGTGTGCTCAAAATTGAAAAGGAGACATGATCATTTGGCTTGTTTAGCAACAAAGGAGATATTACAATGAATAACAAGGTAGAGACTTCAACAACAAACAAAGGTGGTTACCAAGACAAGAACTTCATCAAAGACTACAAACCAACATGGTGCACCCATTATAATAAGAATGGTCACCTAGTTGAAAAATGATACATACTCCATGCACACCTTAGGTCAAGCTTACCAAGGGTAAACATTTCTCAAGAGGTTGAAAGCGGTCAAGCTGAAGCCGGCTCATCTAAACAAATGAAAGAAGTGGCAATGTCAACATCTCATGGTGATCTAGTGAAGAGATCAGACTTGGAGTCTCTCCTCAAAGTAATTGCAAATATAAATCAATTTAGTATCACCTTATCTACCTCTAAACCAAGAAAAACCTTAGTAATAGATTCTAGAGTTTCTCATCATATGATTAACAATCAGAATCTATTAATTAATATTAAACTTGTAAATGGAGATAAAATACTGGTTAGAAACGTAGAAGAACTGAAATAATCTGATAAAACATCTAATGTCTTTTATATGCCAACTTTCACTTCTAATTTATTATATGTCAAAAAGATCACTAATAATTTGAATTACTACACTATATTTGGCCTTAATGATGTGACGTTTCAGGATATTGAGATTAGAAAGTTGTTTGGAGAAGGAGGAACTAAGGGTGACTTATATATTTTTAAGAATCTTTCATCAAGCAATTAAGTCTTATCTTTTAATTAATGCTTAAATAATAATGCCTTGTGGCACTCTAGATTAGGTCATCCGCACTTTAAAGCTCTTTAACTTATTTTGCCTAGGTGAACTAAAATAATTTGATAAAATATCTAAGGGTGTATTTGATGAAGGGGAATTGGAATTGGAATTGGAATTGGAATTGGCATTAGAATTTTAATTCCAATTCCATGAGAATTGGCATTGAATTACAATTCAAATTTCCTATGTTTGGAAAAATTATAGAATTGTAATTCAATTTCAATTGCTATGTTTGTAAAATAAAATATCGGTTCAACATATTAACTTCTTAAATATGTTTTCACGTTTTTAGTACGTTTAATACGTTTTTGACATGTTTAACACATTTAACACGTTTTGACATGTTTAACACGTTTAACACGTTTTTGACATGTTTAACACGTTTAACACGTTTAACACGTTTTTGACATGTTTAACACGTTTAACACATTTTTGACATGTTTAACACCTTTAACACGTTTTTTATACGTTTCACATGTTTTGGCACGTTTAATAATGTTTTTTATTTTTCCCAAGAAAACACGTTTTTGACATGTTTAACACGTTTTCACACTTAAAACATATTTTCACACATTTAACATGTTTTTCACGTTTTTTTGTATGTTTAACACGTTTTTGATATTTTTAATATATTTTACATGTTTTTCACACGTTTTGAAAAGTTTAACGTTTTTCACATTTTTGACATGTTTTTGACATGTTTAACACATTTTTCACGTTTTTGGCACGTTAAACACGTTTTTGGCATGTTTAACACGTTTTTCACACGTTTTACACATTTTGACACGTGTTAGCACGTTTAACATATTTAACACATTTTTGACATTTTTAATACGTTTAACATGTTTTTTACGTTTCAAACATTTTTGACATGTTTAACACGTTTAACATGTTTTTCACATGTTTGACACGTTTAACACGTTTTTGGCACGTTTTATACAATTTTGGCATGTTTAACATGTTTAACACGTTTTTTGTACGTTTAATATATTTTGACAATTTTAACACATTTTTGGCACGTTTAATACGTTATTCATGTTTTTTGCTTGTTTAACAAATTTTTCGCATAATTAACATATATTAAACATGTCACATGTGTGTTAAACAGGCCAAAACGTATTAAACATGTCAAAATATGGTAAATGTGTCAAAATTTATCAAAAGTGTTAAACGTGCCAAAATGTGTTAAACATACCAAAATGTGTTAAATGTGACAAAAACATGAAAACATGTTAAATGTGTCAAAAACGTGTTTAATGTGCCAAAAACATGATAAACGCGTTTAGTGTATTAAAAATGTGTTAAACGTGTCAAAAACGTGTTAAACGTATCAAAAATGTGTTAAACATGCCACATAAATTAAAAACTTGTTAAACGTTCCAAAACGTAAAAAACGTGTCAACAGCATGTTAAATGTGTTTAATTTGTTAAAAACGTTTTAAACGTGTTAAAAACATAAAAACGTGTCAAAAACGTGTTAAACGTGCCAAATATGTGAAAAACTTGTTAAATGTGCCAAAATGTAAAAATGTGTTAAACTTGTCAAAAATATGCTAAACGTATCAAAAACGTAAAAAAACGTGTTAAACGTGCCAAAAAATGATAAATGTGTTTAATGTGTTAAAAATGTGTTAAATGTGTCAAAACGTGAAAACGTGTTAAATATGTGAAAAACCTGTTAAATGTGCCAAAATGTTCCAAAATGTGAAAAACGTGTCAAAACGTGTTAAACGTGTCAAAAACGTGTTAAATGTATTAAAACATAAAAATCGTGTTGAACGTGTCAATGATGTGAAAAACGTGTTAAATGTGTTAAAACGTGCCAAAAACTTGTTAAAAGTGCCAAAAACATGTTAAACATGTTAAAAACTTGTTAAATGTGTTTAAAACGTGTTAAAAACATGTTAAACGTGTTTAATGTGTGAACAATGTGTTAAACTTGTCAAAAACGTGAAAAACGTGTTCATTTGGAATTACAATTCCGACCTAGAAAGATTGGAATTGAGAATTATCAAATTACACTATATTGAATTTTATCAAACAATCAAGCCTTATCTTTTAATTAATGCTTAAATAATAATGCCTTGTGGCACACTAGATTATGCCATCCACACTCTAGAGCTCTTGAACTTATTTTGTCTAGTATCTCGTTTAAAAATACTAGTTGTGAAGCTTGTGTCTTAGGGAAGCATTGCAAAACTATTTTCACTAAGTCATCTACTTTATATGAAAAAATGTTTTGACTTAGTACACTCTGATGTTTAGACCTCATCTTGTCTATCTAGAGATAATAATAAATATTGTCACCTTTATAGATGAGAAATCAAAATATACTTGCTCAACTTTGCTTCAATCTAAAGATAAAGTATTTGATGCTTTTCTCAACTTTCAGAAATATGTTACTAATTAGTTTAATGACAAAATTAAGGTTCCAAGATTGGACAATTGTGGAGAATACACAAGCTATAAGTTCAAAGAACATCTAACTAAGCATGAAATTATACATCAAACGAGTTGTCCCTATATGCCTTAACAAAATAAATTTGTTGAAAGACAAAATGAATTTGTTGAAAGAAAAAATCAACATCTTATGGAAGTAGCAAGGTCAATGATGTTTTGACTAGCATGTGCCAAAGAAATTCTAGGAAGATACTGTAATGACTGCATGTTATCTCATCAACATAATTCCAACTAGAGTATTGAGAGATACATCTCCATTTGATTACTACAAAATGAAACCCTCTCTTGTTCATTTAAAAGTTTTTGGGTGTGTGTGATTTTTTTTTGGTACCAAGTGATCAAAGAACCAAGCTGGATGCTAAAAGCACAAAGAATATCTTCCTAGGCTACTAAACAACACAAAATGGATATAACTATTATGATCCAATCAACATTAAGTTGATAGTGTCTAGAGATGTAAATTTTTTGGAGAATTAGGGGTACTATGACCAAATAGAATGAGAAAGTATCAAGGATCTCGCCAGCTCTACATCAGATAAAATGAAGTTTCTTCGATCTCATATGTTTAGTACCATGACAAATAAAAAAAGTACCAATACTCAACCAAATCAAAATGAGAATCTAGATACTAATATAGAAATGGGAGATCAAAATGATCAAGACTTAGTATAATCATATCAAAATGATGAGTCTCCAGATCAAGCTGATGGGGAGACTGAAAGTAAACCTATTATAAATCAACATCAAGCTCCGGATCAAGTGGAAGAATCAGCAAAAGAAATCATTCCACTAATAAGATACATTAGACAAAGATTTTGCTCAAAACATTGAAAGTATTACAACAATCAAGTTATTGCTCATCCAATACAAGATGTGTGTTCACTTGACCTTTTTCCATCAGATCATCAAAAATTTATTGGAAAGATTGATCTAGATCACATACCTCAAAATTATGAAGAAGCTAAGGAGAGTAAAGAATGATTTGCATCAGTTGATGATGAAATATTTAAATTACATTTTCTAATTTTTTGGGATTTTTAAAAAATGATTTGGAGTCCCAAAATTACAAAAATAATTTTGGATTTTGAAAAATGGAACCTAACAGGCCTTAGGACCGGAGTCTTAAGGCTTGGATGCGATTTTATCGGTCTGGGTCCGGAGACCCTCGGTCTAGGCTCGGGAGCTCTCGGTCTGAGTACTAGAGTCTCTCGGTCATGCCTCTCTATTGTGAATGTGTGTTTACCATAGACAGACATATTGATCAACAATGACTTCACAAACTACCTAGAGCTATGGAATGATGCGGTCAAAACTAGTATCCCAAAGGATAGAAAGGATTATCTACCAAAACAAGAACACTAGTTGTTCATTTTGACCAAATCAAGAACTTTAATTTTTCATATATTTTGATCAAACATAATCGGAATGGATAAAATATGATCCAAATAGTTGTCCAACATCATCACAGTCATGTTGGGAAGCTTTCCGGACTGTGATTTGATCGAATTAACCTAAGAACAGCAAACCCGTTTTTTTATTTTTGAAATTCAAATTTGGGTTTTTGTTATTTAGATCGATTAATCGGTTTTATCTTATCCAGATAGTTTATATATCATTTAAGGATGAATTCTCAACCATGAAATACCATAAACAACAAGCATTCAAGCTTATGCAATTTGAAATATAAAAAATTTAAATTCAAATTGTAAGTATGTATTAGAGGTTGATTGGAACCTTACCAAGGATTGAAGAACACTCATTGATCCTTAGGGAAGCTTTATGGATGCACAGATCCAACCTTTAAGGCCTTAAATAAAAAATTCAAAAAATTCGAAGCTTTGAAGCTTTAATGGAGGATTTTGATTTTCTTCGATTTAAGGGTTCTGTGTTGGTAGGTTAGATTCAGAATGACTTGAGGGTGATATTTATACTACTACTAAGTCAGTTGGAGAAGCCTAGTGGCCTGAATCAGCCAAAAAGCATTAATGGTGTTTTGGATGTTCTTCGGTCAAGTGGTCGGAGTAGGCGGTGATGAGGCCTATTCTTATAGGGGAAATGATTACCATTGTATGGTTATCATTTCAAACTTTGAATTAGTCAATTTGGTGGACTATTGGAGTTTTACTTTGACTTGAAGATTAAAGGAGGCTGTTCTTATCCACTCTAGCGTCGCAATAGAGAAGATGATTGTGGGATGAGACAACGTCGTTTCGAGGTCGGGGTGCATTCTATCTTGATGTCGTGGCATTTGAGCGGTCAGTTAGCGCTCCACTTAACGACCGTTTGGTGATCAGATGCTTCTCGGGCGCGCGTCTCCTTGACTACAACGGGCTACGCGTCTACTTGATGGGCGCTGGATGGAAATCCAGCGTCGATCCGATGGTCCTAGTGTGTGCTGCAACCAATTCTCTTAGTTTTGGCCACACAAGATCACAATTTTATTACTAAAATTTTAAGGGTTTGTTTGAAATTGATTTTTCTTTCACCGTTTTGGCTTTAATTTTGACTTTTCAAACAAACAAATATTAAAATAAATATGGCAAATATTTTTCCAATTTTTTTTTTATATTTTAGGATTTAAATAAATATTTCTTTTAGATAAAATGGATACAACAATTCATCAAAATTATTTATTTTTGTCCTTTAATTTTTCTAAAATTATTTTGAGACATTATGGGTACAACATTTATCCCAAAATAATTTTATTTTTTATTTTGGCTTGACTCTTAATTAATTTGATTAATTGGCACAATAATTAATCATAATTAATTATTTTAAATAGGTTTTTTTCCATAGGGTTAAATTATTTTGATCTTATTTATTGAAAATAATTAAAAATAATTATTTTACTATTATAAATTGGAGTGTAAATTTTTAGTATTTACACAGACAAAACACCACTTAAGGATTTTTACAAGGTCAAGTGAAAATGCTAGAAATAAAAAGATAATCCACTAGACAAACCTTATGCCAATTCTCCTCAATACCATAGACTTGTAGGTAAGGTCATTTTTTTTTTACAATCACTAGACTTGACTTATGTTTTGTTGTGAACCATGTTAGCCAACACATGAAAGAGCCTATGGTCTATCATTGTAACATGGTTAAAATGATTTTTTTGGTATCTTAACGGCTCACCAGGTCAAGGCTTTTGGATGAGAAAGAATGTAAATGTTGAGATTGTTGGTTATTGTGATGTAGATTATGTTGGAGACACCATTCATTGAAAATCTACCACGGGCTATTGCACTTTCATAGGAGGCAATCTGGTTACTTGGAAGTCTAAGAAACATAAGGTGGTGTCTTGTTCAAGTGTTGAAGGTGGCTATGAGGAAGTTAACAAATGAGTTGGTATGGCTGAAGGCCCTCATTAAGGATTAAACAATAACTATGCGTTGTGATAATCAAACGACAATCCATATATTTAACAACAAATTCAGTCGTTCATGAGAGAAAATACATATAGAGGTTTACTGCCACAAAGTAAGAGAGAAAATTGAAGAATGAGTAACATTACCATGTATTACAAGGAGTGAAGATCAAGTGGCTGACATATTCACCAAGGCCGATAGTCTCAAGATTTGCAACCACTTTTACAACAAACTTGGGTTAGTAGATTTCTCGAGACCTTATTCGTTTCCTTAATCCGTGAAAACCATACTCTTTTTCTCTTATCAAGGTTTTGTCCTAAAGAGTTTTCGTTGATAAGGTTTGTAATGAGGTGGTACTCACGAATGTTCCAAACATAGCCTTCACTCCAATTATTTGGCTAAATTTAAGGGGGAGTCTTGATCAAAATACTCTAGAAGGTTCTAGACCTTATCCAATATGATCTCTTTCTCATATTCTTATAAAAATGACAACACGATGTTAGTGTTAGTAAAACATCAATGCTTTCAACTTTATTATCAACAGTTGACTATACCATTTAGAGAGGAAATGGATGATTGACAATCTTATATATTTTCATTGAGGATAAACCATTATTTATATACACAACTAGTGGGCTATGGATAAATATGCACATAGTAAGAATTCAAATAAAATAAAATCGAGAATTTTTGAAATTAAAATGATTATGCCATATTGATAAGGAATACAAAAGAATCATTTGAATTTGTGTTGGTGAGATGTCCAATACATGAGAATGTTGGAGAAAAGAAAAGAGATGAGAGAGAGTGTGTTGGCCATTATGTGTGCCTCCTTATGGTAAGGATGGTGGACATTAAGACCTTATATCAATATTTAAACATAAACATTTTGAACTTAAAATATTTTTAAAAAAATATAGAAAAGAAACTAATTATACTAATTTAGATGAGAATAGTTTAAAAACTTTTTAATCATACTAACTTTTAAAATAAAATAAAATAAAGAGTGAATTTATTCCATCATTAAACCTTGGAAGATGTTATGCTTTGCATACGGAACCAAACTCAAGAGGCAAAACAAAAATAAAATTTTTGAACATTTCACCTATATATATATATATAGTCATTAAATTTAAAAGATAATTAATTAATTAATTAATTTAGTTAAATTTAACATTAAACTATTATAGATGATTTCTAAGCTTTCTGTAAAATAGATTTCAACAATTAAACCTTTATCAAAAAAAATCCAAATTTAATTTTAAAAACTGAAAATTTTAAATTTTATGTTCTTGAGCTTTTAAGCTTGAATTTTGATTCAATTATCTGCCTAACATGTTTCGATGATTTCCAAATCATAAAATCGTTGAAATTTATCGTTTGGGTCATTGTTTTCAAGTTTTTCTGAGTCGGTTTTTAAAAAATTTATATATTTTTTTCGGTCCAATAAACAAACATGGGTGCTATATTAAACGTGGTTATTTGTTTCATATTTCGGGTGTAAAAATGGGGTCACAAGTTATCCTAATTTAGTTATATTTATTTAGTAACATGTTATGCGTCAAATTATGCGCCTACTTAAATGGTTAAATGTGTTTACGGGTTATGTGCTTAACTCACCGCCTCATTATTCTCCTTCATCCAAAAAAACAAATAAATAAATAATTACACAAAAATTAAAATTAAAATTGACCTAATAAACAAATTTGTGGGCTCGGTTGGCTGTCCAAAGGCTGAGAATATTTGTTGGGTTGCAAATTGCATTGTTGGTGTCAATATGCTATGTTGGATTTTTTTATTTTTTTTTATATTTAAGTAGGTTAGGTAAATTAAATGTGTAATGGAAATGTTGTTATTATTCAATACTATGTGAGTTTAAGCATTGATCGTGAGAAAAATATAAAGTTGTAGGCCTTTATTGATGTTAGTGTATATAATATAATAATATATTATATTGATATATTATTATATTATACAATATAATATATTATATTATTATATTGTCTTTTATACCATTAGGGTATATTTAATTATTAATGGGCTTGGGCCTATATGTATAAGTAATTTAGGGTTTTAGGCTAATTACTCCTATATAAGGATTGTTTGTAAAGGTTGAATACATAACACTCAAGTTTTTTCAAGATTTTTTCTTCTTTAGCAAATATCTATTTTCCAGAGTTTCATATCTTCATAGTTGTTCTTAGAAAGATCCAATAGTCAAAGCCAATATTTGGTATCAGAGCTAGATTGAAGAACATGTCGTCGACAAGATCAACAAGAGATGCGGCGGCAATGAAGATTGGAAGAGAAGGGAATGTGACGCTCTCCTATCCGTTACTCACGAAGAGTAACTACTCGGTTTGGGCATTGAAGATGCGGGTAAACTTACAAGCACAAGGAGTGTGGGAAGCCGTGATGCTCGAAGATGTCGACGAACGGATGGATAGAATGGCTCTCGCTGCCATCTATCAAGCACTCCCTGAGGACGTTCTTCTCATGGTGGCTGAGAAGGATTCCGCTAAGCTAGCGTGGGAGACGTTAAAGACAATGCATGTTGGAGTGGAGAGAGTCAAGGAGGCAAAAGTGCAAACCTTGAAGACACAGTTTGAGGCGATTCGTATAAAGAATGGGGAATCGGTGGATGATTTCGCCATGAAATTGACATCCATTGTGACTGGTATCCGCTCGTTAGGAGAGAAGGTGGAAGAGATCTCCGTCGTCAAGAAGTTCCTTAGAGCCTTACCACAAACATACATGCAGATCGTTACAGCGATCGAGCAATTTGGTGACCTCAAGAATATGACCGTCGAAGAGATCGTCGGTCGTCTCAAAGTCCACGAGGAGAGACTTCGCGGATATGGAGACCAAGAGGAGGAGCATCTATTGCTCACGCATGATGAATGGATGTCACGAATGAAGAAAAACGGAGAAGCCGATTTTTATTCTGGTTCATCGAATCGTAGCGGCAACGGTGGAGATAACTGAGGTTGTGGCAAAGGGCAAGGTCAATGGCGAGGTTGTGCAGAAAGCTCACCTCGACAAGAAGGTACCAAGCCCCGCAAAGACAAGAGCACAGTGAAGTGTTACGCTTGTCAAAAGTATGGGCACTATGCGTCTAAGTGCCCTAACAATAGGTCTGACGGTGAGGCAAACCTCACTAGCTTCTATGACGAGGAGCCAGCATTAATGTTTGCTGAGGTAGTGACGAAAGCTTTGCCCAAAGAAGATGATGCAAACCTCGCTAGCCTCTATGAAGAAGAGCCAGTATTAATGTTTGCTGAGGGAGACGAGAAGACAAACCTTGAAGAGTTCATGCAAGAACTGTCCAAGGAGGAACCAGATTTGGTGTTGTTCAGTGAAGAGAAAGTCATGGAGAAACTCCTCGTAAGTGGCGATGAGTGTAATCACACTAATGTGTGGTACCTTGACAATGGAGCAAACAACCATATGAAGGGCCATCGAGAGAAGCTCAATGAGCTCGACGAGAAAATTACTGGAAATGTGAAGTTCGAAGACGGAAGCGAGGTGCACAAGTTTCCTAATTCATCTTATAGGGAAATCTATGTGAGCAGAGACGCTATATTCGAGGAGGAGAAAAAGTGGGAGTGGTGCAACGACAACAACAAGCTCGTACAAAATTCAAAGGAGTTTGGAATCCTACGAGATGTCTACGCGGAGGCACCACTAGTAGAGATGGATCCTGATGAATTGTTGTTGCTCACCACCGATGAGCCAACAACATATCACGAGGCGTTAGTCGAAGAGTCGTGGAATGAAGCCATGAACAAAGAGCTCGAGTCTATCAGGAAGAATAATAAGACATGGAAGCTCACCGACTTACCACCCAATCACAAGACCATCGAGTTAAAGTGGTTTTTCAAGTTTAAAAGAGACAGCGAATGAAACATTCTCAAGCACCAAGAGAGATTGGTAGAAAAAGGCTATGTGCTTAAGCAAGGTAATGATTTAGAGGAGAACTTTGCACCGGTGGCGAAACATTACACAGTCAGGTTAATTCTTGGTATCGAGGTGGACCAGAAGAAAGATTGCATTAAGGTAAAGCAGGAAGCTTATGCGAAGAAGATGTTGAAACAGTTTGTAATGGAGGATTATAACTCGAGCAAGTATCCTATGGAAGCAAAGTTGCAGCTCGGAAAGGATGTGGAAGGAAGCTTAGTGGATCCGAAGGAGTATTAGCGTATCATCGGGTGTCTCAAGTACTTGACACACACTCGACCGGATATCTCTTATGTAGTTGACATAGCGAGTCGATACATGGAGAAGCCTGCCACTCTACACCAACAGGCAGTAAAAGACATTCTTCGTTACGTGAAGGGAACGATGAATTATGGGATTCAGTTAAGAAGAGGACGAGAAGTTGAAGAACTCGTTGGTTTTACTGACAGTGACCTAGCCGGTGACACAGATGATAGAAAAAGTACTAGAGGGATGGTTTTTATCTCAACGGGAATCTGATCACGTGGCAATATCAGAAACAACGAACTATTGTTTTATCTTCATGTGAGGCGGAGTTTATGGAAGCTACTGCAGCGTCGTGCCAAAGACTTTGGATAAGAAACTTGTTGAGCGAGGTGCTCGGATGCGAGATGAGGCAGGTAACCCTCTATGTCGACACCAAGTCTGCAATAGAATTAATGAAGAACTCGGTGTTTCATGGACGCAGAAAACACATCGATATTCGGTTCCACTTCATCCGTGAATGCGTCAAGAATCAACAGATCGTTGTAGAGTTTGTAGGCACTAGAGAGCAGCGTGCAGACATTCTCACTAAGGCACTAGCAAGAGTCAAATTTGCAGAGATGCGAGAGATGCTCGACGTGAAGTATCTTGAACCAAATCAAACTTATGGGGGAGATTGTGAGTTTAAGCATTGATTGTGAGAAAAATATAAAGTTGTAGGCCTTTATTGATGTTAGTGTATATAATATAATAATATATTATATTGATATATTATTATATTATACAATATAATATATTATATTATTGTATATTTAATTATTAATGGGCTTGGGCCTATATGTATAAGTAATTTAGGGTTCTAGGCTAATTACTCCTATATAAGGATTGTTTGTAAAGGTTGAATACATAACACTCAAGTTTTTTCAAGATTTTTTCTTCTTTAGCAAATATCTATTTTTCAGAGTTTCATATCTTCATAGTTGTTCTTAGAAAGATCCAATAGTCAAAGCCAACATACTAACCATTTTTTTTTTCAATATCAACGATAAAAACCGTTGATATTGACCTTTTTTTTTACTAGTTTGTTGCTTTGTTTCACGTTAGAAAAGACTCCCGCTCTATATTTCACGTGTTTGTTATATTATAGTATATGCTTTAAACATTTTGCTATTTTGGATTTTTTATTTTCGATTTGGGACCACTTTATTTTTTTTGAAAACATCGATGGTATATTTATTTTTTAGGAAATGACTCTAGTGCATGAGTTGACTGGAGGCAGGTTTTTTGGATTTTTGGAAAACTGGATTCATCACTGGCACACAGTGAACGCCCACCTGAAAATCTGAGGAAAATTGAGTAGTGAAACAGAGCCGATTGTATGGTGAGGTCTTAGATTTTCCCCTCTTTTCCAAAAGAATTGGTGGAGGCTTTTGACAAAATATTGTGGGATGAGCTTAAAGATTGAGAGGTATGGGGATGCAACGAACCATTAATTGTATCTTATTCAAAAAGAAATAGCCTATGTTAACCAAGGCCTCTATAACCAAAAGCTTGATTGTTATTACATAAAAACTGTTGGGTCAGCTCATTTGGCAGCTGGGCCTAACAAATTAATAAAGCCCATTAGGGCATATTTAATTAAGGAAAAAAAAAACACAGCAGTTTGAGATTGGTTTTCTCTCTCTTCTAGCAGTTGTTCCTCCATTGAAGCAGCAATTCCTCCATTGCAGCAGCAGGTTCTTCTTCTGATTTCCTTTATCTCTTCTCCATTTGGTTAGCCATCTTTAATGATGATGATAATGTATGTGAATGACAAGTTAGGATGAGGTCAATTGATAACTTTTGTTAGATTACCTCTAGGCTTGTATTGAACTACATTGTATATCCATTTGATATAGTGGATGATTTAAGTGGCCGAAGTGTCCCGTGGTTTTTACCTAATTTGGGTTTTCCACGTAAAATCTTGGTGTCCTGCTCTCTGTTTTTGATTGTTTGATGCTCAATTGTTTTGGCTGCCTATTTGATTACACAAAAGGGAAAAAGAATTGTTAGGCCTTGTTGTAGCTTGTTTATTTCTGAATTGCTAAACAGGTGCTATTATTCGATTTCTCCAACAAGTGGTATCAGAGCTGAGTTCGTTTGGTGGTGATTCTTGTATAATTCAAATGGAAGAATCGTTGAGCAGTAATGGAACAATGATCAAACTCACAGCTACCAATTACACAATTTGGAAGTCACGAATGGAGGACTTATTGTGTAATTATGATTATGAAGACACTATTTTGGGTGATAAAGGCAAACCAGAGGCTATGACAGATGGAGATTGGAAGAAGCTGAACAGAAAGGCAGTTGGTAAAATCAGGCAATGGGTTGACAACAGTGTGTATCAACATGTGGCTACTGAGGTTAATGCTCATAAAGTGTGGACTATTTTGAGTGAGCTGTATGAGAAGAACAACACTCAAAACAGAGCATTTCTATTTAGGAAGCTTTGCTCGTTGAAATATCAA
This sequence comes from Impatiens glandulifera, assembly GCF_907164915.1. Lineage (NCBI taxonomy): Eukaryota > Viridiplantae > Streptophyta > Magnoliopsida > Ericales > Balsaminaceae > Impatiens > Impatiens glandulifera. Next base: position 14,773,504 of record NC_061862.1, on the reverse strand, counting down.
GATGGGTCTTCTATGTCTGAGCATCTAAATGCTTTTCAGGGGATTCTAAATGAGTTGGCTGCGATAGGAATGAAATTTGATGATGAGCTTCATGCTATGTGTTTGATTAATTCTCTGCCTGATAGTTGGGAAACACTTGTGGTTTCAATTACCAATTCTGTTCCACAAGGTAAGCTCACTTTGAATATGATGAAAGAGAGTGTGCTGAATGAAGAGGCTAGAAGAAAAGAACAGGGCTTCTCGACTCCAAGTCAGGTGTTCGTGACCGAGAGAAGGGGTAGAAGTAAAAGTAAAACTCCAAAGAATCGCAGTGGCAGTTTAGACAGGTCACAGGGAACATCTAGCTCGAGAAAAGAGATTACATGTTATCATTGTGGCAAGCCAGGACACAAGAAGTATCAGTGCAGATCTTTGAAACGGGAACAAAAGGAGAATAAGCAAGATGGAAGTAGTAAGGTTGCAGATGTGGGTGGTAATGACATCGATATTGTTTACGACAATGATAGTATCAACCTTGTTTCTCAAGATACACAATGGGTGGTAGACTCAGGTGCTTCTTATCATGTCACCAATCGTTGTGATATATTTGCTTCTTACACTAGTGGACAGTTTGGTTCAGTGACGTTGGGAAACCATGTTACGTGTAAGATTATTGGAAAAGGAGATGTCTGTTTGGATACTAACACTTCATGCAAACTACTTTTGAAGAATGTTCGACATGTTCCTGATATTCGGATGAATTTGATCTCTACTGGTATTCTTGATGATGAGGGCTATCATAGTTACTTTGGTGAAGGAAAATGGAAACTCACTAAGGGGTCTTTGGTGATAGCTAAAGGAAAGAAGGTCGGTTCTCTTTATGTGACAGAGACTAAGTCTTATGGTGGAGAAGCAAATGCAGTTAATGATTGTTCATCACAGCTTTGGCATAAGAGACTTGGTCACTTAAGTCAGAATGGCATGCGAGTTCTCTCCAAGACAATCGATCTCCAGGGCTTAAAGTCCACAGATTTGAAGACATGCACAGATTGCTTAGTTGGTAAGCAACATAGGGTTTCCTTCAAAAGTTTCTCTCCATCTAGGAAGCTCAATATCCTAGATATGGTTCACACAGACATATGTTTTATGGATTCCTTGACTTTAGGTGGTGCTCATTATTACATCACTTTTATCGATGATTGCTCAAGGAAGGTGTGGGCATATTGTTTGAAGACTAAGGATCAAGCATTGGATTACTTCAAGTTGTTTCATGCTGAAGTGGAGAGAGAAACTGGGAAGAAGTTGAAATGTGTTCGTTCGGACAATGGTGGCGAATACAGAGGACCATTTGTGGAATACTGTAAAAGTCATGGGATCAAGCTTTTGAAGACTGTGCCAAAAACACCTCAACAGAATGGAGTTGCAGAGAGGATGAACAGGTCTATCAATGAGAGAATTTTGTGTATGTTGTCTCATTCTAAATTGCCAAAATCCTTTTGGGGAGAGGCAATGAAGACAGCGGTTGATCTGATAAACCTTTCACCCTCAACTCCTTTAGATGGCGACATTCCAGAAAGAGTTTGGAGAGGTAAAGACGTCTCTTATGATCACTTGAGAGTTTTTGGTTGTAAAGTGTTTGTTCATGTTCCTCGAGATGAGAGAGCTAAGCTTGATAGCAAGACGAGACAGTGTATCTTTATTGGGTATGGCCACGGAGAATTTGGGTACCGATGTTGGGATCCGGTTAACAAGAAACTCATTAGAAGTAGAGATGTGGTATTCTTTGAAGATCAGACCATTGAAGACTTTGAGAAAAAGGAAAAACCGAAGTCTACAGAGAATGAATTGTCTGACAATGGTAGGATTCGTACACCACAATCACAGCCCAATGATGTGGAGAATGCCCAAGTTGAGGTTGATGAGACTCCTTTAGTTGATGCTGAGCCAACTGAGGAAGCTGAACAAGATGATGATAGTTCTCTAGAGCCACCTGATGATCAGCATATTAGAAGATCTAGTAGGCAGAGACAACCTTCTAGTAGGTATCCTCCCAATGAGTATGTGATGTTGACTGACGGGGGAGAACCAGAAACCTATCAAGAAGCATTGTCTCATGAAAACAAGAACAAGTGGTCGGTGGCAATGCAAGAAGAGATAAATTCCTTGCAAGAGAACGAAACTTATGACTTGGTGAAACTTCCAAAAGGAAAGAAGACTTTGAAGAACAAGTGGGTATTCAAGTTGAAGCACCAAGAGAATAACTCACAACCTCGATACAAAGCAAGACTGGTTGTGAAGGGCTTTGGACAGAAAAAGGGAATTGATTTTGAAGAGATCTTCTCACCGGTTGTGAAGAGGTCATCCATCAGAGTTGTGTTAGCATTGGCTGCTAGTCAAGATTTGGAAATTGAACAACTGGATGTGAAGACTGCATTTCTCCATGGTGACTTGGAGGAAGAGATCTATATGGAACAACCGGATGGTTTCAAAGTTAAAGGTAAAGAAGATCTTGTCTGCAGGTTGAGGAAAAGCTTGTATGGGCTCAAGCAAGCGCCTAGACAATGGTACAGGAAATTTGACTCTTTCATGGAAGAAAATGGGTACAGTAAGACTACTTCTGATCATTGTGTTTTCATCAAGAGATACGGTGTTGATGATTATGTTATTCTTCTGCTCTATGTTGATGATATGCTGATTGTTGGGCAAGATATTGCGAAAATTGAGAAGCTCAAAAGGGATTTGAACAAGTCTTTTGCGATGAAGGATATGGGTTCAGTGAAGCAGATCTTAGGCATGGAAATCACAAGAGACAGAAAGAACAGAACACTTTGGCTATCACAGGAGAAGTACATTGAGAAGGTACTTGAGAGGTTTGCAATGAAAAATGCAAAACCGGTTTCAGTTCCACTTGCAGGTCATTTCAAGTTGAGTTCTAAACAATGTCCTACAAGTGAGAAAGAGAAAGATGAAATGAAGAATGTACCTTATGCCTCTGCAGTTGGTAGTCTTATGTATGCCATGGTATGTACAAGACCGGACATAGCACACGCAGTTGGTGTTGTTAGTCGGTACCTCTCCAACCCTGGAGAAGAACATTGGTTGGCTGTTAAGTGGATTCTCAGATATCTTCGAGGCTCTTCGAAAGCACGTTTATGTTTCGGAAGTGATACTCCTATTTTGGAAGGCTTTACAGATTCTGATATGGCGGGTGATGTTGATTCAAGAAAATCTGTATCAGGTTTTTTGGTTACCTTTGCAGGCGGTGCTGTTTCGTGGCAGTCAAGGTTACAAAAGTGTGTTGCTTTGTCTACTACAGAAGCTGAGTATATTGCAGCTACTGAGGCATGTAAAGAGGTGTTATGGATGAAGAAGTTCCTACAAGAGTTGGGCCAAAAGCAAGAGAAGTTTACTTTGTTTTGCGACAGTCAAAGTGCCATTCATCTCTCAAAGAATTCAGCTTTTCATTCGAGATCCAAACACATCGACGTGAGATATCATTGGATACGTGATGTGCTTGAGGCAAAAGAGCTGAACTTGGAGAAGATTCATACAAGTGAGAATGGTGCTGATATGTTTACGAAATCCTTGCCTAAGGACAAGTTTGAAGATTGTCGGGAGAGAGCGGGTTTATTGGAGCCCGCGAAGTTGTGCTGACGGAGGAGATTTGTTGGGTCAGCTCATTTGGCAGCTGGGCCTAACAAATTAATAAAGCCCATTAGGGCATATTTAATTAAGGAAAAAAAAACACAGCAGTTTGAGATTGGTTTTTCTCTCTCTTCTAGCAGTTCTTCCTCCATTGAAGCAGCAATTCTTCCATTGCAGCAGCAGGTTCTTCTTCTGATTTCCTTTATCTCTTCTCCATTTGGTTAGCCATCTTTAATGATGATGATAATGTATGTGAATGACAAGTTAGGATGAGGTCAATTGATAACTTTTGTTAGATTACCTCTAGGCTTGTATTGAACTACATTGTATACCCATTTGATATAGTGGATGATTTAAGTGGCCGAAGTGTCCCGTGGTTTTTACCTAATTTGGGTTTTCCACGTAAAATCTTGGTGTCCTGCTCTCTGTTTTTGATTGTTTGATGCTCAATTGTTTTGGCTGCCTATTTGATTACACAAAAGTGAAAAAAAATTATTAGGCCTTGTTGTAGCTTGTTTATTTCTGAATTGCTAAACAGGTGCTATTATTCGATTTCTCCAACAAAAACATGTATACATATATCATCATAAACCCTAAACCCTAGTTCATGATCTGGTGGCGGATCCAGGTCCAAACACCTTCAAACCTTCCCTGTTGAACTTCAAGTTCCTAGCCTCTTCCCTCGAGATTCCATAAGAATTCATCAGCACATCCACGGGCAGTCCCCTGAAAACAGACAACCTCCCGGCTATGGGGCTAGTCATGGCATTGGCACTAGTCTTGAATGCGATCCATTCCAAGCCATCTTGGCTAGCCTTCTTAATGGAAGCAAAGTCTTGTGGCACCACCACGATCTGTCCTTCCTTAACCTGTTCATCGAAAACTGTTCCCTTGCTACCCACAATCTGCATCCTCCCGCTCCCACGTAGTATATACACCATGCTGTGCGCGTTCACGTTCCAGTATGGAGCCAATATAGCATTCTGCAGGCATACAAAAATCAGTTAGCTGAATTGTAAAGAAAATGTACATTTTGTTAATTTTATGGATTTACATACGTACCCTGTAAAGAACACCTCTCTCGGCGCTGAGTTGGATCGTGTTGAGTGCGGGGAAATGGTGAGAGTTGAGGGTGGTGAGTCGTCCGCCACGTGGGTTGTACACGTCAGCGCGACGAGCACTGTCGATGTTCTGACTCAGCTTCATGGTACAAACGGTTTCTTCAAGACCGTTGTGTCTCCTCTCTCTCATTTCGGCTTCCTCTCCCTGGTAACTAGGGCATACAACTTCAAAGTTTTTCTCAACTCGGACGATATTGCCTCTGTTATCTTCATCTCCCTTTAGTTTCCTTGCTGTGTCAACATCCACGTTGAAAATGGCAGACAAGAATTTCTCGTCTATTCCCTTGAAAACGTTGCCGGCTTCTTTGGTCTGGGCTCCGTGGCGCTCTTCTCCTCTCGCCGCCGATGGGTTTCCGGCCAAGAAGAATTTCTGTTAATTAATTAATTAATTATCATTATTTTTAATTAATTAATTAACCTTTTAATTTGTCAAAACATAGAATTAATTAATTATAATTAATTAATTACTCTGATCTTGAGATCGAGCTGGTTGGCATCGTTGCTGAGATCGAGAAGCGAAATCAACTCAAGAGGGTTCTCGCCGTTGTTGAAGGCCCATGTTGTCATTCCGGGAAAGACAGACAAAACATCACCTTGTCGGATTTCTCTAACCTTCTGGTGGCGGTCGGGAAAACCGGATTCTTGACTGGATTCGAATGTCTCAGCGCAGCCTGGAATGACAGCCCCTTGGATACCTTTGCCTGTTAATTCATTCATCGTAACATTTATTTATTATACATACATACATACATACATACATACAATTTATGCTTAATTAATTAATTATATAATAATACAATTTATAATACCTCGAATGACGTAAGAGATTTGAGGGGCATTTGTGTAGGATGGCAAGAGAAGTCCACGTGGCTGGATGGTGTAGCGGATGGCTACAAAACCTGCACATAGGAACTCTTCATTTTCTAGGTCCCAGATTTCGGTCTCTCCGGCTTCGGCAGAGAACCTGCGGTTGGGCTCGCGGGCGCTGATGCGGTCTATGTCGCAGCTGGTTCTTGCCTGGAGCCTGTGTCTTTGGGCACCGCCTAAGGCCTGCCATTGATTCTGATGAGGGCTGAACTGGGCGGTGCAGCCATGGAAGAGGACCATAAGGAACAGACCTAGAGAGAGGAAAGCCATTTTTGTTTACTAGCTAAGGTTGATGAGATGATGATGATGGGTAATGCTTATTTATAGTTGAAACAGGATAATTTTATATTCGACACGTAAATTATTGCACTTGACACATTAATTGCATGCAACATGCATGTTTTATATATATCCTTTATATGAATTACACATCAATTGAGAATGTGGCGATAATTTGCTGCGACGCATGTAATTGTACTCATTCTTTTGGGACCAGCTCACAAATTAACAAGTGTTAGTTTCTAGTGTACCGTAGCCATGCATTGAGTTGTTTGTTCATCAGGCTATCGATCTGAGGACAAAAAGAAGTGTGGGGAATCGTTTCCTGCACCAAATTCATTATTTAATATTTGGATTCATCCGTCTTTCATTAAATTCTGTTATTTCTCTGTTTTATTTAAACTCTAATATTTAAAGATGTTGTTCTAACACTAGCTAATTTACTTTAGGAAATTTAAGATGTCCGATTGCATGGGATGATTAGTTTTGAGTGGATGGGTTCGGATCTAGCATGCAAGGAACGTGATGGTGGGCACCCGGTCCGCTTCTTTTGTCATTAAGTTACCTAGATTTGCTTCTACTTTAAATTTGGGTCAGCCAAATCCATTATTAATTAATTTTCCATTACACATTTATTTTAGAGGTGGGTCTTCCAATTGGAGTATATAACTTAGGGTTGAACATTCCCTGTAATTCGATCCTATCAATATCCACACATTTATTTTAGAGGTGGGTCTTCCAATTGGAGTATATAACTTAGGGTTGAACATTCCCTATAATTCGATCCTATCAATATCCGTTATACCGACATTCAAAACGGATATATGTTAGGCTTATGTGAACATCAATTTATCCAAAATATATATTTATATATATATTTATAGTAGAAATATGATATGACCCACTAATTTTTTTTTTATATTTAATTTAATATTTGCTTTTTTTTTTAATTTAAAAAAAAAAAGCAAAACTCAAATTCTTTTATTTGTCATATCAATAATTTTTTCTTTATTTTTTTAAATCCACACTAAATATTCAAGTCCACACCAACTCTAAATAATGAGTTCGTCTCTGCCAGCATTATTTAAATCGAAGAACGTAGTATTTTTATATAATAAAATTTATATATTATGGTCGGATAAATGATTTTTTCTAGATTTTGATCTTATATATTTTTTTCTTGGAACTTAACATAAGTACTAATCTTTCATTCAAAATATTAATGTTGTGATAAAAAAAAACTATAAAATTTATGGATACAAAAATTACTATATCCGAGTCTATTAGCCATAAATGTTTTCTATTATCTAAAACAAAAAAATCATCCTCTATAATCATAAGAGTTATGACACTTACCTGCTGCAAAGTCCAACTTCATTGTTATTTTATCCTAACATATTCTTGATGATATGTTGAATGGTCATGTAGTCTTCAACAGGGTGAGCATAATTTGGGTTTACCTTAACCTAACCCTAACTCAAAATATTAGAGTAAGTTAATTGGGTTGGGTTGAGAATGGGTTGGGTTGAGTATGAGTTGTGTTTAATTTGGGTTGGGTTAGGGTTATCCAAATTACCCAAATTATATAAATTTAATTTAATTTAATTCTTTATTATTAATCCAACTTCCAACTTTAAGTCGAACACATTTTTGACATGTTTAACACATTTTCACACGTTTTTGGCATGTTTAACACGTTTTTGACATGTTTAATACGTTTTCACACTCATAACACGTTTTCCACACGCTTAACACGTTTTCACGTTTTTGGCACGTTTAACGCGTTTTTGACATGTCTAACACATTTAACACGTTTTCACATGTTTAATACGTTTTTCACGTTTCTGTCACGTTTAACACGTTTTTATATTTTTGGCAAGTTTAACATGTTGAACACGTTTAACATATTTTTGATAAGTTTAACACGGTTTTCACTTTTTTTGGCATGATTAACACGTTTTTGACATTTTAACACGTTTAACATTTTTTTGATATGTTTAACGTGTTTTTCACACGTTTAACACGTTTAACATGTTTTTCATGTTTTTGACATATTTAACACGTTTTAAACATATTTAACACATTTTTCATATGTTTAATACGTTTTAACACGTTTACACATTTTTCACACGTTTAACACGTTTTCTACATTTTTGGCACGTTTAACACGTTTAACATGTTTTTGATTCATTCAACACATTTTTAGCACATTTAATATATTTTGGTATGTTTAACACGCTTTTCATGTTTATGGCATGTTTTTTACTTTTTTTGGCACTTTTAACATGTTTTGACATTTTAACACGTTTAACACGTTTTTGCACATTTTAACACGTTTTGACAATTTTTAACACGTTTTTGGCATGTTTAACACGTTTTTAACATGTTTAACACATTTTCACGTTTAACGCGTTATTCACATTTTGGCATATTTTTTGGGGAAAATTTCTTTTTGGCATGTTAAACGTGTGAAAAAAGTATTAAACATGTTAAACGTGTCAAAATTTGCCAAAAACGTGGAAAACATGTTATACATGTCAAAAATGTGTTAAACATGTTTAACGTGCTAAAAACGTGAAAAACGTGTTAAACACGTGAAAAACGTGTTAAACACGTTAAAAACATGTTAAACGTGTCAAAAACGTGAAAAACGTGAAAATTTGTTAAACATGTCAAAAACATGAAAAATGTGTCAAAATATGTTAAATGTGTCATAATCGTGAAAAACGTGTCAAACATGTTAAACATGCTTTTTTGGGGGGGAACGACTTAGCATCATTTCATTAAAAAATTTCAAGAACGGGAAAAAAACCAAGAGTCTAAGAGATCATTCTAGACAAACCTAGAATGATTTTGAAGTCGTATCATTCTAAATAAAATCAAATATGTAAATGAACTATCTGATTACAATGTTTTTGTTTCTAATGATTTCAGTAAATGGTAAATTCCAACTCCTGCTGATCTTCCAATTTTGCTCCGTATTTGGAACTTTTCTCCACGTTCCTACAAGTGTGCTACAATCCGAGACTATGTCTCTCCATAGTTCTTCAACACTTCTATGGGTTCTGCCATAAACTCTCGCATTACGTTCCTACCAAATGTTATAAACTATTATTCCAAAACCGCACTTGATTATGTTTGTTGCGAATCTATTTCCTTTGGCTTTAAGTAGTACTACTTCTTTGATTTCTTTTTATTCCTTCGGGAAATTGATCAGCTCCAGAATTTTAGAAAATATGTCCCAAATTTCCATTGTTATACTGTAGCTCCCAAACAGGTGATCAATGCTTTCTTCACTCTCGTCGCATAGAAGACAACTCACGTCCGGGATACTCATATACTTGTTAATATGGTCACGAGTGCTGAGTCTTTCTCAGAAGGCAAGTCATAGGATGAACTGGTGTCGAGGAATGATATTGGTTGACTATACAAGAGGAGCTCGTTCTATTTTTTGCGCTTTTTCTCGGATTACCTCCCATATTCTCTTTGAGACCAGCTTCCCATTGTCTTCTACATTCCATTCATGAACGTCGGATCTGTCTCGGAGTTGTATGTTGCTGATGTGATCTAGTATCCCCTGTCCTTCTAGATTTCTTCTCAAAAGTGAGTTCCAGTCCCCATCTTTTACGTCTCTGATTTTTTCCACTATATAGTCCCTTCTGATACGTGTATTTTTGAACTCCTCTTTGTGAATGATTGGCTGTTTTCGAACCAGGGATCGTGTCAGAACAGAGTGCATTTCCCATCCCCTAGCCGAATGTCGTAAAGGTCTACAATATCACTTCTCAGTTTTAAGAATTTTCTTTAGTGACCATCATTGATTTTACACGTCCAGATACTGGTTTCTTGTTTCATAAATCGCGTGTGTACCCATTTGATCCATAATGATTCTTAGTTGCGTTCCAATGCCCACAGATGCTTGAAGGTTAGAGTCTTGTTCCACTCGACGTAGTTCTTCATGCCAATGCCTCCTTCCTCTTTCGGCTTACAAAGAGCAATCCATTTGATTTTCTTTCCTCCTCTCCCGTTACTTCCCTAGATGAAGTTTCTCATTAGCATGTCTAGCTCCTTCATTACCTTCTTCAGAATGACCATCTGTTGCGCCCAGTATCTAATTATGCCAATCACTACGGTTTTGATAAGCTCGATCCTCCCTGCATAAGAAAATTTCTTCGTCGCCCAACCAGATATCGTGTTTTTTACCTTTTGAATCAGCGGTTTGCAGTGTGAGATCTCAATTCGTTTTGCGGTTAACAGAATCCCCAATTACCTTACGAGAAAGTTGTCTTCCGCAATACCCATGATGTTGAATATGTCATGCTTTATTTCTTCATTCACTCCTCCATAAAATGCCACACTTTTGCTTTCATTAATAGTAAGACCTGTAACCTTAGAAAAAAACGTTAGTGTAACCTTAATAGTTTTAATAGAATCGACGTCTGTGTGCGCTAGAATGAACAAATCATCAGCAAAATATAAATGGTTACCTCCTCTACCTCACAGAAAGGATGAAAGATGTATGAACGATTCTTTCAGAACATCGCGAAGATACTCTCAAATATCGCCATGATGGCTACGAAAAGATAAGAAGAGAGGGGGTCCCCTTGCCTTACCCCCGTTTTCACCCTTGAAGTAGCCTACATGGACTCCATTGACGCTAACAACAAAATAGAATGAAGAAACGCGTTGCATAATCCAATCAATAAAAATCATAGGAAAATCAAATACAACTAGAAAATCCCGAATAGCTTTCCATCTAACAGAGTCAAAAGCTTTCTTAATATCTACTTTGAAAGCCACTCTCAAAAATATTTTCTTTTTCCCGTAGCCTTCTAAAAGGCTATGCATGAAAATAATATAATGAGAGATTGTCCTACCAGGGATAAATGCATATTGATTAAGATTTATTATTTTTCCTATGACATTTTTAAAACGTTTAGAAATTATTTTTGAAATTATTTTGTAAACCACATTGCAACAGAAAATTGGTCTAAAATCTTGTACTTTTTCGGGCACCGCAGTTTTGGGGATCAAGGCCAGTACCGCTGTATTCCATTGCTTTAACATCTTCATATTCTTGAAAAACTCCAAAACCCATCAGTAATATCTTTACGCACAACCAACCAATTGTCTTTGAAGAACTTTGCATTGAAACCATCCGGACCCGGGCTTTTATTCCCATCAATACTGAACTTCTTTAACCTCAACCCTCGTGACAACCCTTATTAACTCGTGACTATCCTCAGCAGAAAATTTTCTATCGATAATCTGATACAAGGTATTTATGTGACTTTGATGTTGCTTTCTTGTACCCATTAGCTGCTTATAGAACTCGATAGCCAGATCTTGAACACCCTTCTAACCCTGAACATAGTTGTCATCATCATTATTCAGCATGTACACGTTGTTTTTCATATTTCTATCATTGCTTTCATATTTCTATCATTGCATTTCCTGTAGAAGAAAGCTTTATTTTTATCACCCAATGAAAGTTAACTCTATCTTGACTTATGCCTAACAAAGTTCTCTTCAAGTAGACTCAGCTTTTTTAAGTTTTCGAGTGCATTCCTCTCCGCCTCATTGAGTTGTTCATAACTATCCTCCCTTAATAATCTTTTCTGAACCTCTTCCAGTTCTTCTCTTGCAACTAAAACTCTACTGGAGATTTTGCTGAACTTTTTCTTGTCAAAACTTTGGAGTTGATTATTCAGGATATTTAGCTTTTCAGAAACCCTGTACATATTGGAACCCCTGACATCTGTAGACGATGCACTTTGAAGAATATCCTTGAATTTGTCGTTTTCCATCCAAAAGTTGAAGAATTTGAAGGGCTTCTTGAACCTCTCCTCCTTTTCCCAGAACAATTTAATATGGCAATGATCAGAAATTCCAGGATTCAGAACATGAAGTTGACTTTTCAGAAATTGGTTGATCCAATTATCATTAACTAGACATTTGTCAATCATACTTTTCCTTATGCGCTCATCTCCTCTTGTAGAAGACCATGTGAAGAAGTTCCCATAATTAGTATTCTCAATACAACCCATATCTCGGATGCATTCGTTAAAGTCAATCATATTCTGAGTGATTTCAGATTCTGGGCTACGATCAATTTCATTTCTTGTTGCATTATAGTACCAAGGACGGCCCAAGATTTATCACTACCAATCCAGTTCCTAAGACAATTACAGAGTAGTCTTCTATCAGTGCTTGAGTTACTACTGTACACAATTCTAGTGATTTTTTCTTTGACCTCAACCATGATTGTTTGATCATTAGAAAAGAGATCCTTGTCCTCAATAACTTTATTATCCCAGATAATCCAGATTTTGCCCATTTTTTCATTTGAATTGTGAATAATTTCCCAGTTGTTATTAATACACAACTTGCTAACCTTGTCAATGTTTCGACTTTTTACTTTTGTCTCAAGAATACCCATAATAGTGATCTTTTAGTTCTCAATGATCCTCCTAATTTCTTTACATTTCAGAGGGTCATTGAGACCTCTTATGTTCCATGTCACTATATTTATGAATGGATATAAGTATTGGGTTCCTGATTTCAAGGCTATGTTGGACCTCATCCTTAGAGAAGTTATAAGCATTACTTGCCTCACTATCTTCAATGGCAACAATTTGATTGTATGAAATGTTGTTTCTGTTTGGTGGGGAGTGTATCTCATAGATCTCATCCTCTCCCGTGATAGAGTTAGTAGCCTCTAAATCCAGAATCATTCTATTTTGTCTTCGATTTTCAGCATATTATTTTTTAGTAGGTTTTTTTCTGATTTTGAACCTTTTCACTGTTGGATTCATGTCTGTTATCGATTTAATTCGCCCCACTTCAGAACTAAGACTCACTGCCTTATTCAAGACCAGCTCATATTCTTCTACATTTGATTTTTTGATTTCGCAAAACTCGAGATTCCTCAGATCATTCTCTAGAGTTTCCTTATTATTTGTAAGATTTACAATGTTTTTTAGTCTAGGATTCTCCTATCATAATCTCAAAAGGTGGCTCTAAGTCCAAGGATCAGATCATTTCGAATTCTGATGACATTTTTTCTTCGGTTCCTACTTGAATTCTTGGAACTATGAGGATCAAGACTAGGTTTGCTTGCTTCATAAGTGCCAAGAATTCCACGTCCCAAAGATCTTTGAATACTAGAATATTTGGATCTAGAACCGGTAGTTACATCAAGACCTATTCTAAGATCAGTATTATGATCGGTGGAGTTAAGATCGGCATTAGTATCACCAGCAATAATATGACCACTATCAGTATCAGGACCGGCCTTGCCAAAACCAGCATTAGCAGTACCGGTTGCATCAGGACCGATAATATATAATCTAGTGACATGAGTAGATCTGGGAATAGTTTGGCCAAGACCAGGGTTAGTAAGGCCAGTATGAGTGGGATTAGTATGATTAGCAACTCTAGGACCGGTATTATCAGGACCGACGTTTCGAACAAGACCTATTCTTGAAAAAATAGTATCCTTAGGACTGGTGTTTTGAACTTGATTGATAGGATCAGCTTTAGCAGGTCTAGCTTGTACTTTTACCCACTTCATTCTTTTCTCGATCTTCTTTCTCACCCTTATTTGTTTTTGCATTTGATTACCCATCCTATTAGCATCAGTGCGCTCATTAATTTTAACTTCAGATCTGTTCACATTTCTAGTAGCCTGGTTAGATTCATTCAGACCACCTTCCTGAACATTGTTATTGGCATTCGATTTCAGATTATTATTGACAGGGCATTTGCTCGTTGAGTGTGTGAAGGTGCTACACCACGTACATCGATTGGGCTTCCATTCATATTGAACTCTAATATCAAATAGATTCCCCAATCTATCCTTTAGTTCAAGCTTGATCGGGAGAGAGTTGCTTGGATGTATTTCAACACTAACTTTGGCCATAGTCGCTCCCTCGTAGCCTTACATTGCTGGATCAAACATAAGTGGTTTACCTATTATACTTGATATATAAGCCAGATCCATTGGGTTGCATAGGTGTGGTGGAACATTCTTCAAATTCACCCAAATTTGTTCTAGTTCAAGCGGTCTATGATTGATATTAAGTTTCTCGCTCCACTTGTAAAACTTGAATCTTCTACCTCTGATAAAGGTATACTCACTCTCAATAATCGGCTTTATTTTGCTTCCATTTCGGAAGGATAGAAAATAGAATCCATGATCGTTGATTGTGATCCTTTCCAGACCAGATGATTCCCACTGACCCATCAGAGTTTTCTAACCTCAGCAAATGGTGCTTTCATATTACCCATGAAATGACCAACTATGACGAACTCCCATGCCTTTACATATTTTTCTTCAATTTCTGGTAGAAGTTCAAACTTGTTAGGATCGGGGACGCCCTTAGAGGACCGGGGTGTTTCCGGTTTCAGGAAGGGTGGCCGCTTACAACACACAACACACAATTTGGTGATAGTCCGATTAAAGACTATAACCGTTCTCAGCACTACACAAACTGTCACAGACTCTTGAACCGGGTTCAAGGGTGGAAATGTCTGTTTTAGGTTGAAGCAAAGTATGCGACTTTTAGATGATGTTTTAGAAGGAGTCGGTTTTATGGATATGAGTGACCGGTTTTAGGAGTATGATTGGTTTGAGATTAGATAATGAAAGCAACGAAAGAACACGAGACAAGGATTTGTTTATGGATGTTCGGAGCAAACCCTCCTACGTCACCCCTTCCTCTCAGGTTATGAGAAGGATCTCCACTAACTTTTATAGTTAACAACAGTACCTCCGGTCGAGCCCAACTTCGCTACTCGCCGGTTACACCAAACTCACACTTTGATGTAATACAACAACTCAACACAACACAATACAGAAAGCTTCCGGTTTTAGACACACCGGTTGGAATGTAGAAGTTTATCTCTCTAGATTAATGCTTTTTCGTAATATGTAACTTGCACAACTTGTCAACTGTTAACTGTCTTTAATGAAGACGATCCGTCTTCCTTTTATAGCTGAGAAGAGCTAACGGTCACTTTTCTTCTCTCTCCTTTGGATTGGTTGATCGTTATCACGCCGGTGCAGAGAGGTTGCTTGCACGCTTCACCTTCCTCAACACCTGGCAGTCATGCAGGTAACTCTGAGCAGAAGATGACATAATCGGTTTTCAGATTTGGACACGTGCTGGTCATCCACCTTAAGTTGTCAACTTCGGATCAATAAAGCATCATTGCTTTCCTCGCATGCTTCCGATCGGATCCGATCTTCTTTTATTCTTTCAAGACACGTTTCTTTCGTCATGGTACGTCACTCTTGAAGTTTGAATCTTCCGGTTTTGTATCTTGTGCAGTATGATCCGGCTGATGTGTAAGTTTTTGTCTTGGCTAACCGGTCGCTTGAGAAAGTGAAAACCGGTTTCTCTGATCTTTAACTTTGATCATTTGAAACTGGTTTCTTTGAAGTATAACAGCAACCGGTTTTGATCTGTCCCTGCTCAAGAAAATTATCAACTATTTAGTTTATCTGGCCGGTTCCACAAAATTAACTTACTTAATTTTTCTATCAATTTCTCCCTTTTTGATTATTTAGAATAAATATTCAAAATTTGTAATGAGTGGCCGGTTTGAAAATTTTACTTACTAGCCAGTTAGAAAAATTAACTTTCTTAATTTTTCTATCAATTTCTCCCTTTTTGATTATTTAGAATAAATATTCAAAACTTGTAATGAGTGGCCGGTTTGAAAAACATGAGTTTGATTTTTCATGAGAAAAACATGTGTAAACTTGAAGATATAAATATGATAAAGTAGCCAAGTTCAAAAACATAGTTTAAGCACAAATTGTTTTGAAAGAACATAAAAATATTAAGGTTTGTATGGTCCCCCCTTGTGAAGCTCCTTTTCCAATTCTTTCTCAAACCGTCTTCTTTCTTCCTCTTCTCTGGCCTTACACTCCCTGTCACGTCTTGCAGCGTCAATCAGCATTCCGGCCCATACACTTGAGTGACCGGTACCCTTTTTCTTGAACCCAAAATTGGCGCAAACTGGTCTTGGTGGAGGGGGTGGCGGAGCAATAATTTGTCTGAAGCTTGGAGTTGCGGTTGAGCCCGCAGTTGCCCTTCTCTTCCGTTGGTTAAGTTCCTCAGGATCTTCTTCTTCTTCATCAATCGGTTGCACATTCAACGCAACTGGTACAGCTGCTCTTTGTTCTGCCCGCTTGATTACGTTCTTAACCGCGCTCCGTTTCTTCTTATTCCTTGTATTCATTGAATGAGACGGTTGAGCCGGTTGAGATTCTTGGATGTTGGCCTGTTCTTCCTCATTGCACTTCTGGGCAAGTTCATAATCTTTGTCTTCAATCTCCTTCTGCACTCGTTCCGTTTCCATTTCTTTTTCTTGCAGCCTCTTAGCGGTTTCAGCATCAGACTCAATTTGCGTTTGAGTTGTGCTGACTTGAGCTTTGGACATCAGGAACCGGGTGATTTGAGGAGCGAAACTGGTCCTTCCCCTTGCAGCGGTCATGAGCCGCTTCAGTTTGTTGAAGAGGTAGGTTTCCCAGTTGATCGACGAGTTTCAAATGATGGCTATCATGATGTCGAATGCCTCCCGGTTGTAGTTCTGGTTAGGCATTTGGCCCATGATAGACCTTTGAACCAAATCATGCAGGATTTGGTAGTGAGGAGCGAGGGTTTCTTTCTTTCCAAAGTCCTTGATCGGAGCATTGGAAGAAGAGAAAATCTTGAAGAAGTCTTCCTTAGCCAGCAGGAACGGCGTTGGGAAGTCCGAAAAACCTTCGGTTGGAAGGTGAAAGAAGTGGGCAAATTCCTCTTCGGTAAACTGAAGGAATTGGCCGTCGATGATGGTGCGGATGCTGCCATCATCTAGAATGTGACCGTTGTTGAAGAATTCACACACCTCCTCCACGAGGATGGTGTCTGAACCCTTAAGAAATCCTTGGAGCCCAGAATCTATGATATGCTGAAAGATGCATTCATAGTATGCGCTATCTTTGATGTCTTCAAAGTCGATGATAAGAGTATTTCGTAGTTCGGCAGACATGATGATGGGGATTGAGGAAGGTTTTGGAAGAATTTTTATGAACTTTCAAGTTTTAAAGAGAAGGAAGACAAAAAGCGTATTTTGAAAATGAAGGAGTGAGCCTCCTTTTATAGCTTGGAATGGTTGAGAGCATTTAATGAGGATATTTTGAAAAATCTAGCCGTTTATGTCTAGTCATTAATGACTTTGTGATTTTTCAAGGGAATAAAGACATGTCTTGTCTAATCACGTCAGGCATGCTTATTGAGAATGAATATTTGTGTTTCCAAGAGTGATCTGATTTTATTTTGATACGGCACATTCAATGTTTTGAGCATTTATGATTTTGGATTTTGGATAAAAGAGGAAGGAAATCTGCTTCATTAATTGAGGTGCCAAACCGGTAGTATAGCAAAATTACCGGTTTTGGAGAAGAGATAAGAATAAGACAAAGAAAAGGACAGGCTAGACGTTAGATGACTCAGCCGCTTGATTTCTTCTAGCCTTCACTGCTTCCCACCGGTCGATCATCTCTTGTACTCTTTCCTTGGTGAGCACATGTCTTGGATGAAGAGTTACGAATGGTCCGGAGTGGATGTCCAGACTTGCACAGAAACCGCTCAGCTGAGGAGCGTAGCCGGTTTTATTGGAGAGGAGCATCTTCTTCAGGTTGCTGAAGATGATCCAGGACCAGTTAACCGGTGTCCCAACCGTTACAGCGATCATCATCTCGAAAACCCGTTGGGTGTAATAGTAACTTTTCTCTCTGCCCAAGACGGACTTTCCCAGAATCTCACAAAGAAGCTGGTACTTATGCGAAAGTTGGCTTTTAGCACCCCAGGGCTTAACCGGGATGTCAGATCCTGAGAACCGGCGACACATCTCTTCCATGGTCACCAGGGAGTATGTTAAGTCAGTTACCCCTTCATTGGGCAAACCGCAGTATACAGCGAAATCCGTCTCGCTGAATAGGAACTTCTGACCGTAGACCTGTGCAACGATTATATCTCGATGCACTTCTTTTGCGGTCTGGAAGAGTTCTTCGACTACTAGGTAGTCGAGAATGAATCTGTTTTCTAGGAAGCTTCTTAGCCCGCTACTTTCTACGGCTAAGAACATTTCTTTGACTTCATGATCTTCATATTGGTAGATTGAGTTGAAATCTACCAATAGAATTTTCTTTGCTAAGGAGTTGGAATTCATGTTCTTGAGAGAGAAGGTTTATCTCAAAAATGATACTTGTGAATAGTAAACTTGTGAAGTCTTGTTAAAGTTTAAGGGTGGTTTATATAGCCAGGGGGTTCGGCTAAATTAATGAGTTTTAAGCATGCTTGATGATGTCATCAGTCATTTAATAGACTTTAACTTGTTGAAGTAACTAATGTTTATTTCCAAGATAAAATCTAATTATTACCAAGATAACAATGATGACAAATATCTATTGACAAGATGTGAGTCTCCCTCTCTTGATGATGGACACATGTCGTCATCTTGATTGTGGTAGACTATTTTTATTTATTACAGCCTTCATTTTTCAAAATATGCATAAAAACTCAGTCAGTCATTCCAGGTTAACCGGAGAAGTTCATTCCATCAGTTGAGAATGCATTTGTACTAAGCGGTTTTCCATGACCGGTTTTAGTAGAATATTTTCTTCCTATTGTGAAGAAATGTTGATTTACGTCAACACTTGTTCAACTTTGGATTTATTATTTCCACTTAAACCTGATTATTTCAACCGTATAGTAAATATACATGTGATTTGAAATTATGAAGTAATCGGGCATAACCGGAGACTTCCTCCCAGTTAGCACTTTTGATTTATCAATGGCCTATTTGAATATGGTTTGAGAAGCGATGGCTTCTCCCTGAACACATATCCCGTTTTTATACAAGCATGCATAATCATGATATCAATTGATTAAGATTAGTAAGTCCCAAAATATTTCGAAAATGAGAAAACTTAGCTTCCTGTAGCGGTTTTGTAAAGATATCCGCTACTTGTTGCTCGGTCGAGACATATTTCAGCCGGATGTGTTTCTCCTGAACATACTCCCGGATGAAATGGTGTTGGATATCGATGTGCTTTGTTCTTGAGTGCAACACCGGATTGTATGTGATCGCTATGGCGCTGGTGTTGTCACAGAAAATTGGAGATTCCTTAGCTTCTATTCCGAAGTCCCTTAGTTGCTGTTGGATCCAGAGAAGTTGTGCACAGCAGCTTCCAGCCGCTATGTACTCTGCCTCTGCGGTTGATGTTGCAACAGATGTTTGTTTCTTGCTGCTCCAAGTGACTAACCGGTCACCTAGAAATTGACAGGTTCCACTTGTGCTCTTTCTATCGATCTTACACCCTGCGTAATCGGCATCTGAGTAGCTTATGAGGTTGAAACTTGAGTCTTTTGGGTACCACAGTCCCACTTCTTGAGTTCCCTTTAGGTATTTTAGAATTCTTTTGGCCGCCGTATAATGAGACTGCTTTGGATTTTCCTGGAACCTTCCGCACACTCCAACCGCAAACAAGATGTCAGGTCGGCTGGCTGTGAGATACAGCAGAGATCCGATCATTCCTCGATAGGCTGTGATGTCAACGGCTTGACCATCATCATCTTTGTCCAGCTTTATAGAAGGACTCATTGGCGTAGCCGCTTCGGCGCATGTATCCATTCCAAACTTCTTCAGCAGTTCGGCTGTGTACTTCGTTTGACTTATGAAGGTCCCGGCTTCAATCTGCTTAACCTGAAGTCCTAGAAAGAAACTCAATTCTCTCATCATACTCATTTGAAATCTATCAGTCATCATTTTCGAAAACTTGTCACATAACTTTGGATCGGTTGATCCGAATATAATATCATCAACGTAAATCTGAACAAGTAAGATTTGTTTCTTCCTTTCAAATTTGAAAAGTGTTTTGTCTACCGAACCTATTGTGAATTTGTGATCAAATAAAAATTGTGTCAAAGTGTCATACCAAGCTCTTGGAGCTTGTTTCAAACCGTAAAGGGCTTTATTCAGCCGGTAAACGTAATTTTTGTGTTCTGGATTTTTGAAACCTGGAGGTTGGTTGACATACACCTCTTCATTTACCTTACCATTTAGAAAAGCACTCTTAACATCCATTTGAAAAACTTTGAAGTTTTTAAAAGCTGCATATGCTAAAAATATTCTAATGGCCTCAAGTCTAGCTACAGGGGCAAATGATTCTTCAAAATCAACGCCTTCTTCCTGTTTATAGCCTTGAGCCACTAACCGGGTTTTGTTCCTCGTAACTAAACCGTCTTCATTGAGTTTATTTCTGAATACCCATCGTGTTCCTATAACCGGTTTGTTTTTCGGTTTGGGAACTAGGTACCAGACTTTATTTCTCTCAAACTCGTTTAATTCCTCTTGCATTGCTAAGATCCAATCTAGATCTGACAATGCTTCATCCACCTTTTTCGGCTCAATTTGTGATATGAAAGTAGAGTTTTCATAGTGATCCAAATTTTGTTGCCTAGTTCGGACGGGTGAGGATATGTTACCTATCACTAGTTCAAGAGGATGATTTTTGTTCCTTCTGAGGTTAATCCGAGACGTGTCTACCAAGCTTTCGGTTGGCTGATCAAGGTTAGACTGATCGGTAGGTTGAGCAGAGTCAGACCGACCGATTTCTTTAGTAGAAACTGAAGCGTCAACTTTCTGCGGTAAAGCAGCTTGATCAGGCTGAGGTTCAACATCAACCGCTTGGTCCTTGACAAATCGTCTAAAAACCGGAACCTCGTCTTCATCATCAGAATAGATATTAAAATTTTCCATTCTGTTGTGAAGGTCGAAGGGTAATGTAGTGTTTCGTTCAACCGATTCATCGAAAATAACGTGTGCGGTTTCTTCAACTGTTAAAGTCCTAGTATTGTATATTTTGTAGGCCTTACTTAAAGCTGAATATCCCAACATTATTCCCTCATCGGATTTAGCATCAAAAGCAGTCAAGTAATTCTTGCCGTTGTTATGAACAAAACATTTACTACCAAAAATTCGAAAATACCGTACACTTGGAATTTGATCAAAGTAAATTTCAAAAGGGGTTTTAGAAAACCGTTTAGTTACTAAAGATCGATTTTGTGTATAGCAAGCGGTGTTGATAGCTTCAGCCCAAAACTTTTGAGCAATACCCGAATCAGCTATCATTGACCTTGCGGCTTCCTTGAGAGTTCGGTTTCTTCTCTCAGCCAGGCCGTTTTGTTGAGGAGTTCTGGCACTAGACAACTCGTGTCTAATACCGGAATCATCAAGAAAAGTAGTTAAATTACTGTTTATAAACTAAGTTCCTCTATCACTTCTGATTTTGTTCACTCGAATGGATTTTTCATTTTGTATTCTCAAAATCAGTTTAATCAGACTTGGAGTTGCTTGACTTTTAGAAGCTAGAAAAGTAACCCAAGTAAATTTAGAGTAATCATCTATAACTACCATAGTATAATGCATGCCTCCTAAACTAGTTACTTTAACCGGACCAAACAGATCCATATGCAAGAGTTCTAAGCATCGTTCCGATTGATAGTTTCCTTTACTTTTGAAAGATGATTTTACTTGTTTCCCCATTTGACATGCAGCACATACTTTATCTTTTGAGAATTTAACGTTTGGAAAACCGTGAACTAGTTCCTTGGAACAAATGAAGTTAATCGTTTTGAAATTCAAGTGATTTAACCGTTTATGCCAAAGCCAATTTGGATCATTTCCGGCTATCATACACACAGGTTTTTCAAAATCAGTTTTCCAATCAACTTTGTATATGTTTCCCATCCGGTTACCGGTTAACAAAATGTCATTGTCTTGGTTTTTAACTAAACATGAGTTTTTATGAAATTCAACTTTGTAACCCACATCACACATTTGACTTATGCTTAACAGATTAAAACGCAATTCTTCTACTAAGAGTACATTACTTATAGATAGATTACCATGGACAATCTTACCCTTGCCCACAGTTTTACCTTTCGAGTTGTCCCCGAATGTGATGATTGCTCCAGTTTCGTACTTGATGTCGGTTAGTAGCTCCTTGTTTCCGGTCATATGCCTTTAGCATCCACTGTCCAGGTACCATTCTGAATTCTTTAGCCGGTTGCTCCTCCTAACCTGCAACGAACAATTATTTACACCTTTTTGGTACCCACATTCAGTTGGGTCCATGGTTGATTAGTCCCTTTCGGATCCAGACTTGAATGAGTCGGATCACTTTCCCGGTATCTGTTTTTATAGTTTTTGGCTTAACTTCTTGGCTGTTGCTCAAGAATGCCTTATGTTGTGATGTGTTTCTTTGATGTCGAGTTTTATTCGGTTTATTTGGTTTCCGGTTGACTTTCCTTCTCTCAGGATGAAGCCATTTTTCTGATTCGTTATGGCTTACATATTTAAGTGTTTCTTCCGGTTTTAAGTCATTTTCGGTTTGTGAACTTTTTACAAATTTTATAAACGGAAGATTGTTCTTCGTGAGTTTTATCCTGTTAGGCTGTTTTGATTCGTTTTGTTTATTTGGTTCATAACCGATACCATACCTACATTTAGAATGTCTTTTATAGTTACACATTTGTTTTACCGCTTGTCGTGATCTCTCCCACGCAGCAGTGACGTACATTGCTCGTTCATCGGTTTCGGTTACCGATTGAACTGTCTTTTCATTATCGGAGAATAGTTCATCCGGTTCATACATTTCGATTTCACATGTTTTATCATATACATTATTTATCTGTTCGGTTTGAGTTTCTACAGGGATCGATATGTACGCAGATATGTTTCTGAACTCAGCAACCATTTGGTTGAGTGCAGAAACCAGATCTTCTTTAGTAAACTCGTCAGAGGAGAAATCAAATACCTCTTCGTCATTTGCCATGAAGCAGGTTACTTTTTCTTCACCGTCTTCATTATCGGAGTATGCCCACTCGCTTCCACCGTCGGATGCAATGAGTGCCTTTTGAATCTCCTTTCCTTCGTCAGCATGTTGATCATTGTTTCTCCGGTAATCGTTTCGTTGGTTGTTATTTCCCCGGTAGTTATTCCCTTGGTAGTTGTTTCCCTGATACCGGTTGCTTTGATAATTATTCCCCTGATAGTTTCCTTCCGGTTTTCTATCGTCTCTCCTTGGTTTTCTACACTCTGACCTGAAATGTCCAAAACCATCACAATTATAGCATCTTTTATTTGATTTATCTACATAGTTATAATTAAAATCATTATTAGATGGTGGCTGGCTCTTCTTCATGAATTTCCCGAATTTCTGAGCTAGCATCGCCATCACATCTTCAGTAATTTGATCGGTGTTTTTGACTGGAGCCGGAACGGTTGATACTTTGGCCGCCGGTTCCACCGATGTAACCAAAGCTCTGGTTGCGGTTGATGTGGATGCTTCATCTTCGATCCGAGACTTGATCTCGAACTCGTAGGATTTTAGATCCTCGAACACATCATGCAACTTCATCTGCCCAAGGATGCTTAATTCCCTCATCACCATGGTTTTTATATCCCAAGTGCTTGGCAGATATCTTAAGGCTTTGATTATTACTTCTCGGTTGTCATACTTCTTTCCTAGTGTTTGAAGCTCGTTGACTACACTGGTGAACCGGTTGCTGAATTCTTTCATGTTTTCCCCCGGTTTCATCCTGATATTTTCATATTTCTGTGTAGCCACTAGGATTTTGTTCTCCTTAGTTCTTTCGTTTCCCTCATGGATCTGAATGATCGTTTCTCAAGCTTCCTTTGCATTTTCACACTCTGATATTTTGTTCAAAGTGTTATCATCTATGGCCTTGTAGATGTGCCTCATGCAATGGTTGTCCAGGTTACTCCGTCTTCGATCTTCATTCGTCCATAGGTCTGCCTCCTTGTTGATCTTGATCGGTCCCTCTTTCAGGACTCGGCTCATCTCATCATCTAATGTAATCAGATGTAGATACATCTGTTTCTTCCAACTGCTAAACGCTTCGCTGTTTAGCATTGGCGGCTTGTCGCTATGGGTCATGCTTCCCATCTTCTTTGGTTGCTTGAGTGCTAAGAACCTCGCTCTGATACCACTTGTTAGGATCGGGGACGCCCTTGGAGGACCGGGGTGTTTCCGGTTTCAGGAAGGGTGGCCGCTTACAACACACAACACACAATTTGGTGATAGTCCGGTTAAAGACTATAACCGTTCTCAGCACTGCACAAACTGTCACAGACTCTTGAACTGGGTTCAAGGGCGGAAATGTCTGTTTCAGGTTGAAGCAAAGTATGCGACTTTTAGATGATGTTTTAGAAGGAGTCGGTTTTATGGATATGAGTGACCGGTTTTAGGAGTATGATTGGTTTGAGATTAGATAATGAAAGCAACGAAAGAACACGAGACAAGGATTTGTTTATGGATGTTCGGAGCAAACCCTCCTACGTCACCCTTCCTCTCAGGTTATGAGAAGGATCTCCACTAACTTTTATAGTTAACAACAGTACCTCCGGTCGAGCCCAACAACAGAGAGGTTGCTTGCACGCTTCACATTCTTCAACACCTGGCAGTCATGCAGGTAACTCTGAGCAGAAGATGACATAATCGGTTTTCAGATTTCGACACGTGCTGGTCATCCACCTTAGGTTGTCAACTTCGGATCAATAAAGCATCATTGCTTTCCTCGCATGCTTCCGATCGGATCCGATCTTCTTTTATTCTTTCAAGACACGTTTCTTTCGTCATGGTATGTCACTCTTGAAGTTTGAATCTTCCGGTTTTGTATCTTGTGCAGTATGATCCGGCTGATGTGTAAGTTTTTGTCTTGGCTAACCGGTCGCTTGAGAAAGTGAAAACCGGTTCCTCTGATCTTTAACTTTGATCATTTGAAACTGGTTTCTTTGAAGTATAGCAACAACCGGTTTTGATCTGTCCCTGCTCAAGAAAATTATCAACTGTTTAGTTTATCTGGCCGATTCCACAAAATTAACTTACTTAATTTTTCTATCATGGTTCAGATGATCAAGAGTAATTACATTTGGGAATAGGGTGTCCATCTAAAATTTTCCTTTTTCTGGATCAATCATAGCATTTCCATTCCACACCTTTCTTTCTTGTCAGGTTCTGTTTGGGTTACTCATGATTGTGTACACCATCATTTTATTACATTTTGATATTATCTTCAACTGATTCAATCTTCTTTAGTATGTCCCTGTCTGTGCTCTTCTCATGTGTGCCAGATTTCCTCTTTTGAATGCTATCAATAGGAGTTTCGGGATCTAGAATAGCAATAGGGGAAAAAGCACCCAGGTTCAATGTCTCAGGACTAACTTCAAGAATCACGGTCTCATTAGGATTCACCTCTTCATTCTTCTTGGAACTTGAGTTATTTTCTTTCTTGTTTTTTCTTTCCTTATTTTTCAATTCATTCTTTCCCTTCCTAACTGTTTTGGAGTTACTCGATCCTATTTCATGACCGATCTTTTCAATTCCAACGCTTGTCTTAGGAGAGAAATGCCCTTTAGCTTTCGGTTTGATCTTTATTACTGACATCTTCTTCATTGAATTATGATATTCGAGGTCACATATTGTTGTTTCATCATAGTCAGTGTTATCATCTGATTTCCAAATCAACTTCATTGATTTTCTTCTTTTGATTCGACCGGTGGCGCTTAGCTTTGATCGTAGAGTCATCATCCTTGCTATTTGGACCGACATAAGGTGGATTTGTGATGCCAGGACCGTCATTAGAAGAACTAGGATCATCAGAAGGTGGATTTGTAATGTTAGGACCAGTTTGTCTAAGACCAGCAACAACATGATTAGTGTGTCTATGACCGATAGCAGTATGACCTTGACCTTGGCTAAAACTAGCAAGAGTAGGACCAGTAAAATTAATAGATCTGTGATTAGGACCGGCAGAAGATAGATCTATGATGCCAAGACTGACAGAAAGTGGATTTGTCATGTCAGGACCGACATTTGAAGAACCAGGACCGGAAGATAGTGGATTTGTAGTGCCAAGACCGGTATTTGAAGAACTAAGACATGTAAAAAGTGAATTTGTGATATCAGGACAGACATTTGAAAACCAGGACTAGCAGAAAGTGGATCTGTAATGCCAGGACCGATAGAAAGTGGATTTGTGATGTTAGGACCGAGATTTGAAGAACCTGGACCGGCAGAGTTAACAGCAACATGAGCAGCTCCAGGGCTTATGTAATGAGGAACGACAATAGCAGGATATGCACCCTATCTAGACTCGATAATTTGATCAGGACCGGTGTTAGATGCATGAATAAGACCGACAACTTCTAGACCACGATCTTGACTCTAACCCGGCAAGATCTATAATGTCATTCCTTTCCGTATCAATACCCATTACATCAGCTCTTGCTAGACCCTAATTTTTAGCAGCCAGAATACCTTCTTCATACCCAGATAAGAGAAAACCGTTGGCTAACCCTTCATCAGACCAAATCAAGCGAAAACCGTTGGATAACCCTTCCAGTTCATTACAATCTTCACTTCTTTTACTCTAACATATGTTCTGACCTAGACCCATCTTATTTATAGCATCAATGAGACTCATACCCAGACCCATATTTTCAACCAGTTTGTGATCCATGGTGCCATCAACCATCGAACCAATATAATTCCCAGCCAAATTCTCACCTTTGACTATTTTAATCAAATTTATTTCTTCATCCTTTAGATCAGTATTATTAAGCTTCCCTGACTTAACTGAATTAATTTCCATGGCCATCTCCAACTTAAACCATATTTCTTCAATATTTCTAGAATCTGTTATACTAGGTCCTTCAATAGTTTTAGCCAAATGTGCAATTTTTTTAGAGGACCTACAATTTTAGCCTTAGTTTTAGTTTCTTGAACACATTCAACGTCTTCAGACTTACTCTTTTCTGTCATATCCTTTAAGCCATTTGTCTAAATTTCCTGACTCAAATCAATTGATATCACCCACCTTACTGTAGTAGACTGCATATGACCCTTTTTGTCCAAAACAGCAACGTCACCAACAGGACTAGTATTTTTCTAATCTTCATTAGAACCTGAAGGAACCAAATAATTCAGTCTTTCTATTTATGAACCTAAACCTAGAATTCTAATCTTCCTTGAACCCAATAGACCTAGATCAATAGGCTGAATTAACCATGTTTTACTTTCATCAATAAGACCCTCATTACTTGATATAAACATAGACCCCACTTAGAGCTTTCAGTAGGACCCGATATACCTGTAGGATTTTTTCCATTTGCCTACAACACCATAGAACTTTTTTGATAGTTTTTCTCCAGCATAGGAACTGAGCTTTCAACTCTAGTGATCCGATTATCATCAGTTTCAGCCAAGCAAGATTTCATGACCAATTTCCCAACAGAATGTCCAGTCAGGTCTTGGGTACCAACCAACGACCCTAATGGTCCATTCTATGCAGCAAAACCAATAACAACAATATTTTCTAGAATTGAAAGCCTATCATTTCTATATGCATTTCTATCATTTCCTATCAATTTAGTCCTATCATTTATAATATGCACATTTTATCATCTAAGTATGAATCCCCAATAGAACTAATCTCATTAGATTCTTTAGCATGTGGAAAAGAACTTATACCCGTTAATGTATTTAGCATAGAATCAATAGACGCATCTTCTCCATTATTTAGGCCTTCATACTTGATCTCTAGCTTATGTTTCCTAGGATTGTTATGGGACCTGTGGGCTCTTTTATCGGTTCTAGGCTTGCTGCATGTCGACGGTCACATCGACACCTTCTTAGGATCCTCAGAGAAGGCTTGAAGGACATCCTTTGCCCGAGTCACAACACTGGCGTGTGCCAGTCATAGGAAAGATCAAACGCAAACTGCTTAATCTTCAAAGGAGCCAAAGAGGTTGGAATTCTTCAGCAAATGGTGGGCGCAAATAGCATGATTAGGATCCAAATCGCACCGCAATAGGTGCTTGAAGATAAGTGCCCAGACAAGAACATGTCTAAGAACTTTTGGAACGCTCTGTAGCTACAAAAACTTCCTCTAGACCGACCGCTTGATTCAAAATGCGAAGCAGATATTCAAATGAAATATAATCGCGCCTCGTGGTGTGGCTTGAGATCCAGACCGAAATCCAGACTTACTTGTAAACGATAGATGAGGAGAGGAGGGCGACCGACAATAGGGCGACGACCAATCTCGGTCGAAGAGGATTTTGACGATTCGTTCCGATCGATAGTAGAAGAAAATGAATGCAACCATTCCTCACACATCAACACGCAATCCAGAGGGCGCACCGCAATCTGCTTATGAATGATCTAATCAAGGATTCCGCGACACTGTCGTCGTGTCGTTCGTGGATATTGTGTCGTTTGTGTCGATCATGACGTCGATTGTGCAGTATTGACTGTATCGCTCGTGTTGCGGTAGTTACAACAATGCGCGATTAGTACGATTGAAACCCTAGTGGTGCTTGCGAAAAGGGGATTCCGCAGCACTACCGATCGTGTCGTTCGTAAAGATTGTGTCGATCGTGCTAATCGTGTTTCAATCAACAAACAACGTTTTCTTGATTTTCCAAAGATTCGATTGAATTTCTGATTTGTTATTATTGCTGGATAGAATGATGTGCACGTTCTTGGAGAAAAATTTCAAGACTCTATCGCCAGAAATCTCGCTGGAAAATTCTCACCGGAAATCTCCTGAGCTGCGCTTCTTGTGGAATGTGAGGGTTTTGTATATGTTAAACATGTTAAAAACATGAAAACGTGTTCAATGTATCAAAAACGTGCCAAAAACGTGAAAACGTGTTAAGTGTGTGAAAAACGTATTAAATGTGTCAAAATGTGCCAAACACGTAAAAAACGTGGAAAACATGTTAAACATGTCAAAAACGTGTTAAACGGATAAAAATGTGTTAAATGAGTCAAATAAATGTCAAATGAAAAAATAATTTGGGTTACGCAACCCATACCAACCTATATTAGTAAATAATATGGGTTGGGTTATGGGTTGGGTAAATTTAACTTGCGTTGAATATGGGTTGGGTAATACGAGTTGGGTTTACACGTTTGCTCACCCCTAGCTTCAATGCCTCCTTCATCAATCGAGAATGGGTTGTTAGCATAATGAATTTCTGTCTTCTTTTTTGGATCTACCCACCATTCAAGGTAGCCTAATAGTTTGAACAACTTCTCTTTCAAATGTCCCTTCATTCTGCTACAGTGTGAGCATGATTTATTCTTGTTGTTCTCCCCCTATTAGTTACCCCTTGTCTTTGATCTAAAAATATGAAATATTTTGTGGATCCTTCATCTCCTCTCTTTACATACATTGTAGTGTTGTAATAATCATTCTGAGTATTTATGATTCTCTTTCTCTACATTGAGAAGCATAATCAACACTTTATAGATGGTGGGAAATGGATTCAATACAAGGATTGAGTCCAAGGATTGAGTCCTTGATCTTTTCATCAGAATTTTCATCAGAATCGTTGAGGCCCGTCAAAAATAACATGAGGTTATTTTTCTCATACATAGTCAACAGACTCAACACCTCTTTCTCTAGTTTACATCCAACACAGTTGGCAATGTTAGTCTTGTCGCAAGAACATTTCAGACGTGAACTCAAATGTAGTTGATCATTCCAATACAATCTAATATTTGAATACAATTCCTCTATATCTAAATTCTCTTGCCTTGTAGTGCAAATGTCTTTGTTCAGTTTGTACTGTGTAAGTCCATTAGAACCATCATAAATAGTTTTGATTTCTTTCAGCAACTGTTAAGTAATTGTATTTTAGAAGTGTACTTTATTTTTATTGCCACTGGTGTTCATAATCTATGACTTAACTGTAGAATCTACCATTTTCCAAAGAATTACTTGGATTTTCAGACTAGGTACAAAATCCATCAAAAATCCTAACTTCATCTTTGTTAATAAAGCTAATTGAATGATAGTACTCTATTCAAAGTAGTTGTTAGGAGTTAATACAGTTGTGGTAAGAATGCCCCCGATATGTATCATCCGGAAAATAAGGAGGATTGATTTGATCTCTCTTTTGGTTAGTCATAATATGATTTATATAGAATAGATTTATTACCGCTATATGAATTCGTGGAGGATTCACTATGATTTATAGGGCGATTGGGTTGGGGTTTCCTAAAATTTCAGCTCATGTCGCTTAAGCAAGACTCTGTTCCTATGTTACCGGTAAATGAATTTGTGAATGTTTCACTAAGGGTGTGTTTGATTAAGGGGAATTGAAATTGAAATTGGTATTTGAATTCAAATTCCAATTCCATGATAATTGACATTGAATTACAATTAAATTCCTATGTTTGGAAAAATTATAGAATTGTAATTCAATTAAATTCCTATGTTGGAGAAAATGATAGAATTGTAATTCAAATCCAATTTCTATGTTTGTAAAATAAAATATCGGTTCAAAATGTTAACTTCTTAATTATGTTTTTACGTTTTTTTGTATGTTTTATACGTTTTTGACATGTTTAACACATTTAACACGTTTTTGACATGTTTAACACGTTTTTACACTTAAAACACATTTTCACACGTTTAACATGTTTTTCACATTTTTGATATTTTTAACACGTTTTTAAAAAATTTAATACGTTTAACATGTTTTTCACACGTTTTTCACGTTTTTGGCACGTTTAACATGTTTAACATATTTTTCACATGTTTAACATGTTTTTCACATTTTTGGTACGTTAAACACGTTTTTAGCATGTTTAGCACGTTTTCATACGCTTTATATATTTTTGACATGTTTAACACGTTTTTCACGTTTTGGCACGTTTAATACATTTTTCATGTTTAACACGTTTTTTCATGTTTTTGGAACATTTAATACGTTTTTCACACGTTTTTCATGTTTAACAAGTTTTTTACGTTTTTGGCACATTTAACACGTTTTTTACATTTTTAATACGTTTAACATGTTTTTCACACGTTTTGATAAGATTAACATGTTTTTCACATTTTTGACACGTTTAATACGTTTTGGCACGTTTTACACATTTTGGCACGTTTAACATGTTTTAACATGTTTAACACGTTTTTGGTACGTTTAAGATATTTTTGGCATGTTTAACACCTTTTTGGCATATTTAACACATTTTAAACATGTTACAAGTGTGTTAAACGGGCCAAAATGTATTAAACATGTCAAAATGTAGTAAATGTGCCAAAATTTATTAAATGTGTTAAATGTGCCAAAATGTGTTAAACATACCAAAACATGTTAAACGTACCAAAAACGTGTTAAACGTGTCAAAAACGTATTTAACATGCCAAAAACATGATCACCATGTTTAATGTGTTAAACGTGTCAAAAACATAAAAATGTGTTAAATGTATCAAACATGTATTAAACGTGCCAAATAAGTGACAAACTTGTTAAACGTGTCAAAACGTGAAAAATGTGTTAAACGTGTCAAAAACGTGTTAAAAATGTGTTAAACGTGTCAAAAACCTAAAAAACATATGAAACATGTCAACGTGTTAAACGTGTTTAATGTATTAAAAATGTTTTAGACGTGTTAAAAAATGAAAACGTGTCAAAACGTATTAAACGTGTCAAATATGTGAAAAACTTGTTAAATGTGCCAAAACGTGAAAAACGTGGTAAACGTGCCCAAAATATGATAAACGTGTTTAATGTGTTAAAAATGTGTTAAATGTGTCAAAAATGTGAAAACATGTTAAACGTGTCAAAAACGTGTTAAACATGCCAAATATGTAAAAATTTGTTAAACGTGCCAAAACATGCAAAATGTGTCAAAATGTGAAAAACGTGTTAAGCAAGTCAAAAACGTGTTAAAAATATGTTCAAAATGTGAAAATCTAGTTAAACGTGTCAAGGACGTGAAAAAACGTGTTAAATGTGTCAAAAACGTGTTAAACGTGCCAAAAACGTAAAAACATGTTAAACGTGTGAACACATGTTAAACGTGCTAAAAATGTGTTCAACGTGTGTAATATGTAAAAAACGTGTTAAACGTGTCAAAAACGTGTTAATTTGGAATTACAATTCCGACCTAAAAAAATTGGAATTGAGAACTATCAAATTACACTATATTGAATTCCATTAGAATTCTAATTCCAATTCCAAATCTTAATATTAATGTGTCTAACAAACATAAGAATTGGAATTGGACCCTCCAATTCCAATTCCAATGTCAATTCTATGGTTACCAAACACACCCTCAGATTTCTTGACCGACTGTGTTAAAGTTTCTTGAAATTCCTTCTCCAATCGCTTGACCAAGACTCTATTTTGATCTTTCTATTGAAAAAATGTTAGCTTTGATACCATGTGAATTTGATATTTACTCAGTCAAGCGATGAGAAGATATTGTATGATATTAGAGATGATGAACAATAGAAGAAAAATGAAGAACATAAAACAATGCTAGAAAAAAAAGGATGACAACTGTGCTAGGGTTAGTAGAACCATTAATGTTTTCACATTTATTATGCCATTGACTATACCATTTACAGAAGAAATTGATTATTGACAATCTTATATATTTTTCATTGAGGATAAACCTCTATTTATATACCAAGGAAAAATTTAGGGTTTACAAAATTTTAAAAAAAATATGGCCACAAGGGATTAAGGACATAGCCTGTAAACACACTTAACAATTAACCAGGCGCGGAACTTGCCGTCTAACAGGCTTTCTCTCAAGGAGGTTGGGGATCGATATCCACCTCTTATTGTCGCTAGAAATATAAAAACAAATCTATTGTTTATCCTTCATATATATATATATATATACATGTTGGTGAGGTGTCCATCGTGAGAACTTAGAGGCCATGTGAAAATGTTGGAGAAAAAGTGAAGAGACGAGAGAGAGTGTGATCTAGGTAACAATAGTGGACATTAAGACTTTATATTAATATGAGGAATGATAGGGGTAGCGAAGAAGCATCAAATGAAAATCACGAATCCTATGTGCAGGAGAGAAAAAATAATCTATAGTATAAATACAATCCCAAACCCAAAACCCCTCATAATCTTCAAATTAATTATCTCTCTCAAACCACTCCGGCTCTAGCAAATATCATCTCCCAACCTAAAACCCTAGTTCATGGTATTTTGTTTTTTAGATCTAGTTATATATAACATTTATTTTATTTATTATTTTATTTCAATGTTAATGGTCTTATATTTTCCACTCTTTAGGCTATATATTATTAGTAAGAACCCTAACATAGAATACAAATTGTCTAGAGAGGCAATACTTGCTGCAGACAAGTTGGAAAGACTATTTTCTTACATAGTCGAGATCTTATAACAAGTCAAATGATGTTGTGAAAAACACTGCTTTTGGAAATTCAATTGGTATCCATTTTTATCCACATGTATAGTTTTAAAAGAAGTTCACATTAGTTAGATCTTTTTATTATTTATATATGTTTATTGTCCCGAAAAATAAAGTAAAACACTTATTTATTTTGGTGGTCGTCTATAAAATTATAAAACATTCCTTAATTGTAAAATGTTCAAATATAAACAAATCATAAAATTAACCATCAAACACGTATAATTTGAAGATTTCGTCACCCAAACGACTTTCGGCCGTTTGGACATCGTAGATCTCCGAAAAATACACAATTTTTAAAAAATCGTCCTAATCCGTCAGACATACAAAATCTTATGCGCTTCTAATAAGACGTTTTCTCCCAAAAATTTCATTTTCGGGACATTTTTATCCCGAAAGTTTATATTTTCGGGATGTTTTCTCCCATAAATAAAATTTTTGGGACGTTTTGATCCTAAAACTTATTACTTTCGGAACATTTTTTCCCAAAAATGAAATTTATTTATGAGAATATCTCATGAAAATTTCATTTTCGGGATAAAACGTCCTAAAAATGAGGAAACTTTTATTTTCAGGACAAAAACGTCTAACAAATTTTAATTTTCGGGAGAAAACGTCCCAAAATTCTATTAGAGGCTTAAAACCAAGTGCATGATGCATCCACAACCTTTGCGCGAGCATTTTGAGATATATTTTTTCATGAAACTTGGAATTTGACAACAAGAAAGAAGATAATAAACAGATCTAAACAATACACATACTAAATAATAAATAGATCTAAACAATAAACAATTTTAAACAATAAACAGATCTAAGATCTAAATAATTTTTTGGGACAAGGCAATTTGCTCCATCCTATTGAAGAAGAAGGAGAAGGAAAAAGGCACCGAAGTCGCACAAGCTGAATTGCCAAATCGCCGGAGAGAATAAAGTGAAAGAAAAAAGTGAAAACGAAAGGACGGAAATAATAAAGGATAAAATGAAAAATATATATATTATTATTTTAAAATGCCGACGTGACAGACCTCATAAGATTTGTGGTCTTACTTTCGCAACCTCTTCATTGTCCTAATCATTTTTCTATTAATATTTAAATATTAATATTTTAAAGTTAAATTATTTTTTTTAGAAAATATAGAAAAGAAATCATTTTTACTAATTTAAATTAGAAGTGTTTCAAAACATTAGTTATACTAACTTTTAAAGTAAAATAAAAAGGGAAAAATATTTGTTTATTCCATCATTGTTAAATCTTGGATGATGCTATGCGTTTGCACAGGGCACAAACTTAAAGGTCAAAACAAAAATTCAAATTTTAAACATTTATAGGCATTAAATTTAAAAATAATTAATTGACTTAAATTAAACTATTATAAATCTCTATATTATTTATAACATTGTTAAAATTATTAAATTGTAATCGTGGTGTGTTTATATATAATAATTACAATAAAGATATTCTTATCACTAAATAAATGGTTTTGACTTCGTGGAAAATAATGAATTATTTTTTTGTAAAAATTTGATTTTTATTAAATTTAAATGAGATTTACAAATAGAAAATTAATTAGTAAATTAAATAGTATAATATTTAAAAAATAAAATAAACAATTAATGATTCAAATATCAAATTATATAAAAATTAAACAATCATAATTAAATGGACAAATTATTTAGGTGGTCTCAATCACTTACCTTTAGTTCTCAAATTATTTTTTAAAACAAATTACCTTTTTATTTTTTGAAAGGTCACCAATGACCTTCAAACTATCAGAATGGGTCACCAAAGGCCCTTTTGTCATTTTTTCAGTTACAATATAATATAAAGTCTCTAATTAAAACCTTCATTTTCAACAATCATTATTTTCATTTTATGGCTGACCTACCTACCTAATATCATCTTTCTTCTTTTCTATAGATTTGCATCTTTTTTGTTAGGAGAAACCTTAAGTTGCGAGAGATGAGTCTTCTAGAGAAGCCCTAAGTTGTGATAAAGGTTTGAGTTCTTGAGATTCGTGCGAGAGAAGGGGTAAAGAGAGGGGTAAAGAGAGACATGAGATAAAGTTCATAGTATTAAAGCAATGTCTTGAATGATTAGACCTAGAAATTGCGATTTTGGTTCCAATCGAGTGTATGGTAAGTACTTATTGTTGTATACCCTGTTCTTAGTTTTCTTCCTTAAGATATATTAATTTTAAACATATTACTCCATGTATTATAACTATAATTAATTATCTCATTTATGTTATATATTTATCTTTATTAAAGAAAAGAGACATATAGAGGGAAGAGAATAGTACATTTCTATGTGATATAATGATTCTTCTAGTTAGGTAAATGGTCATGATAAGATATTTAACGTTTTTCTCTAATTAAAATCTTCATTTTCTAATTATGCATTTATATCAAGTCTATAATATTCATATATTCTTTTACTTTTATACTAATTCAATATGTATATATTGGGTTACAAGTCTTGAGTCTGAATTTTTCAGCATTAAACTTTATCATGGAGGAAGAAGATATGGGCTATTATACGTTGGTGGTGATGTTGATAGATTGTCTTTCCAAGAAATTAAAAGACCTAGGGTATGACAACAATTTATAATGGTGTGAACGGTTACTAAGTTAAGGGCTCTAATGCGCGCACATCAGTTTGCTATTGATGTTAGGAAAAAATATGTAGTTGTGGATTGTGGGAGCTATCAGGATTAACATGTTGTCATGCTATATTTGTTTTAAAGAAACATGTAAAAGTGCATGAATGTGTTGACAAGTGTTACAAAAAAGAATTATTCATCACTATTTACCATCACGTCTTATACTTAATCAATGGTAAAGATATATGACCAACTTAATTTATCATTAGG
This sequence comes from Impatiens glandulifera, assembly GCF_907164915.1. Taxonomy (NCBI): domain Eukaryota; kingdom Viridiplantae; phylum Streptophyta; class Magnoliopsida; order Ericales; family Balsaminaceae; genus Impatiens; species Impatiens glandulifera. The sequence goes on along the minus strand of NC_061862.1, from coordinate 14,737,406 downwards.
ATTACAGTTGGATACTCCCGTTTGTGTGGTTCAGCTAGGTAGACCCAAGAAAGCAAGAAGAAAAGAAGCTGAGGAGGTATGTGGTGATCCACTATAACAAGTGTGGAAACTCAGGTCACAATGCTAAAACTTGCAAGATTTAAAGGGAGTAATGATGAGCATTAAAAGAGAAAGGAACCAATATGTAAGTAGATTTATTTGATTTGTTAAATGTATTCACATTATATGATAGATCTTTTGTCTTTTTAACTGCAGCCTTTTTCTTTTTAACTGTAGTGACTAGTCATAAGTAGAGGATGAAACAGATAATGGAAAAATCAATATTTTTGAGATTAGTACATGAATATTATAAACTAGAAGAGTGGATCTTTTGTCTTTTTAACTTTAGTGTTTTGTATTCTTAATTGTAATGTGTTACTACTCTTTATGTTTTTATGTTTGTAACTGTAATTTATTGCATTTATAACTGTAGTGTGTCCAAGATAAGTCTTGATATTTTTAGTATTTTTAATGAATATTATTAGTATGAAATTGATATTGTAAATTGTAATTGCTTAATCACATTCATATTTTTCATCTTATTTGACATCATTGTATAAAGCAATAAAAGGAAGTTACAATTGTTTAAAACTCTATTGTAATATATCAATATTGGATCACCTAAGCCCTAACATATATATCCGTTTTGAATGTCGGTATAACGGATATTGATAGGATCGATGATGCAGCGTGCGTGGCTAGGATGAACCTTTATCAAGATTCGTTGATTCTTACGAATACCGAAAGTTGATAGATATTGAGGAAGCCTCGTTTTCTGATTAATAATCTTCCCATAACAAAGTGTTTTAAGATTCTTTAAATACTCAAACCCTAGCTTGCAAAAGAAATAAACAACTTTTAATAAATTGCAAAAAACACCCGAAACTAATAAAAATGCGATTTTGAGCCCCTAAACGTCGTCAGATGGCCTTAAACCATCATACCTCATGGCAAAGCCATGATTTCTTCACAGCACCACGTTTCCGCCCGAAAAACACTAGGCAATCGTCGAAATCTGACACTTGCGAGATATTTTCGGATGCTGCAACTTTCGCATAAACGCCTCTTCGACTCGCACTGCATCATTCCCCCAGGGTAGAAAAGATTCGTCCTCGAATCTGGAACCGCATCATCCTCATCAGAAGAAGACTCACCCACAAAAGGAACAAGATGCTTCACATTGAACACATCAGAGGTACGCACATGGCTGGGAAGGCGTAAACGATAAGCATTGGGGTTGATTTTCTCCACAATCTCAACAGGACCAATCTTCTTAGCAGCAAGCTTGCTATATTCATGAGCTGGAAAACGATCCTTAGTCAGAATAGCCCACACAAAGTCACCAACTTCAAAATCAACAGCACACCTTCTCGAATCAGCCTTCTCCTTGTACTTGGCAGTAGCAGCAACCAAGCGGTCATGAGTGGTCTGATGAACCTGAGCCAACTGACCAACAAAATCCGCAGCAGTGGAATGAGGACGCACCTTGCTGGGCGGCGCTAACAAATCAAGAGGAGCACGCGGAGACAGCCCGTAAATCACATGGAAATGACTGAAACCAGTGGAGCGATTAACAGCATGATTGTGAGCAAACTCGGCCTGAGGCAGCTTCAGATCCCAAGCCTTAGGATGATCCCCAACTAAACTGCGCAGAAGGTTCCCCAAAGACCTATTAACAACTTCAGTTTGGCCATCAGTTTGCGGGTGATAGGCACTGCTAAAATTCAGCTGAGTATTAACCAAACGCCAAAGACTCCTCCAAAAGTGACTCACAAAGCGAGTGTCCCGGTCAGAAACTATGGAGGCAGGAGGTCCATGAAGGCGATACACATCCCTGAAATAAAGTTGTGCAACAGCCACAGCATCAGAGGTTTTCTTGCAGGGAATGAAATGAACCATCTTCGAGAATCGGTCAACCACCACAAAAATCGAATCAGAACCACGCTGGGTACGTGGCAGCCCAAGGACAAAATCCATACTGACATCAGACCATGGTTGAGTGGGAATAGGCAGAGGCAAGTATAACCCGGCATTAGTCGAAGCGCCCTTAGCCAACTGACAAACACGACAGCGAGCAACAAAACGCCCCACCTCTTTGCGCATCGAAGGCCAGAAATAAGAAGCTGCAAGAAGCTGGAAGGTACGATCACGCCCAACATGGCCTTCTTTGTGGAGTTCCTGAATCATCCTCAAACGCAGGCTGCAATCTGGAATGCACAGCTGCACACCGCGGAAAAGGAACCCATCCTCCAAGACAAAGTCCCTCGAATCCCCTTGTTGGATGCGAATGAGGATCTGAGAAAAGAAAGGATCATCACGATAGAGGTCCACAAACGAATCAAAGCCGGGTACATGGACACACATCTCCGCTAACAGCCCATGACGACGACTCAAAGCATCAGCCACGCGATTAGACACACCAGCCTTGTGTTTAATCACAAAAGTAAACTGTTGTAAATAAGAGACCCACGAAGCATGACGATGAGAAATCTTGTCCTGACCACCAAGATGCTTGAGGGAATCATGATCCGTATATAAGACAAACTCCCGCTGAAATAAATAATGACGCCAGTGTTTGATTGCCTGGACAATAGCATAGAACTCAATATCATAGGTACTGAAACGAAGTTTAGCGCTAGACAGTTTCTCACTAAAATAAGCAACAGGACGCCCAGATTGGCTAAGTACAGCCCCAATACCCAATTTCGAAGCATCACAATGTAGTTCAAATGGCTGGGAAAAATCAGGAAGAACCAAAATAGGGGCTGAAGTGAGTCGGTGCTTGATCTCAACAAAGGCAGCCTCGGCATCATCCGTCCAGAAGAACTTAACCCCCTTCATACAATCAGTGATAGGAGCCGTAACACTGCTGAAGTGAGGAATAAAACGCCGATAGAAGGAAGCCAAGCCATGAAAACTGCGAACTTCAGTGATCGAAGAGGGGCGGGGCCACTGATTGACAGCCAGTACCTTACTCGGGTCCACTTTCAGGCCCTCCTGAGACACCACATAACCGAGGAACTGGGTAGAATCAGTAAGAAATGTGCACTTCGAGGAAGCAGCATAGAACTTGTCACGCCGGAGAACAGATAACACCTCACGAAGATGGGAGAGGTGTGCTACCTTGTTGTTACTGTAAATCAAGATGTCGTCGAAGTAAACGACTACAAACTTCCCAATGAAAGGGCGAAGAGCCTGGTTCATCACACGCATAAAGGTGCTAAGAGCATTCGACAGACCAAACGGCATAACCAGCCACTCATATAAGCCCTCACGAGTCTTAAAGGCAGTCTTCCACTCATCACCCAAGCGAATACGAATCTGATGGTATCCACTCTTGAGATCCAGTTTGCTAAACACAGAAGCACCACCCAACTGATCCAACAAGTCATCCAACCGGGGAATAGGAAACCGATAACGCACTGTAATCTTGTTGATAGCACGACTATCAATGCACATACGCCAAGACCCATCCTTTTTTGGGGTAAGAAGGGCCGGGACAGCACAGGGACTAAGGCTCTCTCGAATGTGTCCCTTAGCCAGCAAGTCCTCCACCTGTCTACGCAACTCTTCATGTTCTTTGGGACTCATGCGGTAATGAGGACGGTTGAGTAGGGCAGCACCTGGAACCAAGTCAATGTGATGCTGGATATCACGCAAAGGAGGCAAGGCACAAGGCAGATTCTCAGGAAAAACATCTGCAAACTCCTGTAACAGCGGCTGCACTGGAATAGGCACCTCAGAACTAGCACCACAGGTAATCAGCGAACAAAATAGAGCAAACACCATGCCAGATTCGACCATGGCGGTCTGAAAAGGACCCCGAGACAACAAGGTGGCAGGGGGGGGCGCATGATGAGTGGGGGCAGCACCCTTCTTGGGCTGATTTGGCATCAACACAATCTTGGTACCATGAAATAAGAACGTGTAGGTATTAGCACGCCCATCATGTATAACAGAATGATCAAACTGCCAAGGGCGACCAAGTAAAAGGTGACAAGCATCCATAGGAACCACATCACAATATACAGCATCACGATAATGGGAACCAATGGAAAAATTAACAAGTACGCGCTTGGAAACTGTAACATCCGTACCTTGACTCAGCCAGGACAGGCGATAAGGCTTGGGGTGAGGTTCAGTGGACAGATCCAGCTTCGAAACTGCAACCTCAGAAATCACATTCTCACAACTCCCAGCATCAATGATGAAGGTACAAACTTTGCCACCGATGGTACAAGTGGAATGGAACAGATTATTGCGTAACCACTCGTTGTCCGGAGCACAAGGGGTTAAACATGATCGACGAATCACCAAAAGGGGGCCAACATCACCAGAAACATACTCCTCCGCTGCCTCATCATTATAAACATCATACACTGGGGCTGAATCTGAAGGAAGAACAGAGTCAGGATCATCCACCTCAGTAAAAAGACCACGATTGGTGGACTTTGGGTTGCGACACTCTGCTTGGCGATGGCCAACTTCACCACAATTGAAACAACGCAAGCCACCGGGACGTCCCTGCGGGGGGGCTGTAGTGCCGCGAGGGGGGCTGGGGTGGGATGGGCCGGCTGGGAAGAAGAACCAATGCCACTAGTGGGGACAACCTGTTTTCCAAAGCTACCCGAACCGCGCCTGGCTAGCTGTTTCTCAGCCTGTGAAGCACGCTGATGTGCCTCAGAAACAGTCAAGGGATCAAACATATTCAAAATATCCTGCAACTGGAGGCGAAGGCCACCAATATAGCGAGAAACCAACTGGAGAGGGGACTCAGACAGGTCAACACGAGCCACAAAGGTGTAAAACTCAGTGGAATAGTCATCCACGGAACGAGAACCCTGACGAAGATTCTGGAACCGCTGGTACAGGTTACGTTCGTAATTATATGGTAGAAACGCAGCCCTAATATGCTTCCTGAATTTGTCCCAATTCGTGAGCTTTGCCTTACCATGACGAACACGTGTCTTTTTCAACTGCTGCCACCATGCTTGTGCACGATCATGTAAGCGGATCGTAACAAGGGGTACACGACGATCTGCAGGAACTTCCTTGAAATCCAGAATCTCTTCAACCTGAGAAAGCCAATCAATAAACTCTTCCGGTGGTAGACTACCATCGAACTTAGGGATGTCCACCCTGAAAGCCTGCTCCCAGCGATGATTGGGGCGTTTAGGGGATCGATTCCGAAGACCACCGAGAGGGTTTTCATCTGTCACCGTAACATCATCTTCAGGGTGGTGCATGTGCATAGATGCATCCATCCGTTGCGTCAACCATTCAACCTGCCGCCTCAAATCGTCGTTATCACGGCGAAACTCAGCGTTTTCACGTCGCAACTCAGCAAGGTCACCATCATCAGCACCAGGGGTAGGGTTGCGCGGCTGTCTTCGGGGCGGCATACCTCAGGGTCGACTGGAAACTGATACCAACTGATGCAGCGTGCGTGGCTAGGATGAACCTTTATCAAGATTCGTTGATTCTTACGAATACCGAAAGTTGATAGATATTGAGGAAACCTCGTTTTCTGATTAATAATCTTCCCATAACAAAGTGTTTTAAGATTCTTTAAATACTCAAACCCTAGCTTGCAAAAGAAATAAACAACTTTTAATAAATTGCAAAAAACACCCGAAACTAATAAAAATGCGATTTTGAGCCCCTAAACGTCGTCAGATGGCCTTAAACCATCATACCTCATGGCAAAGCCATGATTTCTTCACAGCACCACGTTTCCGCCCGAAAAACACTAGGCAATCGTCGAAATCTGACACTTGCGAGATATTTTCGGATGCTGCAACTTTCGCATAAACGCCTCTTCGACTCGCACTGCATCAATCGAATTACAGGGAATGTTCAACCCTAAGTTATATACTCGAATTGGAAGACCCACCTCTAAAATAAATGTGTAATGGAAAATTAATTAATAATGGATTTGGCTGACCCAAATTTAACGTAGAAGCAAATCTAGGTAACTTAATGACAAAAGAAGCGGACCGGGTGCCCACCATCACGTTCCTTGCATGCTAGATCCGAACCCATTCACTCAAAACTAATCCATGCAATCGGACATCTTAAACTTCCTAAAGTAAATTAGCTAGTGTCTGAACAACATCTTTAAATATTAGAGTTTAAATAAAATAGAGAAATAACAGAATTTAATGAAAGACGGATGAATCCAAATATTAAATAATGAATTTGGTGCAGGAAACGATTCCCCACACTTCTTTTTGTCCTCAGATCGATCGCCTGATGAACAAACAACTCAATGCATGGCTACGGTACACTAGAAACTAACACTTGTTAATTTGTGAGCTGGTCCCAAAAGAATGAGTACAATTACATGCGTCGCAGCAAATTATCGCCACATTCTCAATTGATGTGTAATTCATATAAAGGATATATAGAAAACATGCATGTTGCATGCAATTAATGTGTCAAGTGCAATAATTTACGTGTCGAATATAAAATTATCCTGTTTCAACTATAAATAAGCATTACCCATCATCATCATCTCATCAACCTTAGCTAGTAAACAAAAATGGCTTTCCTCTCTCTAGGTCTGTTCCTTATGGTCCTCTTCCATGGCTGCACCGCCCAGTTCAGCCCTCATCAGAATCAATGGCAGGCCTTAGGCGGTGCCCAAAGACACAGGCTCCAGGCAAGAACCAGCTGCGACATAGACCGCATCAGCGCCCGCGAGCCCAACCGCAGGTTCTCTGCCGAAGCCGGAGAGACCGAAATCTGGGACCTAGAAAATGAAGAGTTCCTATGTGCAGGTTTTGTAGCCATCCGCTACACCATCCAGCCACGTGGACTTCTCTTGCCATCCTACACAAATGCCCCTCAAATCTCTTACGTCATTCGAGGTATTATAAATTGTATTATTATATAATTAATTAATTAAGCATAAATTGTATGTATGTATGTATGTATGTATGTATGTATAATAAATAAATGTTACGATGAATGAATTAACAGGCAAAGGTATCCAAGGGGCTGTCATTCCAGGCTGCGCTGAGACATTCGAATCCAGTCAAGAATCCGGTTTTCCCGACCGCCACCAGAAGGTTAGAGAAATCCGACAAGGTGATGTTTTGTCTGTCTTTCCCGGAATGACAACATGGGCCTTCAACAACGGCGAGAACCCTCTTGAGTTGATTTCGCTTCTCGATCTCAGCAACGATGCCAACCAGCTCGATCTCAAGATCAGAGTAATTAATTAATTATAATTAATTAATTCTATGTTTTGACAAATTAAAAGGTTAATTAATTAATTAAAAATAATGATAATTAATTAATTAATTAACAGAAATTCTTCTTGGCCGGAAACCCATCGGCGGCGAGAGGAGAAGAGCGCCACGGAGCCCAGACCAAAGAAGCCGGCAACGTTTTCAAGGGAATAGACGAGAAATTCTTGTCTGCCATTTTCAACGTGGATGTTGACACAGCAAGGAAACTAAAGGGAGATGAAGATAACAGAGGCAATATCGTCCGAGTTGAGAAAAACTTTGAAGTTGTATGCCCTAGTTACCAGGGAGAGGAAGCCGAAATGAGAGAGAGGAGACACAACGGTCTTGAAGAAACCGTTTGTACCATGAAGCTGAGTCAGAACATCGACAGTGCTCGTCGCGCTGACGTGTACAACCCACGTGGCGGACGACTCACCACCCTCAACTCTCACCATTTCCCCGCACTCAACACGATCCAACTCAGCGCCGAGAGAGGTGTTCTTTACAGGGTACGTATGTAAATCCATAAAATTAACAAAATGTACATTTTCTTTACAATTCAGCTAACTGATTTTTGTATGCCTGCAGAATGCTATATTGGCTCCATACTGGAACGTGAACGCGCACAGCATGGTGTATATACTACGTGGGAGCGGGAGGATGCAGATTGTGGGTAGCAAGGGAACAGTTTTCGATGAACAGGTTAAGGAAGGACAGATCGTGGTGGTGCCACAAGACTTTGCTTCCATTAAGAAGGCTAGCCAAGATGGCTTGGAATGGATCGCATTCAAGACTAGTGCCAATGCCATGACTAGCCCCATAGCCGGGAGGTTGTCTGTTTTCAGGGGACTGCCCGTGGATGTGCTGATGAATTCTTATGGAATCTCCAGGGAAGAGGCTAGGAACTTGAAGTTCAACAGGGAAGGTTTGAAGGTGTTTGGACCTGGATCCGCCACCAGATCATGAACTAGGGTTTAGGGTTTACGATGCTATATGTATACATGTTTTTATGTAATAACAATCAAGCTTTCGGTTTTGAGTGAGAGAAGAAGAAAAGTTGTCGAGTGATGATGACTGATGAGTTATCTTGAATAAAAAAGCTTATGTAATAATATAATAAGCCACCTTGATGTGGTTTTTGCTACTTTATTATTCTTGTGTTTTTTAAAATAAATTGGTCATTTTAAATTGAATTATGGAATTTTACAATAATAAAAAATGTAAATTCTTTTTTTTAATATAAAAAATAGAAATAAATATTAATATCTAATTAGTAAATTGCAGAATTCATTTACACAATATTGTGAGTTCAAATTTTGGTATTGGAAATTTTTTTAAATAATAAAAAAAAAATTGAAATTTCATGAAAAGTTAAATTTTATGAATAGACTACCTCTTTTACTAAAAATAACAATGAAATAGATTGTGGACATACATACATTTATATGGTTTTTGAGATTTTTTTTCCTACTATTCACCAATATTTGAAACATTCTCGGAAAATATTTATACCATAAAGTCTAAAAAAATGATATTATTTATGATAAAATTATATAAATGATGTTTTTATATAATTATTGAAAAATAAATATATTTATTTATAATAATATGAATTTTTTAAATATATAAATAAATTTATTTTTTAAAAATATTATAAATAAATAAATTTATTTATTTTAAATATGAAAATATATATATATATATATATAATATTATATTTATTTAATTGTGTTTTTGTGATGTTTAGGACAAAATTTGAGTGAAATTTAAGCAGGATATTTCGAATCCAGCTCCTAACAAAACCTTGGTTATATAGAATTTTATGCACAATTATTATGGTGAAAAAACTAATCTAGTTGTTAAAATGGAAGATTGAAAACTCTACGGTAAATCAGTAACTGATTATGGTCACAATGTTTTAGGATTCGGGGCGGGATAATACAAACACATCGGTGGATAATGGTAATTCCTCTTTAAACTGGGAGAAAATCGAACCAAACAAACCATTTTGGCATAGATGTCCGCAAACTGAACACTGATCATGGTCACAATGTTTTAGGATTCGGTGCGGGATAATACAAACACCTTCTGTCCAATCCACGGTAACTCCTTGTTAAACCAGGAAAAATCGAACCAAACAAACCATTCATATAGAAATCATAGGATGAAATATAATTAATTGCATCTTACTATTTAGGAGTAAGATTGGAGCTTGAAATTGTATTTAGAAACCTTTGCCTTGGACAAAGGTCTCTAGGAAGATCATGTGCGATGCAAACGGATAAAAATATATTGTAACAACGTTCCGCGTTCATCAAATTTGGTATTGAATTTTAAAATATAAAGTATTATTATTATTAACCTAGTTGGTTAAAGAGTTGTACTAGTTTTGTTAGGTTACGAGTTCGAAACATTACTATAGTATTTTTAATTGTTTTAAGTTTATGGGCGGGTCAACTCATAATCCGACCCAAATATTCATTTACTCTCACATATATATCTAAATTAACCATTGCTCTCGACCCGGCAATCCGGACACTCTCAAAATTAAGCATCATTATATATATATATATATATATATATATATATATATATATATATATATATATATATATATATATATATATTAATTAGTTAAAAATATCTCATATTCATCGAATTTAGTGTTGAATTTAAAATATAATGTGTTATTAGCCTAATTGGTTAAAGAGTTGTACTTGTTTTGTTAGGTTGCGAGTTCTAAATATATCTTTAACATTTTAAATTTTATTTTTAACCGTTTTAAGTTTATGGGCAGGTCAACCCAAAATCCGACCCAAGTATCCATTTACTCTCACATATATATTCAAATTAACCACAGTTTTAAATTTTATTTTTAACCGTTTTAAGTTTATTGGCGGGTCAACCCAGAATCCGACCCAAGTATCTATTTACTCTCACATATATATCCAAATTAACCACAGCTCTTGACTCGGTAATTCGGACACTTTCAAAATTAAGAATCATTATATATATAGATTAGTTAGTTAAAAATGTCTCGCGTTCATCAAATTTAGTGTTGAATTTAAAATATAAAGTGTTATTAGTGTAGTTGGTTAAAAAGTTGTACTTGTTTTGTTAGGTTACGAGTTCGAAACATACCTATAACATTTTTAATTCTATTTTTAACTGTTTTAAGTTTATGAGTGGGTCAACCTAGAATCCGACCCAAGTATTTATTACTCTTACATATATATCCAAATTAACCACAACTCTCAACCCGGCAATTCGGACACTTTCAAAATTAAGAATCATTAAATATATATATAGAGAGAGAGATTAATTAGTTAAAATTTTTCCGCGTTTATCAAATTTGGTGTTGAATTTAAAATATAAAGTTTTATTAGCCTAGTTAATTAAAGAATTGTACTTATTTTGTTAGGTTGCGAGTTCGAAACATACATATAGCATTTTTTATTTTTAACCATTTTAAGTTTATGGACGGGTCAACCTAGAATACGACACAAGTATCCATTTACTCTCACATATATATCCAAATTAACCACAACTTTCGACCCAGCAATCCGACACTTTCAAAACCCTTTTAAGTTTATGGGAGGGTCAACCTAAAATCCGACCTAAGTATCTATTTACTCTCACATATACATCCAAATTAACCACAGCTCTCGATCCGGAAATCTGGACACTTTCAAAATTAAGCATCAAGATATATATATATAGAGAGAGAAAAATTAGTTAGTTAAAAATATTCCGCGTTTATAAAATTTGGTGTGGAACTTAAAATATAAAATGTTATTAGCCTAATTGGTTAAAGAATTCTACTTTTTTTTTGTTAGGTTGCGAGTTCAAAACATACCTATAGCATTTTTAATTTTATTTTTAATGTTTTTAAATTTATAGACGGGTTAACCTAGAATCTGACCAAATTATTCATTTACTCTCACATATATATCCAAATTAACCATAGCTCTAGATCTGGAAATCTGAATACTTTCAAAATTAAGCATCATTATATATATATATATATATATATATATATATATATATATATATATATATATATATATATATATATATATATATATATATATATATATATATTTAGTTAGCTAAAAATGTTCCGCGTTTATCAAATTTGGTGATGAATTTAAAATATAAAGTGTTATTAGTCTAGTTGGTTAAAGAGTTGTATTTGTCTTTTTAAGTTGCGAGTTCGAAACATATTTAGAGCATTTTTTATTTTATTTTTAACCGTTTTAAGTTAATGGATGGGTCAACCCAAAATTCGACCTAAGTATCCATTACTCTCAAATATATCCAAATTAACCACAACTCTCCACCCGACAATCCGAACACTTTTAAAATTAAGCATTATTTTATATTATTTATATATATATATATATATATATATATATATATATATATATATATATATATATATATATATATATATATATATATTCTAATATAGACCCCGCGCCTCCTTGATTGTCACTAAAAGTTTAAAGAAAACACAAAAGCTCAAAGTTGAAGTATTGTTTCATCAGCTTTGATGAAGAGGTTGTACCAAAAGTCCATGGATCCTTCTTCTTCTTCAAGATTGAGACCATAATGATAATCGCCGGCGCCAATATCAGTAAACGGAGTCGTGGTCTCTGAGAAGTAAAATTGCAAATCCTGATCATGATCATCTGTAAAGGTAGCCATGAAGTGAGATTGCGCCATGGAATTGTCAGCGGTTGACAAGTCTTCCGACCAGAAACTCTCATCTATTTCCGGAAAAGTATCCATAATACTTTGCTCTTGGTCTATTAATATAGGTGACATGGCTTCATTATTATTATTATTAATATGATTCGCCGACGAAACTTCACTAGAAGAAGTTGACTGATCCAGGCTTGGGGACATGATGGATCGGACGATCTCGACAGGCTCGGTAGAATTGTTGAGCTTTTTCTTCAAATGGGTATGCCAAACGTTTTTTATCTCATTATCAGTTCTACCCGGTAACCTAGATGCAATTACTGACCATCTGAAGCAAACAATTAAGAATAATCCAACATTAATATTTGATCAAGTTTTCTTCTTTTTCTTTTTAATTTAATAAATTAATTAATTAATAATTACCTGTTGCCAAGGGTTTGATGCAAATGGATTATAGTATTCTCCTCTTCTTCAGTGAAATTTCCTCTCTTAATATCTGGCCGGAGATAGTTAGTCCAACGTAATCTGCAACTCTTCCCACATCTCAATAATCCTGTAGAACAGAAGATTGAAACAAATTTATTAATAAATAATGCATGCATGCAGATAGCTGTTGAGTATATATATATAATATATACCAGCTTGTTTGGGTAGGGATCGCCAATTGGAATGGCCGTGGCGGTGAATGTAGGAGATGAGAATGTTGTCTTCTTCATTAGTCCATGGTCCCTTTTTCAGACCCATCTTCTCGCAGCAAGGCGCTCTCACCATTATTATCGATCGATCGATCAAATAATTTAATATGATAGAATCCTTTTATATTATATATCCTAGTTAGATAACTATTTATTATATATATCCTAGATCAATTTATATATAGTTCGATCGATCTCTTATCAAGATAACTCCTCATAAAAGTCTTGGCACGCAGCTTTGACCCTTTTTCTCTTGTCTTGTCTGCATGCACTTTCCCAGAAGGAGACTCTCTCTCTCTCTTCAATTCTTAAGTTACATCTATACATGATCTGGTCCACACTGCCGTCAAATCAAATTTTATTTTATTTTGAATTTCATAGGTAACGAGTAAATGAAATCTCATTTTACTTCAAAGTCAATCGTAAATAAAAACGAATTAAATAATTTAATTTTATTAGTCTAAAATGTTTTAAGTTTTTTTTTTTTAACAATTTATTGTTTATTGTTGTAAACAAACAATTGTAAGTGCCGCCCACAACATTATTTATGAAACTAATGACAATTATAATCTCCTCACCTCCGAATTGACTTGTTCAATTTTTTACTGATTTAACTGGTAGTACTGATTTGTATTTAGTGTTCTCTAGTTGGATACAAATATCATTATAGATTTAACATGATTTATATATTTATTTATTTTTCACCTTGTATAGAGTTAAAAACATTTTTCTCTTTATATGAATCTTTAATATATTGTCATATATTATATTAAAATATTATTTTATATAATTTTATCATAAAATAATTTATCTATAAAAGAAGTATGAAGTCAATGGTGTTGCACAAGAATTATTGGAAACGGAATAAAGGAGGGTGATAAAAAAAAAAAACTCTAAATAGAACGCGTTGTTGATGATAAATATGTACTATTCTCCTATTATCATCCCTAAAAGTAATTATTTAAAATAAAATAAAATAAAGTTCATTTAATAAATATTAATTATATTCAGCTATAATTTAATTCAACTTCTAAATAAAATAATTTGATAAGAACAAATAAAAGATACCATTACCTCATATTAAGTTAAGTTATTATAAAAATAAAATAGTATTGAAGTACTTTCTAAAATTAGTCTTTCATAAATTAACTTATATATTAAATATTTTAAATTAAAATATTTGTATTTAATTATTACTATTTTTTATCATTCTTAACCCTTAATTTTTAATGTAAATATATATATATATATATATATATATATATATATATATATATATATTTATATAGTAAATGTGTATTGCCTCAATAATCCCCATATAAATAGAAGAAACAAAATTAATTATTATAGTTAATATTATTATTATTATTTTCAAATTTATTTATTTTATTATTATTATTATTAGACATAAATATATAATTAAGAGTTTAGTATCTTATTATTATTGTATATTTGGAGACAAGAGGAACCCTATTTTGAACAATGACCTATATATGGAATTATTTTTAAATTTAAGAAACAAATTTAGCGATTTTAAATTGTAAAAATAAAATAATTTAATAGATTTATCAACAGTGAAAATGATATACATGAGTCTCCACATAAATTTATTAATTATCAAAATAATATTATTTTAATTAAAAGGACTCTTATATTCTACTAATATTTTGATACCCTTCAACATGAGTTCATGTCTATTTATTTATTTATTTTAATTTTTTTATTTAATTTAATGATTGATAAAATATTTGTTTTTAATCGATCATATAAGCCTTGTTCGGATTGGGATTATTTAAATAATTTAAAGAGAGAAAAAATAATGACTTAAATTTATATTTATTTTTGGTAAAAAGACTTAAAGGATATTGATTTATATAAATAAAATAAAAAAATAATAATTTTAAATAAAGAGTATTTTAGTATTTTGATTAATGAAATAAGTGATTTGATGAGTAGAAGTGATGGATTAAAAAATTGGTTTTTGTATAAATTATTTAAAACATATAAGAAGAACAAGGCCTAAATAAAAATCAAATAAATTTTATATAATTATTTTGTATATCCTTTGCAATGATTCTCTTATAATCCTATTCATACTAGTCAAGAGTCAACATTTTGGGCTACTTTGTTAGTACCCACTTGCAATGCATGTGGCACTCACTATCATATATAGTATCATTTATAGTATAGTACACCATTCTCAATTTCTCATATTTTATTATGCATTTTGCTTGATTTGTTTGACTTTTTGGTTTCACTTTTTTTTTTACTTTTATTTATTTATTTTGTATAATAGAAATTACATGGTGATAATAAAATTTATTTATTTTGTATAATAGAAAATTACACGGTGGTAATAAAATTCAGCAGAATAATTTTTATTTTATACTAAATATTTTCTCTGAAAAAATTTAAAATAATTATTAATTTATTTATACATAATAATGCTTAAATTTAAAGCGTTCAGATTTCCAGATTGAGAAAGTATAATTTGTATGGGTATAAGTTATATAAAAGTCTTTTATTTAATTATTATTTTTTATTTAATAAAAATTATATATTAAAAATTAATAAATGAATAATTAATTATTAAAATTAAAAAATATTATATAAAAATTTATTTATCTTTTTAACTCTATTTTATTATGTTTAAATAATAAAGAATATTAGAAGTCATCTTATACATAATAAATAAAATTAATAATTTAAAATTTATTAAAAATAATATTAAAAAATCATCATTAATATTGATAGTATAATAATAATTCACATATATATATATATATATATAATAATAAATTTTATTAAAAAAATAATAAATTTTAAAAATAAAAATTTAATTTAAATATATTAAAATAATAAGTATTTATTAAATATTTAAAAAATACAAATATATATATATATATAATTATTTTTTAATTGTTAGTCATATAATTTATATATATACACACAAAATTATAAATATAAATCAACAATTTTAAGTGATAAAGTGGTCATGCTACATAATAGAGACCATGGTTCAAATCTCGTTAGCACAATTTTTAAACTATTAAAAAAATATTGATGGTTAATATGTGAAATAAGAACGTTGGTCACTTGAAGTGAGGAGATGGTTGAATGCGAAATGATATTGATGGTTAAAATATGTAATGCAATTTGTGGGTGAGTAAATGACATTCACGATATGGAATGAGATGGTTTGGGTTTAAAGTTTGTTGATTTGACTGAAGTGAAGAAAATGTAAGATTACGAGATTAAAGGTCAATTGAAGTTGAGTAGATGGTTGGATGCGAAATGATATTAATGGTTAAAATATGTGATGCAATTTGTGGGTGAGTAAATGACATTCACGAGACTAGAGGTCGATTGAGATTGATGGTTAAAATATGCGATGAAATTAGTGGTTACGTAAATGACATTCACGATATGGAATGAGATGGTTTGGAGTTTATTGATTTGACCGAAGTGAAAATGTAAGATTACGAGATTATAGGTCGATTGAGATTGATGGTTAAAATATGCAATAAAATTAGTGATTAGGTAAATGACATTCACGATATGGAATGAGATGATTTAGATTTTGTTGATTTGACCGAAGTGAAAATGTAAGATCACGAGATTAGAGGTCAATTGAGGTGGATAAAAATATGAAATGAGATAGTTGGTTAGTCAAAATGAGTATGTCACACAATGATAGGTTGATTGAGGATTTATGGGCCAAAGTGAGGATAAAAGAGACTGGTAATGTACCAAAGTGAAAGTTTAAGGTCACAGTATAAGATGTTCGATTAGGATTGGTGAGATAAAAATATAAAATGAGATGATTGGTTAATCGAAGTAAGTAAAGTCAAACGATGAGAGGTTGATTGGGGATTAATTGTGTAAAAGAGATTAATAATGTTAGAGATGGGTTGATTTGACCAAAATGAAAGTGTGTAAAGTCATAATATGAGGTGTGTATAAATGTGTAACGAGATGGTTAGTTAGCCGAAGTGAGGATAATAATGTCAGGTTGTATATTATAAAATATGTGATGAGATAGGTCACGAGATAAAGATTGGTAATGTACCAAAGTGAAAGTTTAAGGTCAAAGTATGAGAGTTCCGATTATGGTAGATAAATGTGGAATGAGATGGTTGGTCAGTCGAATTGAGGATAAGTAAGTCGGGTTGTTTATTGTAAAATATGTGAGAAGATGGATTATTTGACCGAAATGAAAGTAAAGTCTTAAGATGAGAGATCGATTAAGATTTTGTGAGATAAAAATTTAGAATGAGATGGTTGGTTAATCGAAATAAGTAAGGCCACGTGATAAGAGGTCGACTGTGGATTAATGATTCAAAATAAGGATAAAAGAGATTGGTAATTGTGGAGATGGTTTATTTGATCGGAATGAAAGTGTGTAAGGTCATAGTATGAGAGGTTTATTAGGGTGTGGATAAATGTGGAATGAGATGGATGGTTAACTAAATTAAGGATAAAGAAGGTCGGGTTGTATATTGTAAAATATGTTAGGAGATGGTTGTTTGACGAAGTGAAAGTAATGTCTCGATATGAGAGGTCGATTGTGAATTGATGGATAAATATGGAATGAGATGATTAATTAGTTAAAGTAAAAGTAAGGTAACGAGATGAGAGGTCTATTTAAGTGGATAAATGTTGAATCAAATGTATGGTTAGTCGAAGTGAGGATAAATAATTCGGATTGTATATTATAAAAATATGTGAGAAGATGAGTTGTTTAATGAAGTGAAAGTAAGGTTTTCATGAGATGAGAGATCGATTGTGATTGGTGAATAAATGTGTAATGAGATAATTTTTCATTAGTCGAAGTGAAAGTAATGTAAAGATATGATAGGTCAATTGAGAAAGAAATTGATATTGGTGGTTAAAATATGCAAGAAAATTAGTTGTTTGACCAAAGTGAAAGTTAAGGTCACGAAATGAGAAGTCCGATTTGAATTAGTAGATAAATGTGGAATGAGATAGTTGGCCAGTCGAAGTGCTTTAAGGTCACGAGATAAGAGATTGATTGAGCATTGATGGGCTAAAGTGAAGGTAAAAAAGAGATTGGTAATGTATGAGATTTTTTATTTGACCGAAGTGAAAATGTAAGGGTACGAGATGAGAGATCCATTGGAAAGAATATGTGAGAAAATGAATTGTTTTAGTGAATTAAATAAAATGTTGAAAAAAATGTTATATTTTTTATTCTAATATATTATTCGTAATTTATTAAAAATTTTAAACATTAAAACATTGATAAGATATATTAACTTTTTTCTATTTAATTTATTTTGTTCATATTTGTATCCGTGTGCATCGCACGAAAATTTTCCTAATTTTAGTTAAGGGTTCTTAGCGTCTTAATTAAATTAAAAAATAGTGATAAAATTGATATTTTCAAAATATTTAGACAAAATTACCTACCGGGTAGAATTTATGGACACAAAAAGTTTTATAATGAATATTAAAATGCTAAATCTGATTTTATTTTTAGTTGGTAGCGGTGGACCCATACAAGCAGCTGAAAACACTTATTTTTTTAAAGAAATTATTAATTCAATATCAAAATTTAAATTACAACATCAAAACAACTGGATAAAAATTTATGAGTTAAATAATATAATATATTTATAATAATCTAAATTCTAACGAAGATCGAACAATATTATAATTTTTTCACGATGACTTCAAATATTTGTAACGATAAGTGATGAAATAAAGCAAATCGAACAAATCAATTAAACAATATCGAGAGAATTTTTACCAAATATTATGAATGACCGTAAAAATTGTTTTTAATCGAGAATTGGTAAACAACGCCGTAAAATGTTATACCTGACCATCTATATATATGATTAAAAAAATGATAACACACAAAAAATTAATAGGAGAGTATCTGAAAGTGGGTCTTCAACTGAAAGATCCATTTTAGTGACTCTCTTTTAAAAAATTAAAAAAAAACTCTAGATCCGATATATTTATCTCATTTGCTATTAAGAATGGGATGGACACATACTCAAAAATGATCACAAAAACAATTGAAGAGCATCAGCAACAAAGGATACAACAGCTAAGAATATTATTCGGATTATAAAATCTGAGATGAAAGATTCGATCTGACTAAATAAGATGTCGAATCGAACCATACACAATACTAATTCAAATCTGTTATAAATAAAAATAAAAAAAAATAAACTGAAAGATTAATTTTAGTGACTCTCTTTTCGAAAAATTAAAAAAAACTCTAGATTCGGTAAATTCATCTCATTTGCTATTAAGAATGGGATTGAAACATACTCAAAAATGATCACAAAAACAATTGAAGAGCATGAGAAACAAACAATACAATAACCGCTAAGAATATTATTCAGATTATAAAATCTGAGATAAAAGATTCGATCTGACTAAATAAGATGTCGAATCGAACTATACACAATACTAATTCAAATCTGTTATAAATAAAAATAAGACAACTTCCAATTATGAAAAGACATTTAAAAAATGACTTTTCAAATTTTGAAAAGTTTTTTTTAAAGATATAAACCATATTCATAATTCAACAATATGATAACACAAAGAGAACTCACCAATTTTAAATTAATATTTTTATAATATTTTAATTACTTATGAAAAGAATTATGTTATTGAATTGATTTGTTCAAACTTATTCAGTTAATTCATATAAATATTTATGTAATGTCAGAAGTCATAGGATAATTTATTATAAAAATTGTATTTAAAATGAAATACAAACTTTAACTGGTAAAAGTATAAAAATACAACAAAGATCCTATCCTACCTACTATATATATATATATATATATATATATATATATATATATATATATATATATATATATATATATATATATATATATATATATATATATATATATATATATATATATATATATATATATATATATATATATATATATGATGTGTCATTTCCGCTGACTAGCTAATACTGGCCATGTAAAAAAGAAATGGACGGCAGGACACCAATATTTGTATCATCTAACATAATCATTAGTGTAAACTAGAAAGTGATTGAACCATTAATTAAATGACAATGTAAAACACTTGTCTAAAATTTTAATTATTGGACCAATTTTTAACAATTAAAGTTAGGGACTTAGGTGACATTTATATATTTTTAAGAAGATAACCAATCAATAATCCAATATAATAGTTCACATTGTAAGAAGAATAGGTGTCTTATAGACCAAAATGTGAAGACAGTGTGATTGTCGTTTTTATATTGAAATATTAAATAAAACATAAATACTTGTTATTTTCAAAGTAATTCCTATATTATATATTTGCTACATTTTTTGATATGGGTTATTCAAAATATTAAATAAAAGTGTTCATATTCTTTAATTTTTTCCTAATATTTTTAAGTATTATTATTTGGTATAATTAGAATCACACATCGAAAGATGATGTAAGTGAGAGAAGTTTTTAAGTATATATAAAAGAAATTTTCTTCACAATTAGAATTCTATATCGGAAGATGATGAGAATTGAGAAAGTTTTTTAGTCTATAAAAGAAACTCTTCATCTTTTGATTTATTACATCAATACTTGTATCTCTTCTTCCTTATTAATTGACAGTCTTAGTGCTTGGAGACGTATGTAACATTTGACCAAAGTCTGTTATCAAATTTTTAGTGTATTTTTTCGTTTGTTTCATCTTTTATTATGTTAGTTTTCTCCAAAAAGTGGTATTAGAGCCGAATGTTCGTCCTTGGCATGGCGACTGATGACGGTTAAGTCTTCAAAAGGGGCATCAACTCCTTTGTCATCTTGGACGAGGACCCCGATGTGAATTTGAAGTTTATGGTGGAAATATTTAATGGAATGGATATTTCGGCATGTGGCAAGGTGAGGTTCCAGATTGTCTTTTCCAATAGGGTCTAGATGTTGCTATTAAGGTCATAAAGCCAAATGGTATATAGAAGAAAAGGAATAGAATATCATTAATCGATTGATGTGCGGAACAATTCGATCGTGCCTGTCTAGAGAGCAGAAGTATTTCGTGAAGAGCAAAACTTCTGCACATAAACTTTGGCAAGCATTATAGGATAAGTTTTTGAAGAAGATTGGTCATAATAAGCTCCTTATGAAAAGTGGTTGTTCTAGTTTGATTTTCAGTCAGGTACCACCATTAATGAACACGTCACTAAGTTTCATCAATTAGTAGTAGATCTTTTAAATCTTGATGTGAAATTTGAGGATGAAGATCTGGCCTTGATGTTCTTATCGTCCATTCTTGATGAACTTGAATATTTATAAACAACGTTACTTCATAGGAAGTGAAATGTATATGTTGATGATGTAAGTTCTACTTTATATAGTCACGAATTTAGAAAACAAAGCAATAAGAAAAACAAAATAGCTACAACAAATGAATTATTGGTGGTTAGTGGCCGTCAACAAAGCAAGTCAAAAATGAAAGGATGAAGATCCAAAAGTAGAGTTGCCAAAAATAAATGTGCTTTCTATCGTGAGAAATGATATTGGAAGATTAACTGCCCAAAATTGAAAAAAGAAAGAGAAAGATTCTAAAGATGCAAATGTTACAGAAAACATAAATAATACAGATTCAGAATTCTCTTTGTCGATGCCATACACACCATCATGTTAGGATTTGTATATCCCAAATCCTGTCCAGCTTGAAAACAATCTGTAAAAAACACAAGAAAGAAGAACACAAGAACACACAGATTTATAGTGGTTCACTCAAATTGAGCTACATCCACTTCAGCCACCACCAGATTTCACTATGAAGAAGAAGAAGGAGTACGGAGTTTTTGCCTCACACTTTATCTCTTTAAAATTTTGTCTTCACAATGTAAACCCTTAATAATCACATATTTATAGGGTAAACATTCAGGTAATAAACCTAAATAACTTTGGTCAGGCCCAAGCCCAAAACCAAAAAGAAAACCCAATAAACTCTAATTAACAATGTAGAATTTATTATAAGTGTATGCTCCATAACTCAACAATCTCCCACTTGGAGACTAACTTCATCATCTCTCAATCGGTAGTGGCTTTCCATTTGGTGTCTTAACGAAGAAGACCAACTAAAGTTGCACACAACTTCAGTTTCTCATTTGTCACAGCTTTCGTCAACATATCAGCTGGATTCTCACTCCCGGGAATTTTCTCAAGAGCAAATACTCCATCTTCTAAAGCTAACCGGATGAAATGATAACGAACCTGTATATGCTTCGTCCTGTCATGATAAACAGGATTCTTTGCCAAATGAATGGCACTCTGACTGTCGCATTGCAACACACTTCCCTCGTAGTCTTGGCCCAATTCTCGCAAAAAGGTTGTAACCACGTCATTTCCTTAGCAACTTCTGTCACAGCAACATACTCTGCCTCACAATTAGAAAGAGTAACAATCTTCTGCAATTTTGAAACTCAACTGATTGCAGTACTTCCTAGAGTATAAATATACCATGTTGTGCTCTTCCTACTATCAACATCACCACCATTGTCAGCATCAACATATCCTTCCAAACCCATATTAGACTTTCGAAACACACAAAGCGAGACCCGTACTTCCTCTTAAGTATCGTAGTATCCACTTTACTGTTTCCCAATATTGTCTACCCGGATTGCTCATGAATCTGCTAACAACTCCCACTACATATGCTATGTCTGGTCTTGTGCAATCCATTGCATACATAATACAATCAATGGCAGAGGCATACAGAACAGTTGCCATGTAATTTTTCTCCTCCTCTATTGAAGGCGACTGATCTTTAGATAGTCTGAAGGGACTAGCTAAGGGGGTAGTAACTGGTTTTGCATCATACAAGTTGAACCTGCTAAGAACTTTCTTCACATATTCTTCTTGTAAAAGCTTGAGAACTTCTTCATCCCTGAAAATTCTCATCCCAATGATTTGTTTAGCAGCACCCAAATCCTTCATTGTAAACTTTTTAGACAACTCTTTCTTGAGTTTGTTAATCTCATACAAGTTTGCTCCAGCAATCAACATGTCATCAACGTAGAGAAGAAGAATAATGTACGATTTATCAAACCTCTTGATATAGCAGAAATGATCAGCTTCACACCTCAAAAAATTGTTACTTTTCATGAAGCTATCGAACTTCTTGTACCATTGCCTTGAAGTCTGTTTTAAACCATACTGACTCTTCTGAAGCTTACACACAAGCTCATCTTTTCCTTTGATTTCAAATCCTTCTGGTTGTCGCAAATAAATCTCTTCATCTAAATCACCATGAAGAAAAGCAACTTTGACATCCATTTGTTGAAGATGAAAATCTTCTTTTACAACCAAACTCAAAACAGTTCTGATTGTCATCAATTTAACTACTGGAGAGAAGATTTCATTGTAGTCAATACATTCTTTCTGTTGAAATCCTTTTACAACCAACCTTGCCTTGTACCTCATGGTTTTATCATGTTCTTCTTTAATCCTGAAGATCCATTTGTTGTGGAGTGCTTTCTTTCCCTTTGGCAGCTCAGTGAGCTTCCAAGGCTGATTCAACGTCAAAGAGTCAATCTCATCTTTCATCACAGACTCCCACTTAACTGATTCATCAGATTTCATTGCTTCCTCAAAGCATTCAGGTTCACCTCTATCTGTCAACAAGATATAGTTCAGAGATGGAGACCACCTCTCAACTGGTTTTCGATTCCTTGACGATCTTCTCAATTGTATAACCAGTGTTTGCTGATTTACCTCTAGGGCCACATTCTCAATAATTTCATCTTCAACAACACACTGTTCTTCTTCGACAGTCGGTATATATTCAGCTGAAAAATCTCTCAAATCGACTGTACTAGTCTCTTCCAACTTGGAATCACCATCTGATGTCTTCCCAACACAATCTTTGTAGAGAACCTGTTCATTGAAGATAACATTTCTGTTACGAATGATCTTCCGATTTTGATTATCCAAGAAACGATAACCAAACTCAATATCACCATAACCAATAAAAAAATATTTATTAGACTTTGGATCAAGCTTGCTCCTATCACATTCATTAATATGAACATATGATAAATAACCAAACACTTTCAAATAAGAAAGGTTTACCTTTTTATTGCTCCAGGCTTCTTCAGGAATTCTGAATTCAAGAGGAACAGAGGGTCCCCTGTTTATCAAATGGGCAGCAATATTAATAGCTTCTGCCCAGAAGGTTTTAAGCAGCCATGCATGCAATCTCATGCTTCTAGCACGCTCGGTCAATGTTCGATTCATTCGTTCAGCTACTCAATTCTCTTGGGGCGTTCGGGGAACAGTCTTCACCATACTGATCCCATTCACATCACAATACTCTTTGAAATCTGAATTGATATATTCACCTCCGTTGTTGGATCTCAAGAACTTAACTTTCTGATTTGTTTCATTTTCAACCAAAGCCTTCCATTTTTTGAAAATAGCAAATACTTCAGACTTGTGCTTCATAAAATATACCCATACCTTTCTTGTCGAATCATCTATAAATGTCACGTAGTATTGTGATCCGCCAATAGAAGAAACATGTGTAGGTCCCCACACATCAGTGTGTACCAACTCTAGCCTTTCTTTCTTGAGCTCCTTCCCAATTTTTAAGAAACTCACCCGTTTTTGTTTTCTAAAAATGTAGTTTTCACATAATTGATGTTCAATAGACTTCAGTTCTGGAATCTTTCTATTCTTCAAAAGAATTTTCATCCCTTTTTCGCTCATATGGCCCAACCTGCAATGTCATAGTTCACTGTTCTTCGAGTCATCAACTACAACAACAACTGATTCTCTGCAAGTTGAAGTCGTGTATAACCTTCCAGTTTTGTGACCTCGAGCAACAACTATTGCTCCTTTAGTCACCTTCCATGCACCATTTCCGCAACTGAAATTGTGACATTATTCATCAAGTTGTGTAACAGAAATCAGATTGCGCATTAAACCTGGAATGTGTCTCACCTTATTAATCTTCCAAACAGAACCATTTGCCATCTTCAATTTGATGTCCCCCATGCCAACAATATCTAGTGGCTCACCATCTGCGAGATAAATTTTCCCACAATTTTCAGCCACATAATTCTCCATTAATTCTTTGTGGGCAGTGGTGTGGAAAGACGCTCCTGAGTCCAAAACCCATGAATCTATCGGTCTATCAACATACAGAAGTAACGCATCAGTGACAAATTCTATAAAAATGTTGGCTGCATCATTTTTATCATCACCATTTTTCTTCGGTGCTTTGCAGTTCCTCATTAAATGACCCTGTTTACCACAATTCCAACACTCAAATGTCCGCCCAGACTTGGACTGACTCCTCCTGCTCCTTGACATAGATCTGCTCTTACCTCGGTTGAAATTTCTATCATTACTTCTTCCCCTGTTTTCCATATTCTGAGCAGAACCTTTGAATGATTCACCTGAATCAATTTTACGAACCTCTTCAGCAAGAATATGATCTCTAACTTCAACAAATTTCAGTTTAGCATTTCCAACTGAATTACTAATTGCTGCCCTCATAGGTTCCCAACTATTTGGTAGAGATGCTAATAAAATCAGGGCACTAACTTCATCCCCAAAATCAATCTCAATAGATAGCAATTGATTCACAATTGTATTGAATTCATTCAAATGAGTAGTGACAGAAGTACCATACACCATTCTTAAGTAAAAGAGTCTTTTCATTAAGTGTACCTTGTTGTAGGAGATGGTTTCTCATACATATCAGAAAGAGCTTTCATCGGACCCATGATGGTCTTCTCCTTTGCTACATTGTGAGCAACCGCTTTGGCTAGCGTCAATCGGACAACTCCCAAAACCTGTCTATCAAGGAGTTTACATCCATCTTCTCTGGTTTCTCACTCAAAGGAACATGAAGCTTCTTTCCATAGAGATAATCTTCAATCTGCATTCTCTAGAAGGCATAATTTGTCCCATCAAATCTTCCAATCCCATGTCCTATACTGTTCTCACTTTCCATCATTTCCAATTCTCAAATCTAGCCTAGCTGCACTGATACCAGTTGTTAGGATTTGTATCTCCCAAATCCTGTCCAGTTTGAAAACAGTCTGTAAAAAACACAAGAAAGAAGAACACAAGAACACACAGATTTATAGTGGCTTACTCAAATTGAGCTACATCCACTTCATCCACCACCTGATTTCACTATGAAGAAGAAGAAGGAATACAGAGTTTTTGCCTCACACTTTATCTCTCTAAAATTCTGTCTTCACAATGTAAACCCTTAATAATCACATATTTATAGGGTAAATATTCAGGTAATAAACCTAAATAACTTTGGTCAGGCCCAAGCCCAAAACCAAAAAGAAAACCCAATAAACTCTAATTAACAATGTAAAGTTTATTATAAGTGTAGGCTCCATAACTCAACATCCTGATGCGTGAATATTGAACTCAACCTGCACTTATCATATGACACCAGTTTAAGAGTGGTTGTTTGACTGTAAAGAACTAGATGTAGTTGTTTATACGGGAGATGTTAATACATGTAAAATAAATGGGAGTTAAATAATGTTGAGAAATGATGACGAATCCAACAAAATTATTAGAGATATTCGCTACATACCGAATATAAAAAAAATCTTATTTCTTTGGGGGCCTTTGAGTCAAAAGGCCTACATGTGAGAATGAAAAATGAATTCTTAAGGTAATCTTTAAAGCGTGAGGAATGTTGAAAGTTATCAAGAAATGTAATAATTTGTATTACTATCAAGGTAGTACAATTAATGGGATATCACCAGTTGTATCAACTTCCGACAGCAATAAGGAATCGAAGGCAGCAAAGTTATGACATATGCGATTGGGACATGCTGGTGAGAAATCTATGCAAACTCTTTATAAGAAAAGATTACTGAAAGATACAAAAGTTTGTAAATTAGATTTTTGTGAACATTGTGTTTTGGAAAAACAAAGACAAGTAAAATTTGGCACTGGTATCCATAACACCACTATGTGCACTCAGATGTCTAGGGACCTACCAAGACCCCATCTCTTGGAGGTAGATATTATTTTTTTGCTGATTTTTCTAGAAAATTATGGGTGTTTACTATAAAGAACAAAGATGAAGTGTTTGAGATTTTTCTTAAATGAAAAGCTCAAGTTGAAAACGAGACAAGAAGAAAGATAAAAAAATATTTAAACTAATAACGGTGGAGAATACAAGAATGATAAAATCTAGAAATTTTGCTAAGAGTGTGGCATAGTCCGACATTTCACAATCAGAAAAACACCACAATTGAATGGAGTATCGGAACATATGAACATGACATTGGTGGAAAAAGTTTGTTGTATGTTGTCTAATGATGGGTTAGGTATAAAATTTTGGACAAAAGTTGTGGCATACACTCAATATTTGGTAAATCACTTGCCATCATATGCACTTGGTGACAAGACTCTAATAGAGGCATGGTCTAAAAAACCAGCAACTGATTATGATTTTTTTGCATATTTTTGGTTCTACAACATATTATAATGTATTTGAATCAAAGTTATATCCACGAGGAAATAAACCTATCTTTATGGGATTTACTATTAGAGTTGAAGGATATCGACTATAGTATTTGGATGTAAAGAAAACTATTATCAGTAGAGTTGTTAATTTTGATGATTATTCAATTTTGAATAAGATAACACTAGACAAGATTGATTGTACTTCGCAGTAGGTGGAGTTTGAGCAGATAAAGATAAACCCAACTACAAGTGACTCTCTGACGATAGATGAATAGTCAGATGAGGCAACGGCGTGAATCAATTGATGTGAACAGACCAAGACGAGTTATTCAAAAACCAGCTCGGTTTGTTGACATGGAAACCTATGCACTTATAGTCATAGATGATGTTCTATCCACTTTTTCAAATGTTAGTCGAAATACTGAAAATGGAAAAAGTAAATTTGTTATGGAAGATGAGACACAATCTCTTTAGAAGAATGAGACATGCAAGTTGACGCATCTACCAAAATGAAAGATGACTATTGGTTGTAAATGAATATTTTATAAGAAAGAAGGATTTTCTGAAAAATTTGATGTTCCCTACAAGGCAAAATTGGTAGCTAAAGACTACAAAGATTTGATTATAATGAAGTATTTTCTCCCGTTATTAAACACTCTTCCATTAGAATTTTGTTGGTCTTGATAGCGCAGATAAATTTGGTGCTAGCTCAACTAGATGTGAAGACCACATTTATAGACAGTCATTTGAACGAGGAAATCTACATGAGTCCACCAGATGGATTCAAAGTTATTGATAATAAAATTGGGTTTGCAAGTTGAATAAATAATTGTACGGGTTGAAGCAATCGTCGAGACAATGGTACAACAATTTGACAAGTTTATGATGGTCCACAAGTACACAATAAGCAAATACGATCCTTGTGTGTATTTGCGCCAACTGAAAGATGAGTCTTATAATTATCTACTCTTGTACGTTGATGATATATTGATAGAATCAAAGAGCTAATATGAAATTGACAAATTGAAGGCTCAATTGAGTAAAGAGTTCAAGATGAAAGACATGGGGAAAACCAAATGTAAATATTATTTAGATTTGGTAAATATCTCCCGCGTTTGAGTCGGCGCTGAAGAGCGCCAATTGGAAGCACTTAAAAACTATTTTTAATAATAAATATTTGTATTGGATATTGTGTCAATGTGGAGATTTGTTGTTTTTTGGTACAATTAAAATTTTACATCGGAAGATGATAAGAATGAGAGAAGTTTCTAAATATATATAAGAAACTCTCTTCACAATTAGAATATCACATCGGAAGATGATGGGAGTTGGGAAGTTCTTATTCTATAAAAGAAACTCTTCCACCTTTAATTTATTACACCCAATACTTGTATTTTTTTTATATTAATTGATAACCTTAATGCTTAGAGACGTAGGCAACATTTGGCCGAACTCTGTTATCAAATTTTTAGTGTGTTCTTTCGTTTGTTTTTTCTTTTATTCGGTTAGTTTTTCTCAATATTGAGTTCCACAATACAAGTGTTAGGTAGCTGTCTAGGGTTACCAACTCTCTAAAAATTAAAAAACTATCAAACATAATAAAAATAATTATAACAATTTTTTTAACTAAGACATTTCAAACTTCGAATTCCTATGATTTAGTTCTTTGAGGAGTCATAATGAATTAAATACATTATTTCTAAGCATAGACGAATGTATTAAGAAGCTCAAGTGGGCTTCAAATATATAAATCAAATTAATTTACTTGTTTATTTAATTTAAAAAATTTATAAAACAAACTTTCATCCATTCGATTTTATCGTAATTTTCTTTTTCTTTTTTTAAACCCACTCAAATTATTTTTCAAACTCACCAACCATTCTAATAATTCTTAGATCCGTCTAGTCTATGCTACTAATCATATTAAAAAAATGGTAAACGTTACAATTTTGTCTTTAAAAAACTTGTTGAAGTGATCATTTTTCTTTAGATAGTCAATGGCCCGCACTTATTTGGTAATGTGATTGATTAATTGATGGGTCTTTTGTCGGGTCTTTCTACTTTTCATCACTTAATTTGGTCTGTTATGGTACGTAAATTGTCTTTTGGTCTACTTTGTCAACTTTATATATATATATATATATATATATATATATATATATATATATATAATTTGACACGTTTTTGTTTTGTTTTTCTATTTACTTTTTTTCCTCAATGTTTTAAATAAATTCACTTTTTAATTAATAGAACGGCACACACCCACATGTTTCTTTTTCTGAAATCATTTTATAAATTTTTAGTGAATGGCTTACATCTAAACAACCCTGAAAAATAAATATTGACAAATATAAGTTACACGACATGATATATAATTTGGATTCAAAAATTTGTTGAGGAAGTCAAGTTTAGTATTAGCAAAATAAAGTGACTAAGTCTTAACTTAGCCAATTAGTTAGCCGTTTATTTTTATTTCCTTAACATGCCTTATTTTTAGGCGTTCTATTAGTTTGATTTAGTTTTATCTTGATTTTATGCTTTCAGTTGTTAGACTTAGTTTTAGAGTTCAAAGGATATTTAAGCCAAAGCTCTTATCAATAAAATTGTATTTTTGTTTTTATTTGCGAATACTACAAATTGGTATCAGAGTCATAGACCTAAAACTAAACACGAGTGTTTTGTGAGGAAATCAGTGTGTTTATCAAAGAAGTCATAGGTGACGATAAAGGCGAAAGAGTTAGTCTCGTTCAAGTTCCTCAATTCGACGACCAGCACTACGATCGCTGGAGTGAATTGATGAAAAAAATTTTGATGGCTAAAGGGTTATGGAGTACCGTAGAGAACGGAGTCGAGAAGGATAACTCCTCTGTTGAGGCGACGACAAAGGATTGCAAAGTAAAGCATATCATTTTCCAAACGATCAATCGGGTTACATTCGAACATTTTCTTGATCGAAGTTCCTCGACATCTGGAAGTTTCTCAAAACGAAATTTGGGGGAAATAAAAAGGTGAAAAGGTCGTCGTTGAACTCCTTGAGTTGCTTAAAATGAAGCAAGGTGAAACGGTTAAGGAGTATTTTACAAAGGTATTGGCTGTGGAAAACCAGATGTGTAGCAATGGTGAGGTGATGCCCGACTACTTGGTGGTTGAAAAGATACTCAGGACATTAACCGAGTGATTCATGTATGTGGTGGTTGCAAACAAAGAGGCAAGATATACACGACATATGTCAATTGATGAGCTGTAAAGCTCATTGTCTGTTCATGAACATAAGTTCAAAAAGACAGAAAAAAGAGAAGAATATGCCCTAGGTGCATTTGTACCAGATGGAGGAAGAAGCAGGGGAAGGGGAAGAGGAAGAGGTTCGTCAAGAGGAAGAGGTAGAGGAAGAGGAAGAGGAAGAGGTAGAATACCTAGAAATAAGGATCTAGTACAGTGCTACAATTGTGACAAACTTGGACACTATAAGGTTGTGTCCATCATGGGAAGATAAGACATATTATGCAGAATTTAACGATGAAGAAGAAATGTTGTTAATAAATTATGTAGAGACTGAAGTATCCGAGCTATAGCCAAATGAATCACGGTTCTTAGACTTTAGATGCTCTAATCATATGTGTGGACACAAGAATTAGTTTTCTCAACTAGACCAAAGTTTTAATAGTACTGTCAAGCTTGGAAATGGATCAAGACTTACAATTAGTGGCAAATGAGTATAAGGATGCAGATTAGAGCCCAAAAATAAATAATTTCTGGAGTTTTTTATGTTCCAGGCCTCAAAATTAATTTGTTGAGCATAGGATATCTCTTAGAAAATGGTCTTTCAATTATAATTCAGAATGAAAAATGTAAGATCTTTAATCTAAAAAAGGGGTTGATACTCACATCAAAGATGATAGCAAACAAAATGTTTGTTCTCAATTTTGACATAATAATAATAAAGACTAACACTCAACCTCAATCATCAATTTGTCTACAAACAGTCACAGAAGATTTGGTCAAGTTGTGGCATTGTCGATTCAGTCACCTCAACTGCAAATCCTTACCGACTATGCAAATTCAGAAGTTAGTGAAGGGGCTTCCTACAATCAACATTCCAAAGGATATCTACTCTGAATATCTGGTTGGTAAACAGTCGAGACAAAGAATGCTAAAGAAGAATGAATGGAGGGCTACCAAGAAATTACAACTAGTTCATTAAGACTTGTGTGGTCCCATTACACCAATATCATCAAGTGGGAAAAGGTATTTTCTCAATTTTATTGATGATTTTAGTAGAAAATTATGGGTCTATTTTCTTTCTGAAAAATCTGGAAGCTTTGAAATGTTTAAGAAGTTTAAAGCTTTAGTTGATAAAGAATGTGGTGAATCAATATTGTGTTTACATACTGACAGAGGTGGTGAATTTATTTAGAAGAGTTTGATGATTTCTGTGTGAGTGAAGGAATTAAAAGATATTAATTGCAGCCTATACTCCTTAACATAATAGTGTGGTTGAGAGAGGAAATAGAACTATAATGAATGTTGTAAGAAGTGTGATGACTGGAAGAAATATTCCCAAGACATTCTGGATAAAATCTGTGCAATAGTGTGTTTATGTGATAAATAGGAGTTTCACTAACTCTATTAATGAGAAAACACTAGAAGAGGCTTGGACTAGTGTGTTAGCATCAATGGAACACTTGAGGGTGTTTGAGTGTATTGTCCATGTGCATGTCCCAGAAGAAAGTTAAGCTGAATGACAAAAGCAATTATTGTATGTTCTTTGGAGTTAGCAACCAATCAAAAGCCTATCGTATGTATGATCCAGTTGTCAAGAAAATTGTCATCAGTAGAGACGTGATATTTGAGGAAGGAAAAGGTGGAACTGGAATGAAAGTGGAGAGATAAAACTTGAATGGGCTAGTGATATACTAGAAGAAAATGATATTGTTGTATAGAATAAATCTCAAAGTGATGATGGATCAAATCAAAATACAAAAAGTGGATCAGATAATCCAGAATCTCCAATTCTAAAATAAAGAAGTCGTATAATAAGGTTTAGAAATTCACCTAGAAACGAACTCTAACCAATTGAAAGGATCTCTAGATTGGCAAGGAGATTATGTGATGGGAGCAGATCTTTCTGATGAAGATGAAGAAAATGTAAATCTAACTCTTCTTGTCTCTCAAGATCCTGTTAATTTTGAAGAAACTGTAACAAACCCAAATTGAATAGATGCAATGAAAATAGAAGTACAAGCTAAAATAATAATTCAACTTGGAATTTAGTTGAACTTCCAAAGGAGCCAAACCTATTTGGGTGATATGGGTATTTAAAACGAAGTTGAATGAGAAACACAAGGCTAAGCTTGTAGTGAAAGGGTATGCACAAAAGTATGGAGTAGACTACAATGAAGTGTTTGTACATGTGACTAGATGGGACACTATCATGTTAGTTATAGTTATGACTGCACAAAAGGGTGGACTGTTTTCCAACTAGAAGTAAAAAGTTCCTTTTTACATGGAATGCTAGATGAAGAAGTCTTTATTGAACGACCAGAATGTTTCATAAAAAGAAAGAAGAACACAAAGTTTATAAGTTGAATAAAGCTTTGTACGGTCTCAAACAAGCTCCAAGGGCATGGTATAGTCGCAAAGTCTCGTATTTTGTCAAAGAAGATTTTCAAAAATGTATATTAGAACCTACATTATTTATCAAGGTTGTATCGAGATATAGGATCATCATTGTGAGCTTATATGTTGATGTTCTTGTTGTGACTGAGAACGATGAATGCTTTATTGAGGATTCCAAGAAGTCTATGAAGCTAGAGTTTGAGATGACCGACCTTAGGAAAATGAAGTATTTTGGGGGAGTAGAAGTTCCACAAGGCAAAAAGGGAATTTTCATTAGTCAGAAGTATGCCACTGAAATACTTGATAAGTTTGGGATGATGAACTGCAATGCTGTAAAGAATCTAATAGCTCCAGATATTAAATTTATCAAGTATGAAGAGGGAGCTCCTGTGGATGCTACAAATTAAAAGTAGATAGTAGAAAGTCTCAGATACTTGACTGTAACCAGACCTGATCTGATGTATGCAATTGGCTTGATTAGTCGATACATGGAAATGCCCACATAAATTCATTTGAATGCAGCTAAGAAGGTGATCAGATACATAAAAGGTACATTGGATCTTGGCATTCTATACAACAAAGGAAATGAAGGAAATTTGGTTGGCTTTACATATAGTGATTATGTTAGAGATCTTGATGATAGAAGAAGCACTACTAGCTATGTTTTTACACTAGGAAAAGGGGTTGCGGCTTGGACATCTAATAAGAAACCTATTGTAATAATATCTACTATAGAAGCTGAGTTTTTAGCTGCAACATTGTGTGCTTGTTAGGCAGTGTGGATGAAAAGACTGCTTAAAACATTGTTTTATTCTCATAGTGAGTGTATTAAAAGAGTCTTAGCTAGAAGTTCAAAAACATGTAGCTGTTAAGTCTTATGTGTCTGACTAAGTTTGTGTAGTGTCTATACGAATCAAAGCCTTCTAGTGAAAATCCTTCTAGAAACTAATGAAGGGGTGACGTATGAGTTTTATCTCTGAGCATCCATAAAACTCTTTGTGTTATTTCTTTTCTGCATCTTTCGTCTTGTATTTGCCACTTCAAATCGAGCAAGCATTTCCGTACTTGAATTCGTTCAAGAACTTGCGAAGATTTTTGAAGAATAGTAATAGATTTTCATATCTAACAAGATTAAAATCGAATTGAATGTGTCTTATTGAGTTCAACAATATTCAACCCCCTACAATTGTTGTACCCGATCCTAACATTGCTGATTCAACCTCTTCGTGACACATACGACTTGCCATAATGCAACACTTTTTCATGCACATATCATATGTTATAATTTCACCATGAAAAAACGCTCCATCCAAAGAACGAGATCTTAGATGGAATCTTTGACTCCCAAAGTTTTTTTCCAAACAAAAATTATATGGAATCATCTTAGCGAACAACTTATAGCAATGTCTCACATGAAAACTATCAATATCTTGTCAACGCATAACGTCTTGTTTAGACGGTGACACTTGTTTGCGTCATACCAATAGTAAAACTTTATTATGGGATGAAGTCTCCATAATGTTTAATCTCCTTCTATATGTAATTTAGCTATAGAAACCACTAGACCGAGGATCAAACATATCCTTAATTATGACATTTCTACATATAGTAATGGAAGCAAGATCATGATACGTCGTAGCTAGACTTTTGACACTACACCAAATATCGTCCAAAAATCTAATCCAAGAACCATCCCCCACAATAAATCTAAACTGCTCACAAAAACCTTTTCACATAGAATAAATCCTCCTTTAAATGCTACACCCCGCTGAATAATTAGACATTTTGGTGAACCAACTAGACCAATCATTATCATACTTAAATCTGATTATCGATGCTCAAAGACTATTCGGCTCCATTGCAAATCTACTGCACCATTTTGATAGAAAAGCCTTATTAAAAGAAATAAGATCTCGAATATCTAGACCTCCTTGATTTTTAAAACATTTAACATTATCACAACTATTTAGATGCCAAAACGACGAGTTAGAAAATTCTCAGAAATTTACACATTATTCTCTCTATTTTCACCGCCACACTTTTGGGGAGAATGAATAACGACATCATATATGTGGGCATAGATGACAACACACTCTTAATGATGATTAGTCGACCCCTTTTTTAGATTATTTTACGTTTTTATCTAGACAAATTACATTCTATTTTAGTGATAATTAGGTCTCAAAAGACATTGGATCGTAATTTAGCACATAATGACATACCAATGTATGTTGACAGATGATCACCAATTCTAAACCCTAACACATTTGTCACCAAATCCTTCTTCTATTCAAAATAGAATTTGAAAAAAGGTATTTGACTTATATTTATTTATATTAAAGTATATAATTATATATCTATAAATATATTTTATGTTAGTATGTGCTCTGTTTTTTTTTAACTTGGACAAAGGTCTATTATTTAGTTCTTCAAGCGATGTGGTTTTATACATATATTTTTTTTGAAGGGTGCTTTTGATTTTATTAATGCACATAATTAATGGGAATCTTGGTTCCAAAATATCAAGTTATTTTAAATTAGTATTATTCATATAAACAAATATTTCGTGTCAAATTTCACATACCAATTGGTTCGGTTTTATATGAAATAATAAATAGAAAAAAGAGAAAGAGAGCTGATAGGGGGCAACAAAGTTATAACAAAAACAAATCCACGAAGACGGGTCTGCCACATGTGCAAGAGAGAGGAACACATTTTTTTGGCTAAATTCAATTCCTATTCATTGTCCTCAAATCATTTCTCTCTCTCAACTCTCTCCGACAAAAATATTTTTAAACTCAAAACCCTAGATTTATTCATTTAATTTATAAAAACACAATATTTTTCGCATAAATGGTTTGTGTTTTAGCATCAGTTATATAAAACATTTATTTTATTTTTATTTTGTATAAACAACCAAGTTCTTCAGTTCAGGTTTAACGAACCCTAAACCATTTTTATGTTTAGGAACCCAAAAGATGAAGCAATGAACAAATTTTCCATTGAACCCGAAATGTATTATTGTTTTTGTTGTTCGGCATTCCACATGAAGAAGAAGTCTGCATAGTTAACATGTCCCGAACATGGCCATGTTCAACCAAAATATATTAAAGTCATGTTCGGGACATTTTTATATAATCCTTTGAAAAAAATAAAGTTTTGTAGTTCAAATAAAACATTTATTATGCCTGCATTTAAAAATAACTTTTATAATGACCTTTTTGGACTAATTTTCACAACCAAATTCTCAATGTTTGAATGATATTTTTCTCTGGAGTGGAAGTTTGTAAATTTTATAAATCACATGTCCAATCAACTAGATTCAACATTTGCAATATAGGGACCAAAAATGGTATAGATGGTAAGCATAAATACTTCACCATTTCTTGTTCCAAGAGTGTTATGAAAGCATCAAGGTCCATTTTTTTTTTAAACCTAGACCTACAACTGACAAACTGTAAAACTAAGATTAATGTAGTTATTTGGAATGAAGAAGAATTTGTGATAACAAGTGTATGTCTTGAGCACAACCATACAATAAGTCGTAGGAATGTACGACATATTAGGTCCTACAAAATAATATATATATATATATATGGAAATGCAAATAGGAGATTGTAATTAAACGATGAAGCTGAAATAACTTTGTTCAAAAGTTTTTAGTCGTTTGTAGTGGAAGTTGAAGTGTATGATAACATGTCTTTTGATGAGAGAACATATATAAATTATATTACAAAAGGTCGAAGGTTGAGTTTAAGGAGTGGGGATGCTGAAACACTTAGTAATTATTTTTTAAGAATGCAAAGCAGGAACTATAATTTTTTCTACTTGGTTGATTTAGACGAAAAATCCCGAATTAAAAACGTGTTTTAGGAAGATGGAATGTGCATGCCTATGAGTATTTCTCTAATGTTATCACTTTTGATAAAACATATTTGACTAATCGCCATGACATGTCCTTTGATCCGTTTGTCAGAGTCAATCACCGTTGTCAATCCATTTTACTTGGATGTGGCTTATTGTCAAGTGAAAATTCAAAGTTTTTCACTTGATTGTTCACAACTTGTTTGACATGTATGTTTGATCGATGTCCAAATTCCATAATCATAGACCAATGTCGATCCATGACAATTGCAATTGAGAAGGTATTTCCTAAAGTTCATCATCGTTTTTGTTTGTGGCATATCATGAAGAAACTTCCTACAAAATTTGGAAGGCGTCCAACATCCCTTCCAAATCTGAACCCTTCTTGTCTAAATTCTTTTTCCATCATACTCTTTAGCTTACTATCATTCCAACATGACAATATCAGAAATAACCATTTTTAAGGTAGTTAGAGTTTAGGGTTAGCAACCATATCCATGTAGCACAACTGAAAACATATATATTCAATATGTTAGAACATTTATATTTACATTTGAATAAACCACTAAATTAAAGTACTCATATTTGATCAAGATTATTTACAATGAGAAATGTCTACGGTCCATGGAAATGACTTTTTTATTTATCTGTCACTTATTGCAGGCATCAACTAATCCATTAATTATGAATTGACATCAATTTAACTTTCGAATATGATTAACATTAATATAGATTTTATGCATGCATGTACAAAATTTGTTTAAGAAAAGTGTATATAAATCAATGATGTTTTGGAATGTAAATTATAGGAATAACTCTATACTTGCATTGTTGATTTTGTGAGGTCTAAAGAATACTGCTGACAACATTACAAAGTCTATCTTAAAATTATTGTCAACTGCTCGGTTATTTAGAATCTTCTATGGCATTTCGGTTGTTTTTGGACTGCCACTATATTGTTTGATTCTCCATCGTCTCCTCCACTTCATCAACTGAACATTATATTCAGAGTACATTATCTCATTTCCAATTGAATCTACAATTTCAATCTCCCCTCTACGGATGACTAGTACGCACTACACATCTTCTTCATCTATTTTCACTTCCTCGCCATTCCGTAGGATGATCGCACGTCTACTGCAGTAGAATGACCTAATCAGGTGTCGAGAGAGTTCGCCCGGATATTTTGAAAGGAAAAGTTCGAAAAGTCGTTTAAAGTCTATGGCCTTCATGGCCTCTTTTTGCTCATATGATAATTGTTGAAGTAGATTGTAAAGGATCATTGACGATATCCTAGTCAAAAATATGTTGTGACTAAATTCTGGTCTTTTGAGGGAGGGAGCGGGGGGAGCTACACACCCACTAGTAGAAAATTGATTTTTAACGAAGGCATAAACCTTCGGAGAAAGCCAAAATTCCCTCGGTGTTTTTTTTGCTGAGGGCGATAAATGCTCTCGGAAGGTGTCGGTGGTAGGACTGTCGGTGAAGGAAAAATAAATTTCACCGAGAGCATTTGTGGCTCTCCGAGATGTTCTTAAATTATTATCCAGAGCGTTAGTCCTTCTATCAGTGATAATCTTAATTATTTCAAGATAGATCATTGTTTCAGTATAGATCATCTTCCGTATAAATTAATGAGAGTAATTATTTCAGTATAG
The DNA here is from genome assembly GCF_907164915.1 of Impatiens glandulifera. Taxonomy (NCBI): domain Eukaryota; kingdom Viridiplantae; phylum Streptophyta; class Magnoliopsida; order Ericales; family Balsaminaceae; genus Impatiens; species Impatiens glandulifera. Next base: position 14,699,129 of record NC_061862.1, on the reverse strand, counting down.
ATCACTACATATTATTATCTTATTATTACATATGGGATATTCATATTCAAAGATTATTGTTTCAGTATAGATTAATGAGAGTAATCATCTTCCATTAATCAAACAACAAATAAGATTTTGTGTGGATCCTTTAAAATTTGGGCATATTACCATTTAAATTTAAATATTCTTATCAAATTGAAAATAGTTAGAATCTTCCTGAAAAGAGTCTTCAAAAACTCAAAGTCTATTCTAGAGACGTTGAAGGATGAGAATCAAAAGAAAATTGCAAAAGAGCATAACTAAAAGTGTTAATAGAATAACGAAACAATCACCGATCCAGAACAAATTTTGAATTATTTAATTAAGATGTCGTCTTGATGAACTAAAAGATTGGATTACATAGTCATTTCATGGATTTGTAAATAAAGGAACAAACAATAAAGGTTTCACAAAGATAGATGGGGGAATAGTAGTACCTTGAAGGTGAAGGTGATGCTCTCGAGTTGACAGTTCGAATTGTCTTCACACTCGATCAGGCCCATTCACAATAGGATCTTTAGACGAGAACATGACAAGACACAAAGATCTTGGGAAAACTAGCCTTCACATACACACAAAAAAAATAAAAAAATAAACAGAATATTGTCTTCAAGAAGATACAACCCAACAGATCGAATCAATCTTCTCAAAGTTGAACTCAAAAAACAGGGTCGCAAAAGAGTTGTGTTTAAGTATCATACATTTTTTCTCCACAATTTAAGTTTGACATTTACTTCTCTCTTCAATATATTTAAAAATCAAGAGCAAGAAGAAAAAAATCTTATAAAGGGATCTCAAGAGAATTAAGAGGTAAACTTATTATTCAACTCTATCAATTGATGATATCCAATTCAAAGCTCAATCATATCAATATTAGTTTCATCAAGTATCAAGTATCTGAAATCAACATATGATAGCTTCTGTTCATCGCTATATCATATTACGGAAGGATACACTAGTAAAAAAAATCGATCTTTACCGACGGTTTTTCCGAAAGTTTTATAAAACTCTCCTAAATACTCCCGAGAGGAATGAATCCTTCGGTATTAAAAATAGATTCCGAGAGGGGTGTAAAACCTTCGGTTTTACTAATTATTACCGAAAGTTCTTTGTAGGACTTTCGGTTTTTACCTTCCCAAAAAACCAAAAATAATTCTAAGTGTTGAATGTGGGTTAATTGCGAAGGTTTTTACAAAAACCTTCGGTTTTGAAATCCCGGAGATTTTTAATTGCGAAGGTTATTCGAAGAACCTTCGGTTTTACCTTTTTTGAAATTCTCTTTTGCGAAGGTTTTCCAAAAAACCTTCGGTTTTGACTCAATTAAAAATAATTCTGAGTTTGGTAATGGTTATTTCCGAAGGGTTTTTAATAAACCTTCGGTTTTGACTAATATCAAATCCGAAAGTTATATGAAAACCTTCAGCATCTACCTCTATAAATACTAACCCTAACCCTTCTCTTTTTCATTCCACTCTCTCCTTTCTCTCTCTCCTGCGCCGCAGCCGCCTCCTCCACGTGGCTTCTTCTCTTCTCGCGTTCAGGTTTGTTTCATTTGGTTTATTGTTGTTGTTTATTATTAGATTTAGATTTCTTAAGTGTATATATATTATCTAGATTTAGGCTAGTTTAAATTATTTGTTTGTTTCATTGATTTAGATTTGTCTATACGTTATTGTTTAGATTAGATTTAGGTTAGTTTGTTAAATATATATGATTTTGTTAGATTTGTTATTTTGTTTGATTGAAGTTATATTAGATTTAGGTTACGATTATTTTGTTTGATTAATATATATATATACATATATCTGAAATGCATTTAGGATGGGTGATTCATGGAATAATCTTCGGCGTACACCGGAGAAACTGACCCGTGTTATCAGAATTTGCTAGCACAAACAGAAATTGCAGCACGTGAGGAAGAGGTGAGACAGATGACGCTAGAAATAGAGCAAATCCGATTGAGGGATGCGGAAAAAGACCGATTACTGAGTGAAATTAAAGCGGACAGGGCTAAAATGGCCCAGAGATTAGAGAATCTCGAACAGGAATTTGTATTGTTGAGGAGTAGACTGAATCAACCACCCCCTCCTCCCACCCCATCTAATAGTTTCTAGATTAATTATGTGTTTAGTTTTCCGTACGAACGATGACATTTTTATGTGTTTTGTTTTAATAATTAATAATTATTATTATTATCTTTGGTTTGGTTTTAATATTGTTCATGAATTATTTTATATTTGTTAATTTTCACTTTTTTTTAAAAAAAAACAGCATGGCAAAAATCGAAGGTTTATTTGAAAACCTTCGGTTTTGACCCTTGGTTAAAAAAATCCGAAAAATTTCTAAGTATGGGGAAGGGTAAAAACCGAAGGTTTATTTGAAAACCTTCGGTTTTGACCCTTGGTAAAAAAGATCTGAAAATTTTCTAAGTATGGGGAAGGGTAAAACCGAAGGTTTATTTGAAAACCTTCGGTTTTGACCATGGGTTAAAAAAATCTGAAATTTTTCTAAGTATGGGGAAGGGTAAAAACCGAAGGTTTATTTGAAAACCTTCGGTTTTGACCCTTGGTTAAAAAGATCTGAAAATTTTCTAAGTATGGGGAAGGGTAAAAACCGAAGGTTTATTTGAAAACCTTCGGTTTTGACCCTTGGTTAAAAAAATCTGAAAATTTTCTAAATATGGGGAAGGGTAAAAACCGAAGGTTTTCAAATAAACCTTCGGTTTTGACCCTTGGTTAAAAAAATCTGAAAATTTTCTAAGTATGGGGAAGGGTAAAAACCGAAGGTTTTCAAATAAACCTTCGGTTTTGACCCTTGGTTAAAAAATCTGAAAATTTTCTAAGTATGGGGAAGGGTAAAAACCGAAGGTTTTCAAATAAACCTTCGGTTTTGACCCTCGGTTAAAAAAATCTGAAAATTTTCTAAGTATGGAGAAGGGTAAAAACCGAAGGTTTTCAAATAAACCTTCGGTTTTGACCCTTGATTAAAAAAATCTGAAAATTTTCTAAGTATGGGGAAGGGTAAAAACCGAAGGTTTTCAAATAAACCTTCGATTTTGACCCTTGGTTAAAAAAATCTGAAAATTTTCTAAGTATGGGGAAGGGTAAAAACCGAAGGTTTATTTGAAAACCTTCGGTTAAAAAAATCTGAAAATTTTCTAAGTATGGGGAAGGGTAAAACCGAAGGTTTTCAAATAAACCTTCGGTTTTGACCCTTGGTTAAAAAAATCTGAAAATTTTCTAAGTATGGGGAAGGGTAAAAACCGAAGGTTTATTTGAAAACCTTCGGTTTTGACTTTTGGTTAAAAAAATCTGAAAATTTTCTAAGTATGGGGAAGGGTAAAAACCGAAGGTTAATGGTATAACTTTCGATTTTAACACTTCCCAAAAACATTATGTTTAAGGTCATGACCGAGAGATTTATTCAAAACCTTCGCAAATACACACAAACCGAAAGTTAATGGTATAACTTTCGGTTTTAACACTTCCTAATTTGTTAAATTATTTTGTTTATAACCCACTAATCTTAACTCCTAACTAATATAATCAATTGTGTGTTGTATTTTAAAAATTAATATTGTGTTTAATGTTAAAATGTTTATGATTGTGTTTGATTATTATAGAGAAGTGTATTTGAATGTTTATGTTTGATTATCTTATGAATGTGTGTAATGTTTGATCATATGGATTGTGCAATATTTTAAGGATATCAAATTTGTTAAATTAATGTTGTTAAAGGTCATTAGAAGATGGAGAAACCAAAGAATTTAACAATTTGTCAAGTGATAATTCCGAAAGTTATATAATTAACTTTCGGAAATATCCATCTAAACTGAAAGTTTTATATAAAACTTTCGGGTTTTATACTTCTGAAGACCGAGAGTTTTATATAAAACTTTCGGTTTAGATGGATATTTCTAAAAGTTAATTATATAACTTTCGGTTTTTACACTTCTCAATTTTTTAAATTAAAGTATTTTTTCTTTCCAATATAGACTCCTAACTAATATAATCAAGTGTGGGTTATATTTTAAAAATTAATATTGTGTTTTATGTTAAAATGTTTATAATTGTGTTTGATTATATAGAGAAGTGTATTTGAATGTTTATGTTTGATTATCTTATGAATGTGTTTAATGTTTGATCATATGGTTTGTGCAATATTTTAAGGATATGAAATATGTTAAATTAATGTGGTTCAAGGTCATGAAGGTGAGAAACCAAAGAATTTAACAATTTGTGAAGTGATAATTACGAAAGTTATATAATTAACTTTCGGAAATAGCTATCTAAATCAAAACCGAAAGTTTTATATAAAACTTTCGGAATTGACCCTTATCAAAACCGAAAGTTATATATAAAACTCTCGATTTTGACACTTATTAAAATTGAAGGTTTTATATAAAACTCTCGGTTTTAATAAGTGTCAAAACCCAGAGTTTTATATATAACTTTCGGAAATGACCGAATAAAATTAAAAAAACGCTTTCTCTTCTTCTTTCCCGATTTCCTTTCCCCCTTCTCCTCTTCTCTCCGCCGCCCCGCTTCTCTCTCCCCGACGACGAATACGCCGCACCGCCCCACTTCTCTCTCCCCGACGACCAAGACGCCGCGACGCCGGATTGAAGACGACCGAAGACCACCGAAGACCACCGAAGACGCTTTTGAAGAATCGCCCTGCCGCCGCCGAAACTTGAAGAATCGCCTCTGCCGCCTCTGCCGCCGCCGCCGCCGCCCTGCAAGGTTAGTTTTTAATTTTTTTTGCAATTAGGTTAGATTATTGTTAGATTTTTGCAATTAGGTTAGATTATTGTTAGATTCTTGTTAGATTTTTGCAATTAGGTTAGATTATTGTTAGATTCTTGTTAGATTTGTGCAATTAGGTTAGATTATTGTTAGATTATGTATATATTATTGTTAGATTAGGTTATAAGTTTATGATTAGGTTATTGGATTAAATTTTGGAATTGATTTTAGATTTGGTTTTGGATTTGGATTTAGATTTGGTTTTTGAAATTGGTTGTTGGATTTTGTTTTTGCTTAGATTATGTTGAATTATTGTTAGATTAGGTTTATATTTTTGTTAAAAAAGTTTAGAAATTGTATTGGATTGTGTTATTGGATTTGATTTTGGAAATGATTTTGGTTTGATTTAGGTTAGATTTCGTTTAATTTAGGTTTTGGTTTGATTTTGGTTGGTTTGATTTTGGTTTAATTGAGGTTTGATTTAGGTGTAATTGAGGTTTGATTTAGGTTTTGGTTTGATTTTGGTTGGTTTGATTTGGGTTTAATTGAGGTTTGATTTAGGTTTAATTGAGGTTTGATTTAGGTTTTGGTTGGTTTGATTTGGGTTTAATTTAGGTTTTATTTAGGTTAGATTTTGTTTAATTTAGGTTTTGGTTTAATTTTGGTTTGATTGTGATTGGTTTGATTTGGGTGTAATTTATTGTTATTAGGTTTGGATTACGAATTTCAGCCGCCCCCTGCCCGCCCGTTGATCTACATTCGCTGCTCTTCTTCGTTGCTCTTTTTGTGCAAGGTTAGTTCTTGTTGGTTTATTATATGGTTAGTTTAGTTTAATGTTAGATTTATGTTAGCTTTTCATGTTAGATTTAAGTTTGATTTATGTTTGATTTGATTTATGTTAATTAGGTATTATGTTTGATTTATGTTATATTATCTTAGCTTTTCATGTTAGATTTAAGTTTGATTTGATTTATGTTAGATTAGGTATTATGTTTGTTAGATTATGTTAGATTATGTTGGATTAGATTGGGTTTGAATTAGATTTGATTTTAGGTTAGAATTGTTATATGGAATGAATTGTGTATGAATAAAATTATGTTGGATTATAATTGATTGTTTTGAAATGTGTATGAATGAAATAATGTTAGATTATATGTATGTTGAATGTTGGTTGGATAATGATATATTAGGTAGAAATTATGTTAGCATTATGTAAGTCTAATTAATTTAGACAAATTTAAGTAAATAATAATGCAGGTTGTTTTCCATTTTATTAGAAATATGGAAGTACCCGATAAAAGTTGGATGACCTTACGTCGAGATCATCCAGATTACGAGGAAGGTGTTGACAAATTCCTCGAGTATGCTGTTAGGAATACATCCTGACAAACCGTGAAATGTCCCTGCGTGAAATGCTTGAACACGCCGTTTATGGAAATAGACGAAGTGAAGACTCACATCATCGTTTATCGAATAAATGTTCATTATGAGTATTGGTATTTTCATGGAGAAAAGAGACGTACTACTCAAGTGGTTAATGACGATGTCGATGAAGATGCCGATGACTTAGATGATGATGATGATGACGATGATCAGTCGGAGGATGTCGTGCCGGAATTCAACGATGCGAGACAAGAGATGAATAATACAGTTAATGAAGAGGTCAATGAAGAACGTTATATGCACAAATTTATAAACGATATGTTCCCCAACGTTAATGATGTCCCGAGCAACAATGAACCAGTTGAAGATGCACATAGATTTTATAAATTGCTTGATGATTGCAAACGACCATTGTATGAAGGTGCTCGAATAACGAAATCATCGGCACTACTGAAACTACTTCACATAAAAAATGTATGTCAATGGACAAATTCTTCGTTCGATATGTTGCTGCGTCTGCTTAAAGACTACATATTACCGATTGACGCTCAATTGCCAAACTCATACTACGAAAGTAAAAAATTCATTACTGATATCGGGCTTAAATATGACAAGATAGACGCATGTAAGAACAACTGTATGCTATTTTGGAAGGACGACAAAAATGAAGATTCTTGCAGAGTTTGCGGTCTTTCAAGATGGAAAGTCGACCAAACAAGTGGTACAGTTCGAGAGAAGCAAAATGGGAAATTAATTCAAAAAAATGTGTTGAGATATTTCTCTTTAATACCAAGATTGCAAAGACTCTACATGTCCTCAAAAACGGCTCCAATGATGAGATGGCATAAAGAAGGAAGAGTTGATAGTGATACGTTAAGACATCCCGATGATTCCTTAACTTGGAAAACGTTTGATGAAAATTATACAGATTTTGCGTCGGAATCTCAAAACGTAAGACTGGGTTTATCAAGCGATGGGTTTCAACCATTTGCAAATGGGAAAAAATCATACAGTGTTTGGCCGGTTATTCTCGTTCCTTATAATGTGTCACCCACGACTAGCATGGATTCTAGCAATTTCATTTTATCTATGTTAATTCCGGGTCCAAAGAGTCTGGGAGATGCAATTGACATATTTCTCCAGCTATTGATCGAAGAGTTGCATTAACTGTGGCAAACAGGTGTGAAAACGTTTGATGCACACACCTCGCAATACTTTAACATGCGAGCGGCGTTGTTGTGGACCATTAACAACTTTCCCGCCTACGCGAATTTATCAGGCTGGAGTACAAAAGGTAAATTCGTTTGTCCTTGTTGTAACAACGACACAGTATCTCTTCGATTGGTTCATGGTTCCAAACAATGTTACTTGGGTCATAAACGCTTCCTTCCACCGAAGCACAAATACAGAAGGGATAAAGAGTCGTTTGATGGTCGAACTGATTATAGAGATCCCCCTAGATTGTTAATGGGACAAGAAATTTACGAGCAAGCACGAGACCTAGAAGACATAATTCTTAGTACGGATCTGAGCAAGAGAACCAAGATATAACATAAAACGCGGGGAGACAATTGGAACAAACTTAGCATTTTCTTCCGTTTGCCTTATTGGAAATCACTATTATTGAGACATAATTTGGATGTGATACATATTGAGAAAAATATTTGTGATGGCGTGTTGGGAACAATAATGAATGTGAAAGAGAAGACTAAGGATGGTCCTAAAGCCCGTAAAGACTTAGAACTCTTAGGTATAAAATCATGGTTACATCATATAAATGATGAAGGAGTTGTTCATTATCCAGAAGCGCCTTTCACTTTGACATCCGAAAATAAAAAACGTCTTTGTAACTTCTTGAAAGATCTCAAGTTTCCTGATGGTTTTTGCTCAAATATCGGCGGTTGTGTAAATTTGGAAGAGAAAAAGATTTCGGGATTAAAGAGTCATGATTGTCACATTTTATTGGAATATCTTATTCCTTTAGCAACTCGTGGATTACTTCCAGATAATATGTATGATGCGTTAGTAAATTTGTCTCGTTTCTTTCGGTTGTTGTGCTTCAAAGAGTTGATTCAAGAGGAACTGGAACAATTGTACACGGATATTACATTGACATTTTGCAAATTTGAAATGATTTTTCCGCCGTTAATCTTCGACATCATGATGCATCTCCCGGTTCACTTGTCATTTGAGGCTTTGCTTGGAGGACCTGTTCAGTATCGATGGATGTATCCGTTTGAACATTACATGGGTACAATGAAAAGATATTTGCGGAATAATAATCACCCCGAAGCCTCTATAAGCGAGAGCTATCTTGTTAATGAGAGTATTAGTTTATGTGCCAGGTATATGGAGGAAGAAGAGCAAGAAAATGCACAACCTGAAATCTCGGGCATTTCAATATTTGCATCGTTGGAAGACCTATCTAACGGAAAAATATACAACTTGGATTATATCGATCGAGTGACAGCTCATTCTTACATTTTGAAAAATTGTCCCGAAGCAGAACCTTTTTACACGTAAGATTCTATGTTGTTGTTACAAATTAGCATTAAAGAGTGTGCTATTTAATATTCGATCTATTTGCAGAGATTATATGCAGTATTGCAATAAGAACGAGTCCACCAGAGAAACGTTTGTCGCCTATTTCAAGCATCGAGTGAGTAAATTATAAACCATATATCCTAACTCTTTTTATTCATTTTAACAACTTCATTTCGGATACATATATAGGTCGCCCATTTAGCAGAATTTAACGACATATCAAGAGACCTCAAGATCTTAGGAGAAGGTCCAAGTATGTACTCGTCTACGTATGTTTGGTGTAAAGTAAACGGATACAAATTCTGTACAGAAAAACACGACGAAGGTTTGACCACTCAAAATAGTGGGGTGGTTGTTGAGGGGTACAACGGGTCTGAAACTATGTCATACTACGGAGTTTTAACGGATATAATCGAAGTACAATATTTTTCTCACAAACGAGTTGTTTTATTCAAGTGTAAGTGGTTTGATACACACTCGGGGGAACTAGGAGTGAAAGTGGATAAATATGGCTTCGTAAGTGTAAATGTAAACCGAATTTTGAAAACCCAAAGTCAAGACCCGTATATATTGGCGAGTCAAGCGAAACAAGTATTCTACGCCCCTGATATGTTAGCCCGACCCGGTTGGAAGATTGTGACAAAAATAAAACTGCGGTTTACAAACATATAGTTTAGATTAATTAATTAGGTAGATTTATGTTTTTTACTTTATATTCATTCTTATTACTACTTTATTTCAATTATTCACTCATTTTTATTAATGGTGTGCATTAAGAATGTCTGAAAGTCCTAAAACAACCTTAAAGAGTATGAGGAAAACACCCAAGAAATTGGATAAAAGCTACCAAAACCTACTTGCCCAATCAGAGACCTTAAGGCTCCGAGGATCGTCGTCTTCTAGGAACCAACCACCTATTGATGTGGTCCCGATAGCTACTGCTCCCCCAATAGATGAGGATGTTGAGGCTACGGAGCTCGAAGAGTTTATAGAGAGCACGTTTGCCGATATGGTGGATGACGATGAGGCTGAAGACGAGGGTCTCGAGGAGCCTATCGAGGAGGAGGAGCACGAGGAGGAGCACGGTTCCACTCCCGACCCATCATCGACAGGTAACTCGTTTACAAATTAGTTATTGTTTCAACTGATTCACATATCTAATTATGATGTTGATAATTTTGAAAAATCTTCTGCCCACAAGAGACGGGGGAAGAACAAGAATATTGCGCTGTCTAAGAGGGTAGCGGGACAAGGATTCCTCTTACGTTTAGAGAGAAGGATGGGAGGCCAGGCGGTACAGACGTGGGAAGAACACGGTGGTCTAGACATGTGGGGTCGATTATCCGGGACCCCGCAGCTGTCTCACACCGTCTTCTAAAGTGGAAGGCATTAAGTGCAGACCAATTGGATTCACTTTGGACTGCTATCAAGGTAATACTTATTACTTGATTATACATTACGTCATTAAATAATTATTTTTAATATTTGGATGTTATTTTTTTTAGGATCCGTTCGAAACTACTAATGGTGATATTTAGTCTTTTCGAAAGACCGGATTGGGACACGCCAATCAGATATGGGATAGATGGCGGTCAGATTTGAACAAGGCATATATCCGCGTCCACGAAGGAGACAAGGCGGCGCTATTGGCTAATCCTCCACCAGACTACGATCGAGATGATTAGGAGTTTGTGTGTCGCAACCATTTCTTCACGGAAAAATTTAAGGTACGGTTTCATAATTCAAATAAAAGTTGATATTAATTAATCTAACTTCATTTTTTATTTCAAATACAGAAAAACAGTCGTATAATATTATTAACAGGAAGAAGCTGAAATTCCCAAATCGTACGGGAAGTAGACCGTTTGCACAAATTGAAGAAGAGTTGATAAGTACATTATTTGTAATAACTTAATCTAAAGATTGTTATTAATTATATAAATCATTTATTTCAACAGGCGATCGAAATGGGACGGGCACCGTCTGTCATTGAAGTGTTCAAGAGGACCCGTACCCCAAAACCGACAAAAGAAAACCCAACACTCGTCCCGGACGAACACGTGTAAGAGAAAATTGTAAGTGAATTGAATATGCTTAGTTTTTTATTATAGAAATGATACTTTATTTCAATTGTGCGGGTTGAGATGGAGGAGGTTGTTAGTAACGAACCAGGAATATCGGTTTTGAATTGACGGAGAGGGTGTTCGGACAACAAAAACACGGGGTAGCGTTCGGAATGGGATCAGGCGTCCGGCCCACACACTTTCGTGAGGATCGTCGAAGTGGAAACAGTTCACAGCGAAACAATGAGCGATTGTTAGAAGAGAATCAAATAATGAAGCTCAAGCTGGAGGAACTGGAGAAGAGGGACGAAGAAAGAATGCGCACAATTCAACAAATGCAAGCGGAAAAAGAAGAAATAAATCTGAGAATGGAGAGAGAGACGTTAGAGATGAACGCAAGAATGGAGAGAATCGAATTGTATATGAGGCAACAACCACCTCCTCCCCCCCCCCCCCCCCACAAGCTAAGGTTGTTTCGATTCAAAACATGTTTTTTTCATTAGTAGTTGTGTTAATTTGAATTTATAATAGATTGTTCGGATTATTAGTTTGGTTGCGAATTTTGTAATGATAATGATCATTTAATGTGAGCGTTTAATGTATGTGTCATTTCTTTTATTATTGATATATTGGTTGGTTGAATAGGTTTTGGTTGCGAGCAAAATAATCAGCACATTTTAAAAATTTTACGGGAAAAAACCGAAAGTAATATTGAAATCTCTCGGTTTTTCTTCAAATTGAAAAACCGAGAGATATTAGAAAACTCTCGGTTTTCTACATTTGAAGAAAATCGAGAGTTATTAGAAAACTCTCGGTTTTTCCACAAAGAGGAAACCCGAGAGTTTTACAAATAACTCTCGGTTTTAGGGTTTAGGAGAAAACCGAGAGTTTTCTAATATCTCTCGGTTTTCCTCTTTGTGGAAAAACCGGAAGTTATTTGTAAAACTCTCGGTTTTTCCACAAAGAGGAAAACCAAAAGTTTTTTAATTACCTTTCGGTTTTACTCTAGGGTATCTAAACCGAAAACTCTACGATATCTCTCGGTAAATGCCCAATTGTTTTTAACGAAAGAGTCAATACCGAGGGATGGCGAGAGTTACCAAAACCTTCGGTAATGTGTCTATACCGAAAGTTATAGGGTCAAAACTGAGAGTTTTTACTCTCGGTTTTGACCTCTTTTTCACCAGTGATATAATAGATTACCTCTAAACATTTCTCCACTTTTCAATTCCACAATCACAACACTCCCCATTCCCTCGTGCAACAGCTTAACCGAAAGTTGAATCGGAGATGCTGGAATCGGAAGACTTAGAGCATCTCCAACGCATGACCTCTGCCCGCATGGGACAGCGTGGAAAAGGGCAGGTCATTGGTTTTTTTCATTTTTTGCATTGAAGATAAAAGCAAAAAGAGGGCAGTGCCCTCTATGCCGGTCATGCCCTCTTCTAACTTTTTCATGATTATATAATATAATATATTATATAATATAGGAATATTAATTATATATTTAATTATAATATTTTTTCTTACTATTCTTAAGTAACATTATTATAATAACGTTAAATAAATATATATTCTAAAGTTTTACTATAAAATAGGAATATTAATTATATATTAAATTATAATAATATTAATTATATATTTAATTATAAAAATATTATAATATATTTTAAATTATAAAAATATTTTATATTTTATTATAATATAGAAATATTAATTATATATTTTCAAATTTTTCTATAATATAGGAATATATGTTATATATTCTTAAATTTATATATAATTGTAAGTTAATATATTTTTCAATTAATTATATTAACATGTTTTATATCATTATAAATTATATCCGTTATAAAATATATCCGTTATAGACTGTAACGGTAATATAATTTAGTACTATAAACATTGAATAAAATTTGTTCATTCTACATTTTCAATTTTAAGCTCTATATAACATCATATTTGTAGCGATCTTATTTGTAAGTTTTCAAACCATAAAATATGGATAACAATTCTAATGTATCAAAGGAGTTTGTTAGAGAGTTTTTCTTCGATGATTCTCTCGAAGAACGTCGGCTTAATCTCTTTAATCAACTTTACGGAGAAGGCACTTCATCAACGCCTCGGAGGACGATATACAGAAACCGTGAAGCAGGCCATGAACGTCTAATGAGAGATTATTTTGTTGAAAATTCAGTGTATACTCTAGAGACATTCCGAAGGAGGTTTCGAATGGGAAGGCATATTTTTCTTCGTATTGTGGAAGCTCTTTCAAATTTTGATCCATATTTCCAACAAAGGGCAGATGCATTGGGAAGGAAAGGCTTGTCGCCTCTACAAAAATGCACTGCAGCCATGCGTATGTTGGCTTATGGAGTATCTGCCGATGTTGTTGATGACTATGTGCGAATTGGTGAGTCCACCGCGATTGAATGTTTGAAAAAGTTTGTCACTGATGTGGTTTTGGTATTCGAAAGTGAATACTTGCGAAAACCAAACTTGAATGATGTACAACGTCTGTTACAGATGGGGGATGCTCGCGGTTTTCCCGGTATGTTAGGTAGTATTGATTGTATGCATTGGCAGTGGAAAAATTGTCCAAAAGCATGGAAAGGGATGTTTATGAGTGGTCACAAAGGGATACCAACACTCCTACTTGAAGTAGTTGCATCGTCCGATCTATGGATATGGCATGCATTTTTCGGAGTTGCCGGTTCTAACAATGACATAAATGTATTAGATCGGTCACCTTTATTCGATGAAGTACTAGAAGGTCGTGCTCCAGAAATAAACTACACGGTGAATGGTAACAACTACAACTTGGGGTACTATTTAGCTGATGGAATATATCCTGAATGGCCAACATTCGTCAAAACAATTTCACGTCCACAAGGTGAAAAAAGAAAATTATTTTCTAAATATCAAGAGGGTCAAAGAAAAGACGTTGAACGAGCATTTGGTGTGTTGCAATCTCGTTTTGCAATTGTACGTGGTCCTGCACGATTCTGGGATAAAGGAGATCTAGCAAAAATAATGAGAGCATGCATTATACTTCACAACATGATTGTCGAGGACGAGAGAGACACATATGCTACTCCATTTGGTCCGCTACCATCTTACGATGACACGACAAACGGATTAACACAACCAGATTTGGGCGAGGAACCTCTTGCTCCGTATGAGAATTATATCGAAAAAAATATTCAAATTCGTGACAGACAAAAATATCGTCAATTACAAACCGATTTGGTGGAGCATATTTCACAATTCTATAATGTCTGTCAAAATGTTTAAAATTTTATGTGTTTTATTGTAGTTCATTATTTTTGTAATATTTTTAATATTATAATATATTTTAAATTATAAAAATATTTTATATTTTATATTAATTATATTAATATGTTTTAAGGGTGAAATTGTCAAATTCTCCTATAATATATATAATACAGGAATATTACTCATTTAATTAATAAATATATATTTTAAATAAATTAATATATTTTTTTTATTAATTATATTAACACGCGATTTTAAAATCTCAAATTCTCCTATAATATAGGAATATTAGTTATAATATTCCTATATTATAAATTAGTTATTTATTTAAAATAGTATAAATAAAATTTATTATTTAGATAAGAGGGCGGGCAGAAGCATTGGAGTGTTTTGACCAAGTACAATGTGTGCCCGCTTTCTGCTGATGTGGAATATTGATTTCACAAAAAAAGAGGGCAGAGGTCTTGTGCGCTGCTGATGCTCTTAGGGAGATGTCGGAAGACTCTCGGAATCAAAGATGTGAATCGGAGCGGCGGTGAAAGCGAGAGGAAAAAGATAAATAGAAGAAAGAAAGAGGCGTTCGCATAGGGAAAAATTAAAACAATATCATAGAGAGCATTAACCAATGACTCTCGATACTGATACTAATAGTTATCTACGAGAGCTAATGAATCTCATCACTGATAGTTTTAATATCACTGAAAGCTAATGAATTTCCCCGGCGATATTAATATTTCTGAGAGCCTTCTTTCTCTCTCGGTAACACTTCTCGGTAATTGTGCATATTCTACTAGTGACCATTGATCATCTGTTGTAGTTGTTGTGACTAACAGTGACAAATCCGTTGTCGAGGGAGGGCCGACAATTCTTTTTATATAATTTAAAAAAAACAAATAAATAAACCACGCTTAATAGATACAAAAGTGCTAAAAATTCAAGTTTATTTGAAACACAAAAATGTCCCGAACATGCTCATGTTTTAATGTACTCAGTTTCCACTTCAACTAATTTTTAACCTATAATTAAAAAAAAAACTTGCTTAAAATGTAACAATATCAGTAGGGATATTCTAATGTGTATTCTTGGCCGTAGTTGTGTATTTTGGTTTTGGACTGACTAGATAGAAGTTTTGAATAAGAGTTTCAACAAATTTAAGAAAGAAAGCTTTATGAAAGATGAACTAGGTGTACAACAATTGAAGGACAGATTTGAATCTGGCAACAAAAATAAATTTTTAAATGTGTGACTAAGGATAGTCACATATCTATAAACATAAATAAAAAATGTTTCCAAATGATGCATTCAAGTCCTAAAGATGGCCATGTTCGGGATAAACCTAACTAATAGGAAATCATGGTCGGGAACTTACCTTTTTTTTAGTATTTTCAACAGATTTGAAGACAGTTGTAGGAATCTCATTCTCCTAAAAAGTAAAAAAAAAAACAAAGAGAAATAGGATTAGTACCATGTTATTGTTAATCAAATCATGAACATGGCCATTGAAATCTTATTATTTTCGAACTTGTAAGCTGAAAAGAGAGACGTAGAAAAAAAAGTCGCCGAATGAGAAAGAAGTTGTCGAAGTTGCGGAAGAGAGAAACACTGAAATCGTCGAAGAAGAAACTAAAGAAGTAGGGAAAGAAAAAAAATACGAATAGACAAAGAGAAAAATAAATAAATAAAAAACTTAATTTTTTATTTTATCTCTGTGGTACATGTAACATGCCACGTCAGATTTGTGATATTGCTTTCATTAAAAATTCGTTACCCAAATTATTTCAGCGAAAAGAATATTGACAAGAACTATGTGTCAATTTGTAATGGATTGAAAATTTTATAGTAGAGATATTATTTTTTTTCTAGTTAAAATACATTTATTTTATTTTTTCTGAATTTCTAATAATATATTATAATTCAAAATAGTCCATTCAAAATAGTCCAGAAAATTGGATGATGAATAAAATACCGTGTCTAATTTTCTTAATAATTTTTTAATTGAATTATTTTTATAATGGTTGAATAAAAGAATTGTAACAATTTGTATTTTATTTTTTAATTTAGAAAGTTATGAATACTAAATGAAATTAAACTGATAGCCTAAATATTATGCACACATTTTTTTATATTCATGTACTCTTCAAGTTTGAGGTATTTTAGCGAGTCTTGTCCATAATTTATTTTTAAGTAACTTTATTTTCTTCATTTCCTTTTTTGATAATTTATTATGACCTTTTTTTCTATGACTTTTTTTTATTATCAATCATCTTTTCATATAAATTTAAATTATTTTTAGGTAAAAACTAAAATATTTTTATTATGATCTCGGTTTCAAGTTTGGTGAGATTGAGATCGGTTTGGTTATCGTTGACGTTCACGTGTTCGTTATGGCTTTCATTTGTCTTGAGGACTTCAATATATTATTTATTGACCACCTTGACATTCTCTTGTTGGACTCTTGGTTTCAAAAGCTCTATAATTTTTTTTAGAGTGCTTCTAGTTTTGTTAATGAGACTCTTGGTTCCAAAACCTCAAGTCATTTTAAATAAGTTAGTATTGTTCTTATAAAAATAACAATTACATTTTACTTTTTTCTGTTTCATATGAAACAACAAATAGATAAAAGAGAAATGATACAGCTAATAACGAAAACTTGATAGGAATTATGTGACAGTTTTAATGGATTAAAATTTGGATAGAAGAGAGATTTTTTTCTCTAAATAAAATATATGTATTTTTTTCTGAATACAATAATATATTATAAATTTTTCTCTAATTTTCTTAATAATTTTTTTAATTGAAAATTATTTTTATAATGGTTGAATAAAAAAAAGTTTGTAAATAATCTTAAAATTCTAAATGAAAATTAAACTTATAACCTTAAGTTTTTAAAATAACTTTATTTTCTTCTCTATATTTCCTTTTGGATTATTTTAACCTGTTTTATTATGACATTTTTTCACTGACTTATGTTTATTATCAATCATCTTTTCATATAGATTTAAATTATTTTTAGGTAAGAACTAAAATATTTGTTCAATTAGAAGTTAATTAAAATGTTGGGTTGATTCTTAAGATATGATTTTATGATTATTTGGTGGATCTAGGTCGGCATACTTCTTTCTCCTTGTTTTTGGGGATTTAACACGTCCCTTGTTTAACTTTGCAAGTCTTAATTGATATGAGAAATATGCGTTCAAGCACCCAACAAGGGGCTTGGCAGCCAAGGTCTTCTCAGGATGAGGTTGTTCTCAGGATGAGGTTGGTAGGCGGTTGAATATCGATGACGTGAAATTCTAAATCATTACCTTCTATTCAAAGAAAACCTGCTCCCAAAAAAAGTGGGCGGCTTATTTGTCTTTCCAGGTGATGGCTTATTTCGGCTCCAACTCTCAGTTCTTTCTTTCTTTTTTTAAAATTTTTGACATATACAAAATCGTATGTATATCGTATCTAAATTTTGGTACGATACAAATTACAGATCGATTTTGGTACGGTATGAATATTATATCGTTCATACTGAAATATATATTTTTTAATAAAAAAAATCTCAAATAGTAAAACCGTACTAAATTTATGAAAAAAAAAATATATATTAAGAGTTAAGTCTCCAATTTGTTAAAAAAATGAAATAAACGATAGAAAATAAAATACAATGATAATTAAACCTCAAATCTGCATGAAAAAGGAAATGAATTTAAGATTAAAGAAAACAAAATAATATCTTAAGAGTTGAAATTCAAATAAATTTTGAATTTTCTTTGTTACCATATATGTATGAATCTAATTAATAAAATAAAAATTAGACAAAATTATTTATTATTTCACTAGTTATTATTTATTTATTTTTAAATAATGTATATTTTTAATTTATAAATATTATTTCAGTATAATTTCAGGTTTAAATATAATTACTGATTTTTTTATTATATCAAAAAAAAATTTGATGTTTGATTTATTTTGTTATTTTAAAAATATTGATAATTTATATCCACTAATTTAAGTAATTTTTATTATCTTAAATTTATGAGTTTAAAATTTAAAAGTTACAAAATATGAAAAAGAAAAAAAATGATACAATTCTATAAAATAAAAAAATAAAAAGATTCTAAGGTATTATATATAATTTCACCGATTCATGTTTCCCGCCTCTTTTTTCACTTGTTTGCTGAAAAGGAAAAAGGAAAGATATATCTCTTCGTTTTTATATGCAAAGCAAAGTATATATACGTTTTTATCTCTCCTCCAAGACAACCGTCGTTCCCTCTATTAGCCCTCCCTCCCTCCCTCAGGAACTCGAATCATCTTCAGCTATGTCCTTCACAGGGGTAAGTTCTCCATACATTCAATCTCTTTATAATACTACGATGATCTGATATGAAATTATGCGGATTATTTATTAGGTCACTGCTCATGACTGTTTGATTGCTTCGATTATGTTCATCAGCTTCAATTACTACAAATCGTTTCTATTACCTTTTATTACTTTCCTTCTGTTGCATAAGATCTCGATTAGCATTGTTTCACATGACTTATGACATTTATTTAGGTCAGTTTCTCAATTAGTCATGAAAATGTTGCTGTTATTGGCTAATTCTTTGAATTAATTGAACCAAAACGTTGTACAGAGAGTGAATGCCATTGATTTAAGTACCTATTATGATTTGGATGCAAGAGAATTTAAAATCATTGAAGATCTGGTGCTTTGATGATACATATTCTGTTTCAATTTTCTATAATTGTTCATCAATTATTTTATTTAACTAGTTAGATTTCAGACAGATGCATCAATATCATATGGCCTAGGATTTGCTGATGAAAGCAAAGCTACATATATGGAACTGCAGAGGAAGAAGGAACACCGTTATGTGAT
Source organism: Impatiens glandulifera (assembly GCF_907164915.1). NCBI lineage: Eukaryota > Viridiplantae > Streptophyta > Magnoliopsida > Ericales > Balsaminaceae > Impatiens > Impatiens glandulifera. Next base: position 14,680,227 of record NC_061862.1, on the reverse strand, counting down.
CTATAAGATCGATGATGAGAAGAAAGAAGTTGTGGTTGAGAAGAGTGGAAACCGCTCAGATACCTATGATGATTTCACTGCATCTTTGCCTCATAATGACTGTCGTTATGCAGTTTATGACTTTGAATTTGTGACTTCTGAGAATTGCCAAAAGAGCAAAATATTTTTCATTGCATGGTAATTAAGTTATTCTTACTAGCTAGAAACTAAACTAAATTATCAGATTGGTTTGGTTTGTGTTGATGCTGATGCTGAAGATAATCATTGTGTTCTCTTTTCAGGTGTCCTTCTGTGGCTAGTATTCGTTCGAAGATGGTGTATGCTATATCCAAAGCCCGAGTCAGGTGGGAGCTGCAGGGCATTCATTATGAGATTCAGGCCACAGATCCCACCGAAATGAACATTGATGTTCTGAAAAAACGGGCAAACTGAACTCTCCAAAGTAGTATTAATGCTGAACTAGACAGTGTTCTATGTGAATTTAGGCTCTGTTTAGCACAAAATTGCTGTGTAAATAATGATTTGGTACCTAGAAAGGCAGACTATGAGGACCTGGTAAGTGCTAAATGCAAATGATGGTTAGTTAGGGTTCTTATTTTTCATCATGCATGTTTTTCTTTCAAGAATGTTTTACATATATTTAGTTAGCCCTTGTTCAAATCTATCATCAACTAAAACAATACAAATATCCTTACTTTATTTTTAATAAACTTTAAGATACTAAATATACAAATATTTTAATCATTTATTTCAAATAATTCATTTTCCAAACACATTTTTATCATTTTACTAATCAAACTTCTTTTTTCCAAATAAACTTTATGATATACCTGACAACTCTATAGAGTTTAACATACATAATATTTTAGTAATTCATCCTTTTTATAAATTATATTTCATATTTTCACTTAATAATTTTATTTAAAATAATATATAATAAATATTTTGAATTTATGACTTTATTTTACACTTTTTTAATAATTTTAATTTATATATAAATTCACACAATAGACCAAAATACGATAAATTCGATTTTCACTTGAAACTCTTTGAATAAAACAGAAAATTATTATATACTAGTTCTCCTTCATTTAAATATAATACTTCATTATTACATTATTATAAGTATATAAACTGCATATTTTTCGTTCATAAGCTAATTTGACATAGAATCACATTCATAATTAAATACTATATATTATATTAACTATTAATATCAATCTAACATCACTATTATGCATTGCTATTCACCTTTGTCTGACTTTTTACTTTGTAAGGGTCATTTTGTAATAAATAAATTTATATCATCTTTCCTTTAGATTCACGTGATTTTTATACAAAAGAAATTAAAATTACAAATGAAGTGTATAAATTAAAATTACAAAAAAAATGTATAATAATAAATTAAATAATATATTTGAGAAGAGCTATTTGTCGTTTATAGAGTAACTGGTAACGGGTGGAGCAATTCTTGCATGATTTTTTCTAAACTGACATTTGTATGGTACGGAAACTTGTCCCCACAAACATATACTCATTTCAAAGATTACAACTTTGTCTTATTAATTATTATATATATGTCTTTATGTATTACTTTTCTTTTCTCATTTTAAATTTTACTTCTTTTTTTTCTCATGTTTTGAGAATCAAATTTAAACAATTTAAGTTTTAATAAAGGTTACAAAACGAAAGAGCTTTAATCTACAAGTTATTTTATAAAAGAAATACAAAAAATAAATTGATTACTTTACTGAATTAAAGTAATATTGTATCATATTAGAGTTAAGTTACTAAGCTGGACTTCTTAATATGAACTGAATTAATATAATTTAAATAAGTATTATAATTTACAAATAAATTTATAACATTTGATCTAATAAAATTTAATAGAAAATCATATTTAATATAATTAAATCTCAAAGTAAGGAAAAATGGGCAGTGGCACGATCTGTAATTTATTAAAAATACAAGGGTAAATAAACAAACAAGTGTCGTCGTCCTAGGAACAGAGTCTCCCACCTGGTGCAAAACATCCACAGCAACAATTGTACGAAAACTCAAATGGCAATATGGTAAATATCTCCGATTTAAAGCCTGTTTCGGATAACTTTTCCTTTTTCTCCATGGCAGATCCTGTACCGTTGGATTAGACACGTGGCGGAATCTTAGTATAAGAAATTTCCTTTATAATGTATACTTGAGAAATGGGCAGAAATGGGGGAAAGAAAAAAAAGAAAGTGATGAGTGACGATTTGAAGAGAGATTACAGAGTTTGTAAGGAGATCGGACGTGGTCGATTCGGCGTCGTTTCACGGTGCTACTCTATACATTCCGGCGAATCCTTCGCCGTTAAATCCATCGATAAAACCATCGTCTCCGTTGATTCAATCGATCAACAATGTCTCTACAATGAAGTCAAGATCATGCATCTTCTATCTCCAAACCCTAACATTCTCCAGATCTTCAACGTTTACGAAGACGATTCCTATCTACACATCGTCACCGAGCTCTGTACCTCCTCCGATCTCTTCCAAAAACTAACCGGCGGCCACGTATCATCTGAGGAAGAAGCAGCCGTCGTTATATTACCACTGATGGAAGCGATCGCGTACTGTCATCGAAAAGGCATTGCTCATCGAGATATAAAACCGGATAATATATTGTTTGATGATAGAAATACGTTGAAACTTGCTGATTTTGGATCTGCTGTTTGCTTTAGGGAAGGGGAGAAAATGACAGGTGTTGTCGGAACTCCTTATTATGTTGCGCCGGAGGTTTTGACGGGAAGGAATTACTGTGAGAAAGTTGATGTGTGGAGTGCGGGTGTTATTTTGTATATAATGCTTGCTGGTGTTGCTCCTTTTCATGGTGATTCTCCGGCGGAGATTTTTGAAGCTGTTTTACGGGGGAATTTGAGGTTTCCGATTAGATATTTTCATTCGGTGACGCCGGAAGCGAAGGATTTGTTGAGGCGTATGATCAGGAAGGACATTTCGAGTAGATTTTCTGCGGAAGAAGTTTTGAGTAAGTATAATTGATCATAATTATGTTATAAATTTAGATGTTAATTAATTGGAGCTAAGTAAATAGGTTTGAAAGCAGGGCATCCATGGCTGACTTCGTCGTTGGAGAAGAAGAAAGGAAGTAAATCAGTAAACGTAGAATTGCGTTAATCTCGTACATGCAAAAGTTCAAATCATGCGAGATATGTTGAAGATGTTTCGATCGTTTCTATTTCTATGGTTAAGTATCAATCAATCAATCTCACGTACCCTAATTAATTATAAATCATGTTTATAATCTCTATATCTAATTCCTAAATCCTAATCGTTTAATAGTTGGATTATAATTAAGTTTGAAAATTTTGGAATTTGACAATTTAAATTTCGAATATCTTCTTTCAAACCTTAAATTTAAAACTCGGTTTTAAAATGTTTTATATCACCAATTTAATTAACTAATTAGTTATAAAATTATACAAAAACGAAATTTTATTTTAACGATTTTAAGACACGTCGAATTAAGGTGTACTCTCATTTATATATATATATATATATATATATATATATATATATATATATATATATATATATATATATATATATATATATATATATATATATATATATATATATATATATCACTTTAACTGTTAACCAGAAGTTTTATTCAAAATTTTATTTAATCTAATTTAAGAATTTGGACCTACTATATATATTTTTATAATAGAATTGAATTCAAATTATTTTATATTGACTTTCAACTGCCAATTAACTTCAAAATTATTAATTAAACAAAAATTAACTATATTGACAAAGTATAACATTTTCAATTAAAACCTAGGAGTGAATAAATTTTGTTTAATATATATAATTATTTTAAATAAAATATAACAATAACATATACACAGTCTATAAACATTACAAAAAGACAAATAATTTTTTTAACTTTTTCTTTTTATTTAGTCAAAAGAAATAAATAAGATTTTCCTATATTTAAATAGATATTTTCTAATTTGACACATAAGTTACATAAAGTGCTAACATACACAATAAAGTATAATTTAGATTATAAGATTTCATAATTATAACTCTTATATATTTAGTGATAATATATATAATCAACCAACTTGAAATTACATCTATATTCACCTATACAAATATACACAATTAAATTATTGCAAGTGAGTCAAACACATATCCTTAAAAGGCTTATAAAATATTCATGTACCAACATTTCATATAATTCTCTAAATCAAGAACTTAATCACATGCATGATCATTTACCACATTATAATCAAAGTCTAAAAAATATATTAAAGAACACAAAATACAATAAAGTTAAGTTAAAAAAGAGAGGAATAATTGTTTTTTAACTTCTCGCTCGCACAATCTATTAAGTTGAAAATAAAATAAAATAAAATGGGAATGATTTTAAGATTAGAGAAATCTTTACCTAATTCATTTTTAGAGAAAAAGTTGAAAATATTAAAGTCGAATCTCAGCTTTTTAAGAGTAGTAACTTAATTTCAATTTCTAATCCAAAACTAAGAATTTAAAGAAATTACGAATCTAGTTACGATGAAGAACAACTTCGATAAACTAATTTGTTTACATGTACATCCTAATCGTCAGTCCTAAAACGGTTTGTACAAATAAAGTAAGTTTTTTGTAATTCATGTACCATTTGCACTTTATATTTTTATGTGTTACATTTGAAAGGAAGAAAAAGTGAGAAAGAGAAGAAAGTGGTTGTGATGATGCGAATAAAAAGTGATATACCAAGCTAGTAATTCTCTGCACCTCGGTCACTAATGACCTCTAAGTAGCCGGGCTTTCGGGACCGATGGAGATCATTGAGACAACTCTTAATGTGGTCTTTATGGATGAATACTGTTAATTTTATTTTCGAGGCTTTGGTAGGCCCTTATAGCATATAAGTATGGACTTATGGTACAATGTCTATGACAAGAGGGTAGTATATTGCAATGTCACGAAACTGTTCAATATTTTTTTTTTTTTGATTTACAATATTGGTTAAAGTTTACGATGAAGATGATACGTGGTTATTTGAAAGTGTTTAAATTTCCTTTTCTAAAAATGTCTAATTAATCATTTATCGACAATAGTAAATAATTTAATAAAAAATAAGTCATTTGATTTTCGATAGCTTAGTTACTAATTTGTTAGTCTTTATCAATAATGATGTGAACGCGTGTAACCTAAATTTTTTGAGACAGTCGTATTTATATTTTTATCCTTCGGAAACCCTTCAATTTCTTTCTTTTAAGATTGTCCACCAAATGATGAAGAGAATTGGTTTACAGTCGTCTGCGATTTTGTTGCTAGAACTCAATTCAATCCATTTGATCCAGAAGTCAACGAATTTTGATGGTGTATCTCATTGAAATTGAAGTAGGTTCTGCAGAAGAGCGAACATGCTCTTGGCAAGGTCATAATGAAGAAGAAATAGATTCTTTACTCTTCAAACAAATGTTGCATCATCTAGCGAGATGAAATCTTTTCTTTTTCAATTTGTTAGATGTCCAGACTCCTCCATTGATAGCTTTCTAACCAAAAAATGAGATTTTTGATGGAATTTTTTATTTCCACACCTCTTTCCAAGGAAACCACGATGAAGTTTTTTTGGAGAGACGCATGATAAATGTAGCTAGTTTTAAAATCGGGAGAGTCGGATAGAGAAAATTTGTCGTCAATCGAAACGTTAGTAAGAACATATATGAAGAGATCTCGTATCCCCTCCTCTTCGATAGAAAGTCGTATATTTAAAGGGGTTCTCCAAACAATTTGATTAAATATGAGACAAAAATTGTCTAGAACTTTAGCTTCCTTTTTACTAGAGATCTCAAAAAGATCCCGATAAGAGTTTGGTAATTTTCTACTAAGGTTTCACGGATCATTCTAGAAATCGATTTTCTTACCATTACCAATCGTAAAAATGAGAAGGGGTGGAGCTTCTACCATGTTTTAGAGAGACGGCCCCATAGACTTCTACCCATATACTTTCTCTAAAAAGAAACATCCATTCGTTATCTCAAAATTCGTACTTTGGCGATGATTGCTTTCTTCCAGAGACTTTTGTTTTCGTTGAGAAATCTTCACCACCATTTATAGAGGAGCGAAGTGTTGAAAATGGAGAAGTCCTTGATTTTGAGTCTTCCGTCAACAATGTCAATATTTTTTATGTTCCATCTCACCAAGTGAGTGATATTAGATGAGTTGGAGCTGCCCTAAAGGAAATTCCTAATGATTGTGTTCATTCTGCTAGCCACCGATGCAGGGATAGAGAATAGTGATATAGTGAATGTTGGGATTATGGCGAGGGAGTTCTTAATGAGGACCAACTTATTGTCTTTATAGAAAAGTTTTCTCTTCCAAAGAACCAACCTATTTCCCATTTTCTCGATGATAGGATTCTAAATATCCTTGCAACTGAATTTGGCGCCGAAAGGAAAGCTGAGATACTTTGATGAGAGAGAATCAATTCTGAACCCCATAATTTCGACCAATATTTGAGTGTTTGAACGTTATTGGTGAAAAAAATTCAGACTTTTCTTTATTAATCTTCAACCCTGAGCATGCTTCAAAAAGAATAAGAATCTGCCGAAGAGAATGAAGGTTTTCTGTTGTAGGTTTAGTAAGACAAATAGTGTCATTAACAAAAAGTAAGTGAGATATGTAGTTGGGTCTCCTCATCGTTCCTACATTAATTCCTGTGAAAATACTAGCGTTGATGGTTCTATCGAATAGTTTTGACAAACCTTCCATAATCATCGTGAAAAGGAGGGTGATAAAGGATCCCCTTGTCTAAGCTCTCTCGAGCTCTTACAAAAACTCAAACATTGTGTCGTTGATAAGAATTGACAACTTAGGTTCAATAACACAAATTTTGATCCAACTCCTCAATTTCATTCCAAAACCCGTTTTCTCAAGGAGAGAGAAAATAAAATCTCAACTGATGTGATCAAAAGTTTTTAGATATTAAGTTTACAAAGGCATCATGTCCCCTTTCTTCTTGTCAATGCACACATTTTCAATGAGAGAATCGTCGGTGATCTTTCTATCTTGTACGAACGCCATCTGGTTAGGAGAATTAGTTCTACCAAAAGAACTTTGAGCCTATTAGATAAAGGTTTCACCAAGATTTTATAGAAGCTCATCACAAGGCTAATAGGTATGAAGTGTTTGAGTTCCTTGGCCCCTTGAATCTTCCTAACAAGGACAATAAATCTAGAATTCCAACATCTGTCAAAGAAAGTCGTAGAATGAAAGTGCTTGAATGAGCTCAAATAGTCCTCCTTAATAAATTCCCAAGACTCCTTAATGAAAACAATTGTGTATCCATCAGGTCCAAGTGATTTGTCTCCATCACAACTTGTAATAGATTCCCAAATTTTTTCAATTATAAAATCCTACTCGATAGAGGACTTTTGTTGCTCGCTAATTTTGTTAAAATTGTTTCCTCCCAAAATTGGGCTCTCGCAAACTGGCTCTGTGAGAAGACTCTCATAGAAAGAAAGAATGAAATCTCGAATGGAGTATGCCTCAAGGATCTAATTTCTGTTCACCTTAAGGATAAATATCTGATTATATTTTTTTCAATAGTTTGCAAAGTTGTGAAAGAATTTTCTATTAGAATCCCCCTCCTTAAGCCATTTATATTGTGATTTTTGTCTTGCGTTATCTTCTTCACATTTATAAAGAAAGTCGGATTTTTCCATAAGGGTGCATCTGCTAGAGGTTTTAGCTTCAGTCAGATCTCTTTCTTCTTCTAACCTATCAATGATATCAATATCTTAGGATACATTAGTAATGTTAGAACGAAGGGAGCCAAAGTTGACTCGCCTCCATTCTTTAATGAAATTTTTGAGATTTTTAAGCTTAAAAGAATGGATAAAATATGGTCTCCCCACAATCGGTGAGTGATCCACCCACCTATTCCCCACTTTAGACACAAAATTATGATCCAAGATAATAGCATTTTCGAATCTGAAAGGTTGTTTAGGCTGAGAGGTTTGGCCACAGTTTAGGAAAAGGGGTTTGTGGTCAGAAAGTCGTCTTGTTTTAGCATATTGTCTTGTTGGATGGTAAAGGTTCTCCCATTCTGAGTTGTAAATAAATCTATCGATGCGAGACATACTTCCATTGTTGCAATCACTTTTCCTTTTAAACTTGGCACCCTCGAGAATAGGGTCAATGAGAAACGAGTCGTCAATGAATGTGTTGAACAAGTCCATCTTCGTTGTGAAACTACTTGAGTTTTTACTTTCGTTTGGTGTCCTAACCAGGTTGAAATCACCATAAAAACATCAAGGTATGAGCCATTGGTTTTATAAATCATATAGCTCCTAGATAAACGTAATCTTCTTATTATTGTCGATCGTGCCATAAACAACACCGAATGCCCAAATGTTCCCTTTAGTGAGGCATTTGGACTTAATGAAATGCACCAAAGATAGTTTCTTCCAAATAATAAGGATTCATTAGAATGTCCATTAGCGTTTAGATTTGACCTTTTAAATTTTTTACTTTTAGTTAAATCGGTAAGGAGGTTTTTCTCGAGATTCAAGACCATTGTTTCTTGGAGAGTAATAATGTCGCAATTACAAGAGTTGATAAAAGAAAAAATAGAACTTCTTTTCTAGAGTTATTTAAACCAAGGTTTTGAAAACCGTTCCGGTCATCGACCCAATTTTTTTGGCGAACTTCAGTCCAACCGGTTGAACAACTGGTTGAACCGGATTTTAAATTAAAAAAAATAATTTAAATATATTGGTACATAAATGATATATATATATATATATATTCAATTAGACATGTGTAAAATTAATCAAATATTTTTTTAATATTAAGACATTTTCCAAATTTAATACATTTTCTTATTAAACATTAATTCAAACAGACATTCATAAACGCATAAATTAAAAGAGATATTAATTTAATAATTTATAATTATATTAAAATAAAATATAATATATATCTTTATTTCTATAAATTTAATTTAATAAGTAATAAAAAAAACTGAAGTACAATTCATCTCTCATCTCTATAAAAAGTACAAAGAGAGAGAAAGAGGCAGGAGACAGACTATAAAGAGTACAAAGTGAGAGAAAGAGGCAGGAGAGGAGACAGACTATAAAGAGTACAAAGTGAGAGAAAGAGGCAAGCAAATGAAGATGATTTTGGAAAAACCTTTCCAACCGGTAATTTCCAGTTCAGATTTCTGGTCAAACCGTCCGGTCGGACCGAATTTTGACCGGTTCGAAAGGTAGACGTATTAAAGTAAAAAATTGAACCGCCTTCTCTACCGTTTCGCGGTCGGACCGGTTGGACCGGCGGTCCGACCATGTATTTTAAAACCTTGATTTAAACCCCTCACATTCCATGAGATTAACTTGTTTAACATAAATAACCTTGGGTTGATTGAGGTTCCGAAATCACCAATTCAAGTGATGCTTGGGCAATAACGATCATGTTAGTGCCTCTACAAGGATCACAGTTTCCCTATCACAATCTTAGTTGCAAAATCATTCCTTACACATTTTCTTTAGGGTATTTGATGCATTTGATCTACTATCTACGGTTTCAATGTGAATAGTATTTATAAAACTCATCATATCTTCAAATTTCCCTTAGGATTCACCATTAGTAATTTTCTTAGAATTATTAACATCGGGTGTTGACGCCCGCACTAGACTAGTTACTTTAGGGGGTTTCGATACTAAAGGGTTAGTGTGGTGAAAAAAAGGGGGTGGGGGAAATTTAGTTGGGTGGTTTTAAGGGGGAAATATAGTTCGGTGGTTTTGAGGTTGGATATATGGAGAAATAGTTTTCGATAAAGGGTTCAAGAGGTGAGTTTGTGTGAATGGAAAAAAGTGAGGAAATTTATGTGCTATAAATGATAGGTGAGGAAATGATTGGGGTGGGAGGGATTAGATAATGATAGGGTTAGTGGTGGCCGACGGGGGTTCACGTGCTAGTGAGTTTGGATTTGGGTTAAGATGTATGTTATATGAAAATTATGTTTATGTCTTCTCGTGTAAGATATTGCGGGGATGTTACATCGGTTGGGATTGTTAGTAATTTTGTCTTGAAAATTACAGAAAATATAAAAATATAATATTACAAAGAAGTTAAATAAACTAAAATATATAAAGAAACGAAATCACTGAAATCAAATGTTGAATCGAGGCATGTGTTTAACACATTTCCCTTAAAATAGTTTCACTGTCTCCTTCTTGTGCTGAAGTTTATCAGATGGTTGTCTCCTAGGGTACAACGAATCTAGTAGTGATTCAGCACCAGAATCACTACGTAGTGAACTTGACAAATATACCTGAATTATCACCGGGATCAAAGTAGAATTGTCTGGAACCACAATTAAAATGATCAATGGAAGATTTTTTCTGAAAAACTAAGAAATAACTAGCTTCTTGTGATGATGAAAATAAAAAACAATAAAGTTCATTTGGGGTGATTGAAGGATAAAAACTATATAATTCTGCAATTGTTATTGTCTCTTCAACAATGTGTGATCAATTGAGAATTTATATAAAGATAAATTAACCAATAAACATAATGACTAATTTCTTTAACGTAGAATAAAATCATTTAATGCAATCAATTGCATTTGAAAGGTTTCACGTATGCATTTATTATTGCATTTGATTGAAAATTTCTCATTTGCATATTGATATTAATACCCCATTTAATTGACTCATGCAATTAACATTTAATCAAAATATATTAATTTATTTTTATACAATAAAATGCATTTTGCAAATAAATTAAACACCACTTGGATTAATGGAAAAACTAATAACAAATAAAATTGTCTTTGTTTTTTGTTTATCTTGTATGATAAAATGTTTTAAACTTTACAACTTTAATTTAAGTCATTTAGTTTAAACAACAAGACTACCATAATATCATATTATATATGATTTATCCATGTATCATAAAAATGCTATATTTTGCTATTTTTCCAATTTGGACAAATTCACTAACTCAATTTTATTCTTGGGACTTGCCCATTCAATTTTATTTTTAAATTCTCATTTCAATTCATATAATAAAAATCATCTACATAATCTAAATTCCAACAAGGATTTAGGTCGAAAAGAGATTGAGCCGTATAAATAGGTGATTGTGATAAATGAGGTTGTGTGTTTGTTATATCAAGAGAATGTAGAGAGTTAAGTCGGTTAAATGTGGGAATGGAGGGTGTGTGGGAATGAGGGGGTGGATGGGGAGTGGTATGTGTTTGTGATGTTCTAGCTTTAGAGTTTATCGGCAGTGATTGATGGATTGAATGTTGGGGGATAGATTGGCTCGGGAGGATGTTTGGGCTAGAAATTTTATTGTGGGTCGGGATTCCTTGATTGATTGGTGGATTCCGCTCTATTCTAATTTTCTCGCTGGAGCTCGGTAGCTTGAACCAAGTCTTGGATTCAAAAGAAAATTAGTGTTGGAACCCTATCCACAATTGATACGGGAGATCGTAGATAAGGTCTCTATCCTCTATTTGAATCTGAGCCGAAATCGATTGTCATGTGTTGTTAACCTTTATTATGTCCCATTGTAGGTTGGTTTTAACCAATGTTCCTTCATTGATTTCCAGCAATTCGTCGTAGAGTTACCGATTTGTGATTGCTTCAAAATTTCATAAATGGATCGGTAGACTAACAATATGAATCTAGGAGGATTTTAACTTTTCTGGGGTCAGACAACAACCTGTGAATTTGCTCCAATTTTAATAAGGGGTTGAAGTTGTGGTATGTAAAGGAATACAATCCGCCGTTCTATTCATCCCAAAATGTAAACTATATATATACAATATTATAATATTGATATCCAAAAATCTAGGGATCTCCAATGTATTAAATTGATTATATTTAGATTCACTAACTTAGGGATCTCTAATATATTAAAATGATTACATTTATTACACTCCCACAATCAAAGTAGGTGGGCGATGTATGTTGAGATTGGATCAAAATTCTTCAAAAAAACTATCAAAAGCCCCTTCGTGAAGATATTCGCAAATTGAAAGCGAGATAAGACATGAATAACTCGAACCTGACCGTGTGAGACCTTCTCACGAACAAAGTGAATGTCCATCTCAATGTCCTTCGTCCGTTAGTGTTGAACGAGATTACTAGAGAAGTAAATCTTACTCATATTATCACAGTAAATAAGATTAACGGTGGGAACCAGACAATGAAGTTCTAGGAGTAAATTTTGTAGCCAACAAGTTTCCGAAACCACATTCGCAAACGTCTGGTACTCAATCTCGGCACTATAATGGGGCAAAATGGTTTGGCGCTTAGCCGACCAAGAAATTAAATTATCTTCCAAGTAGACACAGGTCAACATCAGTGTAAGCCAAAAGGGATGTAACAGAGGATGAAGACAAATGAAAGCCAAAATCAAGAGTTCCCTGAATATATCAGATAATTATCTTTAAAGTCATCATATGTACCTCCCGGGGATCATGCATTAAGAGACAAACATGTTGAATTGCATACGTGATATCAAGAAAAGAAAACGTCAAATTTGTAGAGCACCAGCCAGACTACGGTACAAAGAATAATCTGACACAGGAGAAGAGACTGAAACCCCAAGTTTCAGTGTGGTATCAATCGGCGTAGTCGACGACTTACAAGATGACATACCCGCACGCACGATCAACAATCTCAGACGCATACTTTCGTTGAGAGAGGAACATACAATTTATATTAGGCCTTACTGAAATGCCCCAAAAATAATGCAAATGACTCAAATCATTCATAGCAAATTTCGTACTCAAGCTAGAGATGAAGAATTGACGGAAAGAGTTAGAGGATGCCTTCAATATTGGGAAGAATATCATATTTATAACTTTCATTGTTCATATTTATCATCTAACTTAAAATATGTCATTTTAACACCTAACCTTTAACATTGTTGTCAAATTTACACCTTAATGGACAGAATTTATAAACTCCGTTAATATTTTGACAGGTGGATAACACATGGTATAATTAATGGCCACATCAATATCCACTTTTTTATTTTTAACAAAATTTAAAATTGTAACTTTATTAAAACAAACTGACCCAACACTTCTCTTCTCTTCAGTCTTCTCTTTCACTCTATCTAATGGAAACTCAAACCTTCAATCTCTTAGTCTCTCGTTTCAATCCGATCCATTTCTACTCAAATTTCACATTCTTGTTTCAGATTTCTTGATGATGTGAACAAATTCCTCTTATTCCCGGAACCATTTCTACTCAAACTTCACATTTCTGTTTTAGATTTTTGACAATTGATGATTATGTGAACTGGTTCTTCCTATTCCTGCTCTATTTCTATGCAAATTTCACATCTATTTTAGGTTTTTTAATGATTGATGATGATGTGAACTGGTTCTGTTTCAGGTTTCTTGATGATTAATGATGATATGAACTAGTTCTTTGTCTTCCTGTGATATCCGTCATTTCTCCCTAGTGGCGTCATGGATTTCTTCTGGTCGTCGGGTAGCTGTTGATGCATCCTATTAGATACTATCTGCGTGAGCCAAACCTACTTTCCAAGAGCTGCGACGGGCTTCTATTCATCTAGAATTCACGATTATTCGCCTTCTGGAGTCGCCACCTATTCGTATTCATTGAAAACGGGTTCTTCTACTTCCTTCTTGCATTTCAAATTACAGGAGTGATTAGAATTACAGGAGGTAGGATTTCGGTCCTATCATTTTATTCACATCATCGCGAGGAGTGATTAGAATTATGGATTATATCCATCCTATTCGCTGCTTTAATCTTGGATTCAGTAATTCTCTATTCTGTGATTTTGATACTGAAATATAGTAGATACTATTACTATTCTGTTCTAAAATTGGATAATTGTTAATGTTTTATGTTATTATTTTCTGAAGCTAGTTGTATTATAACATAATCTGATAATCCAATTCTAATTGTTAGCCCTTGTTGAAGTTGCATAGCGATTGTTGTGTAACTGATAGCTTTACCCTTTACCTGGCTGTTCAGGTTACTTGATGATTTATGATTATGTGAACTTGTTCTTTTTATTCCCATGTGTTAGATAAATTAGACCGGTTAAAATAAGAACTTAAAAAAATAAACTTCCTGTGCAGGAGAACGGTTAAAGAACCAGGATCGGTTAAGTAATCCAATCGGTTAAGTAATCCAACCGGTTAAGAATCCAACCGATCAGGAAGACAAGACCGGTCAGAAGACAAGGCCAAAACCGGAAGTCATCCGGTTAACCTGAAGCTATGAAAAACCTGAAGTCATCCGGTTAACCTAAACAACCAATCGGTGCAAACAGATACTTTAAGTATCTGTTGAAGATGATACCAAAGGGACATACCATAGTATTACCATATTCATACAAGTCTGAGGACAATCTGCAGGCTGCAGAAGACCGTCCAACAAGATCTTTGCACTATAGGATAAATCAAAGACGCAACCCTCCAGGTGCAGGCAACTGTCCAACCGACAGTTGCCGTATTAAGTAAAAGACAAACCTAGCCGGTTTGACCTATACACTGGAAGCCTAGACCGTCAGGTCTGAAACACTGAACCTCTGCTCAACCAATCAGAATCAAGAAGAAGAAATGTGACCGTTGGCACATTTCACCTATAAAAGAAGGAGCTGAAGAGGAGTAAATGCAGTTACGAGAGTTACCAGTTCTACCAACTACAAGCTCTAAGAATTATTAATTACAAGTTTATCTCTCTACAATATTTAGAGCTCAAGTGTTCATTTGAAGTAAGATTACAATTTCGGTGAGAATTGTACGAGTGTTTATCGAGCAGAAAATAAGTCTCGATCGGATATTGTGTTTGTGTATTCCTTAGTGAATATCCTTCTCGCGGTTTCGAGAGGAAGGGGTGACGTAGGAGTTTTATCTCCGAACATCCATAAAAACCTGTCTTGTTATTTACTTTCTGTCGGTTTTACATTCTAACCGATCTTACTTAAACCGACTTACTGAATCCCAAACCGACCCACCAAACTCCAAACCGACTTTTCAAATCCGGCCTTATCCATCCTGTGTGTGTGCTGCTTCAACCTGAAACAAACCACTTCCGCACTTGAACTAAGTTCAAGGGTTTGTGACAGTTTGTGTAGTATTGAAACCCGGTGTTAATTTCTAACCGGATTAAACACCAACCGTTCAGTGTTGTCAGAAGGAGTCAACCGGCCAGACCTCGGTTCCCCAGCCGCGAGCTAGATCCTAACAATTGGTATCAAGATTGAGCCAAAAAGGGTGGATGAAGCATTGTCAGATCCGGATTGGATCTTGGGAATGCAAGAAGAGTTAAACTAGTTTGAGAGTAACAAAGTCTGGTACCTAGTCCCTAGACCGAAAGATCAACCAGTCATAGGAACAAGATGGGTATTCAGCAATAAACTCAATGAAGACGGTTTGGTTACGAGGAACAAAGCCAGATTAATGGCAGAAGGATACAAACAGGAAGATGCAATTAGCATTTTTCTAGCCTTTGCTGCTTTCAAAAACTTTAAGGTTTTTCAAATGAATGTTAAAAGTGCATTTTTAAATGGTGACCTACGTGAAGAAGTATATGTTGAACAACCACCCGGTTTCAAAAATGTTGACCTGCCTAATCATGTATACCGCCTAAATAAAGCACTATACGGTTTAAAGCAAGCTCCTAAAGCTTGGTATGATACACTAACCGCATTTCTGTTAAATCATGATTTCACCATAGGTTCAGTGGATAAAACCCTATTTAAATTTGAGAAAAAGGGACATATTTTACTTGCTCAAATATATGTGGATGATATCATCTTTGGATCAACCGATCCTAAGCTGTGTGATAAATTCTCAACCTTAATGACTAACAAATTTGAGATGAGTACGATGGGAGAATTAAGCTTCTTCCTAGGCCTTCAGGTTAAGCAACTCGAAGGAGGAACCTTCATCAGTCAGCCCAAATACACAAAGGAACTTCTAAAGAAATTTGGGATGAATACATGTTCCTCTACCGCTACTCCAATGAGCTCATCAATCAAATTGGACAAGGATGATGACGGTCAGGCAGTAGACCTGACGGCATATCGCGGAATTATCGGTTCACTCTTATACCTGACAGCAAGTAGACCGGATATACTATTTGCAGTCGGAGTGTGTGGAAGATTCCAAGCTAATCCCAAACAGTCTCACTATACAGCTGCTAAGCGAATCTTGAAATACCTAAAGGAAACCCCTGAAGTCGGTTTGTGGTATCTAAAGGATTCATCTTTCAACCTCACAAGTTACTCTGATGCAGACTATGTAGGCTGTAAAGTTGACATAAAAAGTACCAACGGAAATGCCAATTCCTAGGTGATCGGCTTGTTTCATGGCACAGCAAGAAGAAAACATCGGTTGCTACATCAACTGCAGAGGTTGAATATCTGGAAGCCAGAAGTTTCTGTTCACAACTCCTATGGATCCAACAACAACTAAAGGATTTCGGTATCACCGCCGAAGAGTCTCCGATTTTCTGTGATAACACAAGTGCCATAGCAATCACATACAATCCGGTCTTACATTCTATAACCAAGCACATCGACATAAGGCATCACTTTATCTGGGAACATGTTATGCTGAAGCATATCCGGCTAGAATATGTATCAACGGATCAACAAGTAGTCGATATCTTCACAAAGCCCCTGCAGGAAGCTAAGTTTTCTTACTTTAGAAACATTCTCGGCTTAACCGATATTAATCAACTCATTTCTTAAACCTTCAACCTCTAAAGGGAAAATCGGTTCAGATAGACAAAACTGGCAGTTCTTCCTAAAATGTCAGAAACCGAATTTACCATTGTATTCATTGAAGAACCGCTTTGTCTATCAGTCACAGTAAACCGACCAATTACTTAGTGCTTACACTAATTAACCGCATCGGGACCAATGACTGAAAACCAACCGGTTTGGAAATAATATACTCTGAATTATTTGGCTTCCGAACAGAAATGGAATAACTGTCTGCGTTTAGATGTATCTGTTCTGAAAAGATGCCTTTTCAAAGCAAAATAGTCATACCTCAAAAGACGTGAAGATATGATATCTTTCACCGTCCAGGCCTATGACTCACACCTTAGGTTGTAGACACACCTAATTCATGCAATTTGTTTTATCCTATGGTTAATAGATTAAATCACTTGATATACACTGGATAATATTGTCATCCCTCAACTAATATATAAGTTAGGTAAACATCAGACAAAATATCCACAAGTATCAACTTATCATCTCACTAAGACAAAAATGTCTCAGTTTCAAAACATTCTCCAAGTTGATTTCAACTCCGCTCAAGGAACATAACACTACGAGATATTCAAAATGATCAAGTCTCTTGAAGACATTGGTCTAAAATTCTTTCTTGATGACAAAGATGTCATCTTCCCTGAGACCGTCTTGGAGTTTTTCCATAACGCTAGGGTCTTCCGCGGTACCCCGTACTTTGACACCCTTATTCAATCTAGGGTTGGAGGAACGGTGTTTGATTTCTCGGAAAGTGATTTTGCCAGGTGCTTCGATCTTCCGAAGCAAGGTCTTACCGATCTGAATGTTCCAGCCAAACTAAAGGCCGAAATCTCTTTGAACTTCTCTTGATCGAACCGTCCGGTTAGTGATCGCGGTGCTCGGTCATCATTGAGAGCTGAATACCAGCTTCTCAATGATATCATCGGTCGAGCCATCCTAGGTAAGGATGTGACCAACACCTATTGCGCCACAGTCTTCAACATGATGACCGCTATCACAACTGATACGCCGGTCAATTGGTCCAAGGTGTTGTTCGACGTCTTGATCTGGATGATCACCACTCGTCATACCGGTCTCATTCCCCAGATTAGCTCCCTACTCATGGAACTCAGAGTTCCGCTCTGTCCGGGCGAAGGGCTGAACTAGGCCCAGGTCGTAACCAGGGAATCCGCCGACTCTTTCTATGAGCGGTTCGAGAAAGCCTGGAAGAGGAAGAACCGACACCTCAATTCCTCCGGCAATTAGTCACTCCTTCTTACAACCGGTCATTTTGTTGTACGTACCGGTTGTATTGTCATCCTACTCAATTATGATCTTTTTCGGTTAACATATGTTTCCTTCGGTTTGTTGTAATTCCTCCTTCATTAATGAAAACTACCTTTTGAATTCTAATTGCATGGGAAATTACACAAACTTAGTTACTTCCCAACTAGATTCTCCACCTCGAGCTCCACAACCGGTCAAAAGTAACTACTTCCCAAGGAGTTTTGGAAACATAAATATTCCCAACATTAATAAGATAAAACAGAATATTAGCATTAAATTCTTCTATTTTTTTTCTAATTTCAAATCTATATAAGGAACCTCCCTTTATCATTCCAACATACCTCCAAACAAATTTCTTAAACTCTCTCTCTTAGCAAGATTTGAAAGAATGTATAACCGTACTCTAAGGAATTATTTATGCATCGATTTCGACTCCGTCCTCAACATGGAGGATGTTGAAGTGAGGGAAATCCTCTTTGAATCTCTCAACGACACCGACCTTCGTGACTTTCTCTAAGAATCCGGACCCATGTTCATTCCAGAAGTGATGGAATTCTTCAACAATGCAGCCATGCTCGGGGACGTCATTACTTCCGTCGTGAAAAATCATATCATCTTTCTCTCCGAACGCGGATTCGCAGAAATGTTCAATCTGCCCACTAAAGGGTTCTCCGATTTCCCATCCCGGGTGGGGAGTGCAGCAGTTGACTATGATGAAATATTCTCCGGAACCGAAGTGTCGGTGGAGAACTACGGTCTGAAAACCCGCCTCGCCCCTCACATCCAACTCCTTCACGAGATCGTCAACCGATCGATCATCTGCCAATCTCCGAACCAGAATTATTCTAAGAAAGTTTTTGACATGATGACCTACATCGTCAGCAATACCCCCATCAACTGGTCATTGGTCATCTTCAATAACTGAAAACCATGGTCGAAACAAAGAAAGGTTTCGGCTATGCTCCCCACTTAAGCCGGATGCTACGGACCTACAATCTAGATCTTGGACCGGGTACCCTGGTGAACCTCTCGAATGTCCTCCACGAGAAAGTGGTGGATGACAAACTCTCTAAAATGATCGTCACATAATTTTCTTTTTCTTTCCGTACTTTCTTGTGTACTTCAAACCGATCTTTGTATCGGTATCTATTATGTTCTTTTTCAGAAATCAAATGATCACTTTTATTTACTAAGTTTGAAAATCGGCTCGAAAATCGCAAAGTTAAAATATCGGTTTAAATGCTCAACTAGTTATAATCGCATCACCGGTTAAACTCGATTACCGCTCCCCTAAATCACCAATTAAATAACTGCATCATAAATAACCGGCTGCATTAAATCATTGCCCTCTTAATCAATGGTTAATGAATTAACCGCTCAAAGAATTTCCCGCTCAAAGTTTCCCGCCCATTGCTTGCCGCCCAATGACATTTTGGAGGGAAATTTCCCGCCCATTATTGATGTGACGATTCGCGGCGGTTGGCATTCCAATCCGCGACTATAAATACATCCCTAAGTCATTTTATTTCCTTCTCCCGCGAAACTGCTTTTTCTCTCTAGCTCTCAAATCTCTCAAGCTTTAAAACTCTCGATCTCTCGGTCTCTCCAAATCAAAATGGGTCGCGACTCTGTACTTTTCACCCACATCTTCCAGGTCGACTTCGAAGAAATTGGAGCAAATGGATCGACGGGTGCTAGATCTTATATCCGCTTCCGGTCTTGAACACTTCTTGAACGGACCGTTCGTTCTATATTAAGACGCAATCACCGAGTTCTTCCAAACCGCCGTCCACAGCAATGGAGTTATATCGGCAACAATCGGCGGAAAACCGTTTGAACTCACACAAGAGTCGGTTGCTGAAGTTTTCCGCTTACCGACAGAAGGGAGTGACTTCTCGGTGCCTACAAACGAGGAAACATTCCAAGCGGTTTGTCGCGATGTCTCGGACACCAAAGAACCGATAGCGGTGTCTGGTAAGAAAAACTCCCTCAAACCGGAATATAGACCGCTTTGCGAGATTGTCTCAAAGTCGGCTCAAGGAAGAGGAGGCAACTATGATAGCCTCACACGGTTGAAGATCGAGATGATAGCCGGTTTGGTTAACGGCATTAAAATCAACTGGGCTATGGTAATTTTCTCTAACTTCTGTGAGATGGTGGATCCATCTTCAAAACGGTCGTGGGGATACGCCGTTCCACTTGGGAAGCTAATGCGCCACTTCAATGCCGAAATCGGCCCGGGTGTTTTCATTCCTCCCATCAAGATCATAAGATCCACTCATTTTATAAGACCGGAGGACAAATAGGGCAGAACAAATGTCATCGGTCAGTTCCCGTTCTTTAACTGTTAGCATATCCAACACTAAGATCTCGAACTAGGATTCCTCCGTCCCAGGGATATGCTTTTCACGAAGAAGTTGAATATGATCGGTGATTTCTAGCAACCGGGCATGCAGTTCGACCATCTTACCTCTTCGAAGAGCGGTCACTACGCTTTTAGCCTTTATAAGGTTGAGCACTTCCGTTTCCATCTCAACCAGTTTTTCGTACCTTCGGTCAGCGGGATGTTCTGGTAGCATGTTGGTATAGAGGATTTCCTGCCGGTTCAGAGCCCATTGAAAATAAACATCGCTCGCATCGTGAGTGTGAACGTAAAGTTGGTCCATGATTTGGGTGACGAGTTCCTCTCCCATTTGCCAAATGTTTTCATCCGTGGTTTCCGATTGCCCGGTCGGTCCGGATTCAACATTATCATTTCTAGCTGATTGTTCTTCGACCACCTTCTCCTTCCCTTTTTTTGACCGATCTCCTTCGGTATTGTGGGTGAGAGTCCGGCCCGAGCTAGACGCCGAATTTTCCGTATTGAGGGTGTCGGACTGAGGATTACCCGACCCGGTCGGTTTATCTCCTCTCCACCGGAACCCACCGTCAATAACATTGAAGTCGAAACGGGTACTCCGCCCACTAATCGACACGACTCTCCGCAAACTGACGATGCATCGGTGCCTGCTATAACCGAGGATAGGGTCAAGAACATAATCGAGGAATTCGTCAATGACGCCATCTTGCCGTGGCAAAAGAAGATAAAGGAAACCGCGACAAGTTCCATCCGGCTAATTGAGTTCACCGATGAAAAGCTGGACACCGCGGTTGAACGGATTACGGCCGTTGAGGAAAACTACGGTTTTACCGATCTTCTATACGGCAAAACGACTGACAGAACTAAAAAGTTGGAGACCGGTATTGCTCAAACCTACCAGCAGGTCGGTTTAATAGATCTACACCTCATAACAACATATCAAAGGCTGACAACTGTTGAAAGAGACCTGTCTCAATCCGGCGTCCAGGCCGGATCCATACTTGAAAGAATGGCAACGCTTGAGGAGAAGAATGCCAAGACCGAAGCCGATCTAAAGGCGGTCACCGAACAACTGACGGAGATGGTAGCGGCAAAGCTGACAGCCGACAAAGCGCTTGAACAATCGAATGAAATCGCGGCTCAAAAGATTCAAGATGCCGAGGACGAGCAAGTCCGGATTCAAAAGGAAACGGTACAGGCGGATGCAGACCTAGCCCAACATATCTAAAGAGTTGAAGATGTTGCACCGGCTATAGCGGTTCAGCGAAATGAGGATGCGGATCGACTACTCGACTAACAGCTTAAATTCGAAGAGCTCGCCAATGCTCATAAGAAATCGAAGGCGGCTGCTCCATCAACCGGACCGGTCACCAGAAAAAGAACGGCTTCTTCCAAGAGGGAAGCGGTTCAAAAGCTACTGGACAACGCTGCTGATCCGGTTACTTCGCCTCCACTCAACCCGATCTTACAAGACGATGAAGAATTTGAGGAAGAGGTTGTACTGCCGCTCAAAAGAACGCGAGGTATCCAAGTGATCCCACTCAGATCGATTGCTCCACCGGTTTCACTTTTCACCGGTACCTCAGGCGGTCAAGGATCCTCCTCCAGACCTGGCGCCGATCCCAACAATCCGGGCAAGGGAATGATGATTGACTACATGCGGGAAAAATTCATGCCCAAGAAAAGGAGATAGGAGTTTTTAATTATACATTACTTTTGTTTAACTTAGTATAATTATATATATATATATATATCAAGTATTTTTGGAAACCGGCCTACATTTTCATTCTTACATGATTTTGAATATTTTAAATAAAATAATCAAAAAGGGAGAAATTGATAAGATAAAATTTTTCAAAGACAAAATTTTTCTCAAATTTTTCGAAAAAATTTTCCAAGTCATTTTTCAAAAATCCGGCCAAATGAACTTTTAAAGAAATCGGCCTACATTTTCATTCTTACATGTTTTTGAATATTTTAAATAAAATAATCAAAAAGGGAGAAATTGTTAGATAAATTATACCGATTAAAATAAGAACTTAACAAAATAAACTTCCTGTGCAGGAGAACGGTTAAAGAACCAGGATCGGTTAAGTAATCCAATCGGTTAAGTAATCCAACCGGTTAAGAATCCAACCGATTAGGAAGACAAGACCGGTCAGAAGACAAGGCCAAAACCGGAAGTCATCCGGTTAACCTGAAGCTATGAAAAACCTGAAGTCATCCGGTTAACCTAAACAACCGATCGGTGCAAACAGATACTTTAAGTATCTGTTGAAGATGATACCAAAGGGACAGACCATAGTATTGCCATATTCATACAAGTCCGAGGACAATCTGCAGGCTGCAGAAGACCGTCCGACAAGATCTTTCCACTCTAGGATAAATCAGAGGCGCAACCCTCCAGGTGTATGCAACTGTCCAACCGACAGTTTCCATATTAAGTAAAAGACAAACCTAGCCGGTTTGACCTATACACTGGAAGCCTAGACCGCCAGGTCTGAAACACTGAACCTCTGCTCAACCAATCAGAATCAAGAAGAAAAAATGTGACCGTTGGCACATTTCACCTATAAAAGAAAGAGCTGAAGAGGAGTAAATGCAGTTATGAGAGTTACCGGTTCTACCAACTACAAGCTCTAAGAATTATTCATTACAAGTTTATCTCTCTAGAAGATTTAGAGCTCAAGTGTTCATTTGAAGTAAGATTACAATTTCGGTGAGAATTGTACGAGTGTTTATCGAGCAGAAAATAAGTCTCGATCGGATATTGTGTTTGTGTATTCCTTAGTGAATATCCTTCCCGCGGTTTCGAGAGGAAGGGGTGACGTAGGAGTTTTATCACCGAACATCCATAAAAACCCGTCTTGTTATTTACTTTCTGACGGTTTTACATTCTAACCGATCTTACTTAAACCGACTTACTGAATCTCAAACCGACCCACCAAACTCCAAAC
The DNA here is from genome assembly GCF_907164915.1 of Impatiens glandulifera. Taxonomy (NCBI): domain Eukaryota; kingdom Viridiplantae; phylum Streptophyta; class Magnoliopsida; order Ericales; family Balsaminaceae; genus Impatiens; species Impatiens glandulifera. Next base: position 14,656,840 of record NC_061862.1, on the reverse strand, counting down.
CGACTTTTCAAATCCTGCCTTATCCATCCTGTGTGTGTGCTGCTTCAACCTGAAACAAACCACTTCCGCACTTGAACTAAGTTCAAGGGTTTGTGACAGTTTGTGTAGTATTGAAACCCGGTGTTAATCTCTAACCGGATTAAACACCAATCGTTCAGTGTTGTCAGAAGGAGTCAATCGGCCAGACCCCGGTTCCCCAGCCGCGAGCTAGATCCTAACACCATGATATTCGTCATTTCACTTAGTTGCATTCTAGGTTTTTGTTGTTCTTTTTTTTTTATTTTGATGATTGATGATGAGGTTTTTTAATATCTATTTTTTGCAGACTGTAAATTGGATAATAATTTTCAAAGGAGATTTAGTTGTTAGTTGTTGAAATTTTGTTTTCCGTCGTAGCCCTAATCCAAGACTTCGTCTTAGCTAGTCGTCAATATGGACAGTGAAGAAGAAAGGTATGTCTAGATGGGTATATATTGATTTGATAATAATGTCTGAACATGAAAACAATATTAAGGATGATGAATGAGTTACAATCAATCTTAGTCAAATTGAAGTAATTGGAGAATGAATTGCAGGTGATCTCCACTAAAGTGAAGCAATTGGAGAATATCACTTATTGAAGATTGAAGTGAAGATGAAATTTGTCAACTATTTTTTTTATTTCGTTTATGCATAGTATATTTGATGTTTAAAGTGTTCTTAGTATTGTAATAGAATAAAAATAGAAATATGCAACATTTTAAGATTTCTGATGAACTCCACATTAGTTAAAAACTATATGGTCAATAAGATTTGTGATTTGAATTTAATGGTTATTTGTTGGAGTTTATTTTATTACTTAATATCTGTATTCAATGTATTCTAAGTAAATTATATAGGAAATAAAAATAAGACATTACACTTCAATATTTTATTTGAAGTAAACAATGATCCATGTATTTCCTCTCAATTTCATGATTTAAATATTTAGAATCTTCATCAATTAATTCTACTATTTTTAATTTTTTATCCACTTTTCAATACTTTAACAAATATTTCATGTCACAACCAAAACTGTAACAAGCACTTAATCTCTACTTCATTACTTTAATAAATAATTAACGCCACAACAAAACTGATACATTAATAAACACTTAATCCCCTGATTCATTAGCTTAACTTTTCAATATGCTAACAAATGAGATCTTATAAGCTTATTTTATATAATATGTTAGGATCGGGGACGCCCTTGGAGGACCGGGGTGTTTCCGGTTTCTAGAAGGGTGGTCGCTTACACAACACAACACACTTTGGTGATAGTCCGGTTAAAGACTACAACCGTTCTCAGCACTTCGCAAACTGTCACAGACTCTTGAACCGGATTCAAGGGCGGAAATGTTTGTTTCAGTCTAAAGCAACGCACGCGACTTGGATGAGATTTATGAAAGATCGGTTTTAAGGAGTTTGTATAGACCGGTTTTATAGGAATAAAGTTATGTTTTGGTTAATGTATTTCGGTTTTAGAATAAATAAGAAGGAAATGAATGTAGAGATACGAGACAAGATTTTTTATGGATGTTCGGAGCAAACCCTCCTACGTCACCCCTTCTTCTCAGATTATGAGAAGGATCTCCACTAACTTTCAAAGTTACAACAATTACAATGCCGGTCGAGCCTAACTCGCTACTCGCTGGTTACACCAACTTATTCTTGATGTAATACACTAATACAACACAATAAAGCTTTCGGTAATGAAACAATAGTTTTGGATCGCGCGTGAGATTTCTTTCTCTCTCTTAAGATATTTCGTAACTATTATTAATGAGGTCGCTTCGTCTTCCTTTTATAGTGAAGAGGATCCCAACGGTCATTTTCTTCTCTCACCGTGGGATTGGTCAGTTCAAGGTCACGCCAGTTCAGAGAGGTTGCTTGCACGCTTCAACTTCCTAACACTTGGCAAGCATGCATATACCTCTCAGGTATGGATGACGTAGCTGGTTTGCAGATTTGGACACGTGTCAGGCATGCACTTTCCAACTGTCTAAGTCGGATCTTCGGATCAGCAGTTTCATCATTGTCTTTATCGCATGCTTCTGATCCAGATCTTATCTTCTTTTATTTTCCCAAGACACGTCTATTTCGTCACATTACGTCATCTTTGTGGTTCTCAGTTCCCGGTTGACTCTTTCATAGTATGATTCGACTTGGAATGTAAACTTTTTTGCTAGCCGGTCTGTTGAGAGTGTTGAGGTATGTTAAGACCGGTTTCTCTTGATCATGAATTGATCATCTGAAGTCGGATTGCTTTTATATGTTCCTCAGCCGGTTTATACGAGTCGATCTGTTCCTGCACATAAGAGTTAATAGTAGTTTAGTTTTCTGGTCGGTTCCGAAAATTAACTTACTTAATTTTCTATCAATTTCTCCCTTTTTGATTATTTAGAATAAATATTCAAAAATCGTAATGTGTGGTCGGTTTGAAAATTAACTTACTTAACTTTTCTATCAATTTCTCCCTTTTTGATTATTTAGAATAAATATTCAAAACTAGTAATGTGTGGCCGGTTTGAAAATTAACTTACTTAATTTTTCTATCAATTTCTCCCTCTTTGATATTTTTCTTAAGAAAAATTTCAAAACATGTTGATTTTTCAAAAGGTATTTAGTAAAATCATTACTTTGAGATATTAGAAAGATTAACTTAGTTCTGAAACAAAAACCCCAATAACACAAGTAAATTGTTCATAAAAGATAAATAAGCTAAGAATTGGATGATCCCCCCTTTTCGTTTTCTTTTTCTTTCCGCCTCCTTTCTTCCTCCTCTCCCGCCTTCCATTCTCGTTCCCTTCTTTCTGCATAAATGCGCCATCCGACAAATAAACTTGATATGTCGGGAGTTTGCTTGTTGAACCCGAAGCCACCGCTTACATCTCTGGGTGGGCGAGATGGTTGTGCAACTATCGGACCAGAACTTGGACATGCGGTTGAAGCTTCAACTGCTTTCTTCTTTCGCCGGTTAAGTCGTGTGGAATCCTCTTCTTTTTCTTCATCTAGAGGTTCCTCAAATTGTCCGTCCGGTTGAATCTCTTCTAGACCGCTTCGTTCCACCTGCTTCATCAAGGTCGCAACCGCCTTACGTTTGTTCTTGTTCCTCGTTTTCATTGAGTGAGAGGCTTGTGCAGGTCTGGGTTTAGGTTGAGCGGCATTTTCTTCCTCATTGCATTGCTTGACCAACTCATAATCTTTGTCTTCGATTTCCTTTCTTAACCGTTCCCTAGCCTCGTCTTCGTTTTGAAGTCTCCTGGCTGTTTCGGCATCGGCATGAATCTGCGCTTGAGTTTTATCAGCTTGCAGTTTAGACAACTCCTCAACCTGAGCTGCCATAGCCTGCATCATTTCAAGTAGAGGAGCGGTTGCGGTTTCAACAAATTCGGCGATCATCGACTTGATTGATGTTTGAACTGTTTCTTCAATCTCAGAATGAATTGATGCCCGGACGGTTTCGGTCAGATTTGTTTGAATGGTTGCAATTTGTAGTAATGTTGTACTTGTGAAGACAAGAGATAATTGTGTCAACAACTACTCCCTTCATTTGCTCAAGTCCCGGAGCCTGATCAGTCTTTGGGGGAGCACTGCTGCGGTTTTCTGCTGTCTTAGAGGACTCTCCGGTAATAAAAATAGGTTTGCTGCGAAAGTGATCGGCATCCGTCAAAACGTGTTTACACACTTCTCTCCATTCTGCCTCGAGTCGGTCAACATTTTGGGTGAGATCATTATGTACCTTATGAAACCGCTCAAGCATCTTTAACTCCATTGGAGTTAGTTCTATCCCTTCTACCTTCTTCATGGCATCTTCCACTGCGTGCAACCGGGCGTATTCTTGAATCACAATAGTTTTGGCGTATGCAGCTTGGATTATATCGGTACCCGTTACCTTAAGAGCTTCTTCTTCTAAGGCTACGAGTTTCTCCTAATACTTATTGCCGCTGAAATCAGGGATCATGTCTGATAGCTTCGTTTCACAGCGCAACTTGACCCATAGGTGATACGGTGTGGCCATCTCTTCGGCTTCCCTGTTCATATCGTTAACGAATTTTTGGAACATTTCCTCCTCTTCTTCTGCTGAAATGGGAACCTCGGCTTTGGACATGATTTCAGTTTGTGAATTGGCTTGCAATGTACCTTCTCCTCTCACTAGAGAATCCTCAACTTGAACTTCCTTGCCTTTGCTAACCTGAGATGGACCTTCAGGTGTGATCAGTGGGTTTATCGGCCCATCTTGAGCCGGTTGGATAGTGGATTCGGTTGGGACGGATTTGCCTCGAACGGAACCGGATGGTTCTTTTTCTTCGATATTTCCCTTCTGAGCCGGAGGGATAATGTTTTCTGCGTTGGTCGTTTCTTCGACCGGATGGTTTTCACTCTGACCGGTTGCTTCAACCTGATCAGTTGGCTTGAGAAGACTTGTTACATCGTCTTCTGTTTCATGAACAATCGTTTGGACCACGTCAACTATGATCTCTGAGGTTCTTAAACCTAAGTCGGCCATTATTTCATCGAGGCTTTTGTTTGGGGACTTGGAGTTTTCGGAATGAATACTAACCTCTTTAATCGAATTCTCCTTCGACTTTGACTGAGTTTCTTGGCTCCCCGAGGGTTCGGCTTGCCTTGATGATGGGGAATCGGCTAGATTTGGATGAACTGTGTTGATGGGAATGGGCTGAAAGATATCTGTGGTTCTCTTTGGTGAATTGTCCGAGGATAGCGTTTTCTCGAAATCTGCCGGTTTTTGGGTGCTTTTCTTCACCGACTTCTTCTTTCTTCTCTTTTTTCTGCTGGGCTTCGGTTTGAACTGCCTTTCCCTTAGGATCGGCTTGTTTTGAACTTTCACCAGCCGGTGCAGATGAACTGGTTCCTTTTGATAATTTGGTTCTGGATGACTTGGGTCTAGCCGCTTTAGCAGTTTTCTTGCTCATCTGCTCAGAGTTGAGAAGATTACCGGATGGGAGCGGTTCACCTTCACTAAGTTTAACATGAAGGAATTGTAGGATCTTCCCTATCTACATGGCGAATGCCTGAACCCGGCCATCTTTCTTCACCACCATTTCACAGAACTGTTCGAACAGAACGGTTCCCTAGTCGATCTTGTCACCACGGACAATTGCCATTAACATCTTCAGTTTCAGCTTGGTCAGGTTGTCGAAGTTGCCTCCTTTACCCTGAAGTGATCTCGAAATTATATTCACCAGCCATCTGAACTCCGGCTTGAGTTTGTTCTTCCGGCTGGAGTGAATCACCAGATCCTTGTCATCAATTGATATGGCCAACCGGATCGCGTTAGATTATGCATCTGTCAAGCTTGTTTTGAAGTCCAGCCCGGTATTCGGCAAACCGAGTACTTCCGAGAAATTTTTTCCGTTACATTAACTGCCTTGTCGTTCATAGTGGCGGAGACCGTCCTCTTTGTTAGAGTCGTCGTCGTCAAGAACTCTACAACTTCCGTCGGATGCACGACAAACGGACCAGAAAGATTTCTAATCCAGAATCTCTCAAGGATTGCAGCACAGCCTTGTGTTCTTCCCCAGCGTGTTCATCGATATCGTTGAAATCGACCTGCAACATGTATTGAAACGGTGCTTTATCTAGATCCATGGCGAAAATATGAATAGAAGAGATGAAGAACAAAGATGATCGGAAAGTCAAGAGAAAGTTTAAGATTTTAGAGAGAGAAAGCCTTTGCAAATAATGAACTGTTTTAGTCTTATATAGGGAGCGGTTTTGAGCGGTTAGAAGTTGAACCGTCACTTGGTTTGTGTTTTGGCGCCAAATATCCCTCCAAAAGTTATTGCAGTAACTTTAGGCGGTAATTGTGGAGAGTAACTATGGGCGGTAATTTTGTGGGCGGTAAACCGTGGGTGGTAAATTTTGAACTTTTTCAAACATTGTTTGAGATTTTGATTTACCGAAAATTTTGTTAACTGGAAGCTTTGATTAACATGAAGTCTTTTATTTATTCAAAGTAGAACCGGAAGAAAACTAATGTGAAAAACCGGAGACTTTAAGAATATGAAATTTTATAATAAGTAAAGTCGAATCATAAAGAGATTAAATGGTTTTCCGGTCTTACAACAAAATGACCAGATAACCGGAAAATACATAGAATTAGAGAAGATTGAGCCACTCCCCCTGATCATTCTGTCAACCCATTTGTCCACAGTGTTGTCGGTTGTTCGTTCCTCAATCCTCGATATCCATCTATCCAGCATGGATAGAGTCATGGTGTGGCCGGTCCGACAGGAACACCGGGCCCGAGGTTGCGACGATGAACCTCCAAGTATCGGCTGATTTAGGGAGCGAAGCCGATCCTTTCCCTTAGAGTAAAGACGAGTTTCTTTAAGTTGTTGAAGAGATAGGTAGCCCAATTTATGGGCGATTTGCGGACGATGGCTATCATGATGTCGAAGGTCTCCCGATTGTTGTTTTGGTTAGGCATTCGGCCCATGATAGACCGCTAAACCAAGTCATGAAAGACTTGGTATTGAGGAGCAAGATCATCATTTTCTGCGTGGTCATCGACCGGATGGATGGAGCAGGAAAAGATAAAGGCATAGTCTTCCTTAGCCGGAAAGTATGGCGTTGGGAAGTTGGAAAATCCTTCGGTTGGAAGGTCGAAGAACTAAGCAAAGTGTTCTTAGGTGATCCGAAGAAATCTCCCGTTAATGATGGTCCTTATGCTGCCATCATCAAGAATATGCCCGTTATTGAAGAATTCAAACACCTCCTCTTCAAGGATGGTGTCCGAACCTTCAAGAAATCCTTGTAGCCCCGATTCTACGATCGGTACAAAAATGGTTTCTAGAAACCGGGCGTTCAACATTTCACGAAAGTCGACAATAATTGTGTTTCTCAACTCGGCATTCATTTTGGAAGAGGATAAGAGTAGAGAGCGAATGAGGTGTTTGAAATTTCGAACTTAGAGAGAGAGGAATATTTGAAGTGTGTTTTGATGAAGAGGGACGAGGCCTCTTGTATAGTGTGGGCGGTTGGTTGCATTTAATGAGAATATTTGAAAAATCAGACCGTTTATGTCTGGTCATAAATGTCTTATCAGTTTTCAAGAGGATAAAGGCTTGTTTGGTCTAATCGGATCAAGCATGCTTCTTGGAAAGCGAATATTTCAGTTTTCAAGACTGATTTGATTTGGTTTGATACGGCGCATTTAATGTTGATTATTTCTTTAGGATTCCTTTGTTTTTGATCGAAAGGGAAGGAAATGATTTTCATTAATGAAGAGTACCAAACCGGTAGTACAACAAAATTACTGGTTTGGAGAATGAGAAAAGAGATGAAGAAGGTTTAAATATTGGATGAACCGGCAACTTGATTCATCTTGGCCTTTGCTGCTTCCCACCGGTCGATCAGTTCTTGGATTCTCTCCTTCGTGAGCACGTGCTTCGGATGGAGAGTGACGAAGGGTCCGGAGTGGATATCCAGACTAGCACAAAAACCCAGACTAGCACAAAAACCGCTTATCTGAGGAGTATAACCGGTTTTGTTTGAGAGAATCATCTTCTTCAGGTTGCTGAAGATGATCTAGGACCAGTTTACCGATGTCCCAACCGTAACGACAATCATCATCTCAAAGAGCCTCTAGGTGTAGTAGTAACTTTTTTCTTTACCCAGAACTGACTTTCCTAGAATCTCACATAGAAGCTGGTACTTGTGAGAGAGTTGGCTCTTAGCACCCCAGGGCCTAACCGGGATGTTAGAGTTGGAGAACCGATGACACATTTCCTCAATAGTCACCGGTGAGTAGGTGAGGTCGGTTACCCCTTCAGTGGGTAAACCATAGTATTCAGCGAAATTCGTCTCGCTGAATATGAAGGACTAACCATAAACTCGTGCAATGATTATGTCTCGGTGCACCTCTTTTGCAGTTTCGAAGAACTCATCGACTACCAAGTAGTCGATGATGAATCTGTTCTCCAAAAATCCTCTTAGCCCGCTTCTTTCAACGGCTAAGAACATGTCTTTGACTTCATGGTCTTCGTATTGGTAGATAGAGTTATAATCAGCCAACAAGATTTTTTTGGCAAGTGGGTCGGAGTTCATGGTCTTTGAGATAGTTTTAGCTCAAGAATTTTTTGAATAGTGAATTTTGTGAAGTATTGTGAAGATTAAAGGTTTGTTTATATAGCCAGGGGATCGGCTAGATCAATAGGCTAAGCATGCTTAGTGATGTCATCGATTAGTTAATAGGCTTTAACTTGTTGAAGTGTATAATGTTTATTTCCAATGCAAAGTTAATCATTACTAAGATATTCATGATGACAATAAATCTATTGACAAGATGTTAGTCTCCCTCTCTTGATGATGGACACATGTCATCATCTCGATTGAGGTAAACTATTTTATGAATTACAGACTTCATTTCTCAAGGTATGCATGAAAACACGGTTAGTTATCCCAAGTTAACCGGAAAAGTTCAGTTTATCTAAACCAGAATGCATTTGTACTAATCGGTTTTCCGTGACCGGTTTTAGTTGGATATTTTATTCCGGTGTGAAGAAATGTTGACTCGCATCAACATTTGTTCAACTTTGGATTAAGTTTATCCACTTCTGCCAGGTCATTTCATCTGCGTAGTAAGTATACATGTGATTTGATATCATGAAGTAATCAGGCATAACCGGAGACTTCCTCCCGGTTAGCATCCTTGAATATTTAATGGCCTATTTGAATATGGTTTGAGAAGCGAGAGCTTTTCCCTGAACGCATATCCCGGTTTTTATGATGATGTATGTAAACAGTATGCAAGTATGATCATGGTATAAGTTGCTTGATATCAGTAAGTTCTTGAATGTTTCTGAAATGAGAAAACTTAGCTTCCTGTAGCGGTTTGGTGAAGATATCAGCTACCTGTTGCTCGGTTGAGACATATTCCAGCCGGATGTGCTTCTCTTGAACATGCTCCCGGATGAAATGATGTCTTATGTCAATGTGTTTCGTTCTTGAGTGCAACACCGGATTGTATATAATTGCTATCGCGCTGGTGTTGTCACAAAATATTGGTGATTCTTCAGCTATTACACCAAAATCCCTTAGTTACTGTTGGATCCAGAGGAGTTGTGCACAGCAGCTTCCGGCTGCTAGATACTCTACCTCTGCGGTTGACGTTGCAACTAAGGTTTGTTTCTTGCTGCTCCATGTAACTAGCCGGTCACCCAGAAAATTGGCAAGTTCCACTTGTACTCTTTCTATCGATTTTGCATCCTGCGTAATCCGCGTCTGAATAACTTATGAGATTGAAGCTCGAGTCTTTTGGGTACCAAAGTCCCACATCTTGAGTTCCCTTCAAATATTTCAATATTCTTTTAGCCGCGGTGTAATGTGATTGCTTTGGGTTGGCTTGAAATCTCCCGCATACTCCAACCGCAAACAAGATGTCCGGTCGGCTAGCTGTTAAGTAGAGCAAAGATCCAATCATTCCTCGATATGTTGTGATGTCAACGGCTTGACCATCTTAATCTTTGTCTAATTTTACGGAAGAGCTCATTGGTGTAGCCGCCTCAGCACATGTATCCATTCCAAATTTCTTCAGCAGTTCGGCTGTGTACTTTGGTTGGCTTATGAACGTTCCGGTTTCAATCTGCTTAACCTGAAGTCTTAGGAAAAAGCTCAGTTCTCCCATCATACTCATTTGAAATTTGTCAGTCATCATTTTTGAGAATTTATCACATAGCTTTGGATCGGTTGATCCAAAGATAATATCATCAACATATATTTGAACAAGTAGTATGTGTTCCTTTTTCTCAAATTTGAAAAGTGTTTTATCAACAGAACCTATTGTAAACTTGTGGTTAAATAAGAATTGCGTTAATGTGTCGTACCAGGCTCTTGGAGCCTGTTTCAAACCGTAAAGGGCTTTGTTTAACCGGTAAACATGATTTTCGTGTTCTGAGTTTTTGGAACCTGGAGGTTGATTGACATACACTTCTTCGTTTACTTTACCGTTTAGAAAAGCGCTTTTAACATTCATTTGAAAAACTTTGAAATTTTTGAAAGCTGCATATGCTAAAAATATTCTAATAGCCTCAAGTCTAGCTACAGGGGCAAATGATTCTTCAAAATCAACGCCTTCTTCCTGTTTGTAGCCTTGAGCCACTAACCGGGCCTTGTTCCTCGTAACTAAACCGTCTTCATTGAGTTTATTTCTGAATACCCATCGTGTTCCTATAACTGGTTTGTTTTTCGGTCTAGGGACTAGGTACCAGACTTTATTTCTCTCAAACTCGTTTAGTTCCTCTTGCATTGCTAGGATCCAGTCGGGATCTGACAATACTTCATCCACCTTTTTCGGCTCAATTTGTGATATGAAAGCTGAGTTTTCATAGTGTTCCAAATTTTGTTGCCTAGTTCGGACGGGTGAGGATATGTTACATATTACTAGTTCAAGAGGATGATTTTTGTTCCTTCTGAGGTTTATCCGAGACGTGTCTTCCAAGCTTTCGGTTGGCTGATCAAGGTTAGACTGATCGGTAGGCTGAACAGAGTCTAACCGACCGATTTCTTCAGTTGAAACTGAAGAGTCAACTTTCTGCAGTAAAGCAGCTTAAATAGGATGAGATTCAGCATCAACCGCTTGATCATTGACGAATCGTCTAAAAACCGGAACCTCATCTTCATCATTAGAATAGATATTGAAATTTTCTATTCTGTTGTGAAGGTCGAAGGGTAATGTAGTGTTTCGTTCAATCGATTCATCAAAAACAACGTGAGATGTTTCTTCAACTGTTAGAGTCCTAGTTTTATATATCCTATATACTTTACTTACATTCGAATATCCCAACATTATTCCTTCATCGGATTTAGCATCAAAAGCGGTCAAATAATTTTTGTCGTTGTTGTGAACAAAACATTTACTACCAAAAATTCGAAAATACCGTATGTTTGGAATTCGATCATAGTATATCTCAAAAGGAGTTTTGGAAAAACGTTTAGTTACTAAATATCGGTTTTGAGTGTAGCATGCGGTATTGATAGCCTCGGCCCAAAACTTTTGAGCAATGCCCGAATCAGCTATCATTGACCTTGCGGCTTCCTTGAGAGTTCGGTTTCTTCTCTCAGCCAGGCCGTTTTGTTGAGGAGTTCTAGCACTAGACAACTCGTGTCTAATACCGGAATCATCAAGAAAAGTAGTTAATCTGCTGTTTGTAAACTCAGTTCCTCTATCACTTCTGATTTTGTTTACCCGAATAGATTTTTCATTTTGTATTCTCAAAATCAGTTTGATCAGGTTTGGTGTTGCTTGATTTTTAGAAGCTAAAAATATTACCCAAGTAAATTTAGAATAATCATCAATCACTACCATGGTATATTGCATGCCTCCTAGACTGGTTACTCTAACCGGACCAAACAGATCCATATGTAGGAGTTCTAAGCATCGTTCAGATTGATGATTTCCTTTACTTTTGAAAGATGACTTTATTTGTTTACCCATTTGACATGCAGCGCATACTTTATCTTTTGAAAATTTAACATTTGGAAAACCGTGAACTAATTCCCTAGAACATATGAAGTTTATTGTTTTGAAGTTTAAGTGGTTTAGCCGTTTGTGCCAGAGCCAATTCGGATCATTTCCATCTATCATGCATACAGGTTTTTCAAAATCAGTTTTCCAATCAACTTTGTAAATATTTCTCATTCGGTTACCGGTTAATAGAATGTCATTTTGATGATTCTTAACTAAGCATGCATTCTTATGAAACTCAACTTTGTATCCTACATCGCACATTTGACTGATGCTTAACAGGTTAAAGTGCAGGTTTTCTACCAATAGTACATTATTTATAGACAGGTTACCATGGACAATCTTACCATTGCCCATGGTTCTACCTTTTGAGTTGTCACCAAATGTGATAACCGCTCCGGTTTCATATGTGATGTCTGCTAGTAGCTTATCGTTGCCGGTCATGTGTCTTGAGCATCCGCTGTCCAGATACCATTCCGAATTCTTTAGCCGGTTACTTCTCCTAACCTGTAAAAGAAAAATATTTACACCTTTTTGGTACCCACATTCAGTTGGGTCCATGGTTAATTAGTCCCTTTGGGATCCAGAATTGAATGAGTCGGATCACCTTCCCGGTATCTGTTCTTATGGTATTCGGCTTAACTTCTTGATCATTGCTCAAGAATGCCTTATATTGCGGTGATGAATATTTTTGAGGTCGAAATGTACTTGTTTTATTTTGTTTATTTTCTGTCCGGTTGGCTTTCCTTCTCTCAGGATGAAGCCATTTGTCTGATTCGGTTGGGTTTACATATTTTAGTTCCGGTTTTATGACAGTTTCTGCCTCATTGTTGGTTGAAGAGCTCTTGACAAATCTTATGAATGGAAGATTGTCTTTTGTGAGTTTCATCCCGTTAGGTTGATTTGGTTCGTTTGATTTGTTTTGTTTATATCCAATACCAAATCTACACTTGGGGTGTCTTTTATAATTGCACATCTGATCTACGGCTTTACGAGATCTTTCCCACGCAGCTGTAACATACAGTACTCGTTCATCGACTTCAGTTACCGGTTGAACTGTCTCCTCATTTTCTAAGGATAGTTTAGCCGGTTCATACACTGTGGTTTCGCATGATTCATCAGCGATACCACTTGACTCTACGGTTTTATGTTCTACCGGAGTCGGTATGTATGCAGATATGTTTTTGAACTCAGCGACCATTTCGTTGAGTGCAGAAATAAAATCTTCCTTAGTAAACTCATCAGAAGAGAAATCAAATACCTCTTCGTCGTTTGCCATGAAGCATGTTACTCTTTCCTCATCATTTTCGTTGTCGGAATATGCCCATTCACTTCCACCGTAGGATGCAATGAGTGCCTTCTGTATTTCCTTCCCTTCATCTTCTTGCTGGTTATCGTTTCTTCGGTAATCGTTCCGTTGATTGTCATTTCTCCGATAATCATTCCCTTGGTAGTTGTTACCCTGATACCAGTTGCCTTGGTAGTTGTTGCCTTGATAGTTGCTTTCCGGTTTTCTGTCGTCTCTTCTCGGTTTCCTACATTCTGACCTGAAATGTCCAAAGCCATCACAATTATAACATCTTTTATTTGATTTATCGACATTATTATAATTAAAGTTGTTGTTAGATGGCGGCTGGTTCTTCTTCATGAATCTTCCAATTTTCTGAGCGAGCATCGCCATCACATCTTCACTAATCTGGTCAGCGTTTTTGACTGGAGCCAGAACGGTTGATACTTGGACCGCCGATTCCTCCGATGTAACCAAAGCTCTGGTTGCGGTTGACGTAGATGCCTCATCTTCGATCCGAGACTTAATCTCGAACTCGTATGCTTTTAGATCCTCTAACACGTCATGCAACTTCATCTGCCCGAGGTTGCTTGATTCCCTCATCACCATGGTTTTGATATCCCATGTGCTCGGCAGTGACCTTAAGGCTTTAATGATTACTTCTCGGTTGTCGTATCTCTTTCCGAGTGTTTGAAGCTCATTGACCACGCTGGTGAACCGGTTGCTGAATTCTTTCATGTTTTCCCCCGGTTTCATCATGATGTTCTCATATTTTTGAGTAGCCACCAAGATTTTATTCTCCTTTGTCCTTTCGTTTCCTTCATGGATATGAATGATCGTTTCTTAGGCTTCCTTTGCACTATCACAATCTGATATCTTGTTCAAGGTGTTATCGTCTATATCCTTGTAGATGTGTCTCATGCAATGGTTGTCTAGGTTACTCCGTCTTCGATCTTTAGTTGTCCATGCGTCTATATCTTTGTTGATCTTGATTGGCCCTTTCTTCAGAACTCTACTCATCTCATCATCCAGCATAATCAGATGTAGATACATCTGTTTCTTCCAGTTGCTAAACGCTTCACTGTTTAGCATTGGTGGCTTGTCGTTATGGGTCATGCTTCCCATCTTCTTCGGTTGCTTGAGTGCTAAGAACCTCGCTCTGATACCACTTGTTAGGATCGGGGACGCCCTTGGAGGACTGGGGTGTTTTCGGTTTCTGGAAGGGTGGCCTCTTACACAACACAACACACTTTGGTGATAGTCCAATTAAAGACTACAACCGTTCTCAGCACTTCGCAAACTGTCACAGACTCTTGAACCGGGTTCAAGGGCGGAAATGTCTGTTTCAGTCTGAAACAATGCACGCGACTTGGATGAGATTTATGAAGGATCGGTTTTAAGGAGTTTGTATAGACCGGTTTTACAGGAATAGAGTTATGTTTTGGTTAATGTATTTCGGTTTTAGAATAAATGAGCAAGAAATGAATGTAGAGACACGAGACAAGATTTTTTATGGATGTTCGGAGCAAACCCTCCTACATCACCCATTCTTCTCAGATTATGAGAAGGATCTCCACTAACTTTCAATGTTACAGCAATTACAATGTCGGTCGAGCCTAACTCGCTACTCGCTGGTTACACTAACTTACTCTTGATGTAATACACTAATACAACACAATAAAGCTTTCGGTAATGAAACAATAGTTTTGGATCGCGCGTGAGATTTCTTTCTCTCTTAAGATATTTCGTAACCGTTATTAATGAGGTCGCTTCGTCTTCCTTTTATAGTGAAGAGGATCCCAACGGTCATTTTCTTCTCTCACCGTGGGATTGGTCAGTTCAAGGTCACGCCGGTTCAGAGAGGTTACTTGCACGTTTCAACTTCCTGACACTTGGCAAGCATGCATATACCTCTCAGGTATGGATGACGTAGCCGGTTTGCAGATTTGGACACGTGTCAGGCATGCACCTTCCGGTTGTCTAAGTCGGATCTTCGGATCAGCAGTTTCATCATTGTCTTTATCGCATGCTTCTGATCCGGATCTTATCTTCTTTTATTTTCCTAAGACACGTCTATTTCGTCACATTACGTCATCTTTGTAGTTCTCACTTCCCGGTTGACTCTTTCATAGTATGATCCGGCTTGGAATGTAAACTTTTCTTTGCTAGCCGGTCTGTTGAGAGTGTTGAGGTATGTTGAGACCGGTTTCTCTTGATCATGAATTGATCATCTGGAGCCGGATTGCTTTTATATATTCCTCAGTTAGTTTATACGAGTCGATCTGTTCCTGTACATAAGAGTTAATAGTAGTTTAGTTTTCTGGCCGGTTCCGAAAATTAACTTACTTAATTTTTCTATCATAATATAATAATATAGTATTTAGACATTTACATAAACTCCATCGAGATACTTACAAAATATAGCAATCTATTCATCCAACATAAGATATAACAAAAAGTAATGGTCGCCTATAAGTTATCGTCAAATCCATCAACGAAAATTATTCGTATCCAAAAGTTGAAATACTTTGACCATACAATTTCATTTTCTTCTCGTTGACATTTTCTTGTAATTGTCTAGTTGAGAGTGTTTCGTTACCTCTCCACATCAATCCTGGTGGCCTAATACCATGTTGTAAGTTCTTTGCACCAATTACAACCGTTTCATTTTCTCGACCTCTACCTCTTCTGACACCCAGTGAAGTTGTACTTCCTCTTCCCACACCTAGTGACAATGTGTTTCCTCTTCCAACACTATGTGAGGTTGTACTTCCTCTTCCTTTTTCTTGTCTTGACAAGTCTTGTGCGGACGTACCTGCACCATTATAACTATGTGTAAATATTCTTATAATTCAACACAAAATATCAACCCAACAAGAATATATTTTCACTATAAATCACATATATAATTTTAGTTACTATGTCATTTGTAACAATACAAACAATCATTTTTTCGCCATAAAACTGATTGTAATAGCTATGCAAACAATGCAAATGAAGGTAAACAAGAAAAACATGTATTTTGTTTTGAGGAGTATTGGTTATGCCACCATTTAAACGCCTTGTTCCAATTTATTTGCACAATCATTTTTAGATTAATACAATAATGAAAAGAAAATTATAGATTAAAACAACAAATGCACATTAAAACAAAACATTTGAAAGTATGAGATTAACAAGAAAAACTTTTCACAACATATCAAATAGACCAGCATATATTCATTCTTTCACCATAAAACTAACTTTAAAGTTGTACCTCCAGGTTCATAGACCTATGTGGATATATTTGCACCATCATAATTCTATATAGATGTGTCCACACTTATAGCTCTGTGTAAACGTTTCTATACCATAATCATAAGATCAATATAGTAAGGACAAGAAAAATTTAGATTAAATTAACAAATGCAGATTAGATCAAAACAAAATTTGAAAGTATGTAATAAAAAAATAATTTTTTCACTACATATCACATAAACTATGCAAATATTCAATCTTTCACCATAAAACTAACTTTAAAAGTTGTACCTTCATTATCATGGATATATATGGATGTACCTACACCATCATTACTATGTATAGATGTATTTACAGCATTATAATTATGTGTAAATGTTCATGTACCATTATTATCAAATTAATATAGTAAGACAAGAAAATGCAGATTACATAGAAAAAATTATAACATTAAATTACCTGTATTTTTTCTTGGCGGAGCATTGGCTATGCCACAACCATTTTCTTTTTTACATCCTCTCTTGTTGTGACCTTCTTGTCCACATTTAGTGCAATGCATCAATATACCTCTTTTAGACATTTTTCCATGAGATTTAGATTCTTCAGGAGCATGTCTTCTATTCTTTTTAGGCCTACCAGTTGATCTTCCCACTTTTGGCGGTAAAATTTTTAAGTTACAATCATTATGCCAAAACTCGTCCCCCTCAAAGGATTTACGTCAAATGAATATGTTTTCAAGTATGCATCTTTCTTGTACCAATGAGAAACATAATCTTATAAAGTGTCATTATTAGCATGATTAATTGCTCGAACAACATGAGCACGCGGAATGCCACTTATATTCCATAGTCGACAAGAGCATCTTTCATTGAAAAGATCAACGGTATGTCTATTCCTTGGGTTATTTCATAACTCTTACCACTACAAAAGAATACGTGACATTCATGATGTTGAGATTTACTAACTTCAAGCAATTCTTTGGCCTTGGGTGAGATGTTGTGGGGCCACTTATTTACTAACATGCAATTCTTAAATCTCTTGTTCATGACATCCCTCCTTATCAAATCCAACATAGTGCAAATATATTTCTCCCTAGTAACAAGGATATTAGAGTTAAAACTCTTGCACATATTGTTCTCAACAATATCACATTTCGTTGTCTCATGTTGAAATGTCTTTGTCCATGTTTTTTCTGGTACAGAAATAATTTTAGTAGCAGCACCATCCATTAAAGTATTCAATTTTAGAATATTGGCATCAAATTGTTCAGAATATGTTGATCTTGCACAATTCCAAAACCGCATTTTGAGGTCATCACCTCTAAATTTTATAGACTAATTGGCATACCAATGCCTTGCACAAAACATGTGCTTCGATTCTATAAAAACAATTTTGACTGCCGCTATTAATCCCTGTAATTATACAAAACCATAAACAATTTAATTATTAAAATAAAATTTAAAATACTATTTATGATTTAAGAAATTAGATCAAAGGGTTACCTTTTGCATGTCCGACATAATAGTTAAACCAAAACCATCAAAAAATTAGATCCAATGTCTTTGAATAAAATATCAAAAAACCAACACCACAAGTCTTTGCTCTCCGTTTTAACCACAGCCCATGCAAGAGGGTACATCCGATTATTCACATCTCGACCAACTATAGATAACAATTGACCCTTAAAAATAGATTTTAAAAAACAGTCTTCCACTCTAATTATAGGTCTACAACCAGCTAACCAACCCTTCTTCACTGCATCCAAGCATACATAAATTCTTTGAAATTGTAATCATTTGTTTCTTCATCTCTTATTAATTTCAACTCAGCACTTGACCTGGGATTGCTAGAATTTATCTCCTCAATATAGCTAAATAACTTTTTTGTACTCTCTCAAACCATCACCTTTTAACTTTTGCAAAACAAGAGTTTTGGCTCTTGCAACCTTGGATTGTGTGACTTCGGCATTAAGTTATATGTTACATAATTCCATGAGAACTTTCAATGTAATTGTAGGATCTATTTTAATCCTCTTCTCAAACTTCAATGCAATGAATTGAGTCGTTACTAAACTAATTTTGTTATCTGTATAAAAAGTATGTTCTGATTGAATAGTCTTTGAATAGTCTTGATCATCCAAGTCTTATAAGTCTTATCTTTACTAACCCACATGACCCATGGGCATATACCATTATTACATATAGCCTTAATTCTCTTATTGTTAGTATGTCTTAACTATAAAGCAACTTTCTTCTCACAACAATATTCTATTATTGCAATTTTCACATATTTCTTAGACTTAAAATTCATGCTAACCATAAACTTGGTATTCCCACTATCATTGGGATTATAAGTACGTCTTCGACTTGGTTTTCTCATTGGTTCATAAACCAAGTTCTCTAGATTAAAATGTTCATAATCAATATATTCTTCACCTACTTCATATATAAAGCTTCCACAATCAGAATCGACATATGTATTTTCACTCATATCATCACTTTGTTGTTCTTCATTGAGATTTTCGGAATCAGATGGTGGTTGCTCATACATAGAATCTTCATCACTATCTTCTGAAACAAGTTCTTCACGTTCATTGACTTCTTCTTCGACGACTACTTCAACTTCTTCTTCTAATACTATTTCAACTTCTTCCATCAATTGACTTGGCCCACCATCAATATATCTCATGCAATCCTCATTATCAAAATCAAACAATTTCTCTAGCTCATGAACTATGTAGATTTCAATCTTTTTATAGTCAGCTAAATATGAAGACATTTTCTTCTTCACTATCTAACTCTATCTACAGAGACTATTCTATCTTTTTTTGAGTCTACATACTAACCTTTCAGTTCGATTATGAATGTTTAAAATCCAAATTTACTTAAAAGACAACTAGCAATGAATGTTTCATATATTTAACATATAATAAGGATTGATCATAACTGTAAACATTTATAAATTAACCAACTAGACACTATGAAGTAATCTCATTTTTATTAATTTACATATTATCCGACTCTTATTAATCTGTATTGAGATCTTAACTTTCTTTATTATGTGATAATATTGTATTTTGTAATCTTTAGAAATTCAGTTCATTGGGATATTATGCAGATTAATAAGAGTATGATAATAGAAATGAGATTACTTCATAGTGTTTAGTTGGTTAATTTATAAAAACTTTTAAATCTAAATACAAATAAGGACAAACATTTATAAGTTAACATAAATGAATGTTTAAAATCCAAATTTTCAGACATAATTGTTTTTTTCAACTTTATCTACATACGGTTATGTAATAGAAAAATTGTAAAAATAATCTAGACATACCTTTCTTCTTCACTGTCCATATTGATGACTAGCTGAGGTGAAGTCTTGGATTAGGGTTACGACGGAAAACAAAATTTCAACAACTAACAACTAAATCTCCTTTGAAAAGTATTATCTAATTTAGAGTCTGCAAAAAATAGATATTGATTTAAAAAACCTCATCATCAATCATCAAAATAGAATAAAGAACAACAAAAACCTACAATGCAACCAGGTGAAATGACGAATATTACGGGATAAATATTTAATTCATCAATCAACATTTAATTAAAATATTAATATATACTCAAACAAAATAATTATAAAGATAAAGACAATAATGTGTCCTAAAAATGGACTATATTGTTTGAATTATTCTTTCTAAAAATACACTTGTAACTGTTTATCCCAAAATCTTCTCTAATTTAATGTATATACAGGTATATTCTAATTTAAAAACTTTAACTCTAGATACAAATAAGAATGGATTTTCTTCTTCACTATCTAACTCTATCTACAGAGACTATTCTATCTTCTTTTGAGTCTACATATTAACCTTTCAGTTCGATTATGAATGTTTAAAATCCAAATTTACTTAAAAGACAACTAGCTATGAATGTTTCATATATTTAACATATAATAAGGATTGATCATAACTATTAAACATTTATAAATTAACCAACTGGACACTATGAAGTAATCTCATTTTTATTAATTTACATATTATCCGACTCTTATTAATCTGTATTGAGATCTTAACTTTCTTTATTATGTGATAATATTGTATTTTGTAATCTTTAGAAATTCAGTTCATTGGGATATTATGCAGATTAATAAGAGCATGATATTAGAAATGAGATTACTTCATAGTGTTTAGTTGGTTAATTTATAAAAACTTTTAAATCTAAATACAAATAAGGACAAACATTTATAAGTTAACATAAATGAATGTTTAAAATCAAATTTTGCAGACATAATTGTTTTTTCAACTCTATCAACATACGGTTCTATAATATAAAAATTGTAAAAATAATCTAGACATACCTTTCTTCTTCACTGTCCATATTGATGACTAGCTGAGGTGAAGTCTTGGATTAGGGCTACGACGGAAAACAAAATTTCAACAACTAACAACTAAATCTCCTTTGAAAAGTATTATCTAATTTACAGTGTAAAAAATAGATATTGATTTAAAAAACCTCATCATCAATCATCAAAATAGAATAAAGAACAACAAAAATCTAAAATGCAACCAGGTGAAATGACGAATATCACGGGAAGAAAAAGAACAAGTTCAAATCATCATCAATCATCAAGTAACCTAAATAGCCAGGTAACGGGGAAGGCTATCAGTTACACAGCAATCGCTATGCAACTTCAACAAGGGCTAACAATTAGAATTGGATTATCATATTATATTATAATACAACCAGCTTCAGAAACGTAAAAAAATAATAACAGAAAACATTAACAATTATCCAATTTTAGAACAGAATAGTAATAATATCTACTATATTTCAGTATCAAAATCACATAATAGAGAATTACTGAATCCAAGATCAAAGCAGCAAATAGGATGGATATAATCCATAATTCTAATCACTCCTCGCGATGATGTGAATAAAATGATAGGACCAAAATCCTACCTCACTATAATTTGAAATGCAAGAAGTAAGTAGAAGAACATGTTTTCAATAAATATGAACAGGTCGCGACTCTAGAAGGCGAACAACAGCCTGTTGCGATTCTAGATGAACAGAATCCCGTCGCAGCTCTTGGACAGCAGGTTTAGCACACGTAGATAGTCTCTAATAGGATGCATCAATAGCTACCCGACGACCAGAAAGAATCAACGACGCCACTAGGGAGAAATGACGGATATCACGAGAAGACAAAGAACCAGTTCATATCATCATTAATCATCAAGAAACTTGAAACAAAACCAGTTCACATCATCATCAATCATCAAAAAAACCTAAAATAGATGTGAAATTTGCATAGAAATGGAAAACCAGTTCACATAATCATCAATTTTGAGTAGAAATGGTTCCAGGAATAAGAGGAATTTGTTCACATCATCAAGAAATTTGAAACAAGAATGTGAAATATGAGTAGAAATGGATTGGATTGAAAAGAGAGACTAGGAGATTGAAGGTTTGGGTTTCTATTAGATAGAGTGGAAGAGAAGACTGAAGAGAAGAGAAGTGTTGGGTCAGATTGTTTTAATAAAATTACAATTTTTAATTTTGTTTAAAAAAAAAGTAGATATTGACGTGGTCATTAATTATACCATGTGTTATCCACCTTTCAAAATATTAACGGAGTTTATAAATTATGTCCATTAGGTGTAAATTTGACAACAATGTTAAAGGTTAAGTGTTAAAATGACATATTTTAAGTTAGATGTTAAATATGAAAAATATGTACAAGGAAAGTTATAAATATGATATTCTTCCCCTTCAATATCATATCAACAACATACACTAATAAGTATGTCATGTGCTCACCCTAGAGAAACACAAATAATGAGGGGAGACATGTCAATTTTATGTATAAAATTGGAGGGAGGTGTCAAATTCGTATATTAAGTTGTAAAATTATATTTATGTATACAAACTTGACAAAATGTGTCAAATTTATACATTTAATGGAAATAAAGTTAACGGTGTTAAATTTTTACACATGTATAATTATAATTATTATTTTTTAATCCACGTAATCTACTAAGTATTAAATATATATATATATAATACATATCAGCATTGCTGAAATAGCCGATTACGGCCCATTGAGGACGACGATGATCTCTAGGTTGGATTCGTCTAAAATCGGAAGTCTCTAAATACGTTCATAAACTAAATTTGTTTACGTAATAATTTTTAAAACGATGATATCTTCCATTCTTATCTACAAACAACTTAGAATAAAGAGACATAGAAAAGATTTCAGTCAAAGATTTCAGTCAAGTGTTTGCTTCTAACAAACCTATCAACCCCATTAAAAACATCTATTGACAGAGAAAAGTCTAAAATACATCTTCAACTTTGTTCAATCCAACAACATTCATCTCATTGCGATGAGATCTACGCCAAGACAGTTTTGGGTTTCCCAAATTTCATAAGCATATCGGAATCATCGAACAAGAAGAAGAACAACATTCAAATCGTAATCTAATCCATATTATCTACATTCTCTCAAAGGATCTAGGATTCCCCAGATTTAGAGTCGGAATAATATATTCGTACAACGATGGTGAATAGCGCTAGAAAGATGTCTAATTTATGACTGGTCTCGACTTAGACTCAATGATTGGTCGTCATCATGCTTGTCGACGATGAATTCGTGAACGAATTCCTAGAAAAAAAGTGTGAGTCGGTTAGATAACAGGAGGAAAGTGTTCCCAGAGAAATTGGCAAATTGGAATCCAGAGTTAGAAAGGGAAGGTTGGTTTATTCTTATGGATAGATTTACTAAGGTTTCATAGATGAACAAAGCGTTAAAGTAGTGGATATGAGTTGGATTAAAAATTTATATATTTAATATATCATACCTAACGTGGATTAATTTTATTTTTAATAAGTATACAGTTGTCAAAAATTAACACCGATAATTATTTTCTGTCAAGTAGAATAAATTTGACACATTTTTTCAAGTTTATATACATAAATAAAATTTTATAATTTAATAAACAAATTTAAAACCTCTGTCCAACTTTATGCATAAAGATGACATTTATCCCAAATAATGAGTGATATGAAACAGTCCGGGAAAAAACAAGTGTGGACACAAAATTCGTAAAACGTTTGTTCCAAACTCGAGGAGCTTGCTTCAAACCATACAATGATTCCTTCAAACGGAAGACATGATGATAAAATGAGAAATCTCTGAACCCAATGGGCTGATGCAAATATACAACATCATCAAACGACATAAATGAAGGAGGTGGAGGTGGAGATGAATGTGTAGACTGATGATGAATCATACGAGAGTGGAGGGGACTGAATTTCAACAAAAGGAAAACAAGACTCGTCAAAGATGACGTGATGATAAATAATGATTTTATTATTTGATATGTCAAAACACTTATAACCCTAGTGATTCGTTGGGTATCCAAGAAAGACACATGGGGTAGAAACGTGGAAGAAGTTTGTGCATCGTCGTGAATGGAAATAAAGGGTAACACAAACACCCAAACATGCGTAAATGGTCATACGTTGGATCTTTGCAGTACAAACGATGTAACGAAGTAACGTATGCCATGTGTTTATGCAGAAGAATATTTAGGAGGTATGTGGTCATTTAGAGAGCATGATTCCAAAATGAGGTGGGTATCTTAGTATGAGTGAGTAATGTATGAATCATGTTATTGATAGTCCGAAACTGTCTCTCGGCCTTGCCGTTTTGAAACGAAGTGTGAGGACATGAGAAGCGAAATGTCATCCCATGCGTGGACGCAAATTCCCTAAACGAATGATTATCAAATTCCTCCTATTATCACATTGAAAAGATTTTATATCTATCTTAAATTGGGTTTGACGAGTGTCCAAAATTGCAAGAAAGCACTAAACACTTGAGATTTATGAGATAAAGGGAAAGTGCACAAAAAAACGAAAAGTCATCGAGAAACAAAACATAATATATATGGTCCATAGAACTTAACACAAGAGAAGTCCATACATCACTATGAATAATGTCAAACGGGAATAAAGAAATCGAAGTAGAGGCCTTAAACGACAAACAAACATGTTTTCTCAATGAACACAAAGGAAAAATATGAGAAACATGTTGTTTATTACAGTGATGTAATTTATTTAATCTAAGATATTCAAAACTAGAGTTGTCAGGATGACTTAATCGACTATGCCACAAGGTTGGCGACAAAGCAGCAAAAACAAAAGACGACACCTAACTCCCAATTGTGACTGGATATAGATCCCCCGACTGTCACATCTCATTAGACGCGGCCCCGTCCGAAAATCCTTAACAGAAAACTCAAAAGGATCAAACTCAAGAGACACAAAGTTATCCGTAGTGAATTTACGAACATAAACTAGATTTTTAACAAAAACAAGAGCATTGAGAATATTATTCAAGGTAAGTTTAGGATTTAAAGAAGAAATAATGGTATGCCCAGTACCTCAAACTGGACGTATTACAATTACCTACAAGAATATTATGTTTAATACTTGAATTGAAATAAGACGAGAGAGTACCTTGTTGAGATGTCATGTGGGACGTTGCATCCATGTTCATGTACCATGTCGGATCATGAGACGTAATACCATAGTATACATGGAAGCTTCAATGTCCATCGGAGTTGGTGGAGATTGAGACATGTATGCTTGCGGACGCGGGCCAAGGAGACCCGACTATTGTTGTGGCATCGACGGACGAGATCTGGAAGGAGGTCTCTTCTATTGAGCCGTTGGATATGGGCATGGAGGAGAAGCCCATGGTCACTTCCAAAACAATGATATTATCCCCATGATACAAAATCTTCTTTTTTTTTTCCTCAGCTTCGAAAGATCAAAGTCTGACCATCCCATTGTTGACCATCCCATTGTTGCGGCTAGGGAGAAGAAGGTTGACTTTGGACTTGGTACTGCGACTACCCCGATCGACCACCATTATGAGATCCCTTCTTCTTTGGCTTCTACCGAGATCCCCATGATGACATACGCTATGAGTCTATGACCCATTCGTCCCAGACGCGTTGGAGATAAGAGTTACACCCGATGTTGGTGTCGAACTAGAGGCCACCCACTTCGCCAAGCCAGATTCCTCCAAAATAACATGGATTGCGCTTGGTAGAACTGAGGCAAAAGATCACTCTTCCAGAGTAACGTCGTCACTCCGTTATACGCATCCGCCAAACCCACGACCAACTGCAATACGAGGCAGTCGTTCGAGACCAGGCTATTGACGCCCTGCAACTGATCGACCAGGACTTTGAGACGTTGACAGTAAGCCGAGACCCCGAGACAATTCTCCACAATGGTGGTGGAAAACTCCTTTCGAAGGAAACCGCACAAGAATGACTGTTATCTTGAAATATCCCACGTAGCTGTGTCCAGGCTTGCTCGACTATAGGGTTCGGTTCAAGATTGTGGCATAGATCCACTAAAGGACAATGACATCGAGAGTTAACCACATATCTTTCTCTTCATCCGTCGATGGTGACAGTAGAACAGGGAGCGACGGGATGATGTGATGAAGGACCCGATGAGAACGGGCATTAATCTTGAACAACTCCGTCATGTCATGTATTGAACTTTTTCCAACTCAAGAACAATAAAGACGTGATTCTTGATGTTGGAAACGGTAAGGGCCGGGTGACATCCTTGTTTATTGCTCGTCATCATAAAAGAAAAGTGATTGAAGAGAAGATAGTAGAAAATTGACTGTTAGGTTATGGCGTTGCCGAAGAGAGAAAAACTCTAGGCTCTGTTACCATAAAGGAATACAATCTATCGTTCTATTCATTTCAAAATTTAATATTGAGATCCATTAATATAGGATCTTCAATATATTAAATTGATTATATTAGGATCTCCAATATATTAAATTGATTATATTTATTATATGAAATCCACCACTATAAGAATCTCCAATATATTAAATTAATTACACCACTGTAAGAATCTCTAATATATTAAATTAATTACATTTATTAGTATAATTTTTTTGTTATTGGGTTGGGCAGAAGCTAGAAAATCGTTCATATAAACAATAATATATAAACAATAATAAGACAAATATGATAAATATAAATTACTTTGGAACAAGTAAATGGATTTCCGTTCCACAGTTGTCGAGATCCATGAGATTTAGCAGGCTTAAGCTTTATAAACGTGAGCTTTGTTTTAGGAATGAAGAAAGAGATATTATCCTCTTACTCGTCCAGGCTCAACAAGTGATCGACATACTTATTCAACTCACAAAACCTTTCAACATGACACATAAAGTGAGGTCGGCATACACACAATTGGTAAATATTAAAATGGTTATCCTTTCTAATCTATTACCCAAACTCTCTGCACTAAGGTAAGATGAGTTCTTTCATACAAAATCGACTATGAAAAAAAAAAGCAAATTCAATTTGCGTCAATGTGAATTAAAAGTCACTTGGTGCCTTCAATTTCATTTGTATTAATTTTTTTCTAAGACAATGGTCAATTATATATATAATTAGTGAATCTAGAACACAAACATTACAACTACATGTGTAAACAAAGAGAGATAGAATCCAATTTAATGGATCTTTTCCAAATAGTTGAAAATGAATGAAAACGAGAGACAAGAGAGAGCGCCAAGTAAGTCAGTCCCTTACTAACCTTAAGCGGTTCGGTTTTCAAAGACGGTGCTGGGTCCGGGTCCGAGTTCGACAATCTCTTCATCATCCTCAAAATTCTCCTGAGACATCTCTTCCAACGACTTCCCCTTTGGTTCAGGAACCAAAAACGTGAAAAAGAATCCCAACAAATTAACCCCTCCCAGAATTAGCAATGCATTCCTCACCCCAATCCCTGGTGGGTAACCCTTATCCGCCTTCTTCGGGTCTGGACTCTGAGCCATGTACAAGAACCCAAACGCACCTATAATTGCGCCTGCCTTCCCAGATGCCGCAGATATCCCATGACATGTAGACCTTAGCCTCGCCGGAAATATCTCCGCGGGGACAATAAACGTCGTAGCATTTGGCCCAAAATTGGCAAAGAAAAACGTCAGTGAGTACATTATCACGAACCCAATCCGATGATCCTTATGTGTCCAGTAACTATACGGAATCGCTAGGACAAACATGAAAAGTGTCATGAAGAAGAAACCCATAAGCTGGATAGTGAAACGCCCCATTGTATCGATTAGTGCCACGGTGAACCAGTATCCGGGGACGGTGCTGCAAAGCGCGATCAGGGTCTGAGCCCGCGAGATGTAGTAGACCTCATCCATAGCGTTCATTGTTCTTGGATCAGGTATCCATCCGATCGCGCTGAAGATATCCTTCTGGAACAGGTTTTGACTGTAGTAAGCAATGTCCAGCAAGAACCAGGTTGAGGCTGTTCCCAGCAGGTGTAGCCCATGACGATTCAGGAATTGTTTCGAAAACAGTCCGAATTCATTGCTCTTCCTCGAACGCTCTGCTATTCTTTCAGCTTTCTCAGGATCTTCTTGCAGCTCCACTTGGAGAACCTGAATGAGTAAATTGTTGATTGTTATCAAAAAAATGAATCTCAAATCAAACAATAATGGGTTGTAATAATATACCTTGGACATGTCTGCTGCAGCTTGTTTGGTATTCTTAGCCACCAAAGCAGTGTACCTTGCAGTTTCTGGCATCTTCATCCTCCAATAATATGTCAAACCAGCTGGGACAGCGCCAAACATCAATATAGTTCTCCAAACATAATCAGCCTCTGGTACAACTGACCTTTTCGGATCCACCATATACGGCGGAGATGGAAAAGATTTCCTAAAAGCAATCGATACAAGACATCCAATAGCCCCACCGGCTAATATTCCGAATCCCTGCATAGCAAAAACTGCAGCAATAAACGCCCCACGAGTCTTCTTGTTTGCATATTCTGACATAATAGTGGCTGACAGAGGATAGTCTCCTCCGATACCAAACCCAAGCCAGAACCTAAAGAAACAAAGGGTGGTCATCACTCCTTTCGCAGTATGTCCAAAAGAAAGCCCAGACCCAAATGAACATAAAACCATTAGCATTAGTGTCATGCCATAGACTTTCTTGCGACCTAGTTTATCTCCCAGCCAACCAAAGAATAGTTGACCAGACAGAGTGCCGCAAAACGCAACTCCGTTAACAGCTGCAGCGACATTTGGAGGGAGGGAACCCGGCTTGAGATCGCCTGGCTGGTGGTAGTAAATGCGACCGAGAAGTTTCGTGATCAGGGAGATGCAGAATAGATCGTAGGCGTCGGTGAAGAATCCCATCCCGGCTATTATGATTGCAGTGAAATGATACCATTGTGTTTTGGCTACGTCTAACGCATTCAGCACTTCCAATTGTTCTTTCGCCATTCCCTTGTTTGCTTTTCTCTGCTCTACTTAAAATTCTCCAGTTTCTGCACTACAAAACAAACGCATCACATATTCACATCATCACTGAGCATGAATGATACCAACTGAATCTTCTTCGCCATGGAAAAAATGGATCAATTAATTCAATTACCTACTTATATATATATATATAGATAGATTTGTTCTTTTTCAAGATTCTTTACAGTTGAGGAATTTGATTCTTACTGTGTGAAGAATTTAAATTTAAATTAAAATTGACAAGAATAGAAGAAAAATTCTGTTATAATTACAGTTCTGTCAGATCAGAAGGTCAGTTAAGTTGTTACAATCTGTTTATGAAGAGCAAAATAAGTTATCATAAATAAATCTGGAGATGAGAAATTAAAGAAAACGAAATCAACAACTACAAGAATCTAGAAATTTCAGGTGGAGAGATCGATCGAGAAGTATTATTATTATTGTTATTATTATATTGTCCTGATTCCTGAACTGAACAAACCTTGAAATGAAACAAAGAAGATAAAACTAGAGATCGATCGAGAGCGTAAAATTCATAAAGAATCGATATGATCGGATCCTTTGATCCTTACTCACAGGCATTCATGATTCATTCATATATATTATATATATAATTAACATGCATGATCGGAATTGAGCATGAAAGTAAAAAAAGAGGCAAAATGGAAGCGGAAGAAGGAGATTGAACATGTACGTACATTAACAGTATTAGACGTAAGAATGCAGTGATTAGAGGAATTAAGCTGAAAGAAAGAAAGAAAGAGATGATTCCGCATATAATGCATAGCTTACGTACGTACTTGAATTGAGTGTTAGTCCGTGGTATGGATAATGATGATGATATGCAGAAATTCCAGAAACGATCGATCTGATCAGTGAAGACGAAGAAGAAGGAAAGTGATGGAGCGAGAGAAAGAGAGGGTTTGTTGCTTGTTTATATACATGGAAAATTGCTTTTCCAATTTGTACATTTCCAGTCAGTCTGATTACGGCCACGTCATTCAGTGACTGTGAGTTGTGAACCGTCGGATCACTCTTTGCTCAGATAAATCGGTCAGCTGAGGAGGGATATTCCGTAAGGGATTCTAACCTCATAGTCCCTGGTCATCTGCCATCATTCATGACCACATCTATTCAATGTATATATTTAGCTCTTGCATCTGTAATCTATTTTTATCTTTCTTTTTCTCATTTTTTTTTAAATATTCTCAAAGAAATTTTATACAAATTTTAATATTTTAAATGATTTATTAACCTATCTATAAGTAAAATTTCAAAATACTAGTAATAGGATAGATTACCAACACATTTTAATTAGTACAAAATGCACTTGGGTTTTAAGAATAAATAAAAATCACATTTACAAAGTTAAAATAAACAATATTCACATTTTTGTGGTCATCATCATCGTTTTCATCGTCTTTATAATCATCTTCGTCGCCAATATCTATAGTCTAAACATGAGAGGGTTTCAATGGACAGTCTAGTGACGTCTTTTTTTTCTCATTTATTGTTGTTTTCGTTATTCATAAAAAAAACTATAACAAATTTGATAAAAATACATTAATTTAACTTTTTTTTCATCAACACTGACATCTTCCTCTTCGACCTCTTACTCTCATTTTCTATTAACCAACAATATAATTTCTTATTTAATAGACCTCTCATATTACTAATTTCGTTATCTCACTTTTGCCTTCAACCATCTCAACAATACCAACATCTTTTACCATCAATTTTGACAAACCAACAATCTAATCATATCACAAACCTCTTTACTCTCACTTTTTCGGTAAACTAACAAATTTATTCATATATTTAACCATCAATATTTTTTGTTTTCTAATGAATATCTCATTACTAATCTCGTGACCTCATTTCAAATATTTTGTACATCAATCAGCTCATATCATTACCACGATATTTTTATCCTCACTTCAGCAAACCAACCACCAATCCAATCAACCTCTCATCTTATAACCTCACTTTCACACTTCGATCAATCAACTATCTCAGTCATAGATTTAACCACCAGTATTCTTTTTCTCAATAGACAACTCTCATTACTAATATTATGACATCACACACTTCCACACATATCTTATCTCTCGCCAAACCAACTACCAAAATTCCAATTGACAATTCTATCTCGTGACATCACACTTTAGACGTCTCTTATCCCTAGACAAATTAACAATCAATCCTAATCGATCTCTAATATCGTGACCTCACACTTTGGTCAATCAACATCTCATTCATATATATTTTTAATCACCAATCAGAATCAACCTATAATCTTGTGATTTTATGATCCTTTGTTACATGATCTTATCTCTTAGCAAACCAACCACCAATCTTAATCTTACCGGCCTATTATCCCTTGGAAAACCAGCCACTAATCACACCGACCTCTCATCTCGTGACCTTATACTTTCACATGCTTCTAATCCCTTGACAAACCAACTACCAATCACAATTGACATCTAATCTCGTGACCTTACGATCATTAGTTACCAAACTCTTATCCCTCGTTAAACTAACCACCAATTTCAATTGACCTCTCATCTCGTGACCTCATTACTTTCACACGCCTCTTATCTCTCGCCAAACCAACAATCAATCACAATGAACATCTCCAACTAGTGACATTACACTTTCACACGCCTCTTATCCCTCTGCAAACTCAACCATTAACCACCAATCACAATCACATTTTCACATGTTTCTCTTATCTCTCGGAAAACTAACCATCGACCTGAATCAACCTCTTATCCCTCGGCAAACTAACCACAAATTCTAATGTTACCGGTCTTTATTAATCAATAAACTCATTACCAATCTCAATTAACTTCTAATCTTGTAACCTCACACTTTTACACTTACATGCCTTTAATCCCTCAATAAACCAATAACAAATCCCAATCAATCTCTAATCTCGCGACTTTACGATCCTTTGTTACCAACATCTTTATCTCTTGGCAAACCAACCACCAATCCTAATGTTACCACCTTATTATCCCAAGATAAATCAACTATCAATCTCAATCGACAATTAATCTCGTCCCCCCATTATTCTTTGTTACTAGCCTCTTATCCCTTGATAAACCAATCACAACCACACTTTCACAAGTCTCTTATCCCTCGATAAACTGATGTTACCATCCTCTTATCCACCGGCAAATAAACCATCAATCTCAATCACACGTTTACACGCCTTTTATCCCTCGGTAAACTAACCATCAATTACAATCATATTTTCACACACCTCTTATCTCTCGGCAAACCAATCACCAATCTCAATAACATTTCACATGTCTCTTATCACTCGGCAAACCAATACCAATCTCAATTGCACTTTCACATGCCTCTTATCCCTTAGAAAACCAACCACCAATCTCAATCGACCTCTAATCTCATGACCTCACGATCCTTTGTTACCAGTATCTTATTCATCAACAAGACACATCTCAATCACACTTTCACACGTCTCTTATCCCTAGGAAAATCAACCATTAATCTCAATCAACATTTAACTTTGTGACCTCACACTTTGATCAATCAAATATTTGATTCATATTTTTTAACCACTCGCATTTGTTATCGGTCTCTTATCCCTCTACTAACCACATCACAATCAAAATTTTTATTTATATTTTTTAACCACTCTCAATTGTATTTATTTTGTTAGGTTAAGTTCAAACATACTTATATCATTTTTTATTTTATTTTTAACTTTTAAAGTTTATGAGCGGGTCAACCCACATTCCGATTCAAATATCCATTACTACTCTTTTATATATATATATATATCCAAATTAACTCTCTACCCCGATAAATCAAAGAAAATCAAATTAAGCATTATTATTATTATTATTATTATTATTATTATTATTATTATTATTATATATCCAAATTAACTCTCTACCCGATAAATCAAAGAAAATCAAATTAAGCATTATTATTATTATTATTATTATTATTATTATTATTATATATATTAGTTAAAAAATTGAACTTATACGGTTAGGAATGTTGTACGTTCTTCAAATTTTGTGTTAAATTTAAAATATAATGTCTTATTAGCCTAGTTAGTTAAAGGGTTATGCTTATGTTTTTGTTAGTTGCAAGTTCGAAACATTGCTCTCGACTCCCCACAAACTATATAAATTCAAATTAAGCATTATTATATATTATTATATATATTTATAATTCTTCCATTTGATAATTCAAACTTTTACATATTTTACATATGAGACTTAAATTATTACAATATTATTTTTTGAGGATTTGTCTAAAATTGACAAAATATTGTCTTTTTATTAATAAAACATATAATTTTTTTAAAAAAAATATTATGTTGTCATGTTTATAAATAAAATGATATTTTAAAGTAGTTTGTAGTCCGGTTTGAGTGTACGGAAAATAGTTAGAAAAATTCGAGAAGAGAAAATTAATTTTTATTATACAAATGTAATAAACTAATAAAAATATAAGAAAATGCTACAAAGAAAATATTTCAACCTTTTGAATAAAACCTTATATGACTGGAATAATTTTGTGCATTAATTCTTGACTAACAAATGAGTCATTCAACCTCCATAACATTCAAATTAAGATTCAGTTTACTGTGATTTTTTAGATGATTAAAATCATAATGTCTCTCAAATGAGGAATTTCTATTTGAATCCAACTTTAGTAATCAATACAAACTTTAAGCTTAGCAAGGCTAAGAAAAGAAGCAAGCAATGAAATATGAATTAAGAAAGTTGCAGATTGGCCATGGCTTCCAAAATGAGGAGAACTGATAAGCACTCAAAATTTACAAGTACTCTGTTGTTTCTTATTCTTTCTTTTAGTCATTTTCCATAGACCAAATCTACTTGGGAATATACAAAAACAACACAAAAGGAGTACCGAGCAAGAGAATAAACCTTAAAACCTTTTACAATCAAATTAGGAAGGAATATTTTGCATAAAACCTTATTTTAAATCCTAAACCAAATGATAATTTTCTCCCTTGCCCCATCATCTGTTCTCTTGTCACCAAGTCATCATCATACCTTCCCACCAAGAACCTGCACAATATAAGAATCATTAGACAATAAATAAGCAAATCTTTGTAGTAGCCAAAGAAAGGTTTTTATTTGATTCAACGTCTCACCTTGGAGATTGCAGAAACTGTTCCCGACTTTGAAGTTATTGTGCTTCCATACACATACTTGGTTCTATTTTCAGCTGGCTTTAGTATTTGGAAAGAACACATAAGAGTCTCGTCCACACTCATCATAGCCCCAGCATTGTCAAACTCCCCACAATAGTTTGGTGCTGAAAATATAGTCACAAGCTGCCTATCCGCAAAGAACTCATATCCATCTTCCACCACCTGAAATTATAAGGAAGTGAAATATCCACATTGCCAATGGTTCATGAAAGAGCCACATAATAATGATATCATCAAATACAAACCTGATGGGCGCGACAAATAAGGTCAAGATCAAACTTCTGAAGAAACTCAGTGACCTTATCAGGGCCAAATGTAAAGGAAACTCCCCTATCGTTCATACCCCATCCTTTAACATCTTTGCTAGGATCTGACCATAAAAGATCACATAGTAAACCAGTCTCAGGGACATCAGTTGGACGCTGCAAGTTTCTTATTTGATCCAAACTATGAAGGTCAGGAGAAAGTCCCCCGTGCATACAGAGTATCTTCTCATCAATTAGAGCAGCAACAGGAAGACAGTTAAAACAATCACAGAAGATCTTCCACAATCTCAAATTAAATCTACGTTTACACTCGTCATAAAACCCATATATACGGTTAACAGAAGCACATTCATGGTTACCCCTCAAAAGGAAAAAATTCAATGGGTATTTGATTTTGTATGCAAGCAGAAGACATATAGTTTCTAGACTTTGCTTTCCTCTGTCAACATAATCTCCCAAGAATAAGTAATTTGATTTAGGAGGTAATCCACCATACTCAAATAGCCTTAGAAGATCAGAATATTGACCATGTAGATCCCCTGCAATAAACCCATGAAACAGTTTCAATAAAAGCAGCAAAATTTATAGAAACAAAAACGGAAAAAGTACCGCAGATCTTGATCGGTGCGTCGAGCTCTAATAGATTGGGCTGCTGCAAGAAGATTTCTCTGGACTTCAAACAGAGATGCTTGATCTCGGACTCAGAAAGCTGGACTTGCTTCCCTGGTTTACCCCTCACTTGGAGCAATCGGGTGATGATACAATCTAGAGCTAAAGGATCCATATCTGGGATGGGATGAGAAGATTTTCAAGAGTGAAGAAAGGGTAGTAGAGAATAAAGTGATGGGGGTCGGTGATGTTGTTGTTGTTGTTGGTCCTGTTGTGAAGTTATATTATTAGTTAGTTGCATATCTAGAAAGAGAAAAAGTTTAAATCAAGATTTCTTCTTTTAGAAGCTCTGAGTGCAAGCAAAGGGAAGCCTCCTTCGAGGAAGAACCATCACTCAATGAGTCATTTGTATACGCGTGCTGCTGCTGCTTGCAACCCAAAAGCCCATAGAGAGAGAAAGAGAAAGAAATTTTTTTTTTCCTTTTTCTTTGCTTGAGAGAGACCCACATGGCCACATTATATATATGGTCAACTGGTTAAGTCTTCATTCGCCCACAACTTTTGACAAAATATAAAATAAAATAAATAAACGAGCTATTGTAGTTTACTTCAACAATCAAATAAGTATCTACTGCTTTTATAATATTTAATTTCAATGATAATTAAAGAATCTAGTGTTTCACAATTTACAATTAATATATGTGACGTCGCTTGTTGGAACAAAATGAAAAGTAAATAGAAAATGAAATAATACCTATAAGTAATATGTACGCTTTTGTATCAAATTTGTCAATGCATGATTATTTTAATATCTCCTGGGATCACATTCAGGCATATAATATAGGGAAATTTGATCAAATAAATAACCTCAAAGATGGTATCGGCGGCGACGACGGCGACGACGGAGTTTCCTGGGCGGCGGTTCAATTCATACAAATCTATACAGATTTACAAGATCTTCTAACCTAACTAATTCATTTATATTTTTATCTATTGCGGATTTACAAGATCTAACCCTAAATTTATTTTGCATGCAGGTTTCCGATTCTAGGGTTTAGGGTATGCAGGTCTCCGATTCTAAGGATTTGAAGGTCGTCGAGGTAGATGTTCATTTCAGATCTGATAAACAGTTATGTTCATGTTTACATTTCTTCATTTCAAAAACCTTTTCATATTTCGTTCTGGTTTATATTTGGTCGTATTTGTTGATTCTTATTTGTTATATGGTTCATATTGGTTCATGTTTGAGCATTTCGTTAGGTTATTATTTGTTATTTGTTCATATTTGCAGAAAATCTCTGATAAGAGCGTATGTGTTTCCGTTTCAGATCTGCTTACCGTTTCGCTACGGACTTACCGTTTCGCTACGGACTTACCGTTTCGCTAAGTAGTACCTCGCGATTCGCTAAGTGTCAAGATTTTTTGTTATTTATAGTTAATCATGAACTTCATTTGACAAGGTATCTACATCACTTCATGGTTATGAAGAGAACCTGTGTTAGTAAAATAAACCTTATAATTTTACATTAATGGAAACATTTAGATTTTTCAGAAAATGCCTTTGAAGAATCTATCATTGACCTCTAGATAAGCAAAGATTGGCTGACTTTGATTTCGTTAGTCATTAAGCTAAAGAAATAAATTTCAAACAATTTTCTCTTAGCTGGAGTTCAATGATAGCTTCTTCAAAGTCTTTTTCTGAAGAATCTAAATGTTTCCATGTAAAATTATAAGGTTTATTTTACTAACACAGGTTCTCTTCAAAACCATGACTTTGTTGTTGATACATTGTCAAACGAGATAGATTACCTATGAAACCAATAAAAAAATTTGTACTTCACGATTCGCTAAGTACTACGAGCTCCAGCTAGGAGAATGGTTTGAATTCGATTTCGTTATTAAACAAATATACTAGCGAAAACGTATTCAAACCATCCTCTCTTAGCTGGAGCTCGTTGACCTCGCGATTCGCTAAGTACCTCCCGATTCGCTAAGTACCTCCCGATTCGCTAAGTGCCTCCCGATTCGCTAAGTGCCTCCCGATTCGCTAAGTGCCTCCCGATTTGCTAAGTACCTTCCAACTCGCTACGGAAGTTGAAGAGACGCGCGTACGCACACGCGCTATACCTTATATATTCAAAAATTTCAGAACATTTCATTTCAACCGCCCGACTCTCTCTCTCTAACTCATTGTCTCTTCACTGAATCTTGTCAAGGCCGATCATTTCTACTTTCTTCTCGTTCGTCATTAAGGTTTGTTCATTCTTCTCCCTGCCGATCATTTTCTACTTTTTTGTTCATGAGTTTTGGTTTTTGCATGTTAAGTGTAAATGCATGTTAAGTGTTTCTTTGTTTTTATTAGTTTATGAAACGTGTGGTCCATTTTTGTTGTCTTCTATTCAGTATATTTTTTCGCCATTAGGGTTTCTCTAGGTACCTCCCGATTCGCTAAGTACCTAGCGATTCGCTAAATACCTAGTGGTGGCCGATCATTTTCGGGTTTTTTGTTTATGGATTTTGGTCTTTGCATGTTAAGTTTAGGTGTTTGTTTCAGATTTTTTGTTTAGGGTTTTTGCATGTTAAGTTTTATTGTTTATTTCTGATTAGTTATGTATGGTTAATGATGTCTTATGTTCAGTTAACGGTTTCGCTAGGTACCTCTCGATTCGCTAAGTACCTCCCAATTCGCTAAGTACCTAGCGATTCGCTAAGTACCTAGCGATTTTCTAAGTACCTAGCGATTCGCTAAGTACCTAGTGAATCGCTAAGTACATCCTGATTCGCTAAGTATCTCCCGATTCGCTAAGTTCTTATGGTGTATGTGTTTGTTCTTACATTTTTGATGATGTTGTTCCTTTTGTAGATGGCAGAAACAACAGTTACTGAGTTTCCTGGTCGGATTTCGTGGAAAAGTGCCATCACCCTGAAGAAGATTGTTAATAAGTTCGAGGAAATGGATCTTTTGGAGAGTGTGTACAATACCCAGTTCAGATCGTTATTCACAGCCCCCCTCTTGCAGTTCTCAGGAACTATTGTACATCATATGTTGATGAGGAGGTTATGCTCAAACTCCAAGGAGATAACTTTCATGGTGAATGGGCAAAAGCTTGTATTTGGTATTAGGAGTATGCGTTGGTTACCGGCCTATGTTTCGGCATTTTTCCTGAGTTGGACCAAGAAAAATTGCGTTGTTGTCCACCTCTCTCGATGAAATATTTTAAAGGGAGCATGAGTGTGAAAATGTGCGACTTGGAGAAAGCTTTTTTCAAATGCAAAGACAAGGAAGATGCATTCAAGATGGGGCTGGTATGCCTGATTTGCCAGTACATATTCACATTTGACCCAAAAAGAGTTATATTTCCAAAAATACTCAACATGGTGGAAGACAAGGACACTTTCCTCCAATATCCATGGGGGAAGGTCACCTTTAGAGCCACCCTCAAGGGTTTAAACAAGAACATGAAACATCTCAGTAGCTCTTTGAGAAGAAGGAGAAGGCTGAAGATCCTTATGCTCCTTTTGCATATAACATATATGGGTTCGCATTGGCACTTCAAGTGTGGACGTATGAGGTCATCGAAAACTTTATCCCTAAATTCGCCAAAAGGAATCAGATTAATGACCCTCTACGCCCAAGGTTGTTACTCTATCATTCCAACAGGAAAAACACATCGATCGAGGTAAAGACTGCCCTAGAGACCACGGATGTGACTGAGATGGAAGAGTCCTCCATGGAGAAGAGGTTATACAGTGGTGAGGAATTTGAACAAATCGACGAGACAACTGATGATTTTTTTGAGGGATTTACTGATGGGAAGGTAATAAAAGATGATTTTGATGAAGATGAAGAAAGTGAACATGAAGAAGTTACTCCCAATCCCCCCAAACCTGCCACCAGGAAGAGAAAGGCTGATTCTACTCTTAAAGAAGCAGTCAACTTGAAGAAGAAGTTTGCTTATGAATCGATTACGGCCCGCATTCTTACTCCCCCCCCTCCGCGACCTCAAGTCCTCGGGCTGAGACACCTCCTCCTCGGGCTCAGACACCTTCTCCTCGGGCTCCAACACCTTTTGTTGGATGTGAATTTAATGAGATGAAGGAGGAGCTGAAAATAGAGATGAAAGAGGAGCTGAAAAAGCTGAAAACAGAGCTCATCAAAGAGCTGAAAATCACAATCCAAGAAACTCAAGAAACTCACCTTGAGTCGTTCAAGAAGATGGTTTTTAGTATGTCCAAACAGTTGTTAGATAAATCCAACAAAAGGATGTCCATATTATTAACCAGATTAGATGATATGGGAGAGAATATAAAGAAGAGGAAGAGTAAGAAGAAGGATTCTAAGAAGGATGTGAAGGTCGAAGAGGAGAAGACTACTGAGGTATGGAGATATTGAATTTTGCACTTTACATTTCATTTCGCTAACTACATATCTGATCTGACCAGTACCTATTTTGCAGGTTAAGGATTCTAAGAAGGATGTCGAAGTTGAGAAGAGCAAGGTTGAACAGAAGGAGGAGAAGATAGAGGTATTCTGCGTACTTGTCGTTTCGCCAAGTACTTGTCGTTTCGCCAAGTACTTGTCGTTTCGCTAAGTTAGTACTCTGCGTTTCGCCAAGTACTTATCGTTTCGCTAAGTTAGTACTCTGCGTTTCGCCAAGTACTTATAGATTCGCTAAGTTAGTACTCTGCGTTTCGCCAAGTACTTGTCGTTTCGCTAAGTTAGTACTCTGCGTTTCGCCAATTACTTGTCGTTTCCCCAAGTACTTGTCGTTTCGCTAAGTTAGTACCACTAGCTAAGTACTGACCAGAATTTTGTCTATTTTGTAGGAGATGATAGCGATGCAGGAGACTGTGGGGGATGATGAGAAGGTGAATGATGGGAATGATGGGAAAAAAGATGATGTAAAGGAGGACGATGAGAAGGTGGAGGACGAACAGAAGGTGGAGGACGATGAGAAGGTGGAGGATGATGAGAAGGTGGAGGATGATGAGAAGATGGATGATGAGGCTAAGGTGGAGGACGGTGAGAAGGTGGAGGATGAACGGAAAAAGAACGATGCGAAGGTGGAGGACGTAAAGGTGGAGGATGATGAGAAGATGGATGATGAGGCTAAGGTGGAGGACTGTGAGAAGCTGGATGGTGTGGCTAAGGTGGATTATGTGGAGGTTGATCTGAAAGTGAAGGTGAAGGATCTGAAAGTGAAGGTGAAGGATGAGAAGAGTGTGGGTGCGGATGTGAAGGCACAGACAAATGAGGAAATTATGGGAGGAGATGACAATGATGACAATGATGATTTCCAGTTATACAATACTCCTCCTAAAGGAAATTATGGGAGGAGAGTGAGGAAGCCGAAAAAAGATGACTCGTACACCAACCCTTCTTTGTCAAAACTGCCCAAGACAAAGGATCCAATGAAAGTGAATCACCTTCAAAAATTTGAAGATGAGCTGCTGGATAAAGTAAAAGCGTGGTTGGTTGATCCAAAAACCGATAATTTGACAAAGGATGTACATACTTGCCAAGCAAAGAAGGATATGTTTGTTAGAGTTATAACAAGGTTGACATGGCTTGAAGACATTGTAAGTCGTGCAAATCAATTCATTATTCATTAATACTCATCGTTTCGCCAAGTACTTATCGATTCGCTAAGTACCTCACGAGTCGCTAAGTACTCATCGTTTCGCCAAGTACTTATCGATTCGCTAAGTACATCTCGTTTCGCTAAGTACTTAGTCAATGTTGTTTGATATATACTGAATGTATGTTGTATACTCCCATTGTGCGGGAAATCGATGCATTCTACCATCTATTGCGGAAAAGGATTTCCGACTATCCCAAGACATATAAAAATTCACATGTGGCAATTGGGGATTGCGTATTGTCGAATAGAATCAGGCGAGAGCACGGGGCTTTTATTAAGGATCCAACAAACTATCCAGTCGTCGAATTCAAAGACTATTACATGGGCGCACCACATAGATATATGCCCGAATGGTCAGCAATTGACGATGTCTACATGTCTGTGAACATTAACCAGAGACACTGGATTTTGTGTGTAGTACGTCTTCAAAAGTATCGCATTGACGTGTACGACTGTGATGCCTATCTTTATAAGAATCTGGATCCTTATTTGAAACCCTTCTGCGACATGATTCCACATATATTTGCAAATACAATCACTCCTGGTGAGAGGGTAAGGTATCTTAAATTCAACTTCGAAGCCCCCATCCAACCAATGACTTACAAACGGTTACCACACCCCAAAGTGAAAACCGCAGCAGCTAAGGTTGGAGAAGTCCCACGGGCAACCGAGAGCGGGGACTGTGGGGTATTCACTCTAATGTATATGGAACACTTGACCGCTAATCAAGCCGTGCACAATGTGACCACAGATAACATGGAGTTTTTTAGGCAGAAGATGGCGGTCAGGTTATTCCATCAGATTATCGAACCTTAGTGTAAACATTATTTTGAAGTAAATTGTGTAAATTGGATAAATTATTTTGATGTATTGTAAACCTGGATGAATATTTTTGAAGTTGGTTGATAAATTATTTTGATGTATGTTGGTTTATAGTACGCTAATGTATATTGAATTTTGAACTTGAATTGCAGAAAGCCTTCAACGTAAAAAACAAGTGTAACCCTTGGAACCCTTCAACGTACAAAAATGATAACCTCGAATTGACTATTCGTTTCGCTAAGTAAGTACTCATCGTTTCGCTAAGTACTTCGCGATTCGCTAAGTAAGTACTCATCGTTTCGCTAAGTACCTCGCAATTCGCTAAGTAAGTACTCATTGTTTCGCTAAGTACCTCGCGATTCGCTAAATAAGTACTCATCGTTTCGCTAAGTACCTCGCGATTCGCTAAGTACCTCCCGATTCGCTAAGTACTCAGCGTTTCGCTAAGTTATTACTCATCGTTTCACTACTCATATACAACATACAACATAAACTTTACTTACACCTGAATTAACAACATAGTATCTTACCAGTACCATAGTTCAATTAACAACATACATTACAACATGATGAAGGTTTAGATCTTACCAGTACCATCTATCAAGCTAAGGGTTTATATTGTTGAGATGATGACTCATGCTGCTTAGATGATGAAGCTCTTGCAGTAGATGGTGCAGGCATCACTGCTTTGCATGTTGCCCTATTATGTCATAGCCCAGCACATGAGCTACATTGTCTCGGGACCTTACGGACCTCACCCTGGGATGACCTACGCTTTGTTTGTGGCCTGCTTTTCTTAACCTTTACATTTCGTCTAAGACACGAACGTTGCTTGATATGTTCGGGAACATCCCAATTTTCTTCATCACCAGGAGGATAACATGCCTCGGCATATGAATTTATCCAACACTCAGTTGTGTAATACCTGTGTGCAGGGAAAATATAACGAATTATTAATTGGTTAAACAGAATGAACACGTGAGCTAAATATTAATACCTTGAACAGAAGTCATAAAAACCAAATTCCGACTACGGGCAGCAGCCATTGCATGCGTACAAGGAAGACTATAAACTTCAAATACTCTACAAGTGCAGTTCATGTCTTTCAAATTGACTTTGAAATGAGACTGATTGTCATGCACATAAAACTCGAATCGGTTAAGCGATTGGACTGTATAGAATCTGGCATTCTCGAATCCCTCACGTAACACCTTCTCATAATTTGGAGATAAAACTTCTTCGTGATTTGACGCTCTTTCTCTTCTATCGTTAAACCAATGTTGTATTGTGAATCTTAAATACTCAGCCATTTCTGAAATGGGATACTTTCTGGCTTCCCTACTCTGACCATTGAAACTCTCAGCATAATTGCTTGTGAGTTGATTGTATCGCTTACTGGGAAAAAATGCTCTACTCCATCTTTGGAACCCAATTTCTTCCAAATAGGCAACAATCCTGTGATCTTTAACCTTGATCTTGTCAAACCACCGATTAAATTCGTGGATAGTGTACGCCCTTGAAGCCAAATCAAACTCCGCATGACACTTATCACTTTTGAATTTGGCCACAATATTCATTTTTATGTGATATGTGCACGCACCGTGGTCTGCTTTTGGGAAAACAGCATACAAGGCATTAGCGATGCTTGGGTGTCTGTCGGATACGAAGACGAGATCATCAACTAATCCAATTGCGTCTCTCAGTTTTTGCATGAAATAAGTCCAGGAGTTATTATTCTCTGAATCAACAACGCCGAATGCGACGGGATATAGTTGCTCATTCGCATCCAATGCAATAGCCACCAATAATTGACCACCCACCTTGTGCTTAAGAAAACTAGCATCAACACATAATACAGGATGGAAAAAGGATTTGAAACCCCTAATTGAGAGGTCTAGGGACATGAACATATACTTGAAGTGGCCGAGCTCGTCTGTCTGTATGTCGGTTATGGTACCAGGATTACACTTCTCCAACATGTAAAGGTATGATGGCAGTATTCCATAAGAATCCTCTACCGTTCCTCGCACAACTATTAAAGCATTTTCCCTTGCCCTCCATGCCTTATTATAAGTCAAAAATATCCCATAAGTTGACTGCATGTCTTCAATTATTTTCTTAGGCAAGTGGTTATGATGATGGTCCATGTACTTGCTCTTCACGCACTGCCCAATAACCCATGCTGGTGTTTGCATTTTTTTCTTGGGCCTCGACAAAACTGAGCATGAGTGTAGTTGCTCAAATTTCCGGATCTCAAACATCTCAGAAAACTTACCTTTCACAGCCCGCAAGCTCCACTTGCATGTCTCATCCAAACATTTGAGTTCCCAAAGATTTTTTCTTGACTTCTCCACTTTGAATTCAAAATGATTGGTCATCGCATATTTATATAGAGCAAGTTGAAGTTCTTTTTATTTTCAAACAACGAACCGACTTCCAATACGGTTTCACTAGTTAATGCCATCGCAAATGAGGGGTCTGGTGGTGATGTGTCTGCCGGGTCTGTCGATGGTGTACCCATTGAAGATCGTCTTGCACTAGATGGTGTACTCATTGATGATCTTATTGCACTAGATGGTGTACCCATTGATGCCTTTCTTGCACTAGTTGGTGTACCCAATGATGATCTTCTTGCACTTGGTTGTATAGGTATTGATGCTTTTTCACCACTATTAACATGCAAGTCCTGAGTAAGTGGGATGTGAGGCAAAGAGCTTTCTCCGGCTTCATTTTGACTTTCAACAAAGAATTCCGAGGGTATAACAGGTGGTACAAATTTTTGAGTAAGTTGTGGTGGTAGTATACTTTCTTGAGTTGGGTATGTAAGTAGTGGTATCTTTTCTTTATTACATGCTGACTTCTCCACTACAGATACACACAATGGTGACATTGTTCGACCCAAAATCAAGCGTGATAAATATGTGTCAAATCCCCATAATTATCAATAAAAACAGGTTTTGGATTTCTGATATTCGGAATATCATACTTCACTTGGAGCACTAAATCGTATGTTGATATCTGCACATTAAGTCTATCGTAGAGTATATCAAGTAATTCAGCATAACGAGTACTTTGGGGTAGATCAAATGTTTTGATTGAAGATGCATCAAAATACAGTATTCCATCATCATCAAGTTTCTACTCTCCATTATAGAAAACGAAAACTTCAGCTGCAATAAAAAACATGATTTGATTTAGAGACGGATAATCAATACTTCGCGAATCGCTAGGGACTTAGCGAAACGGGAAGGCGTCCGCGAAACGGGAAGGCCTTCGCGAATCGTTAGGCACTTAGCGAAACGGGAAGGCCTTCGCGAATCGTTAGGCCTTCGTGAATCGTTAGGCACTTAGCGAAACGGGAAGCAAACTCTAACCAATCGAAGAAACCGAACATCGATAAAACTTGCTTAAAATACACGTACCTATTGGAACAGTGCTCGTGCT
Organism: Impatiens glandulifera; assembly: GCF_907164915.1. NCBI lineage: Eukaryota > Viridiplantae > Streptophyta > Magnoliopsida > Ericales > Balsaminaceae > Impatiens > Impatiens glandulifera. The sequence continues at coordinate 14,612,430 of NC_061862.1, read as the reverse complement.
CGTCGTGGAGCTCATAGTGGATTTCGAACGAACCGTCGCCGCCGAGATCTCCGACGAGATTGCCGCCGCCGGAGTTTAGAGAGAAGGAGGAGAAGAGCGGGAAGAGAGAGAAGGAAAAGAAAAGAAATGAAAAAATGACGGAAGTTATATTAAATAGTAAGGTTAATCTGGACATTTCAAATATCGTCACTTCGCGAAACGCTAAGTGACTTAGCGTTTCGCGACAAGGGCAAAATCGTCCAAAAAAAATAAAATCCCCACGAGCGCAATAAAATTAACAACTTACCATCAGATCAAATAACCTTCAAATTTCCCTATAATATATTTATCATTCCATCTGATTCTATTAAAAAAATTAACTATAATTTAATTTAAAAAATCTTTTAGACACTGGTTTGGTTTATTTATTTATGATGTTTAATAGTGTTTTGGGCGGGGAGCCGATGACACGTATATATTCTTGCCTCATTCCGAACAACTAACGGTCAAACCGAATAAAATTACTCAACTAGGATGGTTCAAATTCGAAAATCGATTATTGTCATTTTACTATGTTACGGATTGATTTTTAGATATTTGATTACTAAAGAGCTACCCTAAATCCTCAAACAATCCCTATATGATTATTCATATTAATTTTTTTCCCGTAATTTAAGAATTAGAGTTGGTGTGATGTCTACGTATCTCGGGCTCCCTCTTGGGGCTAAAGTTAGTTCCAAAGTTTTTTGGGACCCGATTATCAGTAAAATAGAGAAGAAACTTCTCATTTGGAAAAGTTAGATGATTTATAAGGGAGGTCGTTTAATACTTATCAAGAACGCTCTTTCTTCAATGATAACTTATATGATGTCTCTATTTTTCCTCCCAAAGTGTGTGACCGTGAAGATGGAGAGAATTATGTGTAAATTCTTATGGGGGTCGTCTGATTCATCATTTTCTCATTTAGTGAGTTAGGATAAGGTTAAATTAATAAAAGAGTTGGGGGGACTAGGAATTTGCGATCTTATTTCTTTTAATAAATCATTACTATCCAAATGGTGTAGTAGATTTTCATCTAAGAAAGAGAGTATTTGGGTCAAATTGATTAAATGTAAATATGGTCAGGATAAGTCTAGTTGGTTCACCAAGAATTTTTATAGACCCGTGGGATGCAACAGTTGGGGTGGTATTTATGCCAAGTGGAAGATTTATTGGGAGTATTCAATTTTTATTATGGGTGATAGAAGTTCGATTAGTTTTTGGGACGACACTTGGTGTGGTGGTAAATGTTTGGCGAAGGTTTTCCCCGAGCTTGCTTCTTTTTTTATTTGTAGAGATGCATCGGTCAAAGATATGTTTGACATTCAGTCTAGTTGTTATGCTAATCGTATCAGGTATAGAAGAAGATTGAACGGTGAAAAAAACATGTTCAATGATAGACTTTTGTTCATGGTTAGAAATAAGGGGTTAAACTCGTTTTTTTAGGATTCTGTGCGGTGGCGTGATCTGAATAACTTTAATGTGAGACATTATTACACTTTGTTCAATAAAGTTAGCCCGATTGATCTTAGTTGGGAAAATTTATGGGAGTCTAAGATGCTTATCAAGATCTCGTTTTTTGGTTGGAGTGTTATTCATGGTAAAATTCTCGCTAACGATAGATGTATGAAAAAATATATGATTATTGTAAGTCGTTTGTGTTACAAAGAGGTTGAGACACATTCTCATCTACTTTTACATTGTCATGTTATTGCAAAGTTATGGAGTCTTTTATGGAATTTGACTAGAATATAATGGGTTATGCCGAAAACTGTTAGTGGTTATTAGGAGGCATGGGTTAGGGCGACTAAAAATGCGAGACTTAGAAGATGAGTCTATATCCCTATAATTTTCTGGTGGACTATTTAGTTGAAAAGAAATCGGAGAACTTTTAACAATGAAAATAGGCCGTTAAAGATTATTTACAATGTCATTATCATGACGATGTCGAAGATTAGATCCAAAAAACATGTAGATTCGTGTGGAGCTCTTATTTCATTTCTTAAAGATTTTCGAGTCAATTAATTATTTTAATATTGTATTCAATTTGTACATAATTTTTTTCATGTTATGCTCTTATCGTTGTGCTTAAAAGATTTTTTAAATAAATAGATCATTTAAAAAAATAGAGTTGGTGTTATTTTAAAATTAAAAATAAAAATTAAGGTCACCATAAAAAATCTAAAGAGAAAATTATCATAAATTTTACTTTTTCTTTTAACCTTAAAAATTAGTTACACAAATAATGAATGAAATTAAAAAATCACTTCACCTCACCTTCTTATAATAATATTTTATTACTTTTCTCTCCTCTTTCATTACCTTTGTCTTCATCATCCTTATCTTTAGAATTCATATATAATGGTAAAATTGGTATTCTATATAGAATAACAAAAGATGACCAAGATTTTGCAAATTCATCATGCTTCACTTTTTCATATTTTAGAAAATAATTTATATCACCTAAGTAATTGGAATTATTATTATTTTCGTTTCAACATTTTACATGATAAATAAATTTCAAGTTTTCAATCCCTTAGTAATTACTCTGAATTATTTATGACTTATTCCTGTTGTATAAAATTTAATACCTAAATCTGATTAAAAAGACAGAATCTATAACCAACATAAACTTTTAAAAGTTACAATTCGTACTTGAGCTATTAAATGAACAAACCTAATAAGCCTTAAAATAATGATATAGAGAGCGATGTTGGAGCAGCGACTCCCCCAACGACCCCCACTTGACAGTCACAACGTGGAAAAAAAATCCACTTGACAGTCACAACGTGGAAAAAATAAGTCATAGTGGAAAAAAATGCAATGACCACGTATAAAATTAGAGAGAGAAAGTTATAAATATACAAAATTAGAAAGATAAGCATTTTGTCTCGAACATGACCATATTCGGGAGGATTATGTCAAGAACATAACCATGTTTGGTAGTATTATGCCAAGAACATGGTCATGTTCGGGAGCATTCTGTCAAAAACATGGCCATGTTTAGGAACATTTTGTCAAAAACATGGCCATGTTCGGGAGCATTTTGTCAAGAATATGGCCATGTTCAAGACCATTCTATCAAGAACATTGCCATATTCAGGAGCATTCTGTCAAAAACATGGTCATATTCGAGACTATTCTATCAAAAACATGACAATATTCGGTACCATTTTCTCAAGAACATGGCCATATCTAAGGAACCATTCTGTCAAAAACATGACCATGTTTAGGATCATTCTATCAAGAACATGACTTTCTTTATAATTTTCTCTCTCTAACGTTTTACATAAGGGTGAGCAAACGGGTAAACTCAATCAATATTATCCAACCCATATTCAACCCAAATTAAATTTACCCAACTCATATTATCTACTAATACGGATTGGGTAACCCAAATTAATTGTTTATTTTTTCATTAAACATATTTTTATTCGTTAAACACATTTTTAATATGTTTAACACGTTTAACATGTTTTTCATGTTTTGGCACGTTTAACACATTTTGACACATTTAACACATTTTCACGTTTTTGACATTTTTTTCACGTTCAACACGTTTTTGACATATTTAACACGTTTTTCATGTTTTTAACATATTTAATACATTTTTCACACATTCAACACGTTTTTGACACGATTCACACGTTTTTTACGTTTTTGACACATTTAATACGTTTTTAACACGTTTAACACATTTTCACACGCTTAACACGTTTTTCACGTTTTTGGCATGTTTAACATGTTTTTAATACGTTTAACACGTTTTGACATATTTAACACGTTTATGACACGTTTTTGCATGTTTAACACATTTTTGACATTATAACATGTTTTTCACGTTTTTAGCACATTTAACACGTTTTTGACACATTTAACACATTTAACACGTTTAACACATTTTGACACATTTAACACGTTTTTGGCACGTTTAACAAATTTTAAACACGTTTAACATATTTAAACGTGTCAAAAATGTGTTAAACATTCCAAAACATGTTAAAAGTGCCAAAAACGCAAGAGATATGTTAAATGTGTCAAAACGTGAAAAATGTGTTAAACGTGCAAAAAACGTAAAAAAATATGTTAAATATGTCAAAATGTATTAAACATATCAATAATGTGTTAAACGTGCCAAAAATGTGAAAAACGTGTAAAAAACGTAAAAATTTTGTTAAACATGTCAAAAACGTGTTAAACATGCAAAAAAAACATAAAAATGTGTTAAACGTGCCAAAATATGTCAAGCATGTCAAAACGTGTTCAATTTACAAAAAAAAAATTGTTTAACGTGCCAAAATTTGTCAAAACGTGTCAAAAACGTGTTAAACATGTCAAAAATATGTTAAATATGCAAAACGTGTTAAAAATGTCAAAAATGTGTTAAATATGGCAAAAACTTGAAAAACGTAACAAAATGTGTTAAATGTGCTAAAAATGTGTTAAATGTGTCAAAAACGTGTTAAACTTGTCAAAACGTGTTAAACATGTTAAACGTATTAAACATGTCAAAAACGTGAAAAAGTGTTAAACGTGTAAAAATGTGTAAAACATGGTAAATATGTCAAAATGTGTTAAACATGCCAAAAACGTGAAAAATAAGTTAAACGTGTGAAAAACGTGTTAAACGTGTTAAAGGTGCCAAAAACGTGAAAATGTGTGGAAACGTGTTATAAGTGTGAAAACGTGTTAAACGTGCCAAAAACATGAAAAAACGTGTGAAAATGTGTTGAACGTGTTAAATATGACAAAAACGTGTTCGATTGTAATGAAGATCAACGTAGTAAAAATCGAGAGCATATATTGAAGTTGAAAGATGGTTAGTTTATATTTGATTAATAAGAGATAATTAAATTAAATTTATATAATTTGGATAATTTAGATCATCCTAACATAACCCAAATTAAACTCAACTCATACTCAACTTAACTCAAATTAACTTACTCAAATTAATATTTTGGGTTTGGATTTTGATTTAGATTTAAATTTGAATTTGGATTTGGATTGAGGAATGGATCAACCCAAAATATACTCATCCCTAGATTTACATAAAAAAAAAAAAATTCTAATGTGCGTTATTTTTTCCATGTAAATGTAGATAGAATAGTTGGGAAGTCATTGCCCGAGGGTCAATAATAATAATAAATAAATAATATCAAAAACAACCACAAACTAAATAATTGTTTAAGACTTCTAGAGAGTCATGCATGGTTGACCCCTCTACGTTAATATAAATAATTGTTTTAGCCTTCTAGAGAGTTCTGAATAATTAAAAAATAATTTTGTTTAATAATTTTTGTAAAATGATATAATTTTCACATATATTAATATAATATTTTTGACTAATTATAAAATTTTGTAAAATATAAATTAATAAATATATTTTACAATTATATATATATATATATATATATATTAATAATTTATGAATATAATTGAAAATTTGAGTGATAAAAATTAGTTTAAAAAATTATTAATAATTTAAACATTAAAATATCTTAAATAAACATAATATGATAAATAGATAATTAAAAACTCATAATAAAATATGTGCAATTTATATTAAATATATTATTATTTATTTTGAGATATATAAAATTTTTCATGTAACCACTTTTATTTATATATATATATATGTGATAGAAAAATACTAATTTTAGAAAGAAAAAAATAATTTTTTATTTAGTAAATATAGTCAATTTATATTTAAGAAATAATGATAATTTATATTTACATTAAAAAAAATTAAAAAAAATTGTAAAGGAAATTATCGATGTAATTTCTGATGAATATATAATTTGCGACGTTTTTAATATATATAAATTTTTCGCAATAAGAGTATCGCTAATACTTCAACGATTAAATATTTAGTTGGAAAATTTTTTCGATGAACTTATCAATATATTTTTTCTGACGCTAGTTTCGATTAAATATTTCTAATGTTTTTGACGTTCATTCTTACAATTCCTCCCAAATTATTTATGAGTATATCATTTGCAAATTTTATTTTTTAAAATATTTTATAATTTTTTTTTTACCTAAATTTTATATTACTTAAATAAATTATATTAATATCACAAAATACATCCAAAATATAATAAAATAAAATAACATCATCAATATCTATTATCACAAAATACAATAAATTAATTTTTTAATAAAAATCATTAAAACTAAAACATATATTATAGACACATTTTTGCTGCGAAGAATGTTTATATTTGTGTTAATATAATAGACATGTTTTTACAAGAAATTTAAGAGCATCCTATACCAAAAAACGATATAAGCTGTTGTTTAAGAAAAACTCATTTCAGCTTGTTAAAAAAAATTGGATTTTCACATTAAAAGCTGTGACATTTTTTGATTTGGGTTTGAAAGGTGTCCCGCATACTACCGAACCAAGGCTTTTTCTGTTTAACAAATAACCCATCATGTACATGAGTTTTCCTTTGTTTCCTAGAAAATGAAATAAAACAAATGTGCTTCATGGGATTCGAGCCTAAGATCTCTTTCCACCTTCTTAAAAGTTTGCTTCACAGGACCAAGACACTATTTCTATTCAAGTCACGGCACATGGATCACAATCACCTCATCAACAACAGATGGCCTAAGGGCTATTTTGTTTTAATATTTTATTTCTTCTATTATATGTGGTGTATTTAAATACCTCAATTAACTCCAAAAATTCCCAACAAAAAAATATAAAAACATATTTTCAAAAAAAATATTTTTTTTTTTTGGTTTAGGACCTTTTGGTCCATTTCTTTATCTACTTAATTCCTTTATTTTTATTAACAAAACTTCAAAAATATATAAAAAATTATTTCTAATAAAAAAAACAAAAATATATTTAAATGATGAACTCAAATTAAGATTTGTTTGGATTTAATTTTTTTTTAAAACTAACATTTAAACTTTCTTTTATAGGTACCATTTTCTTGCCTCACTTCTCGCTCATAGGTACTAGCATTTTATTTTATTTACGTTTTAGATTTAGGATCATGACATAGACGCATACTCTATGAACAGAATGATAAAAAAACTAGACAAATGTTAAGCTTGGATTACATTTAGACGCATGTCCTAAGATCGGATAAATAAATAAGGTGTAGAATAATATTCTTTTAAATAGTTAAAAGTTTAAAATAGAGAATGTCGTATGATAGGCACATTAGACATAGTGCGAGAGCCATTTCTAACATATAACCAAGCACCGAACTAAGAACAGAATCTCTAAAATGCGTTTAAACACATAAAATATTTTTCTTTCCTAATTTCTTAAATAGTAAATTAGGTGGCGGCTCTAAAAAATTCAAAACTAGTTTAAATCGATGCTTTAAAATGCACTCTAGTTGCGCTTACCATTTTGGTTCCTCGTCTCATTCGAGACTCGAGAGGAATGTGAGTTATGGGCGCGACTATCGAGTAACAAAACCCCTTCTTGGGAAGGGACGATTTTTGACGTTACAAATTTTCTGGCGACTAAATTGGGGATATTGGATGTTTAACCTGAAATAAAGTTTTGGCCATTTTTAAGAACAATATTTTATCCCAAAAATATTTTGAAATCATTTTCTATTTTTTTGGGATTTTTAGAAAATGGTATGAAGTTCCAAAATTATAAAAATATTTTGGGAAAATAAAAAGTTCAAACAAACAGGCCCTAGGATCGGTGTCCTCGATCATTGGTGCATTTCTATCGGTCGGGGTTTAAGACCCTCGGTCCTAGGTCGGAAGTCCCTCAGTTGGATGCGGAATCTCATCTTGCGTCTATAGTGAAGAATTAGTTATATCGTGGAGGCAAAAGGAGGAAAAGGAAGAATATTGTGTTAGGGCTAACTTCATCGGTGTCCTAGGTTTGAGAGTTCTCGGTCGGATGCGAAACTCATCGGTCCCAAGATCGAATTCATGGTCGGATGTGAAAATCCTTAGTCGCACCTCTCGGTCCTAGTCGAAATTTCACGGTCGGCCCTCTCGGTCCTAACTCGAATTTTTTATCAGACCTCTCGGTTTTAGCTTAAATTCTCGGTCATGACCAATGATCCTCGGTCAGACCTCTCAGTCCTGGTCGAACTTGTCGATCCTTAAGAACATCAAAACTACAAATTGTAGTTTTGATTGAGGCTTGGATTCTTCGATCCAAGGGCCTAGGTAGCTTCATAAAGCTCCAAGGAGCATTATTAACATCATCTCAAGGTTTGATTCAACTTGGATGATGTTCGTTTTCATCAAAATAGTTTTGAGGCCAAAATTGGGTTTTTGGTTTTTAGGCTTTAATGAAGTGCAAGGAGTTTGCAAATAACTTCCTTATACTTTATATGATTGATTGGTACCAAAACATGAACATTGTTTATTCATTTTGACCAGATCAAGAATTTAAAATTTTCATTTATTTTGAAAATTTTGATTTTGATGAAACATGATCGGAATGGATCAAACATTATCCAAATAAGTTCTCAACATCATTAGAAACATGTTGGGAAGATATTTGGGAAAACCCGATTTTGAATTTTTCAAATTCAAAATTGGTGTTTTTCAATTTAGATCGATTGATTGTGTTTGGCTTCAACAGAATGGTCACAAATGATCATTAGATTGTTTCTCAATAAAAAATTGATTAACTAGATAGTATACTGAATTGTCAAAACTGAAATGTAAAAATTCCAATTCAAAATGGTAATTCAATATAAAAGGATGATTAGAAGCTTACTAATTAATGAAGAACACTCCTTAAACCTTAAGGAAACTTTTGGGATGCCTTGATCCACTTCAATGGCGAATTTTGTGATTTTTTTATTAAGGGCTTGAGAGTGGATCTTTTGCCTTCAGATTCATCAAGGGATGTTATTTATAGCCTCCCAAGGTTAGTTGATCGACCAAGTGACTTCAGTTAGTCAAAATCCATTAATGGTATTTTGGTTGTTCTTCCGGTCAGTTGTCGATGTAGGTTATAATTGTGATCATAGACTTAGGGAAAATGATCACCAAAGTATGGTGATTATTTCACTTTCTAAATGAGTCAAAATGATCAAGAAATAGTAGAGTTCCATCTTTGAAAAATCAAAGATAGTTGTTGTTCTTATCTTCCGGCAATTGCGATGAAGACGACGATTCAACACAAAACGACGTTGTTTCGGGCACATTTGGCGTTTCGTTATTGACAGAGCATTACGTTGGCGTTCCGTTAGTGATAGAGCATTTCGTGGCGTTTCAGCTAAAGGGGTTAACGCATGCGCATTTGCTTCGTTGCAGCGGATGACGCATGCAACTCCTAGGCGTTGAATGAAAATTCAACGCCTATCTGAAGATTGTTGTTTCGACTGTAGCGATCCTTCTAGATTTCGGCTACACCCAATTATATATTTATTTATTTTATTTTAAACTTTAAGGGTTTATTTGAAATTGATTTTTCTTTTACCCTTTTGGTTTTGTTTTTAAATCTTTTAAAATATACAAAATATTTAAAATAAATATGACATTTATTTTGTATATTTTTGGGTTTAATAAATAATTTCTTTGGGATAAAAGGATACAATATTTATCCTAAATTATTTATTTTAATTCCCTTTTAACTTTTTTTAAATTAATTTGAGATTAAATGGGTACAATATTTATCCCAAATTATTTTATTTATTTACTCTGACCATTATCCTTAATTAATTCAGATTTAATTATCACAATAATTAATCTAATAAATTGTTTGATTAGGTTTTAGCATTGGGGTTAATTATTTTGATTTAATTTATTCAAAAATAATTATTTTTAAATTTATAAATTGGGTACGTAAATTTTTAGTGTTTATAGAGTACCTATAATCAAGTTTGATTACAATAAACTGATTTTGAAAACGCAGATTCGAGTATGACATTTAACAATACGTTTTTCTTATCCAATTTATATTATCGAGGGTGATGGAAAGATAGAACTTGTAGCCAGTGACGGACCTACTAGGAAACAGGCATCCCCCAACCTTAAAATAAAAAATTTTATATATATATATATGATTGACATGTAACTTTTTGTCCAGTTGGCTTTGTAATTGAATAGTGAAAATGAGGTCAGGTAATCAAACCCTAGCCTCACCTTTAATTTTAATTTATTTTAAAATATAATAAAAACTAATTCATAATTATATTATTTTAATTTTAAATATAATTTTATTAAAATAATTATTATTAATATTTTATTTTATACTAATTCTAATGTACAAATATTTATAATAATACATAAATTTTAATTAATATATAAATAAGATTTATTTATATAAATAAAGTATAAAAAATTATATATAAAATAATGTAAATTATATAATAATATTATTTATTTTAAAATTATATTTATATAATAATTATACATTATTTTTTATTTATTTTAATATAATTAATAATACAAATTACTTATAAGGGTAAAATATAAAAATTAAAATAATAATAGTGTTTTATATTTCTTAATTTTAAACTATTTCAAAAAAAATTAAGAAAGTGTAAATTAATATTATTAAACAAGTTAAAATAGTTACATTGGAATGGTTTAGTATTTAAATAAATAATTTGATATATTATTTTTATATACATTAATATTCTACAATTGTAATCTCGAGTGTCTATTCACTTGATAATATGTGTTTATCACGTTTTTGTATTTTTGTTCTTATTTATATTTTTTATTTTTTTTATATTCTCATAAAACTATGAAGATTTTCATATTTTTTTTATATAGTTAGTTTTTTATGAATTTGTTTTTGTGTTGCATTTGATGAAAAAATTATTGAGAATTACAAGTGACTTGTCAATTTGCCTATAAAGAGAAGATCAAAATATAGTTCGAGCCATGTCATTGATTGCGAGTTCGAAAAATCAATTACAAAAATTTAGAGAAGATGGATGGCATGATATTTGGACCAAGTTAACAGTTTTTGTCAATTACATTCATCTCAATACTTAATATGAATAAGCATATGATAATTGATAGCAATGGTAGGCGGAGAGAAAAAGGGGAACTCATCACTAATCTTCATCATTATCGTGTGGAAATCTTTTGTCAGGTATAATAAAAATTATTTCTTATCTATTAATAGTTATTATTTATTATCTATTAATAGTTATTATTTATTATTTAATGCTAGGTTGTTAACTTGATTATGCAAGAAATGAATAATCGTTTTTAGAAGTTAATACAGAATTACTTGGCTACATATCATGTCTTCATCCCAGAAATTCATTCTCCCAATTTGATATTCGTAAACTCATTCGTCTTGTCAAATTTTATCCCGAAGATTTCACAAGTAGTGATTATTTATTTTTGGAACAACAACTTCGGGCTTACTTATTTAATTTGCGGGATGATCCTCAATTTTTTTCAATTGAAGACTTGGGAATTCTTACTCATAAATTGGTTGCAAAAGAAAAACATATAGTCTTTCCATTAGTTTATCGATTGATAGAGTTGGCTTTAGTTTTACTAGTTGCAACTGCATCCGTTGAAAGAGTTTTTTCTGCAATGAAGACCGTGAAGACTGATTTGCGTAATCAAATGGGAGATGAATGGATGAATGATAGTTTAGTTGTATAAGTTGAGAAAGATATTTTATCAACAATAGAAAATGAGCCAATATTGCAATATTTTCAACAAATGGAATCTCGTAGAATAAATTTGTCTTCTTTTGTACCAACTCATGGACAAAAATAATTTAGTAATTGTGTGCTTATTAGTATTTTGTAATTGTGTTTGTTGGTATTTTATGTAATTATCGAGTAAAATTTTAATTAGAAAATGCATTTATTTGATCGCCAAAAAAATGCTACGTTACTATGTATTTGACCCCCCCGAGAAAACATTTCTGTGTCCGCCACTGCTTGTAGCAAGTTTTAACCCTTGGGAATCTCGCAACAAGTAGGCGTGTGTGTGAGTCATGTGCGCATGCGGGCCCAAAGTGGCTCCCGGTTCGATGATTTCAACCTCGGTTTGCGTGTCAAGCATCGTTTTAAAATAAAACATTATTTTAAAAGATTTTGATAACACCTGACAACTTTTAAAATTAATTACGTAAAAATAATTATTTTTGTTCAAATTTTAATAATTTGGGAATTTGTTTATAATCAAATGACGATTATGAAATCTGGTTTAAATTAATTAAATATAATTAATTTAAGAAAGATTATTTATTTGAAAAACATAGTCGTCAATTGATTTTAAGAAAATTAATAAAATGGGGTGTACGTGTATAAATGTATTTTATACTAAAGTTTCGTTTGGTTTGAAGTTTTGTGATATACTAGAGAAAGGGCTTTCGCGCTATGTCCTCTGTACCCGTCAAGAACGGTCTCTACTTTATAAACTTGACATTTTTTAAAAATCGGTTGTATAATGTTTGAGTTTTTTAACCGATTATTCTTCCGGTCATAGTCATGCTTCTAGGTTTTAATATTATTGAAATATTGAAACAACAGTATTAAAATGATGGTACATGATGTTGCGGATGATTGCTAGGGAGGATTATACCTAAAGATTATCAGATATTTTTAAAGGTGTTAAGGTTTAGAAATAAACGCAAACGAACCTTGGTTAAAATATTTGTTTGGGAAATATTCCGAAAATATTTTAAAGTCGTTTTCTAACCTCTCGAAAATATGTCACAATAAAATTACAATTTTTTATCACAATAGTTGTCATAAGGTTTTGAAAAAAACTATTAACGGTAAATTCATTGGAATAAAACGTGAGAAGTTATGTCATAACATATATTTTATCGCAAAATTATTCATAAATAATTTATTCTAAAATAATATTACAAATGATTTGTCAAAATTATCATCACAAACAATTAGTCACAAATTATCGTCACAATGTATCATCGCAAACGATAGGTCGCAAAATATTTTACCAGACGATAAGTCGCAAAATATCATCAAAAGATATCCGTCGCCGTCCAACGTCCCGAATTCCGACGAAAAAAACGTCACCTTATTACTAATGGAAGAAATTGAATTTCAATTATTTACATAAACATACAAATTGGTCAAACTTTTGATATTGTCAAGCGCCTTTTCTTTTAAGTCGCAAAATTCGTCGCTAAAATTATTTTCGTCAATAATTTCATAAACAAATTTAGTGATTAATTCATAATAATAAATTTATTAAATATTTTCTTAACAATTATACTAATATTTTTAATATATTTTATTTTTATTAAAATTTTAATTAGTATAATTTTTTATTTTTTTTTATTCAAAATATTTGGTTTGAAAGGAGGCTTCCAAATTTTAGCCGGACCTTTCTTTATGCATGCTATCTTATAATTCTAGATATAAGAGGTTAAATCAATTGTATTAATCATGATACAATGAGAGTTGCCCACGTTTTGTCGGACAAATACCAAACACGTGTTTTTTTTTAATAAAACCGGTTTATGATTAGAATTAAATAAATAAATAAATATTACTCACCTTAAACTAATAATTACGTTTTCTCATTTTTTTTAATTTTTTTTGTTTAATTTCTCTAAGTTCACCTTGCTTGACTGCTTAATAATGCCTATGGCCCAATTTAAAGCTAGTGAATGATGGGCGGTGATGCATAATGAGGTAAGCAATTAGGCAAGCATAGTTCATATGTTTGTTGACAACTTATAACATATTAATAATAATATTATTCCTTCATTCAACTTAGTACATCCATTTTTCCCACGTCTTCTATTTCAAACATCATGTGATTATTGTTTTAGTGTAGGATATCACAAATTCAACATTAAAGGTCAATTTCCTAGTTTAATAGGCTTTGCTCTTAGAGATTTAACAAGAATGGCAAGACACTCTTAGTCGAGTCCCGATTTCGAGTTAGGCCAACTCATTTAATAAAATTACTATTTAATCATGTATTTTATTCTCACCAAAATTTATATTTTTATCAATTTTATTTAGTTGTTACATTGTTCTAGGTTGGGACAACGAAAAGTAGGCCCGACACTCTCTTAATTAGTTACTCTCCCAAGGATAAACAATATGATATATCCTACCTTATCCCTGCCTACACAAGAATCAATATAAAAAGAATTGTAAAAAATTTAATATGATATATTAATTTTTGTTTTGAATGAAGACTCTTTCTTCAGATAACTTTTTTTTTTTTTTTTAAATGATATATATATATATATTAAAAATTATTGAAGTACAACCAAAAAAAAGTATGACATTAAGATGACGAGACAATAACAATAATAATAATAATAATAAAGAAAAATATATTCACGTTACCTAATAAGTGATTGAGTATTAAGTACTCGAGAAAGAACGATTAACTCTCTAACTGATTACACAGATTTTTCAGAACGTATCTCATAAAACGTCATAATAATAGTATTACGAATGATAAGCATCGGACAACTACGATCATTAGAGGTTCGACAATTTTCTCAAATCAAATAATCCACCAACAATAATTGAGATGATAACTCAAATATGTAGATTGACATATCAACTCCATCAATCTAAACATCTCAACAACTAACTAACTCAATAATTGAGATGATGTATTCGATGAATCTGAATCAGATGAAGAAGAAATTGACGGCGACGAGCAAAATGAGAGGCCATCTAATGATTCTTTGAGGATTTACGTTGGTAATTTCCCCTATACCATGATAAATTCTAATTTGTCTCTTTTTTTTGGCTGAAGCATGTTGTGTAGTTTCCTTTCAGGTAAGTTTTCTTCGTGACATAAATTAAAGGGTTTTTGTATGTCAAATGGATTTGGTCATCATCCTTATTAGGGTTCCACTCTTTTTTAGGTCGTTTATGACCGCGTTATCAATAAGAACAGATGATTTTCTTTTGTGATAATGGCAAGCGTTGAAGAAGCAAAAGAAGCAATTCGGATGTTCAATGGCTCCTTAAGTTTACACTTTCCCCTCTTTGTGTTTGAAGGAAGTTCATTAATGAAAAATGAATAGACTGAAGCTATTAGTAGAACTTTTGTATATGTCAAATGTTTAATATTATTATTCTTCCTTATTTTGGCCATTTCTTCATATGATAGCTTTGAATTTTGCTTTCATGACTTGATTTGAAAACACTTAATTTTGTATATAAATATTTGGATCTTGATCTAGCTGAGATACACTAGAAGTCACCTTAAAATGTCTCCCAACTTCGGTCAATGATCCAATTGGATTTTGAATAGCTTATAGATTTTTCAACAAGTTTTTTTGAGCTCTCAATGATCCCAAACAAACACTACTCTAAATAGCGAGATTTTAGGTGTATATGTATATATATTTTTTTAAAAAGTCTACACCGATTGGTTATAATATCAATCGGTGTTTCCCTATACCGATTAGTTATAATACCAATCAGTGTTTCTCTATACTAATTAGGTCAAATCCAATCGGTATTCCTTGAATTTGTATTACCAAAAGAGCTTTTAGCGACGGGTGACAATCATATTAAATCCAATCGGTATTTCTTTATATTGATGGTAAATCAATGTATTACGAAGCGAAAAACCACTTGTTATTGAGGTTTTTTACTAGTATCTATATTGGAATGTTTTTAATGAATAGAAAAACATAATATTCAGATTTTTAATTAATTGAATTATTATAATTAATTTTTATTTAAATTTTAAATTTTAAATTTTATAAAAAAAGATATATTTTATTTTATAAATTAAGTAATTAATTGATGGAAAAATGATTATTGTGTTTTGAGTAAAAAAACCTATCATAAAAGGTATGGAAGGTTTTGAAGAGAAATGAAGAAGAAATTGTGGTCCAAATTTTATAAATTAATAGTTTATATTTCATCAAAGCAATTGCAAACCTCAGAAGTGACATCATCAAATATTTCCTTTATATAAATATACCGATTCGCAGCTTCCATTTGCCACCAAAATTCAAACTTGAAAGAAACAGTACTACTACTAATGGAAGGTAATAAAGAGAAAGAGAAAGAGATAATTAAGTACAGAGGCGTCCGGAGGCGGCCATGGGGGAAATACGCGGCGGAGATACGCGATCTGTCTCGGCCAGGCAGCCGTTTATGGTTGGGGACCTTTCAAACCGCCGAAGAGGCTGCCAAAGCCTACGATAAGGCGGCTTTTAACATGAGGGGTCATCTCGCTATTCTCAATTTCCCCAACCACCATAATTACTCACGCGATCATCATCATCATCATCCTCATCTCCACCACCAGCAGCTAGTTTATAACTCCTTCATAGCCAATTCTAATTCTTCATCGTCTTCTCCTTCAACTAGTCAGGTTCTTGAGCTTGAGTATTTGGATGATACAGTCTTGGAGGAACTTCTTGAATCGGAGGAAGACAAGAGGAGAAGATTGAATAATTGAGAAGGGACCGGTCTGGATGTCTTACCGGTGACTTTTTTCGGTCATCGGACCCTTCATTTCAGATCTCCACCAATGTCTCTTTTTTGTTTTTAGCAAAAATAAAATAAATAAATAATTTTAAATTTTGAAGGTATGTTTAATTAATTGGTAAAAAAAATATTAATTTAATTTAAATATATATAATTTTTTTAATTAAAGGAGAATTGCATGACATCCCCACGATCGGCCTTAGGGTAAGCATGACAACCCATTTATTAAAAATAGTGAGATATTTAATTAAATTTATTATAATTTTAAATATAAAATGTTGTAGTTAGAGGCTTAGAGCCGTCAATTTAGGTTAGGCCCGTTGGGTTGAAATATCAGGAACCCATTTGAAAGTGGGCCTACACGGGCCAGTCCGTTCGGGTCGCGAGCCTAGGCCGGTCGGGCTTGAGTTGGCCCGCGGATTGACAAAAAAAAATTGATTTGATTTATAACCTTATAGATATATGTCGCATAACCCTATTTTTTTTTCTCTCACAGCGCACTGCATTAGTCAATACTCAATACTTCGCTCATCGGTCGCCGGCTACTTATTTGTTCCGCATTTCTTCTCTTCTTTCTCGCCTTCAAAGGTTCGTGTATTAAAACTTGGTTCTAGACTATAACAGTCAATACTCAATACTTCTCTCATTGACCGCCGATTACTTATTTGTTGCGTATTTCTTCTCTTCATTCTCGTCTTCTAAGGTTCGTAGATTCAAACTTGGTTCCAGTTCAATAAATTTCACACTAAAAGTCTAAAACTTAATATTTTGTTAAATAACATATTCATTTTCGAAATTGACTCTTCTCAAAATCAAGGTATTAATTTGGATGTTGAAGATTTTGAAAGTGTTAAACATGATGAAGGGTCATCTAAAAAATTTATGAAATATTCTGAAATTTGGATGTATTTTAAGAAAATGAAAAGTATTGATAATATAGAAAAAAAAATGAATGTAATGGATTAAAAAAAACAGTATAAATGTAGGGTAAGCATTATGGGACTTCTACATTGTGGCATCATGTTAAAATTTGTAACAAATTGAAGTTTCAATATGTAGGACAAATGATATTGATTAAGATAGAAAGATGAAGTCTAAGAATCAAAATTTGGATATTATCAAGATTTGGATGTTTTGGAGCATTGGAAGAATCAAAAGAAACGGTACTCAATCCTTTCACTTATGATGTTTTGGTTATTCTTATAACTATTGTTGCATCAGAATCAACTTTTTCTATTGGTGCTCGGGTGCTTACCAAGTATAGAAGTTTCACTTTTCCTGAAAATGTGCAAGCTCTTATTTGTACTCGCAATTGGTTACATGGATATTCTATCAGTAATTTTATTTACAAATTTTTAATTATATTCTTGACATATTTGTGACTTCATATATTAGTTTATTTTGATTTGAATTTTTAACTACCTTTATTTTTTTGTATTTCATATGTAGATAAAAATCAAGAAGGCAACGTAATAGTTACATCAATATTGTTCAAGCAATGGTCAAATGTTCTAGAGGATGTTGATGTAGACATTAAAGAGAAAGGCGATGAAAGAGAAGGATTTGACATTGATTATATCTCGATTGATGATATTTAAAGAATGTTGACTTTACTGAAATCTCTATTTTATGAATTTTTCAAATTTTAGTTACTTTGTTGAATTATTTGGTCAATTAATGTATAACGATAGACAAGACTCTTATTTGATGTGTATTATGACTATTTGATCATGTTCTTGAACTCTTATTTTCTAAAACTATTAATGATTTTTATTTGTAGTGAGACAACCCGCGGGCTGACCCGCCTAACTCGCAACCCACCTTGGGTTGGGTTAGGTTGGGGGTTTTCAGCCCGTCGTCGACCCGTTAAACTATGGGTTTTGGTGGGTTGACCCGCCCCGCCATAGGTTGGCCCGTCGACTGCTCTAGTTGTAGTTAGTGATTCAAGATACAAATGTAAAAAATTTAATTGTTTGTGTTCAAATTTCAACAAAAAAAAATTATGTATTATCAATTTTGTAAACTAAAGTTATGACAACAACAAAATATCGACATTTTTTTTACCGGGGGCTAGGGCAGCCCATAACTCGGGGTCGGCACCACAATCATGGTCCTCACTTAAACTCAAAACGATTTTAGAATGGAATCGAACTTGTTATATTTTGGTCTCTTAAGCCGACTTTTAGGGCTTGTTTGAGGAAGTGAGTTTTTGGGTTTTATTTGAGTTTTCTTCTAAAAATCTTTGTTTGATAAAAATTAGGGAAAAACTAATTTTTGAAATTTTAAGACTAATTTACCCTTTAGTTGAGAAGATATGGTGAGGTGAGAAAATAATGAATTAAAAATAAAAGATAATGTGGCTTAGAGAGAGATGATAGTTTTAATATTTTAATGAATAAAATTAATGATTAAATTGTTGATATGATGTTTAAGTTTTAAGATAAAAAACTGAGTTTTATCCCAATAATTAAACATCAACTTTTATTCTAACTAAAATAAAATAAATTTAAAAAATTATAATAATATTTATTCAATGTTTAAAATTATTAAAATAAAAAATATAACGCTCTCATTCCACATTTTATTCACTTCGATAAAATAACTTATTTTCTCACATGTTTCATCACATATTTTTTCCGAATGAATCTCTCATTTCGTGACTTTATACTTTTACTTTGTCAATCAAATATTTTATTCGTATTTTTTAATAATTAGCATTGTGACCTCACACTTTGATCAATTAAATATTTGATTCATATTTCTTTAACCACTTTCAAATGATACCGGTCTATTATCCATCGACAAACCACATTTTAATCACATTTGGTTAAAGGTTGTACTTGTTTTGTTAGGTTGCAAATTCGAACCTACAAATAACATTTTAAAAATTATTTTTAACCGTTTTAAGTTTATGAGCGGGTCAACCCACAATCCGACCCAAGTATCAATTTACTCTCACATAAATATCCAAATTAACCACAGTTCTCGACCCGGCAATCTGGACACTTTAAAAATTAAGCATCATTATATATATATATAGATAATCCAACATAAAAAAGCCTTAAACTATTTTGAAAAGGTAAAATATACATAGGTTGTTATCCATTATTTTAATAATTTTTTATAATAACTTAACAAATAAAAAATTATAGTCAAACATATTTTAATATTCTTTTATTCATTATCTATAATTTTTATTATTTTTATAATTTTTTTATATTTATATAAAATTATTATAATAATAATAAAATATAAATTTAAACATATATATATATATATATATATTCACGTTTTAAATTTATTATATAAGTATATCTTCTCTTCACTTTATTTTTATTTACTATTTAAAATAATCCAAAAAAAACATTTAAAAAAATATATATTAGATTTTACAACCTTATTATAATATTATATTTATATTTTATTTTATAATTGTTAAAAAAATAATAAATTAAATTTTATACACACTTTATAAAGAATAAATAGATAATAATAGAGAATATATAAATAATATAAAAAAAATATTTACAGAAAAAATACCTATTTAATTATTACTTTAATTAAATTTTAAAAAAATATATTAATAAAAACTTATAATTTATTTTAAAATAATTTATTTTTTAATTTAAATAATTTATTAATATTTAAAATTAAGTAAATAAAAAATATATATTTAAATATACACAACATTATATATATAAAAAATAAACACGGGGCGTATAAAATTGTATGAAACGTATTAAAATAATACTTTGACATATATATATATATATATATATATAAAGGTAGCGTATGTTGAGAAGAATTTATGGGCATTTTTTCTTCCAGCATAATATTCAGACTTTATCTCCTTTATCTATCTATCTGCCTCTTCAATACCAATCCAATCTGATAACCATATCCATTTTCTAGGGTTTCGCCTTATGAATGCTTGACGATCATGAATCCTCTCGACGACACCAGCTGGAGGGATCTGCTAGACTATACCAACTTCATCGACGACGCACCTACCTCCTCCGATATCTGCTGGGCTAACGACCAAATGTATGTTCCTCGAATATCATTGTTTTCTCATCATTAGATTGCGATGTTTCTTTTCTGTGTAATCATCTACGCTTAATAATAAGCACTGCATTTGAGGAATGCTATTAATGTTGTTGGGGATCCGTAGGTGGCCTTGTGCTAGCAAGTTCCGTTCACAATTGTTGGCTGAAAAATCATCAAAGAACAGAAATATGAAAGAAAAATATAACATTATTATGCATCATGTTATGGGGCATACGGGTAGTGCTGCATGATTAGATGTGGATGAGATCCATGGGAAATAATATTGTGGACTCACATTTTCTTGTATGCTTTTGTTGTTGGTTGTTATTGTAGTTCTGGTGCTGAAGTTGATGCTTCATTTATTGAAGTGACACCACAAGAGGAACAAGGCACGGAAAGGAATTGCCCAAGGAAGAGGTATTCATTTTCACAAGTTGAATTATGTTTCAAAATTTCTGTTTACCTATGAGGTGTGGTGAAAGAAGCTGCATGTCCTTTGGAATGTAAACAGTTTGGTCTTTGTGTGTTCTTGAAGTAGTTAATTAAGTCTTGTAGTGCTTTGCTCACAATTCTCTTATCTTGTATATTTCACGAATCTTCTTGATCTTACATGTGATTTATGTATTGTCCACATTTTGGGCTGACCTCCAGGGAATGTCTTATTAACAGATTTCCATCTTTTAGTTCTCCACTTGTAAATATCATAACCATCCTTTTGATTTGTTGGATTTTCTTCTTTTACTAATTTGGTTATAATCGTATTCATGGAGTTTTTGGTTATCTTTGATTCTTCGATGGGTTTTGATGTGATAGATGTCAACTGTTCATAACTGGGTATTCATAGGTTTCCCTTTTTCATATTTGTAGAGCAAGGGGTGATTCAAGCAGCAAGGTGGGTACAAAAGCTTGCCGCGAGAGGTTGCGCAGAGAGAAATTGAATGAAAGGCAAGTTTCTTATTATTAGACTCCAAGACAATAAAATTACTTTTCATTTTGAATACTTTCATTTCTGTACCTTTCTGTGACGTATACTCCCATTCAACTCGTGTTGCTGATCCTATAGAAGCTCAAAGTTACAAACTACAATGCACATAATTGTTGCAGATCCTCAACTAATGTAGAGGAATTTTTTGGTTTTGTGTGAGAGGATAACAGATTTTAGCAATGAAGATCATCTTTGTTAAATGCTAAAATTCATGACAGTTATTTAAGGCATTGATACATGTGAACAATGCAATGCACATAATTGTTGCAGATCCTCAAGTAATGTAGAGGATTTTTTTTGGTTTTGGGTGAGAGGATAACAGATGTTAGCAATGAAGATCATATTTGTTAAGAGTTAAAATTCATGCAATTATTTAAGGAATTGATACTTGTGAGCAATTGAATTCTTGCCTATTATTTCTCCATCCATCCCATTTTTCGCTTTCAGATTCATGTTCTCTTTACCCAGTTTTGTGTCAGAATGTGTTTCTTGTTAGTTATTTTCTTGTTATAATAAGTTTTTGATATATGCCTCCTAGAACACGCGTCAAAGATACTTTCTACTAATAAAGATATTATGTAATTTTGAACAACATAAATTTCAGGAGTAACTTGTCATATGTTGGGTGGTAAATTTCAGCTGTAACTTGTCATAAGTTGGGTGATTTTGTGACATGGACTAGGGTCAGCAGACTTAACTAATTACTGATCTAGAAATAACTTCAATTTAAAATTTGGCAGATTCTTAGAACTGAGTTCAATTCTAGAGCCTGGGAGACCTCCCAAAACTGACAAGTTGTCAATTCTTGGAGATGCAATCCGAGTGTTGGGCCAGCTGAAAGAAGAATCAGAGGAATACAAGGAGACTAATCAAAAGCTCCAAGAGGAGATAAAAACTTTAAAGGTATTTTATCTTCTAAATATTCTGTTCCCTCTCTTTACAACTGGTGAAATGACCCTGGCCTCAAATATGCGCTCGTACTCCAATTCTACTACAATATAGTCTATTAACCTATAAATATTGAGGATTGATCTCTTGGTTTGGATAAAGTTTGTTTGATCCATGGCTACATGAGAGAGTTTTGGTGGTTGTATTGCTGTTCAAATTCAAGTTGCCTTGGAAAAAAAGTACTATGAAATATACAACTTATAGTGTTCTCACACTTCAACCAAAAACAGAACTGGTTAAGAGCATCATCCTCTTACATATCAAAATTATCTAGATTTAATGTTGAGCTGATTTACCTCTATAACTTACCTTTAAATAATGAAGACTGAAGCATCCCTGTACAGGAATCTATTTACTACCGAGTTCATAAATAAAGGCATTAACTCTGCCATCGAAGTTTGTTTGAACTTGGGTTTTGGGGAAGATTCTTATGATATTTGGATACAATGTAATGCTTATAATGATGTATTTGTCAATTTTAAGTTCCACCCTAGACTATATATATATTCCTTCCTCTATGAGACTGTTTTGATATGAGTCCTTTTTAAAGGGCAATTCTTTATAGATTTTGTTTGTTTCATACTCCCAGCTACATGATAATTTTTGTTGATTGTCCAATTTTTAAACATCATCTCACTAAATAGGTTTTGACACTATAGAAAGGCCAAGTTACAAAGTTTGAACATAAGAAAAAACTGTTAAAGTTTCCCTTTTAAAAGGGTTCAAGTCAAAATGCTTTCATTGTTGAAGGGTTTACTTAAAAAAATAATAGTCCAAGGGCAGATTTCAAAATTGACCTATAATATAATGGCTTATTTATGGGTACTCATTTTTTTCTTATCACAGTTGGAGAAAAATGAATTGCGTGAAGAAAAACAAGTACTTAAAGCAGACAGAGAAATGATAGAACATCAGTTGAAATCTGCATCTGCTGGCCCTGCTGGGTTCATGCAAGGTCACCCAGCTCCATATCATTCTGGTCTTAACAAGATGCCCATTTACCCCAGTTACGGATTTGTTCCAATGTGGCATTATCTACCTCCATCAACTGTTGATATATCCCAAGATAAACATCTCAGGCCTCCTGCTGCTTAGAAAGACTACAGATGGTATTGTGGAAAAAAAGGCCAACTCTCATAAGGAATAGAGTACATTCCCATTCAACTGTAAATATGATTGTCACTGTAGTTGGTAACAGGTCCTGGTTTATAGTCATTTAAATGGCAGTAACTAGATTAATGTACCAGCAAGATATTAAGTTGGGTTGAATGTATGTCCATGTCATTTTTTTTATATCATAACTTTTACCTAGTTTTTTTAATATAATAAAGAGTTTGGATACAGAATGTTTTACCATTGGTATTTTCATATATTTTCTTGCTTAAAGGGTTTTAATTATGTGATTGGACATTCAATAGATAGATAAGTCATCAAATGACACCAAGAACTACATGATATAATTTGTGTTATAACCATAGATTTCAGATTCCACTTGTGGGATAGAAAACATTGGTAATATATAATACAGAAACTTTACAAGCATAATAACTGGTAACTAGGTGTGTTGGACATGCCTCTTCCCATTGCTGGTGCAATAATGTTTTGTTCCACTATCTTATATGTTGACTTGAAGAGGAAATTGAAGCTGTAGTTCTGGTTTGGGTAAGGTAATTCCTTGTGTCCTTTTACCTAGCTTAATATTGGTGCACCTTTATGTTTTAAATTAGTTCAATGGACTAAAACTTTATAGTTCTTCTTTCTTATCCTTCCCAGCTGAAATTTGCAGATGTAGTTTAGTATCTTCACAAGGCTCTTCTGGTTTTTCTTCATCACCTTCTTTGCCCCACAATAACATGTATAGGCCAATGATGACAATGACTGCTCCTATGATGCTGAAAAAGTAAGCCGAACTGTTAGGCACCTTTTCACTATCTTTTTACTTTGGCTTGTTTCAGCCTAGGGCTTATTGAATGAAAAGAAGAAGAAATACCTGCCCATATAGAGTTTTTCTCCAAAGACAAAGTAGGCTAGAGCGGCTACTAAGATTGTTGAAAGGGGACTAAACATTGTGACAAAAACTGGTCCTTTTTGCTTAGTGCACCATAGTTGGATGAAGACGACGATACCAGACATCAGAATACCCTGCCAAACATGCAATGCATAAACATGGATAAGTAAGTTTAGGGTGTAGATGTTATGTAAAAAAGATGAGTCAGATTCTGAAGGCCTTGTTTGATCTGGGGTTATTTGAATAACCAAGTCATTATTTTCAAAGCTTGTTTGATGTAGGTATAGAAAGTTAGATTATTTGGGTAAGAAGACATATTAGGAGTATAACTATAAATATATAATCAATAAATAACTTTTTTTGAAGGGCATTTTAATTGGTTGGTGATTTGAGTATAGTGTTGATTAGACAGTGATTTATTTGAAATTAATCCCAAATAACTCAATGATTATACCGGGCCTAAGTATTTATACTGTTAAATCCTTACTGCATATATTGTAGACCAAAAGTCAATATCAAAACCCATAGTCCAGGCAGACAGTTTATGTTCACTGCAGAATGTGAAGACAGCTGATTGTGCCGCTCCCATGAAGCTCATCCAGGTTGTCAATGACAACTGTGCTGGATATCTTTTGAGGGTAAATGCCTGCAACGAATAAAGATGTATGTAAACTAGGTCTATCTTGCAGTTTTTGTTTTAGGTAGTAAATGTAATAGGTCATTTTGGATCTGAGACCTGCATTATGTACCATATAGACCAAGAAACACAGCTTGCAACAGTAAGTAGAGAGCCTTTCAGCCAATCTTCTTGGAAAACTGAACTTCCTTGAATATGGATCAGAGGAGGCCATAGATTCTTAATGGTAGGTCCTTTGTACAATGTCATAGTCATGACTCCAGCCAGGGAGATTAATGTTCCAAGAACTTTGGCGATACCTTTAAGGTGTCCAAGATCAAGCACCTCTAACCTACATTCATTTTTTGTAAACATTACATGCCATTACCTTATTTGATCCAATTGTTTTTAGAGGGTGTGAAACTTGGATTTGTTTTCTTTGCTATAAACTTGGAATGAATTCAATGCAACCTGAGGGCAACAGCGATAACAAAAGTTAAAGAAGCTACGGTATTGACCATTGAGGCGAGGAATGTTGGCGAAGTTAATTTTAAGCTTGCAAAGTACATGTTTAAGGTTAAACCAACTCTGCAAAGGGCAAAAGTAAACTTAACCATTAGTTAGTTAAATGTGTCACCCTTTCATGTGTTAACTATATAAGAGATGTAGATCTTCATAAGTTTTACCCAAGAAGGGAAAGAACAAATATCTCTGCAAACAGAGCTAATGTGAGCCTGGGCCTTGTTTCTCTGCAAGAAAGGGTATCATTTAATGTATTTTTCCCAATTTTGTTACAGTCATTCAAAACAATTGTTTGATAATTGGAAATATTTACCTTTCGAGAAAGTAGGCGAAAGGCAACATTACTAGAGTAGCTACTATCTGTCTGTAAGTTATGTAGACATGAGGATTCATCCCATGGTTGAAGGAAGCCTCTGTAATGAAATAGAGGACTGTATATCCAATCTGAGCCATCACCATGAGGAGGTGAGGTTTGAACCTCCTGAAGGTGGATGTAGTAGTAGTAGCTCCCATTGATTAGATATTATTGTAGCTTACTTTTGTTTTCATCAAATGCAGCACTTAATATAGAGAATTTGATTCTATTAGCATATTATCGTACCGGGTGAATGTTAGAAATGAGTGTGGGAATATATTATTGGCTTTATAGTGCACCATCAATTAAAAGTAGAGTTTTGAGCTGGACTGTAACATTTGGCATATATATATTCTGATTCTCTATTGTTGAGTGTGGGAATATTATAATGTTGATGAACCAAACATTAAAAGTAAATGAATAATGAAGTAAACAAATATTATTACATGTACTAACAACTCTATCTATGTAGGTTCTCTTTATGTGTGTAATTTATGGGCATTTACAGTTTGAAGATAGGTAATCAACCAGCTGCCAATAACCAGAGCATAATTAGAGCTGATATGGTAGTTGTTATCCAGGCGAAGAATGCGAACACAACTGACATTTGGTACTTTATGCAATAGTCTTCTAACACACAATGACCCATGTCATTGAAGTACAATATTGTTATCCCAGCTGATGAAGAAGCTGCTGCAAGAGATAATATGGCTGTTACCTGGACATAGACAGACAGACAGAGACAAAGAAAGTTAATTGGGTTTTTTTTGATTTTGCAGGTTTAGGGAAGGGAAGGGGGCTGACTGACTGACCCAGTCTCCAATGAGGAAGAAGCTGACGGTGAGTTGGTTATGGATCAATTTGTTGTTTGCCAAGGCATAGGCGTCGAGAAAGGTTAGGGTGCAACTCCAGATGACTTGCCATCCCATTGATGCAATTAAGTAGCTGATGATGATCATGTTAAAAGAAGACAGATTGATAGAGAAACATATATATATATATAATTGGATTACCAGAAAGCTGTAACGCTGATGAAGGTTTCAGAAGTAGCCATGGCAGTAATTGAAGCAACGGCAAAGATGCACTGGCAGATCCTAAGAACAAGACCGCTCACCGTTCCTGGTGTACCTGCAAAATCCTTCATTTTCTTCTAACAATATTACCCAAATCGAATTAATGTTTGATTAGGCGTGATAATCAAAGAAGAAGAAGAAGACTGTATAATTATATTGATGGAAATAGTCAGCCTACAATTTAATAGCCTAATTATTATTATGTGGGTTTTCTAATTTAACACATATTATAATTTTACTAGTCATTAGTCAACCACTGACCAGATCTTGCAAACCTATGTGGTTTGCCACCAACCATCTTTAACTAATATTTCAAATAAATCATAAGAACAAAAAAAAGGAGAGCAGGCTTTTTTTTCTTGTTTTTTCTAGACATGTCATCCACTCATCTACTATAGTGCTATTTCTTTTTTAGTAAATTAATAATATATATTTAATAAATAGTTTGATACTAATAAATATTATGGGAAAGAAGAAAAATCTCTATAAGGATAATAAATAAGTAAGGAGATGGCAGATCTACATCCAGCATTGATGGTTCATATGAGAGCTGATTTAGTAAGAGTTATTATGTGCAGCCTTTTATGCCCACCTCCATCCGATTTCAAATTATTTCAAAATATGCTGGTTTTATTTGTATTAATTATTATTATTATTATTATATGCATAATGAATAAATCCCTTATTATATATATTTAGAACATAAATGGATATAAGATTTCGATATTTATATTTAAAAACGTTTTAAAATATAATTAAGTTTCTTAAATTGAAGTGAAAGTCATAAATTTAATATATATATTAAAACATAAATTGATACAAGATTTCATATTTATATTTTAAACATTTTAAACTGAAATATAATTAAATTCTTAAATGGAAGTGAAAGTCATAAATTTAATATATATATATTAAAACATAAATTGATACAAGATTTTGATATCCATATATATATTAGAACATAATTTTTTTATAAAAAGCAAGAGAATTTTTAAATATATATTATTTTTGAGAGAATAAATATATATATATATATATATATATATTCCTAAACACATTTGTTTGTTTATAATATAAAAAAAAAAACTCAGTGTGGGAAAGCCAGCCAGCATTGATTTTTTAAATTTAGTAAACAACTAAAAAAATTAAAGCCTACATGCCTCTATAATTTTTTAAGAAATTCTAGAAATAAGAAATACTTTTTAATTGAATTTTCAAAATTTTCTCATTAATTTGATAGTGAAAATAACAAAAGGTACTTTGAATTAAAACTAAGGGCGTACAAGTAAATCTCTAAAATTTAAAAATACATGAAATAGCCCCCAATTGATATATATGAAAATGAAAAAAAAAAATGTTTCAAACACCAACAAAACCAGAATCAATATTAAGAAAACCCACAAATTCATAAGGACAGGATGGATTTAGAATGTGCAGGATTCAAGATTCCATATTTTTTGAACTATACTAAACAATAATTTAGGCAGATAAATGCAATCAACATTTTGCTCTTCCATGGATGGAATTCAAAATTTTCCAAATAAAGCTGCCACATTCTGAGTCTCAAGTCTATCTCTACTACACTAAAGAGATAAATTGAAAGCAAATCATACCAAAAAAAACAAAAAACAAATCTAGATCTTCATCTTCATCTTCTTTCTTCAGCCTGTTTTGGTTTTGTGAACCTTCTTCTTAGCCAATCTTACTGGAATTGAATTCTTCATGCCAATGAAAAATAGAATAGCCCCAAACAAAGCCAGGTTCTGCCACACAAAAAAAAATGTCAATTACAATATATAAAATTGACCAAAACCAACCAAGATTTTCACAATTTTACCTGAGTGAATTTGACAAAGAGTTGAGAATATTCATCCTTTTCAGCATCATAGTTATAGAAATCAAACAAAATTGGAGTAACTATCAACTGATGAAGTAACAACAGATAAGCTCCAATTGAACTTCCAAATATGAAAAGAAGACTTCCCAATCCTTTCAAAGCTATTGAAGCTCCAACCAAGTTTTTGATCTGTAAACAAACATTTCATATCAATCCAACCAACCAACCATGATTAATCAATAATGATCCATGTTTTGTTTCTATATTCTTACTTCCAATGGAGGCACAACTAATCCAGTCAGACTATTCACATGATTCGAAAACACATTAAACTTAGGTTTCAGAGCTTTTGCTGCCGGCCCACCATGAATCCCGAATTCATTGAATCTGATAAGAAAAAAAAGTACAGTGGGGCTCAAAAAACAGAGATCCAAGCCTAAAGTGTTCAAATTTCGTAAAATCGATCAAAACCCATTATAGAAGATACAAACAAATGAACAAATCGATGGAGAAACAAAAGTAAGCATAGAGAGAATGCAGATCTGATTATAAAACAAGGTGAAAACAAAGAAATGTAAAATAAAAAAATGAATGAGCTTGCTTACTCTTGCCATGCTGAGAGAATGAACACTGAGACGAACAAAACCCTTCCGAGGAAAGCTAAAAACGCCATTGATGTACTTTCTCTGTCTAAAATTTAAGACAGAGAGAATGGAAAGAAGAAGAAGAAGGGACGCGTATCAAAGAGAGAGAGACACAATTTATAAAGATGGACATAAACTCAAATATAATATTTTTAAAAAAAGTAAAGTTAATTAATCATTTGCGAGAATAGTATTTAAGTGGTACTCGCTAATAAAATATTACACGTGGCAAAGAAAAAACATTTGGACAGGAAACACGTCAAGAGAACCAATCAGATCTTGTCGTGTTTGTCATTCATGTTAGCATGGCGCGTGATTAATGAATATTGCTCTTTTTTGTACTAGAGGAATACGGTTTGAATTTCATTAAGAAGACTATGATGAAGTTTGAGATTTTGTTAAAATAATCAAATTGGCCCCTTAATTCTTTATAAAATAATACATTTTGAGAGCAACTTAAAGTTTAAGGTCTTGTTTGTATCACTTGATCCCTATTAGAGACCACCTCTTACATAGAGGAGTAATGATTAAAATATATATATTTACAGTTTTACCCTCTCAGAGATCTCATCTGTGTTTGTATGGAAATCTCATTTATAAGGAAATTTGAGTGCCTAAATACATACGGTGTGTCACTAATTTAAATAGCGCTGGTGACCCTATTTTTTTTTAATGACAATTGTACCCTTGCGTAACGCAACTCCAGTTGCGTGACGCAATCGATTTTTTTTTTGTCTCGCGGGTGCGTGACGCGATTGCGTAACGCAACTGGGGTGCGTGACGCGATTGCGTAACGCAACTGGAGTTGCGTGACGCAACTGGACATTTTCGTCAAAAAAAAAGGGTCACCAGCGCTATTAAATTTAGTGGCCCACACCATATGCATTTAGGCCCCTTTTTAGGGCCATTTGCTCAAATTCCCCCATTTATATGATTGTATCAGTCTCATAAAAAAATTAACTTACTAACTTAAACTTAAGCCTGGTTGGTTATAGGTTTTTATTTTAATTTTTCCAAAATCAATTTTTAAATCAATCACTTCTCACCAATCATATCACTCATTTCATTAACCAAAATACTAAAATACTTTTTATTTTATATTTTATTTATATATATCAATACTTTTAAGGTTTTTATAAAAATAATCATTATCTCTTCAAAATTATCACCCATCATTCAATTTTTCTCTCTCTTGATTTTTTAAAAAACCCATAACCAACCAGGCCTTAGTTTAAATGTCAAAATGATTTATAAAATAAAACAAATTGATGGTCACCTTTACTTTAAATCGTGTTAAATTGAGGGGAAATTTGAGGAGATGACCCTCCAGATGGACCTAATTACGGATGGTGCGGACCTATAATTTTAATAGTGCTGGTGACCCTTTTTTTTAATGACAATTATACCCTTGTGTAATGCAACTCCAGTTGCGTGACGTAACCGATTTTTTTTTTTTCAGATTTTTTTTTTTCAAATTTTTTTTTTCGGGGTTGCGTGACGCAACTGGAGTTGCGTGACGCGATTGCGTAACGCAACGGGGGTTGCGTGACGCAACTGGGGCATTTTCGTCCAAAAAAAATAATAATTAAATTTTTTTGAAAAATAAAAAAATAAAAAATTGCGTCACGCAATAGAGACATTTTCGTCAGGAAAAAAAAAGGGTCACCAGCGCTTTTAAAATTATGGGCCCGCACCATCCGTAATTAGGCCCGGAGGGTCGTTTCCTCAAATTTCTCAAATTGAGTGGGTTATGTGACATCATTTTTTAGTATCTCACATTAAAAAGAAAATTAATAATAATTAATAATTAAACAAATTTGATGTAGGATATATAAAAATTTATCAAAAATTCATTAATTTATATATAAAAGAAAATTCATATAATTAAATTAAAAATCTATAAAAAAAAATGAAAAATTATGAAAAAGAAAAAAATTATCAAAACTTTATTAGTTAAAATAAATAATGAGAAATAAAAATATTAAATTATCAAAAGTTTGTTAGTTAAAATATTGATAGAGATCTCAACTTATAAGCACAATCAAAAGTGGCCAAATAATTTATCAAAAAAGTTTAGAAAATTCATATAATTCATTCAAAATTATATAAATATCAAAATAATATTACATTATTTTTTACTTTTTACTTTTATAATTTAAAAAATAAATAAAGGCGTTAATAATAAATAAACATCTTTTGAAAAGATTCCAATTCAAAATATCACATATATGGTTTGAAAATATTTTATTAATATTTTTTTTATTATGTATGTATATATGAACATACTAATTAATTATTTTTTAAAAATATTGTAAGCTATTATTAATAAAAAGGAATTCAAAAAAAAATAGTCATGTCACGTGCAAGCACGATTGTAAATAAGTAGAAAACAAACGTCCATAATTGTATTTCCAGTTGTCAAGATCGGAATCTGCAAATTTCTTATTAGGCTTTTCTCAACGGCTGCTTTCTTCATCATCTTCATCTTCTTCGTTCAACCTTTCTCCGGTCCGGTCTCCGATCAATATCCAGGACTGACTGCTCGGAGGCGTTTCAGGTTCACGATTTCATCTCTCTAGACTCTCTCATTACCTCAATCCGTAACAATGGGGTTCGCTTCGTTCCTTGGACGCTTGCTTTTCGCTTCTATATTCATCCTCTCCGCCAGACAAATGTAAGCTTCCCTGTCATCTCATTCTACGTACAAATCTGTACTCGTCTTGACTCGATCACTACAAACTCATTGTTTAGGGTTTAGTCACATGAGAATACCAGATCTAGTATATACTCTGTTTCAAAACTTCTTGTAACCTAGATTTAAGCATTGTATTCTCGGATCTAGACAGACATTGGTGATTTCTTTGTATTTTGACTATTTTCAACATTTCGACCTGTAAAACAAATAGAAATGCAAGTATTTCAATTCATCTAGGAGCAAGCAAATTGAGTTTAATTACTTGTAGATTCCTTCTACCTTTTATAGGTACAATGATCTTGGAACGAATGATAGCCCATCAGCTCAGCAATTTGCTCCAAAGTTAGCAGTTTTGCAAGGGTTTCTGAATACCAAATTTGGAGATGAAGCAATACAGATTGATGTGAGGACTTTTTTATACATTGAAAACTACTCTCTTATTTGTGTTTGTTTCAATAAAAGATAATATCTTTTTGCTTTCCTTCCTTCATTCCTCTTCTGTCCATACATACAGGTTAACCTTTTGGTTGCTGCTGCCATTGTTCTTAAAGGGCTTGGTGGATTTCTTTTTGTGTTTGGAAGTACATTTGGTGCTTATTTAATGGTAGTAGTAGTAGATACATCATTCATTCTAAACCCTTTCTTTTAAAGATTATTAAGTATTTTTAATCTAACCAAATTTGGTCTTGATCAGGTTTATTACTTGGCATTTACCACACCAGTCTTGTTTGATTTCTATAAGTATTCTTATGGGGGGGATAAATTTAATTATCTATTGGAAGAATTCATGCAGGTAAAATATTGTTTATTTGTATCAATCAATTGGTTTTGATATAGGGAGATTGAATTTTCAAATTTTTCTTCAATTTTTTGTTTGGAATAGGGATTAGCCTTGTTGGGAGCTTTGCTGTTTTTCCTTGGTATGAAGAACTCATTGCCATCAAAACAACTGAAGAAGAGGATCCCAAAAGCAAAGACAACTTGAGCTATTTATTTATTTATTTAGAAGAGGTGCTTGTTTCAGATTTGGATTAGACATTTTTTTTCTTTTTCTTTAGATTAGTAGAATATATAATAATAATATATGTATGATTATGTTATTTTCTTCTGGATTTAATTATTTTTTTCTTTCCTGAGTTACAAATGTAATTTCAAATTTTCTAAGCTATTTTTAAATTATGATTTTTTTTAGTTTATTATCTATAACTCTAAATGGTTGACCGGGTATTGTAATTCTTCCACCCAACCCAAAGAGGGGGTTGGTAATTATCTGCACCGCTTGACCGAAAAAATAAAATTAGAATGATATTATAATTTGTAAGATAAAACAAAATGACAATTAAAAAAAACTAATCAAAAATCTTAGTTAAAAACAATATCATGATCATCTTCTTTTATAAATTATTAATTATGTTAAAAATGTTTTTTTTTTTTTAAACAAAAAATGTAGACAAATATTTTTCTTCATATTCTCATTCCTGAACCAAAAAACTTGTTTTTTTAAATAATAATTTAATTATATATTTAAATTAATTATTTTTATAATAAATTATATATATTATAAATAATATTTAATAATTTATATATATTAATTATTTTTAAATTTTAAATTATAATTTATATAAAATTATTTAAAAATAAAATCTAATTTATATAATTATTAGTTTCAAACAAAATTATTTAATATTTAATTTAAAAAACTAAATTATCAATTCTTTTTATAATTAAATCAATTTGTAAAATAAGAAGAAAACAAAACTTAAAAACGGGACCAAATAAAATCAGTTTATTTCAAGAAAACATGTTAATTAGCATAAATTAATCATATAAACCAATATATTAAAGGGGAAATTTGATGGAATAACCCTCATAAGAGGGTTATTACCACTTTTAGCATGTCATTTATAATTTTATCATTTTTGACCTTTTGCCAAGGCAAAAGGTCAGTTTTACCCTTTATTAAAAAAAAAAAAAAAAAAATTTGATTTTCATTCTCCCCCGTCGTTTCCCTTTCCCCAGTTCTCCTTTCACTCCCTCTCTCTCGTTTCCAACTTCCCGAAGACGACTGATCAACCCCGAAGACGACGACGACGACGAAAATCCCCCGAAACATCGACGACGTCCTCTTCCTCGAACCCTCCCTCGAACCCCGACGAGCACCGACGACAAACAAGAGCCCCCGACGAGAATCTCAACTCCAGAACGTCGAAGGTGAGTTTATCTTCCCCGTTTCTATCCGTTTCTATCTGTTTCTATCCTAGTTCTCCGTTTTATATCCATGCATGCTATAATGGAGGAATGGTTTAGGGTATTGTTTAGGTTTAGGTATGTGTTTAGGTTTAGGTAGTGTTTATTGTTTAGGTTTATTGTTTAGGTTTAGTTTTGGGTTTAAAATGCTTCTGTCGAAGGCTGTTGCAGGGTTTTGGGTTTATTGTCGATGGCGACGATGCATTTTCGCAGGCGATAGTGCATATGTCGCAGACGACGGTGCATCTGTCGCAGACGACGGTGCATCTGTCGCAGACGACGGTGCATCTGTCGCAGACGACGGTGCATCTGTCGCAGACGACGGTGCATCTGTCGCAGACGACGGTGCATCTGTCGCAGACGACGGTGCATCTGTCGCAGACGACGGTGCATCTGTCGCAGACGACGGTGCATCTGTCGCAGACGACGGTGCATCTGTCGCAGACGACGGTGCATCTGTCGCAGGCAGAATATACTATTGCAGAATATCTGTTGTAGGGTTTTTGGTTTATTGTTGATGAAGAGGCTGTTGATGGTTTGGAGATCAACAAAGAAGCCGAGCAGAATGAAAACAAAGATGAAGAGGCTGCAGTAGTTGTTGATAAGAATGCTGAGTTGGGAAAGAAAGAATTGGCCATGAAGAAGAAGAGGAAGGTGGTTTTGGCCAAAAATAGGTTGCAGCAGTTGGGCAAGAAAAGGAAGATGAATGAAGAGGCTGACATGGGAAAGATGAATGATGAAGAGGCTGACATGGAAAAGAAGAATGATGAAGAGGCTGACTTGGGAAAGAAGAATGATGAAGAGGCTGAGTTGGGAAAGAAGAATGATGATGTATTGGTATTGACTCCAACAAGATTTCAGGGATAGAGTTTTCGGAGAAAGAAGAGGTCCACACAATTGGGGAACTATACAGATCCTAATGGAAAATCCTTTAAACTCATTGATCCAGTAACTGTAAATCCTCTTTTAGATTATGATAGTGAACTGTTTGATGATTTGAAACAATGGCTGAAGCTGGAGGATGAAGACAAGATAATAATATAAAATAATTAAAATAAATTAATTTAAATATCTTACAAATGTAAATATTAAGTGAAGTTTGCTTCACTTCTATCAGCGCTGTAAATATTGAGCGAAGCAATCTTCACCTGGTAGTGCTTGTTTCACTCATTTGAGTGCTGTAAATCCTCAGGTGAAGCTTGCTTCACCTGGTAGT
The DNA here is from genome assembly GCF_907164915.1 of Impatiens glandulifera. Classification (NCBI taxonomy): domain Eukaryota; kingdom Viridiplantae; phylum Streptophyta; class Magnoliopsida; order Ericales; family Balsaminaceae; genus Impatiens; species Impatiens glandulifera. Next base: position 14,576,846 of record NC_061862.1, on the reverse strand, counting down.
GCTTGTTTTTTTTTTTTTGCTGACTTACATGAAGGTATAAATGCTCTTACATTAAACATATAAATGTTTTTACATAAATGTGTTAATGATTTTACATGAACATTTATATATATTTAATATATAATTATAGAAAATATAAAATAATTTAAATAATTTTTTTAAAATATCTTATAAATAAATTTAAAAATATTTTGTTTTACAAATTTATTTAAATATATTACAAATTTTTTTTAACATGTTGTTATATATATATTTAATATATAATAATATAAAATAATTAAAATAAATTAATTTAAATATCTTACAAATGTAAATATTAAGTGAAGTTTGCTTCACTTCTATCAGCGTTGTAAATATTGAGCGAAGCAATCTTCACCTGGTAGTGCTTGTTTCACTCATTTGAGTGCTGTAAATCCTCAGGTGAAGCTTGCTTCACCTGGTAGTGCTTGTTTTTTTTTTTTGCTGACTTACATGAAAGGTATAAATGCTCTTACATTAACATATAAATGTTTTTACATAAATGTGTTAATGATTTTACATGAACATTTATATATATTTAATATATAATTATAGAAAATATAAAATAATTTAAATAATTTTTTTAAAATATCTTACAAATAAATTTAAAAATATTTTGTTTTACAAATTTATTTAAATATATTACAAAATTTTTTTAACATATTGTTATATATATATATTTAATATATAATAATATAAAATAATTAAAATAAATTAATTTAAATATCTTAAAAATGTAAATATTAAGTGAAGTTTGCTTCACTTCTATCAGCGCTGTAAATATTGAGCGAAGCAATCTTCACCTGATAGTGCTTGTTTCACTCATTTGAGTGCTGTAAATCCTCAGGTGAAGCTTGCTTCACCTGGTAGTGTTTTTTTTTTTTTTTTTTGCTGACTTACATGAAGGTATAAATGCTCTTACATTAACATATAAATGTTTTTACATAAATGTGTTAATGATTTTACATGAACATTTATATATATTTAATATATAATTATAGAAAATATAAAATAATTTAAATAATTTTTTTAAAATATCTTACAAATAAATTTAAAAATATTTTGTTTTACAAATTTATTTAAATATATTACAAAAATTTTTTAACATGTTGTTATATATATATTTAATATATAATAATATAAAATAATTAAAATAAATTAATTTAAATATCTTACAAATGTAAATATTAAGTGAAGTTTGCTTCACTTCTATCAGCGCTGTAAATATTGAGCGAAGCAATCTTCACATGGTAGTGCTTGTTTCACTCATTTGAGTGCTGTAAATCCTCAGGTGAAGCTTGCTTCACCTGGTAGTGCTTGTTTTTTTTTTTTGCCGACTTACATGAAGGTATAAATGCTCTTACATTAACATATAAATGTTTTTACATAAATGTGTTAATGATTTTACATGAACATTTATATATATTTAATATATAATTATAGAAAATATAAAATAATTTAAATAATTTTTTTAAAATATCTTACAAATAAATTTAAAAATATTTTGTTTTACAAATTTATTTAAATATATTACAAATTTTTTTTAAAATGTTGTTATATATATATTTAATATATAATAATCCTGGGAATACATCTTGCTGCTCAAACACATCCTGCTGCTCAGATACATCTTGTTGCCTTGGGAATACATCTTGTTGACTTGGGAATACATCTTGCTGCTCAAACACATCTCGATGCCTTGGTAAAATATCTTGCTGCTCAAATATGTCATTTTCTGGTCTTTCACTTTGTTCAGTTGAAGGTATTGACTTCTCTACTAAGGAGACACATAGCGGGGCGCGATGATTGGGCAGTGAAGACGAGAGTTCTTGTAAATAGAACGCCACATCGCTATCTCCAATGATTGTTGCAGGAGGAGAATTGATCATTAGCATATTATACTTTACCTTGAACACTAAGTCATATCTTAGTTTGTCCACACCAATAGAATTATAGACAATTGAAGCTAACTCTTCATATGTAACATTTCGGGGTACATTCACACCACGACACGAATTTGAGACAAAAGAACTAACCCCACAATCATCAGTTTTCCCGTCTCCATCAAAGAGTAGAAAAACACCAACATTCATGTGATCTGCAATTGAAAAAAATTCAAAGAAGTCAGTGACAGTGACCAGTTAGTGTTTGCGACAGATGCATTTCCCGCCTGCGACAGATGCACTGTCGCCTTCGTCACCTTCGTCGGATGTATATTTCACTGTAAAACAAATCAGCCAAGCTCTAAAACCATTATTCCATGACCTAACCTACATCCTAGACTCTAAACGACAAAACCCTAAAACGACGAAGGTCCAACCTGAATGTTGAAGACGTTCCAGTTTTGTTGATGTTGAAGGATCCGTTGATGTTGAAGGAAGCTTGATGATGAAGAACTTGATGATGATGAAGGAAGGGGAAAGCACGGTTGGTGTAGAGGAGGGAAAGGGGAGAAGAAAGTGACATTTCAGTAACTGAAAGGCGCACTACTGATTTTATTTTATTTTATTTATTTATTTTTTTTTTTAAATAAAGGGTAAAACTGACCTTTAAGATCAAAAATGATAAAATTATAAATGACATGTTAAAAGTGGTAATAACCCTCCTATGAGAGTTATTCCATCAAATTTCCCTATTAAAGAAGATAAGGATAATATTATAAAAACTAAAACTAAATGAGAGGGTCGGCCGAAGCGAGCCAACCCTACAGATTTCCAGAAATTATGTCAGCCATATGTCTAGATAGCCATACAGCACTTGCCAATAGACGCGGGCAAGCGTGGCATAATTAGCCAACCGACCCTTTTAATTTTCTCAAATTCCCCCTGTACAAGACTTTATACTAAAACATTCTACTTCTTCTTTGTTTTCTTATCGATGTGGGACAATTTCCTGGTTTATAACAGTTCCGTCTCCTCCTTTCCTCCAAAAACAGTTAGGGCAGAAGAAGGAGCATGACGAACTGAAGAAAACTAAATTCTCTGTTATCCCACTGCCATGGTGAGCGCAGGAGTTGGAAGCTTCTCTCTGTTTTCATCTTCATCCCAATTCATTCTATTTAATTTTTATATTTTGATCGCAGGATTACCTCAAAACAGTGGTACCTTCTCAGCTCTTCGCTGAGAGAGGTTCGGATATAGTTGTCATCAACCCAGGTTCTAAATTCTGCATCTTATAAAACCCTACATTCATAACATTCACTGAGTTTAACTTTGGTTGATTTCTGTTCGTAGGTTCTGCAAATATTCGAATTGGGCTAGCTCAACATGACAGTCCTCTTAACATTCCTCATTGCATCGCTCGACGAGTTTCAGGAGGCAATCAGCAGCCTAGAAGGAATGTACAGGACCAGGTTCAGTTCTTTAGTGCTTGGAATTGCAACATGCTTTTTTTTGGCCTTTTGATTGATTGATTATTTTTTTTTACTGTTTGGCTGGTTTTCAGTTGCTTAATTCTCAAGTTACTACGGCTCAACATATGGAGAGGGAGAGGGCGTATGACATGGTGAAGTAATGTTGATTTTAGTTTGCTGATTTCTTGGTACATTTCTAATTGGTCAATTTTTTGTTTTGTCAGATTGCTTCTCTATTAAAGATTCCGTTCCTAGATGAAGAGGTGGCTAATAGTTCATTCCCCAGGAAGGTAAAAGTGTCCACTACATCTCATTCCTTTAGCTGCTTTTTTAGAACTGTTTCAATGTAAGGATTGCTAATGTCGTGAATAGATGGGACGAGTAGATGGCCACATGCCACAGAGCAACAAGAAGGAAACAGCATTTACCTGGACTGATGTGGAGGTGAAAGCTGAATCATCTCCACCATTAGGTAACCAATATTTTGGTTGTTCTTTCTTTCTTTCTTAGTTTTGATACACTTATTTATGATAGTGTTGTTGGTTTGATGCAGAAAATTCACAGAATATAGGCAAAGTGGGAGAAATTTCTGAACTCGATGACACTACCACCACAAAGGACCTTGGTTTAGTTGAGCGCAAATTAAGAGAGTATGTTTGTGGTGAGGAAGCTTTGACAATATCCCCAACAGAGCCATATACTCTACGCCGCCCTATTCGTAGAGGTCACCTCAATATCTCGCAACACTATCCCATGCAGCAGGTATTTCATCTCTTTTTTGTTAATTTTAAATTATGTAGGACCTGTTTTTGTGATCAATTTGATTATGGGGGTACTACTATGTTGATTATCATTTTGAGAATTTGAAAGAGCAAATGGGCTTCATTGTGATCAACTGAATGCTGGCAATAATTTTATACATCCATTCAATATAGTATTGAAATAAGTTAGATACATATTGTAGCTCATAACAAAATGCAAGAAATTGTTGTCTTCTAGGACTTGTAAACTTTGTGCTTTTTTAATGTATATGCATGTTAAATTCCTTATAAAGCTTCCTTTTATTTTTGCAGGTCATAGAAGACATGCAGACCATCTGGGATTGGATTTTGACTGAGAAACTTCATATTCCTCGCAGTGAGAGAAACATGTTTTCCGCTCTTATTGTCGTGCCAGAAACATTTGATAACCGTGGTATGGACTTGTTCAAAAACGTTTCCACTCTTAAGTATGTGACATACTTCCTCAAATATTACCCAAACATTTCATGTTTCTGAAGTTGGAGATGAATTTGAACATGAATCTGACAACACTATCAAACTAGATGAATTGGTAATTGGTCTGTTATAACTATAATCATGAAAATGCTGTGAAGTTGTTAGGTTGACAGGTACAAACTGGTTATATTAGTAGAGCAATGTGTTTGTACACGTTTGGACTCGACCCCAATTTCAATGAATAACTTTGCTTTTATTCGGTCTTGTTATGCTTACTTGTTTATGGTGATCATTAAGGAACTGAAACCAGATGTTGGTTGAAGAAATGCACAAATTTGATAGTTTATATTTCATAGAAGCTTATGTCGAGCATTATAAACCAAATATTTTTTTCCAGACATCTTAGTTTTCTATTTTTGTATGTGAGTAACATTTTTTGCAAGAACTTAAGAGACTAATCACTTAACTTGTTTTTGTATGTAGAAATAAAAGAGTTGGTGTCTATTGTCCTTAGGGATTTGAATTTCAGCTCAGCAGTGGTTCATCAGGTAAGGATTGTTTCTAGTTGCTGTCTTAGTTTTGGTCAATATATAGTTCGAATACTGAAATAAACATTTTAACCTCATATTTCCAATACTTCTTTGAACTTTTTTTACTCTTCAGCCTGGACTTAGATGAAGTTCTATTTATTTTTATTTTGCGAAAAGGAAAAATCAAGTTCTATTTTTTTTTGTGGTATGAAAATATAGAATAAATATACTGTGCTTTTCTTGCAACTATTTTCTACGCCTATATATATATATATATATATATATATATATATATATATAGCCATTATATGGACCATCCATAGCTAAAATTATTTTTTCAGAGTAGAGCGTGTCTCCCGGCATCTAATATTTGATTGATTTATCAGGAAGGTCTAGCTGCAGTTTTTGGGAATGGTTTATCAACAGCATGTGTCGTAAATATTGGTGCTCAAGTGACCTCTGTTATCTGCATTGAGGTATCTATCTGACCTTATTGCATAAAAAACTGAATGATTGTGCTTTGAGGTGGCTTTTGCTATGGGATATGTCTTAGGCATAATGCTATGACCATTTCCCTTAGTGTCAGAAAAGAAGGTGTAAGCTCATAACTATACAAGATCATTTGTAAATCGAAGTTATAAGCATAATTACCCCCAAATACTTATACAATATCATTTTTATACTGCTGTAATAATATATAAGCATAATTGTCCCTGCATTTTAGTTGTTTAGACTGATTACAGTATATATTACTTTGTTTTATGTTTTTATATTAATACATGTTTGAGATGGATCGAGATTTCACAAAAATGTATCAGAAATCATTTCCTTTTTAGGGATAAAGTCCCTTTGCTTTAGTTTCTTAAGCCTTGGTACTTCTAGAAGAGAAGTTTGCACATGCAAATATAATTTACTTCATCTGGGAGAATTTGCTTTTATAGTTCTGGTATAAGTTCTCCTTATGTCACTCTTGGAAAATTGTTTAATCTGTGTCTTTTAACAGGATGGATTGGCTCTACCAAATACACTTTTGACCTTGCGTTATGGTGGAGAGGTTTGAACTCTACTCTTGGATCCCTTTTTCTTTTACTGTCACTGGTTTCTTCAGCAAAAGGAAATACTTAGAGATCTGGATCTCGAACATCAACCTTTTTTCATATTTCTTAGTGGCCTATATGAGTAGAAAAAGGCGGTCTCAAATTTTAGCTATGTTCTATATCCATGTTCTGGTGATTTCTGTTAGGCACTTTTATTTGTTGACTTCACCTGATTTTTTAACTATTCTTTTTCAAGGACATATCAAGATGTCTTCTCTGGACCCAACGCCATCATCAAACATGGCCCCCAATTAGAACTGATGTTCTAACAAAGCCTGTTGACTTATTGATGCTTAATAGACTAAAAGAGACATACTGTCAGATTAGAGTAAGTTTTATCTTCTTTTTCTCTCAGATTATCTTAAATCTAAGATCTTTTTGACAAATCATCAATCAAACTGCTGGACAGTTGAAACTTGGATAACATGTGCCTCCAAGAAAATGTATTAAACCTCAGTTATTTGAACTTATATATATATAGTTGTTTATTTTTCACCGTTTGGTTGCAATATTCGTGATTAAATTGATCAATGAAATGAGTTTTATCCTTTCAAAAAGAGAGTATTTGTCAATTTATGACATTTTTGCCTTAGGAGGGGGAACTTGAAGCTGTCGCAGTGGTCCATTCATATGAAGACGGCATGCCTGCTGCTTCTCACAAGACTAGGCTAACTGCTCTAAATGTACACCGATTTATGCGAATATTCTTACATTCGATATATTTTGAGATTAGCTTCAGTGTTCATCTATATATGATCCCTTTGCCAATATTCCTTCTTACATAGGTTCCTCCAATGGGTCTATTTTATCCTATGCTTCTGGTTCCAGATGTTTTCCCTCCACCACCTCGCACTTGGTAAATTCCGATGATCATGTTTTGCATTTTACATCACTGAAGCTACTACCCTTTTGATGTTCTTTATTACTCTTCCTAGGTTTAATGACCACGAAGATATGCTGGAAGATGCATATGAATTTACCAGAAGAACTGACATGTCAGATGGCTTCTATCCTGTCTACAGTGGTGGGTTCTCAATGTGGGATAGCTACCCAATGTTTCAATCCAGACCCAAGAAAGAAGATAGTATTGGTCTTGCAGAAGCAATTTCAAAGAGCATTCTTTCAACAGGTACAATTACTCTTTTGATTTTCTGATATGTATATGTGTGTGTAGATTTTAATTGACTAGTCCTTTTCATTCCTTAACTACCTACAGGCCGTATAGATCTCCAGAGAAAACTGTTCTGCAGCATACAACTGGTGAGTTTCGATGCTCTGACATTTAAATTTGTTCATAACATGAAGTGACTATATTCTTCTGCTCTTCATTCAATTCAGGTTGGCGGAGTGGCGTTGACATCCAGTCTTATTTCTGCTGTTGAGGATAGGTTTGTTTGGTCTTATTTCTCAACTATGTTTTCGAGGGGAATGCCCATATTTTACATTGAATTCATTGATTGCATCTCACTCCCTTATTTTACAGAGTATTACATGCAATTCCATCAACAGAAGCAATTGACACTGTGGAGGTTAGTTTTTGGTTGATGATCTTGGCTAGTGTTGGTTTTTGATTACTGATGATGTTCTTGGAAATGTTATTTGAATTGTACAGGTTTTACCATCAAGAACAATTCCAAATTTTGTATCATGGAAAGGTGGAGCTGTAAGTCATGCACCAACTCTCTATTTACATTTTTTTCTTTCTTTCTATGTTTCTTCCATTAAACAAAATCTGATTGAATGATTTACTTACTCATGTTGTGTTGTTAGATACTTGGCATTCTTGATTTCTCACGCGATGTGTGGATACACAGAGAGGATTGGATTCGAAATGGGATTCATGTAGGAAGTGGCAGAAAATACAAAGACTCTCACTTTCTCCAAGGACAAGTTATGTGTTACATTAACTCTTAAAAGTTTAGCTCTTTTTATTAGTGTTCATCTGAAATGTTTGATTTGAATTGGAGAATGTTTAGATTTCTTGAAACTCATGGCATCCAAATTTGAGAATATGGGTATTTCATTTCATTTCAATTCATTCAATAGAGAAAAGAAAAGAAAAGATAGATTTGACAGTTCATAGACGGGAGGAAGCTACAATGGACTTGCCAGTCAAGCTGAGTATACCACACAGGTCCTGATGCATTGCCTTCCGTATCTCTGCATAAACATCCCCATTCCAACTTCTCTTCCCCAATTCTTCTCCAAGGCGCATCGCAGCTTCCACCACCTTCTCTCTGCTATCATGAGCTGAATCCACCATCCCCATCTTCACTCCCTCCTCCGCTCTTACCTTCATCCCTTTCAGCATAATATCCCTCATCACCATCGGTGACCGTGCCTTGGATCGAATCACCGCCGTGAAGAAATCCGGGTATGTTATTGCTATATCCAGCTCGCTCATATACATTACGCCTCGATAACTTCCCATCATCACGTAGTCGTGACTCATCGCCAGAATCATGCCTGCAGCGGCAGCGTGCCCTGTTACTGCCGCGATCGTTGGCATCGGAAGGGATATCAGATCGGCGATTAGAGGTTTGAAAACCTCCACCATGTATCTGAGACGTTTTATCTTAGCCGATGATTCGCCAGCTTCTTTGGCCCAATTGAAGTCGAATCCATTGCAGAAGAATTTGCCTTGGGCAGCAGTGGTTACAAGAACGCAGCCGGCGGTTGCTTGTTGTCGGACATGGGAAAGAGAAGATCGAATTGCGCCAATAAGATTAGGGTTTAAGACATGTTCGTCGTCGTCGCCGGTGAGAGTGAGGAAGAAGATGTTGCCACGCTTCTCTAGAGTGCACATGATGGTTTGTTTATCCGGCCGGCCTTTCTCTCTCTCTCTCCCACACATATGCTATATATAGTATATTTTACAAAAACAATATTTTTTTTTATTAAATTTTTTTAAAGCAGTAATTAATTTCTGTTCATTTAATAGCGTAAAATGATTTCATATTAATCTATTATCCACATTAAATAACTTCACATTTATATATTGATTTTATATTTCTTTTTTATTTCTTTTAGATTTATAGAATTACACATTAAATTACTTTTAACATTTTTATCCTTAGTCTTGATATTTATGTTTATCTTTTTATTGAACATTTTCTTTATGATATTTACAAAATTATGTGTAAATATACACATTAAATTACTTTTCATATTTTTATACTTATCATTGATTTTTATGTTTTTAATATTTTTATTTAATAAATAAATTTATTTTATTTTATTTTTGAAAAATGTTCATTTATACTAAAACTAAAAGAAAAAAATATATATTTAAACACAACGAAAAATCATGACATTAAAAAAAAAACGGTACTAAATAAATTACCGAGCTCATAAATTCTTGAAAATAACGATTAACTCTCCGATATACTTGTCATAATAATATGATACGAATCGGATAACTATGAATATTGAAAGCTTGACGATTTCTCTCCAACTAAATAGTCCACCAAATAATAATAGAACAGTAACCCAAATATATATGCACGTCATATCAGTTGCATCAATCTAAATTTCTCAGCAACTATTTAAAGACTCAAACATCACACAATGAATTCCAATAATACTCCACAAAAAACTTCAAATACTAGTCATCACTCTACAATGTAAAGTAAGTGAGTTGTCAATTCAACCCCTTTGTGACAAATACGTCATCGACTAACTATAATACAATATTTGTTCATGCACATATCATCCGTTAAAATTCTATCATAAATAATGTTTCATCCAAATAACGAAATTTTGGATGAAATCTTTGACTCCCAAAATTTTTCTAACAAAAATTATATGAAATCATCTTAGAAAATAACTTGTAACATTGCCCCACATGGAAATTATACATATATTGTCAACGCATAACGTCTTGTTCAGACTATGATACTTGTTTACGTTATACCAAAAGTAATTTCTATTATGGGACGAATTCTCTATAATGTTTAATCTTTTTTTATATCCAATTCAACTAGTGAAACCACTAGATTGATGATCAAACATGTCTTTAACTGTGACATTTCTACATATACCAATGGAAGCAAATTCAAGATATATCGTAGCTAGACTTTTGACGCTACATCAAATATCGTCCCAAAATATAATCGAAAAAATCCTCACAATGAATCTAGACTACTCGAGAATTTTTTTTACATAGAATAAATTTCTCTCCAAATTCTAAACCCCGTTGGATAATTAAACATTTTGGTGAACCAATCAGACCAATCATTATCATACTTACATCTGATTATCGATGCGCAAAGACTATTCAACTCTATTGCAAATCTATTACATTATTTTGATAGAAGAGCTTTATTAAAAGAAATAAGATCTTGAATATCTAGACCTCCTTGATCTTTAAAACATTTAACATTATCTCAACTAACTAGATGACAAAACAATTAGATAGAAGATCCCCATATAAATTTACACATTATTTTCTCAATTTTCAACGTTACACTTTTAGGGAGAATTAATAACGACATCATATATGTGGGCATATACGACAACACACTCTTAATGAGGATTAACTAACCTTCTTTTGAGAATATTTTATTTTTTCATCTAAATAGTTTACATTACATTTTAGTGATAATTGAGTCCTAAAAGACATTGGATCGTAATTTGGCACCTAATGACATACCAAGATATGTTCACGGAAGACCACAAATTCCGAACCCTAACACATTTGCCAACCCCATCCTTTATTTATTCAAAACAAAATTTGATATCTTCTTGACCCACAGCTCACTCCACGGATGAGTCACAAGTCTTTTTTTTTTTTTTTTTTTGTAAACCCATCATTTTTAAAGAGCTTCCATAATAATAACGAACAAAAAAAAGAGAGAGTGAATCATCTTGTCTGATCATTCTAGAGCTCTCAAAAAAATCTCTAAGAACTCCCATTATCAATGACAAAAAACTTAACTGTCGAGAGGCAAAATCTAATTCAATTAATCCATTTTGCACCGATTCTTATTTTGTCCATTGCATGAAATAAAAACTCTCAATTGACATGAACATAAGTTTTTTGAATATCTAACTTGACAAAAATACATTTTCCACCTCTTGAATTAGTTTCTCATTCGGTCTAAGTTGTCTGAACTCTCGCCTGCCAATTGACATGAACATAAGTTTTTTTGATATCTAACTTGACAAAAAATACATTTTCCACCTTTTGAATTAGTCTGAGTTGTCTGAACTCTCGCCTGCCATCCGGCCTTTCCCCCTACCTAAACTTATGCTTGAATTGTATTTCTGGTCTATTTTCAGTCTGACCAACGCTGAATTTAAGTTGTGTTTCTAATATTTTTATTTTAAATTATTTTGATTAATAAAATTATTTCATTTTCAAATCAAATTACATATAAATCATCGCTCCCAACTCATTTTTATTAAAAAAAATATCCAGTCTTTTTATTGTAAATCTTATATAGCAGGTCAATTCAAATATATTACGAATTTTGTATTACAATATTATATTTTATATTTCGTAATTTCTATAATATAATTTATATTTTAATTATATGACTATCCTATGTTCTTCAACATATCAATATTCTTTATTATTTAGAGATAATTTGAAAGCACAACACAATATCTAAATATGAAAAATATTAATGAATAACAATCTCGTCTCCGTCTTAGTTTTTGCAACATTGTTGACTAGAAATAAAACAAATCAATTACATCTCAATTACATCGTCGTTTGAGAATGAAGTTGAAAAAGTAATCTCAAAATGAAAGTAAATATTTTGCTCATAATTAGAATAAAAAAAAAGGAAAATATATCATGTAGAGAAATTTATATTTATTTTTAACACAAATTAACGATTTTATAATACTTTAAATGTTTTAGATATTTAAGTGTAAATTAAAAAAAAAATTCTATAAAGAGGAATTTCAAAAATAAATAAATATAAATGAACAATAAACAAATTTAAATAAAAACAATTATATAAAGATCAATTTAAAAAATATGTATAAAAAATTATTTCAAATATCTCATATATTTTTTTATTGTTATTAAATTGGGGTTGATTTTAAGTAATTTAATTATTATTTTTCTATTAAAATACTGAATTTATTTTAGTTATTGTCAATCTATTATCATATTTATTTTAGAAAATTTTATATAATATTATTACTTATAAACTTGATTTTGATATTTATTTAATATAAAAATTTGTTTAAAATTATGATTATATTTGTGATCTTATATTTAGTTTTATTTTATTAATTATTTTACAAGTTTATTTACATGATTGAATATTGTATGCATAAAGTCCAAAAACCAAAAAATTATCTCCAACCACTTAATTTTGATGTCCATATATGGAATGTAAATTTCTGAAAATAAAAAAATTATCAATCGAGATTTAATATTCGTATCAATTGATAAAATATAATATATTCATTCAAAAATCAATTCAAACTGATCCGGCGGTAAAAAAATATATAGTAGAATCTCCGCTGTTAATTCCCGCCAGATAATTTACCACTACTTCTTACGTTAACTTGGCGCCACAACTAGCGATGGTAAAAAGATTTGGCGCCAAATTTTATATTTATATTTATTTTCTTCTTCTTCTGTAATTTCATATTTTTCTAAAGTTTATTACATTTCCTATCGTCTTCTTCCGATGACCGCCATTGAAGGACTGGAAGAGGCCATTGCCAAGGTTCGATCAGTACTCGGTACTGAGTTATCCGAGTTTTCCATAACTAAAGCGCTTTCTCATTGTTCTAACAATCCCGATTCCGCCATCGATTACATCATTAACAAGTCCGGATTCATGCCGCCTCCATCCAGTATTGTTAAACGAACTCTCACCAGCACTGGAGCGCGGATTTCCGGTCCAATCAAGCAGGAGAATGATCAAACTGCATTTAAGCCGATGATTCGAGTGAAGGAAGAACCTGATGTTGATCATGATCAAGTAAAGTATTCCGCATCTCAATGTATTTCTTCTGATAAGTTTCTTAACGCCACAGACATGAAAGTGATAGTTAATGAAGAATATCCAAGGACACAGATTATTAAGCAAGAGCCATTACAAGTTCTTCCTCTTAATAAAAATAAACCAACCTATATGAAAAGGTCTCTTGAGGAGGTTGGAGACAATCTTAGGTCTTCAGGGAGTAGTAACAAGAAAGCAAGACCTGCAAACAACCAATCGAGTACATTTGTGATTGAAGATGGTGATTTTCCTGAAGAGCCAAATTGGTTATTGGTTGGAATGACATCTGTTATTGCACTTTCCACTACTAAAGGTAGGAAACTAGAGAACAATGAAATCGTTGAATTCACCTTTCCTGATGGAGAAAAGCTTAACTCACTGCGGGGAAGCTCCAAGGCTATTGCTGCTGCGTCTATGACAGTTCGTTTTTCCACTAAAAGATCCGGCGAGGTAAATCAACATTCTTTTAATCATATTTATAGTTTTATACATCATATCAACATTTTCAATTAATCTGATTGATTGTAACCGGGATTTAGATTGGGAAGTTGAAGCCTGAATGGGCTAGTTTCCTGATTCCACTTGCGAATTCTTCCAAGATCAAGATTCGTGGTAGATGCATAGAAGCTCCCTTAAATCTGAGCTATTATCAAGACATAATGTTATATGTCAGGTAACATTTTCATGAACTAACATAATTTACTTCACTTTGCTCATTAAGATGAGTTTTGAATAAATCACATTTCATTTATTTTGCAGCTTTTACATCAATCGATCTATTTTCACTAAAATTGATGTTCTTCTAAGTGGGCTTGATTCTTCATTAAACATTAACAGTGCTATTGCTCCCTTGCTGAGATTATTCAGATGTCTACAAATTCAACCATCATCAGAGGTATCCATTTTGAAACTTTTTTATTCTTATTTTTTTACCATTGATGATCACAGTTTCATTATATATATAAGTTTCCTTCTTCAAACAGGCTTTATTCACAGCCGATGACCTTGATCCTAATAGATGTGCGATAAATAGAGAAGTATGTCCTATAAATTATCATCAGAATCTCACTTATGGTCAGGTTTTGTTATGTGCTGTTTTCAATTTACGCTCTTTTATTCTTTATAATCTGAATAGGGCGATTGGGCTGATATTAAGGCTGCATTGCCAATGGTGAAGGGTACAACCCAACAATACCAAATGCAAGACAAGGAAGAACAAGCTATATCTGAATCATCTTTGAACAAGATTATTGGTGCAGTTGATGTTTATAATCTAAAGGTAGAGAACTAAAACATTTGACATTATTTATGCAATTTGTATATAACAATCCTTCTCTTTCTTTCTCATTGGCAGGAAATGGAAGCTCCTGAGACACTTCTTTGCAAATTAAAGCCGTTCCAGAAACAGGCCTTATACTGGATGACTCAGCTAGAGAATGGTATCGACGCTGAGAAGGGCGCTGCCACTCTTCATCCATTTTGGGCTGAATACAAGCTATGCAATGAGTAAGTGTATCTTTCACTTGAATTCTCAAGAGGAAAATGAGTATTTTCATAATCAGTTATGATAAATCCTGTTTAATGACAGGAGTGCTATTTATGTGAATGTTTTTACTGGAGAAGCAACTACTCGGTTTCCCAACGCCACTGAAGCAGCTAGAGGAGGAGTGAGTTAACGACACTTTTTGTTAGCTTAATCCCCTTTTATAAATTACTAACTAAATAAAATTGTCCAGATTTTGGCAGATGCAATGGGGCTTGGGAAAACAGTTATGACAATTGCTTTGATACTTTCAAGACCAATGCAAGTAAATAGAAGCAATGCAAGTGCTGGATCGAAAGTGAATGGTGGCACTCTAGTCATCTGTCCTATGGCATTGCTTAGCCAGTGGAAGGTATACAATATAAATAAACATTATCGTCTGCAAAATCACAAAAAATAAACAAATGTGTTATCATTAATGGTGTGATGAACTATATTTGATGTGAAATCCCAGGATGAGCTTGAAATGCATTCAGAATCAGACACTATAAGCATTTTTGTTCACTATGGTGGTTACAGAACCAATGATCCTTCTATCATAGCAGAGTATGATGTTGTCTTGACAACCTATGGAGTTCTTAGTGCATCTTTTAAAAGTGTAAGTAGATTTTTTGATATAAGTTCATTAACTGGCTTATTTATGACCAACTTCTTTACTTAGAAAATTGAAATCTCATGTTCAGGAAGGAGTAAACAGTATTTTCCACAGAATAGAATGGCAACGAGTAGTACTTGATGAAGCCCACACTATTAAATCCTCTAAAACGCAAATCGCTCAGGCCACTTTCAAGTTGTCGTCTCAATGTAGATGGTGTCTAACCGGTACACCTCTTCAGAATAGTTTGGAAGATCTTTACAGCCTCTTATGCTTCTTGCGCATTGAGCCTTGGTGCAACTGGTTATGGTAATGAAATGAATCGGATCATTGAACAAACCACATTAACTGTCTAGAATCTACATGTTTGGAAAATAATCTTTATGAGCTTTCCAGGTGGAAGAAAAAGATCCAAAACCCATATGAAAATGGCGATCCAAAAGGGCTGAAGATACTGAGAGCCATCTTGCGGCCACTCATGCTGAGAAGGACCAAAGATACTACAGATATCAACGGAAGGTGTGTAAAGTCTTAATTCTTTACATTTGGGTTTTGTTTGATTCAAGGTTTATTGTAGTGTTTATAGCAATGCCTAATATCTTATGCAACATCAGGCCTATTATTGTTCTGCCTCCAACTGACATCAAAGTCATTGAGTGCCAACAATCTCAAGCTGAGCGCGATTTTTATGATGCCCTCTTCCAGCGATCCAAAGTGAGTTTTTTGTTTTGTTTACTAAACTCCACATTGTTTATCTGTTTCTTCTGTCCTAAAGGTGAAACTAAACGATCCTCCTGAAATAAAACAGATGAAATTTGACCAATTTTTGACTAATGGGAAAGTTCTGCACAATTACGCAAACATTCTGGAGCTGCTTCTTCGACTGAGGCAATGCTGTAACCACCCATTCCTTCTCATGAGGTGCAAAAATATTCAAGCTTCAAATTTCCCTTTTATTTATCAATATTCATTTATCTGATTCTCCCCCACTAAAACTTGCAGCCTAGGCGATTCACAAGAGTTTGCAGATTTAAAGAAGCTAGCAAGGTGGTTTCTCGAAACTAGCCCTGATCCAGCCAATCATAACCGTCAGGCGCCAAATTTAGCATACATTGATGAGGCTCTAGAGGATATGAAGCAGGGCAGAGGTAATAACCATCAGGCACCACCAAGCCGTGCGTTCATTGAAGAGGTGGTTAAGGATATTAAGCACGGTGTGAACATGGAATGCCCGATTTGTCTTGAATATGAGGATGATCCTGTTTTGACCCCCTGTGCTCATAGGATGTGTCGAGAATGCTTACTGTCCAGCTGGCGGTTGCCATCAGGTGGAGTTTGTCCTTTGTGCAGACAGAATGTTAAGCAAAGTGAACTCATTGTGTGCCCGTCTGAGAAGATTGATGTTGATGTGTATGAGAATTGGAAAGAGTCATCTAAGGTAAATAAGTTAATGGACTGCCTGGAAATTATAGGAAGAAATGGTTGTGGTGAGAAGAGTATTGTTTTCAGCCAATGGACATCTTTCTTAGATCTTCTTGAGATACCATTGAAGAAAAGAGGAATTGGGTTTCTGAGATTTGATGGGAAACTTGCACAAAAGCAAAGAGAAACTGTCTTGAAGGAGTTCAACCAAACTTCAAATAAAATGGTAAAAAAATGTATTTTTTTTTGTTGGTATTAGATTTCCTTAATTTATTTTTGCATGATAAATAATAGAAAACAATTGTGACATTTTACTATTTTAGGTTCTATTGATGTCCCTAAAGGCAGGAGGTGTTGGTTTGAATTTAACTGCAGCTTCCAATGCCTTCCTCATGGTAAAATTTCTTGATTTTCTTTTCTACTCCCTTTCCCGTGTTTTTTTTGTTTGCCATGCATATTGATATCCTTTTTAACTTAGGATCCATGGTGGAACCCTGCCGTGGAGGAGCAAGCAATCATGCGGATTCATCGCATTGGCCAAAAGCGAACAGTTTCCGTTAGAAGATTCATAGTCAAGGTAAAATATGATTTCTATTTTTATTGATAAAGATATGAACTTTCCTATGCTCTCTTCAATGGGGATGCATGAAATGAAGAAATAGGATTCTAGAAAATGATAGGAAATGTTTTGATGAATAGGACACGGTGGAGGAAAGGCTGCAGCAAGTCCAAGCTCGAAAGCAACGGTTGATTGCCGGAGCCCTAACCGACGATGAAGTTCGATCTGCCAGGATTGCAGAGCTTAAGATGCTCTTCTCATAACTTTTATATTTTATGATAGGAAGGATGGAATATATCAAAAGAAGATTAGTCTGGTTTAGGTTAGGTTAGCTTAGGTTAGGCTAGCTTAGTTAGGTTAGCTTAGGTTAGGTTAGAAGGGTTTTAATTATTTTCTATATGGTATAGGCAAGGTCCCATTTCAGCTTTCTTTCAAGATCTAAAGCTTTTATTTTTGTTTAGCCATGGCTACTTTTGTAAGTTTCTACCCAATCCAGATGTGAAGGTTTCTTTCTCTTTTGTATGTTATAGTTATTTATTTTGGAGGAAACAAATGCAGTGAAGACAACGCTAGAGAATTGTGATAGATGCATAATACAAACAGTGATTGGAATAATAACGGTGGTAATAAATAAAAGTCTATAAAGCCTTATCATAAACTGATTTTCATATCTGCAAGTGTTTTGAATAAAAAAAGAAACATGGGATTGAATCAGTTCTGTACTTTGGCAGACTAATATTCTACTACCGCATAATACAAAGTTGTAATAAATGAAAATTTATGAAGTCTTACCACATAAACCTACAATTGTCTCAAAACATAGGGTAGTGCATCAGCAGGAATTGAACCTGGTCTATACTATGGCAGAATACCAATAGACCACTAGTGCATAATACAAAATTACAAACATTTATTCGATTAATAACAATTGTAATAAATGAAAGTCTAAGAAGCCTTACCATTGCCTCTTAACATAAACTTACAATTGTCTCTTAACATAAACCTCAAAAAATGTTTGAAATGAACCAAAGTCTAAGAAGTCTTACCATTGTCTCTTAACTTAAACCTCAAGAAAATGTTTGAAGTGAAACTTATTTTCAAATCTTCAGGTGGTTGGAATAAAATCAAAGGTAAAATGAATATATATAAAAAAAAGAGTGTTGCACCAGCCGGGAATTGAACCCGAGTCTGTACTGTGGCAGGGTACTATTCTACCACTAGACCACTGGTGCATCATATAAAGTTACAAATAGTGATTTAAATAATAATAGTTGTAATAAATGAAAGTTAGGCATTGGGTTCGTTTTCATTGGTTGGGGTCTAAGACCTTCGATTGGACCCATCGGTCGAGGTTAAGAAGCCTCGGTCGAGGTGTTAGGGACTCTTAGTCTTTGGTTGAGATTATCGATTAGGGTGTAAAAACCACCAGTCCTAGGTTAGCCTCGGGCTAACTTTTATCGGTCATAGGTTTAGGAATTCTTAGTCAGGGTCGATATTACTCGGTCCTAGGTTTGACCTCTCGGTCGGACTTCTTGGTCCGGGGTGGAAGCCATCGGTCCTAGGTTCGGGAGTTCTCGGTCCTTAGTCTGACCACTCGGTCGGATGTAAAAATTATCGGTCGGACCTCTCGATCCTAGCTGAAGAACATCAAAATTGTAGGTTTTGCAATTTTGATGGAGGCTTGGATTCTTCGGTTTAAGGGTCTGGATAGTTTCACAAAACTCCCATGAATATTTAGAACACCATCCAATGTATCAATTGACCTGGGTGATGATCAATTTGTTCAAAATAGTTTGTAGCCAAAAATCGTTTTTTTGGTTTTCAAGTTGTTTTGAAGTGTAAGGAGCTAGCCAATAACTTCCTTATACTCCACATACTTGATTGATATCAAAACAAGAACACTAACTGTTCGTTTGGACCAATTTAAGAACTCAAAAATTTCAATTGTTTTGAAAATTTTGAGTTTTGATAAAAAATTATCCAAATGGTTTCCCAATCCCAATATCATTACAATAATGTTGGGAAGATTTCTAGGTAGGTGTTTTTGAGGATTAGCTCAAGAACAGAAAACCCGATTTTTTGATTTTACAAATTCAATTTTTTTTAAAGATCGATTGATCGGTTCTAACTTTCACAGAAAGCTCAAAAATGATCCTAAGATCGATTTTCAATTAAAAAATCCAACAACTAGATAACATACAAGCTTATGAAAATTGAAATATAAAAATTTCAAATTCAAACTGGAAATATGAATTAAATAGTGATTGGAAGCTTATTAAGGATTGAAGAACACTCTTTAGACCTTAAGGGAGTTTTGAGGATGCTCAGATCCAAACTTTAAGGTCTTATGTCAAAATTTTGAAAAATCTAAAAATTTGAAGTTTAATTGACAAATTTCTAGTTTTTTCTATTTAAAGTTTGAGAGTTGATCTCTTAGCCTCAAATTTATTTAAGGAGGCTATTGATAGCTTCTCCAAGTCGGTTGTGAGCTTCAAATGGATTGAATATCATTCAATTATATTTCAATAAAATATGTTTATGAATTTGAAGTGAGGAAATTAAACTTATGTAAAATGATGATCATTGAATGCATGTATTTGTCGGGAACATGCAAACTATCAGGTTTTGGTTTTGGGAAAGACATTCAATAATTAATACACCCCACAAAAACAATCATACCTGAATTCATTAAAATCATTCACATCTCTCTGCACCCCAACACTGATCTAGGATATAATTACACTCATTCAGACTCACTCTCGCTCCTCCTCTTCTCTCTCTCACACACACCAATGCAAGAGCGTGATGTAAATAGTTAGTTCCCCTGAAATTATTAATTGTACATCCGTGAAAATGAAAAAAAAAAAAAAATATATATATATATATATATATATATATATATATATATATATATATATATATATATATATATATATATATATATATATATATATATATATATATATATATATATATATATATATAACAATGATTAAGAAACTTAACTAAAGTTTGTTAAAAATATTTAAGTAAATTTAATATTTTGATTAATAAATTTAATAATTGAATATATAAGAAATGATAAAATAATATTTAATTATGTTTTGATATAAAAAATTCAACCAAACAAACTTACAAATATTTAAAACTTAAGATAATGTTTAATAAGAAAAAGTTATTTGGAATATATAAAATAAAATATTAAAATAGTTTTTATTTAAAATTTAAATATAATGAAAATAAAGTAAGAGTATTTTAGTATTTTAATTAATAATTTATAGATAAAATAATATTAACATAAATAAAAATAGAGTTTTTAAAACCTGAAAATTCAAAAAAAATCCAAGAAAAATGGTATAATAAATTAATACAATGCTTAATATCATAATACGAGGCATAATACATTAATGTTTTTGTCACATCTCATTTGTTACTCACTTTGTTCTAAAATAAATATCATATAGTTTTATATAATTTAATAAAGTAATTAAAATGATAAAATAATTTGTAAGAAATCAAATATCATAGTTCATTTTTTTCTTTAGACATCTTCCAATCTTAAAATAATAATTAAACTTAATAACAATCAATCTTATCTATAATAATGTTAAATGCTTGGGAAATTGGAACTTGTTTCCAAAGTCCAAATCTAAGCCTTAATTCAATCATCATCTTACTTAATAAACATATATAATGAAGAATGGAAACATATTCTAGGGTTATTTATAAAATATAAAAAATACTAACAACTAATCAAAGTAAGACTCTCTATCATTAAATTAATGGTGACGAGTCTCTCCTCTGAATTTTTGTAATAAATAAATAGCTAGAACAACCCAAATACAACATAGATTTATCATAAATTATATAGGGTATAATAATATAGCTTAATTTCTGCAACATGCATGAAAGTACGACCTAATTAGTTATATTAAAAAACATATAGCTTAGAATATATAGATACTACCAACAATGAAGCAGCTAGCTAGCTTCATGTTCGAACTAGTTAGTATCATTGTATCCCAGTCGAAGCTCCAAATCCAACGCTGGTTCATCCTTTGAATCTCTAACCGAACCCATATTCTCCAAATCCAATCCAGCTAATTTCATTTTCCCCCTCTTATTGTAAACCTCATCAATATTATCCTCGCGAAAAAGGACTCTTGTTGTCGTGGCACAAGACTTCATCTTTTCCAAATTCGCCGGCCCCCCACAATTGACTGTATTATGCGTCCAGTAAATATTAGGGTTTGGGGGATGATGATGATGATGATTAGGGTTAGGGTTAGGACTAGTAGGGGTTATGTTAAGGTTGATGAGGAAATTAGGAAATTGATCTGATGTTGAAGAGGAGGGAGGAGGAGAGAGATGATGTCTGAGCTTAGCTCTGTCTCTTCTGTGGACATTCATATGACCTCCCAATGCTTGAGCAGATCGAAACTCTCTTTTGCAAAAGCTACAACTGTATGCTCTTGGTGGCCATGAGAAACCAATACTCATCTCATTCCGACATTCACACACTTTCTTGTTTTTCTCTCTCATCAATCCTTCTTCTTCTTCTTGTTTCAAATATGAGAAAACAGATCCTAGGTCCGTCCAAACAATATAAGGAGACAAAAAATTAAGAAAGATGACATCCAATTCTTAAGGTCAGGTCAGGGCAGGGCAGGGCAGGAAAGACCATGAGGATTGGTTTTATATCAGCTGCTGCAACAGAGATGATCATGAATATGGGTCATAGTTTACTAAAACTGGAACTTAGTTAGTAGACAGCTCATACCTTTTTGCTATATCTGGATTCAGACTTTACCATTTGAAAAGAACTAAAAAAAATGCAAAGGAAACATATTACAAGTCACAACTCCTAAATTGGTGATTACCTCTTATCAACTTAGAGCTTGCTTAAAATAAATTATGTATTTGCTACACAAGAAAAGTAATTATGTTAATCACAACCTGTAAATATTTGCTTAATCAAATATTATTTTACTTTCCTCTCTACTATAACATAACTCAATATATTAACTAAAATATTTTTTAAGTTTTTTTATAAAAAAAATTAACATCTTCTCAAAATTACCATTTATCATTACTTTTTAAATAATACAGATTATTCAAAACACCTAAATCTGAAGGGACCGGATCTGCTGTCCTACGACATGTCTCAACGTCTGTTTCATTCTTTAAAACACTTTAAAATCATATAAAAAAGAACTTTTCATCAAGAGAGAGAATAATTTTAAAGTGTTTTAAAGAATGAGACAAACATTGAAACATGTTGTGGACAGCAAATCCGACCCCATATCTGAACGAGTCCAAACTTTATTTTATATTAGTTTTTTTTTTATTTTACCCAAAAACTCAAACATTTTATCTACCATCTTTTCATCAATCAAATCTTTCTTTTAAATATATAAAATACTAAAATACCCGGATTATAAGTATTTTATTATTTAAGGGAAATTATGTAAATAACCCTTTTAAAAACTAGTTTTTGTAATATTTACACTTAACAAGGTTTTTCTATAAAAAAAAAAAAAAAGTGATTTTATCCACCCAAATAACCAACATCATATTACTACCTCTCAAGCCAAATTTAATTAAAAAAACAAATAAATATTTAAAGCTGATAGCTAGCTAGTTAGCAAAGCAGTGAGATTCTGCAAACAAAGGAATTTGAAGTAGTCTAGCAAGATTTGTGATTGCCATTTTCCTTGAGAAAAGGTAGATCGAGTGAGTTGGTTCAGAAAAAACCAGACAGCCAAAAGATCCTTCCACATCTGTCTCAGATTTTGTCAATTAATTAATTAATTATATTATTTGTCAAATATTGGATACAGCACAAAAGCAACTTTCTTCTTCTTTATATGGGTTGTTGATTCTCCAAGGTTGTGTTTCTGAAGCTGCAGAGATTTCCTCTACGAGGATAATTCTATCAATTACAACAGTAGATAATGTCGTTTCAAAAATTTAAGGTTAGATTTCTTGAAGTGGAGATATCATCATGAATTCAATTGTTAGACGGGAAAATAACAAGTCAGAACAATCAATGACTTTAATTTAATTTATTGAATTTAATTTCCATTTTTGTGTGTTTCAAAAAAGAAGAGATAAGAAAGGTTAATTATGATATGGAGCTTTATTTATTTTGTATTTGTTTTTTCTGGGCTTAGCAGTTAGCTAGCTATCTAGCTTCTTCATCATTCTGTTTTGATAGATATTCATGAGAATCATCCCCTTTAATTAAGCCTTGTGTTTGATCTGAATTATAATTTATAAGCAATTTACTTTTTGTGTCGCTTATTATTCGCCGCCAATTATACGTCAGTAATGCCTTTTGTTGGAGTAAAAAATTGCGTCTGCCGGGAGTCGAACCCGGGTCTATTGCTTGGAAGGCAATTATCCTAACCGTTGGACTACAAACGCTTTTGTTTGAATATATTAAAATAGTATACAAATTTAACTAAACAGTTTCCCTCCTCACCATTTATCCTAAAATTTAAACAAAATAAAAATATATATAATAAAGGAGTTTTTATAGATCGATGCAAACACACCGTTCATAAAAAGCAAAGTAAATTATCTCTGTTAATTAATTTATATATAAAATTTTATATTTTTTATCTTATCATTTATTTATATATAAATATTTATATTTTTTATATAAAAATTATATAAGGTATAAGTTATATAGAAATATAAATTATAAAGAGATATAAATAGTATATAGGATAGTATAAGTTGTATATATAAATTATATTCGCTCTTCTAGCTTAGTGGCATCAAAATGTGGATATACTTAGTCTCCTTGAGAATCTGGGTTCGAGTCCGTCTGACCATAAGTTTGCGCCTAAATAAATGGTTAAGTGTGTTTGCGGGTTATTTGCTTAACCTGCGGGGATTAGTCGCATTTTATATGAGAATCGGAACCCAGAATTCTCAACAAAAAAAAAGTTGTATAGAATATTGTTGTTTGATTTTAATTGTAAAATATAATTTATAGTTTTGTGTTTGGTATCGTAGTCTCGGTCTAGAGTTACACGCTCCGCTCTGTGCGCTTCGTTAGACTCAAGGAAGTGTAATGTGTAAATGAAGAGAATAGAATAGAAGGGATGAAGTCCACTCTAGCCTAGTCTATATCCATAGCTGATGCAACTACATATTGATGCTTTTGAATCATCTACTCGCATGTTCTAACTACATATTGATGCTTTTGAATCATCTACTCGCATGTTCTAAGAGATTGAAACTTGATAATTTTCACTTAAAAATGGGAATGAGAGAGAGTTTGGTGTCATCTAAAGTATGATTTCAAAAAATATTTGTGGAGACTTGTGAACAAAATATATATAAACAAAGGAGTTGATCAATTGTCAATCCGGCCAGAAACTTGTTCAAAAATACTGTAATTAAAGTAACATAGGAGTTTGTAGCTCCCGCTGTCGTGGTACAGCTGTGGACAATTACGACGGAAGAGATAAGAAATAAGAAAGAAAGATGTTAGACTATCTTACTACTCAAAAACGAAATCAACTTTTAAAAGCCATATAAATAGATAATAGAAAATTTGAGAAAATGTTCGTGTTCATATTATTTATGTTCCTCTTGGTTTTGAAGTCGTAGCTTGCTGCTCGTTAATATTTCTATTTCCCGAATGTCATCGGTACTGTTAATTTTCCCGCTATTCTTGTAATTGTCACATGTAATCCGCACAAGTGTGTCCGTCCCTGAATAGACGAGAAAGAAATGATTTTTCTAAAAAAAAAAGTGAATTCGAATTGGATGGAAAGGAGCGATAAATTCATTGGTGCGTTGCTGGCTTAAGAGGTATTGCTATGTGTTTTTTTATCTAATGTCCCTTGAGTTGTCTATTGCGTTACCGCCGAGAATAAGTCATGTTCAAGTGGCAGTGGTTTATCCTGCAGCGGATGTCAGCGGGTTCGTGCCTGCTTATATCTAAATTCTAATTTAGAAACTTTTCAAATCAATAATCATTTATCAAGTGTCTGCTTATATCTAAATTCTACTTTACTAACTTTTCAAATCAATAATCATTTATCAATAGATTTAGTTATCGCTTCACGAAACACTAATTACTAATTGTACCGTAGTATAAATAAATAAAAGGATGCAATCTATTTTTACTACCTCTTTGATGGTTACTTATGGCAGATGAGAAATTCGTCCTCAAGCATTGTGCTCTGACTGAAGGTGCTCCTTTGAAATTACACTTCTATATTTTAAATAATTAAAATAAAAATATGAATTTAAAATTATTTGTATATAATGAATATTTAATTATTATTATTATTATTTTAATTTATTTATTATTATAACTTATTTTAATATTATAATTATTATATTTAATAACTAATGTAATTTTAATTATAATATAAAAATTAATTATAATATAAATTATAAATTATAATTATTTAATTTAAAAATTATAATAAAATAAATATAAAACAAAAATAATATATATAATAAACAATATTATTTATAATCTAATTAATGTATAAAAAATTGTAATAATAATAATTAATAAAATTATCAATATAAAATAAATATATATTTTTAATTATAATATTGAACTATTTAAAAAAATATATGATATTAAAATTATTAAATAATAAATAATATTAAAATTAAATAAAATATATTTAATATATTATATAATAATAAGTTGTATATAATATTAATAAAAAGTATAATAAAAAGTATAATAAAAAATAAAAAAAATTAAGTGATATTATAAGTAAAAACTAATGAACACATGGTTATATTTATATTATACTATCATATTACCTCGTACAAAATAATACCTTTATTCTCTTATCATTAAATTATATATAAATATTATATATTTTCTTTAATTGTATTTATATTTTATATATATTCTCTTATCATGTAAATATATCTTCTATATATATATATAATATTAATTTATATATAATAATACAAAATATATATATAATATATATATATATATATATTTGTTTTTCATTTTTATTTTTAATTAAAAAGAATTAAAATTCAATTTTTTTTATTTTATAAAATAAACACTTTTTTATCTATATATCAAAATCAAAGTTCACTCTCTATTTTTTTTTTTCAAAGTCAAGTCAATTATTTTTCCTAATTAATTTATTTATAAACTTATTTTCTATGAACGTTTAATTAAATATATTGGTATTGGAGGTGGGTTGTTGGGCTTACACGTAGAATAGGTGATAAAGTGTCTTTTGGTAAAAAAAAAATAGTATTTATATTACACGTCGGGTCTTGTTTGGTAATGAATTGGTTTATTTAAAAGTGTCATGATTGAAGACTTAAAAAATATTATTTTTTGAAAAAAGACAATATATATTAAAAATAAAAAAATAAATCATTTAAGTACCATGAAAAAACATAACAATGATTAATATATAATAAAAAAATAAAAAATAATAGTTTAAATAGATAAAAAATATATATATATTTAATTATATTAAATTATTTAAATAACCTTAACCAATCAATATAATTGCAAATATTTTTTCATCAAACAAAGTCTAAAATAAAAATATATACATAAAATAGAAATCCCCTCAAATTTAGTGGATGAAGTTTGATTATCTATAGTTAAAAAGTTGAAAATCACATATTTATTATTTTAAATTACTTTAAAAAAATTAAAAAAATCAAAAATTTAAAATCCTAACTCAATAACCTTTCAATTAACAATATCATAAAAATAAGTGAGTAAAGTAATATTTAAAAGAAATATTTAAGGATTCCTTAATTTATCTATAAATATGTAAAAGAATATATCTAAATATTTAAGGATTCCTTAATTTATCTATAAATATGTAAGGTAGTTAAAGTCCAAATAATATTTTGAAATTCCTAATCACCTTCTATCTATAAATTTAGCCAAAAAGAGAGAGATTTAGAGGATTGAGAGATAAAAAGACAATGACGAAGATTACGCAATCGGTAGGGGATGAAAAAAGAGCTAATAGGCTTCAACTATGGAACGAACTAGATAGAGAATTCTTAAAGTCATTTTTAAACGATATAGACATCGGAAAAGTCGAAGTATATGTCGGTGTTGATTCGTCGTTCTTTGAAACTACTCAAGAGAATAATTACGGTGGTGGCCACAATAATTTATTCAGTTATAGACAAAAGTTTTTGAGAAGTTATTCATTGGGGAAAGATGAGAAGAAAACAAAAACGCAGAAGGTGAAGAATTGGATTAAACAGCAAAGAAATTTCTTATTAGTTAAAAAGAAATAATTAATTGAAATATTGTAATTTGTGACGTGAATAATTGGAAGTAAAATTAGAAATATTTATTAATTAGATTTATTTATTCTTTATTGTGTTCTTCTATAATATCTTAAATGTATAAGTTATATTTTTTTTTATTGAAGTTGAAAACCCTAATATATAGTTATCCGTTTAATTGAAGTTTTTAATTTTTTTATTTATGAGCTGATTCAAAATTTTGTTTTCTTTTACCTTTGCTTATGTAGTAATAAATAATTTAGTTGCTTGTATGGTCAATAAAATTAAGGGCGTTCAATATTTGTTTTGAACTAATATTTGACCGAATTCGAATTAAACCGAATTCGAATTAAACCGAATTCGAATTTTATTTTCGATTTTCGAATCGAATTTCAAACCAATTCGAATTAAAATACGATTTTTGAATTGGTTTTCGAGTTTGAGTTTAAACTCGAAAACTAAACCAAAACCGAATTCATTTTTTATTATTTATTTTTCCAAACTTAACTTAAGAAAAATTTCAAAATAATCAAATTAAAATATTTTGAATTCAAAATTTAATAATAAAAGAAAAATAGTGGTACAATTTATTTTGAGTAAAAAAATCGAATTCAGTTATAAGAATATCAAATTTAAATTCGGTTCGATTTAATTAAAATTTATTCGGTTCAGTTTTCGAATTGGCTAAAAAAATGAAAATTCAAATAAACCGAACAGAAAAACTCGAATAATCTGAAAACCGAACCGATACACCCCTAAATAAAATTACATTAACTAGGTCAGTTTTAATTGGGTTAATAAAACATCAAATCTAACCCAATAAAAATATATTACATACATGCCTTTATTTTTAGCTATACCTCTTTCTAATTTAAAAAAAAAAATTGAATACATGAGCTTATTTAATGTTGGGTTATTTATGGTTTCTATTTATTTTTAGAAAAATATTGTTTTGATTAGAAAATAAATTATTTTAACTTATAAGTTTTAAAATAAGTAAACTTATCGTTATTAATTATTTTATCTTAGTTTTTATGATTTTTTTTTAGTTTTCATTACAAATATTTAAATAAATATATTATATTTATTTTAAAAAAATATATTATATTTATTTAAAAAAAAAATACAATTATATGAAGTAATTTAAATTTGTTTAAATAAATATAAAAATATTTTAATAATAAAAGTTAAATTTTATATTTAATATGTATAAATTTTAAATATGTTGACCAAATAAAAAAAATTGTGTTGATATAAATAAAATATATTATATTATGTAATAAAAATAAAATGTATTTTAGATATGTAATTTTTTTGGGGAAAAATTAGATATGTAATTTTATATTTAGTTATAAAATAAGTAATTTTTTTATTGGTATATTTATAGGGAGAGAATAAATAAGTCTATATTTATATTTATTTATAATTAAAAAAATTTTATTTATATATTTCTCTATTTTATTTTTCTCACATCTTTTTTCTTAATATACTTTATTAAAGGGATAAATAAATTTATTTTATACTTATTTTTAATTTTTATATAAATATCATATAATAATTTAAAATATATAATATTTTAATTAATAAATTAATAAGTGTGATAGATAAAAAAAATGATATTCAAAATTATGTTAAAATTATTTAAATAACTTCAACCAATCAGTGTTATTTTAAATAATTTTTCATCCAAAAAAATCTAAATTAAAAAGATATTTAATATATACATAAAATAAAAATCCCCTAAAATTTAGTGGATGAAGTTGAGATTAATTTGATCATCCACCGTTGAAAAAATTGAAAATCACGGATTTAATATCTCAAATCAATAACCTTTTAATTAAAAATATCTTATAAAAAAAAAGTTGGTAAAGTAATACTTGAAAATATATATCTAAATATTTAATAATTCCTTAATTTATCTATAAATATGCAAGGTAGTTAAAGTCCAAATAATATTTTGAAATCCCTAATCACCTTTTATCTATAAATTTAGCCAAAGAGAGATTTAGAGGGATTGAGAGATAAAAAAAAAGAAAAAAAGAAGACAATGACAACAATAGTGAAGATTGCGCAATCGGTAGGGGATGAAAAAAGAGCTAATAGGCTTCAACTATGGAACGAACTAGATAGGGAATTCTTGAGGTCGTTTTTAAACGATATAGACATCGGAAAAGTCGAAGTATATGTCGGTGTTGATTCGTGGTTCTGTGAAACTATTCGAGAGAATAATTACGGTGGTGGCCACAATAATTTATTCAGTTATAGACAAAAGTTTTTGAAAAGTTATTCATTGGAGAAAGATGAGAAGAAAACAAAAACGCAGAAGGTGAAGAATTGGATTAAACGACAAAGAAATTTCGTATTAATTAAGAAGAAACAAAATTAGTAACATGTTTGAAGGGTTGGAAGTAGAATTAGAATATCAACTCTATAGATTTATTAATTAGATTTATGTATTCTTTATTGTGTTCTTCTATAATATCTTAATTTTTTTTATTGAAGTTGAAACCCTACTATTTAACTGTTTAATTGAGGTTTTCAATTTTTTTTATTTATAAGCTGATTCAAAATTTTGTTTTCTTTTACCGTTTATTGTGTTTGTCAATAAAAATTTGTTTTCTTTTTCGTTGCTGCTCGTGTGGTCAATAAAATTGTATTAATTAGGTCAGTCAAATTCATAGAATATATTTTAATTGTGTTAATAAAACATCAAAACTAACCCAATAAAAAATATATTACATACATGCACTTATTTTTAGCTATACCTCTTTCTAATTAAAAAAAAATGTTTATACGAACTTATTTAATGTTGGGTTATTTATGATTCTATTGATTTTTAGAAAAAAATAAGTTATTTTAACCTATAAGTTTTACAATAATTAAACTTATAATTATCACTTGAACTTATTTTAACTTGAGTTTCTTATGATATTTTTGTAGTTTTATAGAAAATATTTAATTTGTAGGCAAAATAAGAATTAAAAGATGAGTTTTCATTACAAATATTAAAAAACAATATTATATTTATTTTTAAAAAATACAATTATACGAAGTAATTTAAATTTATTTAAATAATAAATAAATAATTAATTAATAAAAAAATCAAATTTTATATTTAATATGTATAAATTTTAAATATGTTGGCAAAATAAGAATTAAAATATTGTAAATAAAGAAAGGCAAGACAAATATAAACGTGTATCTAATATTATTTATTGATATTATCAATATTATAATATTAATGAATTTTATAATGAGGAGTGATAGAGTAAGAGAATTTAGTGAGGGAATTTGGTGAGGGAATGACGTGG
Source organism: Impatiens glandulifera (assembly GCF_907164915.1). NCBI lineage: Eukaryota > Viridiplantae > Streptophyta > Magnoliopsida > Ericales > Balsaminaceae > Impatiens > Impatiens glandulifera. The sequence continues at coordinate 14,545,965 of NC_061862.1, read as the reverse complement.
CATCACCTTCTCATTGGTTGAAAAATGTAAAAGTGAGAGGAAAGAGAGAAATTATTTGATTTTTTCAACGAATAAGATTATGCCACATCATTCCCTCACCAAATTCCCTCACCAAATTCCCTCACCTAATCATTTCTCTTTTATAATATTGATGAATTGAATCAATTACAATATAATTGAATTATCTTATTTATAACTAATTAATTTAAAATAAATAAATAAATAAAAATAAGCAAAGATCGGAAGAAGTCTTTGAATAATAATAGGAGTAAAAATAGGAAAAATAATTATGTTGTTGTATGGATAAATACATTATATTCAGATTGAAGCCACAACTTATTATCTTTTTGAATTTTAAGAAATAAGTTTATCTTTAGAAAAATTCAATAACCAGTTGTCAGATCATATAATTATCAATCTCTGACACTACACTGCAATATTTAAACATATTCTTAATAGCAAATTATTTAAATAAGCTGTCAAGTTTAAATTTGAGGTGCATTATATGAATAATCCATGATTGGGAGTATGTTTTAAGTATCGCATTATTCGTTTGACTACTATTCAATTAGATGTGGAAGGAGTTTGTATAAACTGACATGCTCTATTAACACGACAAATGTTAAAACTGGACTAGTAAGTGTCAAATATTGAAAAACTCCAATAAGGGGCGGCGGAGCCAGTAAGAATTGCAACTGGGCTGTAGCCCGGAGGGACTTATGTCCTTATTAAACTTACTTTATTAATTTCTACACAATAGGCCGAGGCCCACATACTTAATAAATATATTATAATATATATATATATATTTACTTATCTGTAGATATATTTAACTAAATATGTCTATAGATATATTTAGCTAAATATGTCTCAAATCTAGCTAATATATTCTATAATATATTTATTATATTTAAATAATTTAAATCTAATTTATTAATTTTTAAATAAATAGATAAAAAATTATATTAATATATTATATAATATATAATATATTTATTCATAATTAAAAAATAATAATTTATTAATTTATAAATAAATAACCCACTGAATAATATATAATCTATCACTTCCAAATTAAAAAACATCTAACTTATTCTTCCTAATTAAATTTAAACTATATATAATTTATTCAGTTTAACTAAAAAAATATATCCCTAACAATAATAGTTACTTTAAAAATTTGAAATTTTTTCTCACTAGTTATTAAATCTCTATAATTTGCAAACTTTATTTCTTAAAGATTGCCTTTATATATATATATATAATGCTGCTTAATTTTTAAAGTGTCCGGATTGCTGGGTCAAGTGCTGTGGTTAATTTGGATACTTGGGTCGGATTATGGGTTGACCCGCCTTTAAATTTAAAACGGTTAAATATAAAAATAAAAACGTAAGAGGTATGTTTCGAACTTGCAACATAACAAAACAAATACAACTTTTTAACCAACTAGGCTACTAAAACTTTATATTTTAAATTCAACACCAAATTTGATAAACGTGGGACGTTTTAATATTAATATAAGTTCAACTTTTTAACTAACTAATATATAATGATGTTGAGTAAATGGATACTTGGGTCGGATTGTGGGTTGACCCATCCATAAACTTAAAACGGTTAAAAATAAAATTAAAAATGTTATCCGTAATTTTTTTTCACGGTTTTTTATAATATTACTCGTGAAAATGCACGGGCTAAATGCTAGTGCGTATTAATTGTATTGTTTTGCTCATCGACGTTGAAAATGAGATCTTTATGTCTTTTCTTTCGAATATGACGACTATTATCAATATTATTACATTTTCTTCAAAACGTAATACCGAGTTACATTCAACTCAAACTAATGAAATTGCTCGTTCTATTGTTGATGGTGAACGTGAGATTGGACGATGAACTAATGTCATCCTTTGTTTCGTTGTGTGCTTAACGATTCATATTTTTTAATATATCATGGACTATTAAAAAAAATTGTTATATATATTAGTTTTTGTGAAAATATTTTTAGCCCGGGTAGACTTAAAATTATGGCTTCGCCCCTGGCTTCAATAGTACTTCTGTAAATTATAGGATCAAAAAGTAGATCAACATCATGTCGAGAGAGATGAACCTAAAGCCATAGGAGTATGGAGTAGCTTGCCATTAAGCATAACAACACTTGTAAGAATATCATCAGGGCCGGCCCTGGGGCAAGCCCAGTAAGCCCCCGGGCTAGGGCAGCCAATTCCCCAAGGCAGCCCATTTATTAAAATAAAGAAGAAATTTTTAGTATTTTTTAAACATAAATAGATCTAGCTAGTGATTTAGAATGTAAAAAAAATTTAGTTATAATCTTACCACAAGTTTTTTTTTATCATTTTTTTAACCGTCAAAATTGACATTTTTTTAGGCTAGGGCAGCCCAAAACTCGGGGCCGGCACTGAATATCATTAATGTACTTTGTCTGAGATAGAAATAATCCTAAGTTAGTGCGTGTTGCTTCTATTTTTAAAAAGTGTTCTATCTAACCAAGATCTTTTATTGGAAATGCTTCACCTAGACATTTAATTATTGTAGAGATATGAGTTGTAGAGTTACCTATAAAGACAATATCATCAACATATACGAGAATGTGTGAAATAATATCACTAGAGTGAAATAAGAATAAAGACATATCTAATTTGGTTTTAATGAAACCTTGATAAAGTAGTGTAGCTCGGAATTAGGCATGGAAAATTTTCGGGTTTTAGGAGACCCAAACCATACCCGAACTGAACCAGACCCAATTTTGCCACGAAAAAAATGAATATTTAAATTATCCGAAATATCGGTTCGGAACCGATGGGTAACCGACCCGAACCGGACCCAATTTTTTAAAACAATTTATTTTTTACTTATTTAACTAATTTTAAACCTTAATATATTTTTAAATTTTACACAGGTTTTAAAATTATTTAATAAAAGAATTGTAAATATTACATTAAATCAAATAAAACAAACAGTAATATATATATATATAATATTTTTTTTAAAAAATCACATTTACTCTGACCTCCTCTTCCTCTCCCTCTTATTCTCTCTCATTTTCGGTTTTTGTCTTCCATTTTCCTCATTTTCTCGTTTGGTAGGTATTGAATATTACCGAAACTCTATACTGGAATTAGGTGATTTAGTTTCCATCAATAGAATAGTTGTAGCATGTATGAATGGAAACGGAACAGTAGAACCGAACAGTGAAAACAAAAAAAATATTTTTAATTATTTTTCGGGTACCCGGAACCGAACCGGACCCAAACCGGAACCGATCATTTCTGACCCGAAATTACCTGAAACCGAAAAGCAAACAAAAAACCTGAACCGATCGGTTGGGTTCCTTCGGGTACCCGACCCGTCGGGGCTAAAATACCATGTCTACTCGAAATGTAGCATACAAAGTCTGAGGGGCTTGTTTGAGGCCATAAATAGCTTTATGAAGACGACATACATGATTAGGAAATTATTGATAGATAAAGCCCGGAGGTTGTGTCATGTAGACTTATTCATCAAGTGTACCATAAAAAATGCATTAATCACATCTAACTGATGAATCGGCCACCCACGAGTGACTACAAGAGTTAAAACAATGTGAATCTGTGTTAGTTTGACCAATAGACTGAATATTTCTACATAATCAATAATAGGTTGTTGATGAAATCCTTTAGCAACAAGTCATACTTTATGTCGTTCAATGGAACTATTAATTTTGTGTTTGATTTTGAAAACCTATTTGCACATGACAATATTTTGTTGTGACGAGTGAGGAACAAGTGATCATGTTTGATAATGGATGAGTGCATTGAATTCAGAAGTCATAGCAGAACGCCATGCTGGACCTTTATGGGCAGTAGTATAACATTTTGGTTATAAAGCGGGAATATTAGTAGTAAAGTTAGCAGTGGGAACATTAGTTCGAGATCGAGCACTAGTTATCATAGGATGAGTTGAACATCGAGGCGCTTCTTGTGTTGATGAGGTTCTGACAACATCTTCCATTGGCTCGGGCTGAGTAGTTATATGCTCAATGGGCTCAACATTATTAATGGTTATGGGATTAACTTGTGTATTGGAAATAGATAGTGGCTGTTTTAGGATTTGAGTGCAAGGGAGATCAATTATATCTCAACCGAGTTTGGAATAATTGTTGGTGTATTAATCATATTTTGTGTTGATGTTGATGTGGGGAGTGACATTGAGAAGATTGTTTCATTGAAAGTGACATGTCGAGAGATATGAAGATCTGATTTGTTGGAATATATAAACATTTATATACTTTGTGAGAAGAGCTATAACCAAGAAATAAACATTGAACTGATCTGAAATCTAGTTTGTGTTGATTATATGGTTGTGTAAGAGGGTAACATGAACAACCGAAAGTTTTTAGTGTTGTATAATCGGGTAGTTTATTGAATGAAATTTCAAACGGAGATTTACACTCTAAAATTGGTGTCGGTAGTCTATTGATCAAATATGTGGCGGTAAAAAAAGCATCAACCCAATATGTGTGTGGTAACTTTGCATGAGCAAGTAAGGTTAGACTTGTTTCAGTTAGATTACTAACTTTTCTTTCAGCAACGCCATTTTGCTCACTAGTGTGTGGGCAAGAGAGTCGGTGTTGTATATCATGTATCTGTAATTGATTTAAGATTGCGATATTCTCCTCCCTAGTTTGCTTGTTAAATTGATTCTCAACTAAATTCTTGAATTTGGTAAAAACATTCAAGACGTTTGATTTTTGTGTGAGCGGATATAACCAAATAAATAGACTATAATCATCTACAAACAAAACAAAGTATCGATAACCATCTGAAAAAACAACTGAGGCGGGTCTCCAAACATCAGAATGTACCCAATCAAGAGAAACATGAGTTTGTGAGTTTTTCAATGTTACACGATTCACAAAAGGAGAGATTGTTTTTACATAATATCAAGATATTTATTAATATTAAGATATTTTTTATAAATAAAGATATAATATTATATATATATATATATATAAATATAAATATGACAAATAAGAAACTATATATTTTATATGATTGAGAGGGAAAATATTTATATAAAATTAATTAAAATATATATATATATATATATATATATATATATATATATATATATATATATATATATATATATATATATTATAAGAAAAAGAGAGAGCAAGCTTGAATCAAACTCTTTTATTATACGTGTGTTAGATTCATTGGGTTTGGAAAAAGAAAATTAAGCTAAAGTGATTTATCCCACTAAAAACATATTTTAAAATTAAAATAACCTGACCATATATGTTACAAAAACAAATTAATACGAGCTCATTTTATTAATATATATATATTATAATTAAGGAACTTATTCTATACTTGATTCTTTATCGAAATCATATTTTTGATCGGGTATTTGCGTCCTGACCGCCGCCAACTCCATCGCTAAATGGCCGAAATCAAATCTTTTCTCTATATCATCAAGTAGTTCTTCCTTCATCAATACTTTCTCTCTAATCACCCTTGTTTCTTCTTCCTCCTCCTCCACTCCTCCACCCAGAGCTCGGATCAACTGAATTACATACTCATTCTGTAGATCCAAGCTCTTTTTCACAACATTAAGTGTGTTCAACACTAACTCTCTTACTACCCTAGGATTCAACTTCTCCGAAACCACCCCCTGCTCTTGCTCTGGCTCTGGGTTCTTCTTCTCCTCCTCCTCTACTGAACCAGAACCAGAACCAGAACCAGATGCCTCCCAGGCTCCACTACTACTTTCCATTACTCCTTTCTCCTTAATTACGGTTTCTTCCCCACCAAATCGAACTTGTTTCACCACACTCTCATCACCTGTCTCAACAGGAAAAACAGGGTTAAGCTCGAAATCCTCCACGTTCAAATTCCACCCACTAATTCTCCTCTGTTTCCGACCAACCTCCCTTTCCCTCTCCTCTTCTTCCTCATTGTCATCACTACTTTTAATTGATCCCCCCATTCTCATTCTCTGATGTTTCAATTGCTTAAACCTGTCTTCCACACTAGGCAACCCGGTCAGCATGTTCTTCACAAGATAATTGGTACCTTTACAATTTCTGAAGAAAGAATGCTTCAGCAACTTCTCCGCGGTCGGTCTCTTTGCCGGATCTTTATCAAGACATTGCCCAACAAGATCCTTGAACGACTTTGAGAACTTCTTACCAGAACTAGAAATCTCCCCACTCTTTTCTAAATCTGAAAATCGAAACCTCTTGGTGATCTTCATGATCAGAGACTTCGACAGTGGAAGATTAGAGAGAGGCGGCCTACCATGCGCCAATTCCAAAGCCGTGATTCCAAATGACCAGATGTCAGCCTTTAAAGAATACCCATTATGAGAGTGAATCACCTCGGGCGCCATCCAATAAGGGGTCCCGGCTATGTCTGTGATCGCAAGCGAGGATGAAGAAGCCGAACCCATACGGTAAATGGATGTGGACACACCGAAATCCGCCAGTTTTACCGATCCGTCAAAGTCGACGAGGATGTTTCCGGCCTTAATGTCCCTGTGGAGATGTCCCTGGATATGGAGATAAGACAGAGCGTTTAAGGTTTCTTTAAGGACAACAGCAATGCAGGGCTCCGGCAGTCCAGTTGGAAACGAGCTGGAGATGATGGACTCTAGAGAGCCGGCGGACATGAAGGGCATGATTACCCATAGCAGGTGGTCCACTGTGAAAGAGCAGTGGGCTTTGAGGATGTTGGAATGAGAAAGAAGAGACATGGTTTTGGCCTCTTGGAGGATTGAATCCAAATCGCGAGGCGATTTGTCTAGATTAATGGCTTTGATTGCTACAATGGTTGAGTTCTTGGGTGTGCAAACCGCTTTGTAGACTGTAGCACTCATCCCGCAGCCGATTTCTTCAAGGATTCTGTAAGAAGAAGCATCCAGAGGGTAATGGTGTTTGGATTCTTGATCTGCTAGGCTAGCCATGATGAACCAGTTAGATCAGAGATATGTAATTGTTTGTGGGTTTCTAGGAAAGATTGGAGATTTATATTAGATGAAAGATTGGTATGCATGCCATCTTGATATGAGAGATAGGGAAAAGGATTTAGGCAGGATTCTTGTGAACTGTGATATGTACAGTTTTGCTTTGGGGGTTGGAAATGAGTTGATGCATGTGAAGTTACTTATTTTCAAGATAAAAATAACATCTCATACATAAATTGTTTTCATGAATAAACATGACATGCATTATAAAGTAATCTGAGCAACATTACATTATTTACTAACAGCAAAAGATAGATTATCACCTTTCTGTTTCTCATTCTTTTGTTGAAGCATGAATTCGTTGAACCTTGCTGCTTTTGCTTTGATGTTTGAGATCTTCTCTACAGTTGCATCTTTGATTTGTTTAGGCAGATAGACCTCCATGTAATCAAACCACTGTCCAAGGGTCATTTTCTCCAAATCAGGTTCTACTTCTTCTTCTGCAGCCTCAACATCCATCTGGTTTCCTTCTTCATCATCTTCTTTACCAATTTGAGAATCCTTCAAAATACATTTCTCTGCAATCACCTCATTTCTGACTATCAATGGTGGATCATCATCTACTTTTCTCTTCCTCTTTTCTCGGCCGCCACTAGTCTCCTTCTGCACAATCTCAGCTGAAACCCCTTCTTCTTCTTCTGCAGCCTCAACATCCATCTGGTTTTCTTCATCATCTTTACCAATTTGAGAATCCTTCAAACTACATTTCTCTACAATCACCTCATTTCTGATTATCAATGGTGGATCATCATCTACTTTTCCCTTCCTTCCTCGACGGCCACGAGTCTCCTTCTGCACAATCTCAGCTGAAACCCCTTCTTCTTTACCAATCTGAGAATCCTTCAAACTACATTTCTCTACAATCACCTCATTTCTGACTATCAATGGTGGATCATCATTTACTTTTTTCTTCCTTCCTCCGCGGCCACGAGTCTCTTTCTGCACAGTCGCAGCTGAAACCCCTTCTTCTTCTGCAGCCTCAACATCCATCTGGTTTCCTTCTTCATCATCTTCTTTACCAATTTGAGAATCCTTCAAAATACATTTCTCTGCAATCGCCTCATTTCTGACTATCAATGGTGGATCATCATCTACTTTTCTCTTCCTCTTTTCTCGGCCGCCACTAGTCTCCTTCTGCACAATCTCAGCTGAAACCCCTTCTTCTTCTTCTGCAGCCTCAACATCCATCTGGTTTTCTTCATCATCTTTACCAATTTGAGAATCCTTCAAACTACATTTCTCTACAATCACCTCATTTCTGATTATCAATGGTGGATCATCATCTACTTTTCCCTTCCTTCCTCGACGGCCACGAGTCTCCTTCTGCACAATCTCAGCTGAAACCCCTTCTTCTTTACCAATCTGAGAATCCTTCAAACTACATTTCTCTACAATCACCTCATTTCTGACTATCAATGGTGGATCATCATTTACTTTTTTCTTCCTTCCTCCGCGGCCACGAGTCTCTTTCTGCACAGTCGCAGCTGAAACCCCTTCTTCTTCTGCAGCCTCAACATCCCTCTGGTTTTCTTCTTCAGCATCTTCTTTACCAATTTGAGAATCCTTCAAACTACAATTCTCTACAATCGCCTCATTTCTGACTATCAATGGTGGATCAACATCTACCTTTCTCTTCCTCTTTTCTCGGCCGCCACTAGTCTCCTTCTGCACAATCTCAGCTGAAACCCCTTCTTCTTCTTCTGCAGCCTCAACATCCATCTGGTTTTCTTCATCATCTTTACCAATTTGAGAATCCTTCAAACTACATTTCTCTACAATCACCTCATTTCTGATTATCAATGGTGGATCATCATCTACTTTTCCCTTCCTTCCTCGACGGCCACGAGTCTCCTTCTGCACAATCTCAGCTGAAACCCCTTCTTCTTTACCAATCTGAGAATCCTTCAAACTACATTTCTCTACAATCACCTCATTTCTGACTATCAATGGTGGATCATCATTTACTTTTTTCTTCCTTCCTCCGCGGCCACGAGTCTCTTTCTGCACAGTCGCAGCTGAAACCCCTTCTTCTTCTGCAGCCTCAACATCCCTCTGGTTTTCTTCTTCAGCATCTTCTTTACCAATTTGAGAATCCTTCAAACTACAATTCTCTACAATCGCCTCATTTCTGACTATCAATGGTGGATCAACATCTACCTTTCTCTTCCTCTTTTCTCGGCCGCCACTAGTCTCCTTCTGCAGAATCTCAGCTGAAACCCCTTCTTCTTCTTCATCATCTTCTTTACCAATTTGAGAATTCTTCAAACTACATTTCTCTGCAATCACCTCATTTCTGACTATCAATGGTTTCTCTGCAATCACCTCATTTCTGACTATCAATGGTGGATCAACATCTACCTTTCTCTTCCTTCCTCGGCGGCCACGAGTCTCCTTCTGCACAATCTCAGCTGAAAACCCTTCTTCTTCCAACGCGGAACATACATCAACAGTGGAGCTAAGAGGAGGTAACAAACTCGACTTCGTCTTCTGTCCATTCCCAACTTCTACAACCGCATGAAAACTCTCTTGAGAATCATCAGTTTGCGCCACAACCTTCCTAGGTCTACCCCGCCGAACCTTACCTTCACCGCCAACCGCCAAACCTAACCCTAGTTCTTTCTTCCCAGCAGTCGAAGCCAACTCACCTCCTCGACGGCTCCTAACTCCCGAAATCCCTACAGAATACTGTTCCGAATCCTTTACTGCTCGCCGCCTAGGGTTTCGCCTTAGAGTACTACAACCAACATTTTGCACTTCGATCCTAACTTCGATGGAGGTAAGCTCGCCGATTTTAATCGCATCGCCATCTCCAAGCTTTATCGAGGTGCCGACATCGATAACTTCACCGTTTACAAATGTTCCATTGGAGGATCCAAGGTCGGAGAGGATCCATTCGCCGGAGACGAATTCAATTGAAAGATGTTTCGATGAAATCCCTGAGTCTTTAATTACTAATGTATTACCTCGAACGAATCTTCCGATTTTAACCACCGATCCAGGTTGGAACTCTAGGGTTTGTTTCTCTCGATTATCTTTCTCAACTATCAGCTTCAAGATAGGGCCTCCCTCCATAATAAAATTCAAATTTTCAGGTCCGAGAAAATGGTGCCTTCCAAATTCAATTTTTACAGGTCTGAGAATTCCATATATGTCCTTTTACTTTTTCTATGTATTAAACTATTATCCTATTACTTTCAAGTACGAAATTACTCTCAAACTAATAAATTACCTAAAAAGTAACCAAGATTAGATTAGTATATACTAGAGTAGAAACTCGATAAATTAATATTCGATTATTTAATAAACTCTATAAGATAATATTTTTGGCCGGTCCCGACTCAGGAATAGGGTGCTAAATTAATAATTTGCTAAAATTATAGGATAATGATACATTTTTGATAATTTCTTTAGACCCCACATATAATATAAATTAATAATTCATTATATATAGCATATTACATGAATGATTTATGAAGGTATCTTGAAAAATGACTCAGTTGTCTTTTGTTTTTTGTTGAAATCAATTTCCCTTTGAATGTCGTCTCTAATTTTCCTTAGCATTGTAAGAACTTCTGGTATTGTTTTCTCATAGCTCAACAAGAAATTGTTCAATGTGATTATCGTTTTAATAGCTTTGTTTCGCGAAGGGGGCTCCATTGTAGAACTTTCATCATCTTCTTCATCGATATCATCTTTATTAATTCCAATAACGTTTTTAAGATGGGAAGTCATGTCGTGTGTATGATTTGTTTGTGTTAACCTACAGTATTTTAATCTTGTTTATATAGAAAATATTTTTAATGTCCATAAAGTGATACATTGAACACAAGAAGCATGATAAGGCGGGAAATTGAAGGTTTCTTTCAAATTGGCCATTCATTTGATGTATACAATAATTAAGTGCAAACTTAAAGGTGTTTGTAGACTAAGTACCTTACTATAAATTAATAAAATATTAATTAATATATAAATTAATAATTATTAATTTATCGATTAATTAATAACTCTTTTAATTAATAAATTTTGGTCGTCCCAAGTGTATTATTTTATAGAGTAATAATATCCGACACGAAAATACGATTCGGACAAAATCGATGAAACGGAAGATATCCGAGTGAATGGATAGGAAAAAATTGGCTTGCTTTCCTTTAGCTCTTATAAACACACATAGAAAGGGACTATACAAGCTTAGAATCTGTAAACGCTTTCTATTTTCTTCAAATAAAGAAGGAAGGCTTGTCATTTCACTCTTCTATGTATGTTTAGTGTAGCAAATCGTCTAATAATTCGAACAAACACATGTGATGGTTATTTCTCTTTTTATTTTTTTTTATTTTTAAGATTTATAATTTTAAAATTTTAAAATTTTTTATATCATCTATTTCTGTAAAGAAAAGAATTTAGTATGGTAAATTATATATACTGATTAAGTTCAAATTAAATATTTTAACCTAAATTATTAAGCATATTCGGGTTGAGGTTAATAGCATTCAACCGACTAACCTATTAAATTGAGATTAATATCGTTCAACCCACTAGTTTGCCTGTCCACCCGTGAACTCGACCTATACCTTAATTGACACCATAAGTATACCATATAATGAGCTCAAGAGAAAGCTCTTGGGTGTTTTATTTGACTATAACATTAGATTATAGGAAATAATTTACATCTTCTTCTTCCTATTATTGGATATTAAGATCCCTTCAAGTATAGGATAACCCATAACCAAACCAATAGAAGAAAGAAGAAGCTGCCCAAACATCTGATCTAGACCACCGTAATCATCATCATCCCAAAAAACAAGCCTCCTCATTCCTCCAATAAAACCCACCATGTTCACAACCACCACCACCGTCAACGGGACCATGAAAACCTCCGCCCCTTCAAAGTTATACTTCCCCATCTCATATTTCTCCAGCTTCTCCTTATCCACAGCCTTGTTTGTTAACAGGAACTTGGTTTTCGCCAAGCCCAGCCATTTCATCAGAAAGTCGATCATTCCAAACAGGCAACCCGTCGCTAATCTCATTAACCACATCCTCTGTTCATTCCACCACGACTTGATCGAACCACCCGACGACATAACCTCGTACATGTGTTGTAGGAGAGCCGACGCGTATATGAAGACGAAAACCGCAAACCATGGACTCGAAACCTGAGATTTTCATAAGCATCATCACAATTGAAAACAATTTCTGGGTATTGATCTAGATCTGGATTACCTTTGGGTAGACGGGAATTCCACTTAGGAAACACAACTGAGGGACGGTTCCGTAGATCAAGAAAGCGATTGAGCCTGTGCTTATGAAGGTGAAGTATGCATAACAAGTGCTTTGGAAAACACACATTCTCGACAAGCCATAGGTGAGTGGGCTGAATTTCGAAAGTCCGACCTGCAATAGGCCAGAGCTCCACTTCATTTGCTGGACTAACGCGTCCTTCATGTCTATCGGTGTACACCCTAAGAAACAAGGACGCTCCGGGTAGAGGTAGACCGACCTCCAACCCCTGCAGTGTAACAGGTAGCCCGTAAACGTGCTCTCTAGCAAGCAATAGTACGAGTACCCAACCTGCAAATTAACAAACAAACTATATCAATTGAAATGAGTCTATCGAAATTGGGCGAAAAGATTTCAGTTTTTGAGTTAACTCGCCTCGTTTCCCCATTGAGTTCCTTCCTCAAATGTGCATGAAGCCATCTTCTTGGCTTCTTGTAATGTTTCATATGATATTCCCTCCATAATGGGTTTCTTTAAGTTTCCACATTTTAGTGAATCAATCAACTTAGAAGACCACCCAAAATTCCTCTCTGCCTCGAGAAGAAAAACATCTGTTTGCAAATACCCCGATTATCTCGTGTTAAAAAACAGAGTAACGCATATGGATCTGAATCTGAATCTAAATAATAATCTAGTTCATACATACCCTCTCGGTTAGGATAACCATACAATGACTTGCGCTTGACATAGTAACCGGTGCCAGTGAAAAGAGGGCCTCTAAGTCCATCCATTCCTTGCCATTTAGTCTAAATCAAAATCAATCAATCCAATTAGTGTCGAAGACAGCTAATAACATAAATAGATTCCCCACCTTATAAGCCGATCTAGCTTGGCCATCGTAGATATCATTCTTGCCAACATTATGAAATATTTGCGGGTATTGAACGAAAGCGAGTGAAGATGACATTTTTTCGTCAAGATGGAAACACATTGCTTGCTTGACTGAAGTTGCATCATTGCAATACATGTCACAATCCAATACAAGCACATACGGTCCATTGCTCATTATCCCCGAAACTCGGAGCTATCATGAAAATTAAAATTAAGTTATTAGTTCAACAAAGACGACAAAGACAAAGACAAAAACAATTGTGAATACATAGAGATAAACGCATACGAGTGCATTAAGAGCTCCGGCCTTGAATCGATGAGGATGAGATGGTCTTTTTTCGCGGGATAAATAGACAAGAAGTGGCAGCTTAGCTTGCCCATTGTTATTATTCTCTTCATCCTCTACTTTATTTTCATGTATAATCTAAATAAATTTACATGTTAAAAACAAATTAAGTATTAAATTTAATAATGAAAAAATAAATATCTATTTACCTCAATATGAGCAGGCCGATCGTGAAAGACAAGTTGCTCTAGTTGGTTGGCCATCTTCTCAACATTTTGCTTGAACACTTCATATGCATACTAATATTGTTGAAGGTTTATCAAATTATATCAGTTTTTATCCTAACATTTATTATAACTATTTTTATATTTAAATTCAATTATTTATTAGGTCCTAATTCACTTTGATGAGCCCACAATCTAATATTTTGAAAGATATTTATTATTTAGAAAACTAGTATACGGTTGGGTTGGTCCCTAGTTTTGGGCTACCCAGCCCTAGATAGAAAAAAAAATATTTTGTTATCCTAGGTCTAGTTTAAAAGGTTATAAAAAAAATAGTTTTTTTTTGTTTAGATTTGAACCTATAATCAAATAAAAATTTTAGGGCTTGGTTGATGTTTGGTTATTTGAGATAAAACTCAGTTTTTATCCCAAAACTCAAACATCATATCAACAATTTAATCAATACTTTTATTCATTTAAATACAAAAACTACCATCTAATTTTATCCCCTCTCTAAACCATTATTCTCTCACCTAAACCATATTCTCTAAAGTCCAAAAAGAAATTAGTTTTTAAATTTTAAAAACTAATTTTTTCCTATTTTTTATCAAACAAAGATTTTTAGAAGAAAACCCAAGTAAAACCCAAAAAACTCTTTCTCAAACAAGTCTTAAATTGTTATCTTAAACCACTAAACTACAATCTTTTACGATTATAATATATTTAAGTTTTATATCTTCCTATTTGAAATGAATCGGACTTAACCCAGTGCCAGATATAGGGTTTGAGTGGATTTGAAAAAGTTTAAAATAAACTAAAAAATAATGAATTTTTTTTTAAATAAAACAAATAAATAAATATAATTTTCATCATTTTTAAATAATTAAATAATGTCACTCCCTTATATAGGGCTTGTTTTCTTTGGGTTTTCAAAAAAAATCAACCATAATCCATTTTCAAATCAATCACTTCTAAACAATTGCATCATTCATTTCATTAACCAAAATACTAAAATACCCTTTATTTTAAATTATTATTTTTTAATTTATTTATATATATCAATACTTTTTAAGGTCTTTTTATCAAATATAATCATTACCTTCTCAAAATTATCACCAATCATTATTTATTTTTTCTCTAAATTTTTAAAAATACCTGAATCCAAACAAGGCGATAGATTTATCCCAGTCCTTATATATAATATATATTTAATTTTTAAAACTGATAAAGTCTACTGACACAAGGAAAATGATAACATGATTAGTTTTAAGGTTTTTTAAAAACATTTCTATGTCACGTCACTATCAAGTCACTTATTTTAATATTAAAATTTATATTTTAAATATATAAAAAATTTAAAAATCTTTATTTTGTAAGGGATTGATTTAATTTTCAGATCCAGATTAAAAAAAAAAGTTTGAAAATCAAATAAAGACAGACGGAGAAAAAATTGCAAATATTGATTACAAGACAAACCTTAATTCTAAGTTCATCCGCCTTGAATTCCTCATTCCAATTCCGAACCAATCTTTCATCATCCTCCAACGGCGAAAAGAACGCCTCAGGACATCTCGTTTTAATCATATATTTCCTACAAAACGGTACCCAAATTTTAGCAAATCCAAACGCTTCCTTAATCGCACCCGCCGTCAACGGCGATCCTCCGTCGTCAGATAGGTAAACGCCCAATTTTTCCGGCGGATAATCTAACGCCATGGCTGAGATAACCGTGTTCATCACTTCCACCACTGGTTCCTTAGTTGGATCCGCCGTACAAATGAATACGTCCACCGATGGCAGGCAGGTGACATCGGCTGGAAGATTTTGCGGCGAAACGGTGCGAACGATCGGTCTCCATCGGAAGGATTGGGTGAAGATCCAAATTAAGGTGAATATAAGTTCGGCGGTGGTCATGAGGGCCCATGGGAGAGGTGCGATGTAGTCTTTGTGGTAGAGAAGATGAGATAATCTGTAGTAGATTAGGGCAAGTATGGCCGATGTGTGGATTAGAATGTGAAGTCGGTTAATTGCGGCGCGTGTTTTCTCGACCGTGCATGTGTGTAGTGATTTTGGGTCAGTGGGCGCCATAGAAACTTCTCTCTCACACACATACACAAAGAAATCTGTAATAACTCTTGACTATAAATAGTGGATTGAATATGACTTGTTTGGTTTAGGGTTATTTCAAAAATACAAATTTTAAAAAAAAAAAAAATTTCTCTTTTTAACACTCTATTTAATTCTTTAACAAAAATATTAAAATACCTTATATTTTAAATTATTATTTTTTATTTTATAATTTAAATTCTTTTACTAAAAAAATTATTTCTTACTTTCTAAAATCACTTCACATCATTATTTATCAGATAATTCATTTTTTTTATTAAACAAAGTCATATGAAACTAGGGAAATTTTTATATATTTTTTAATTAAAATAATTATTAAACATCACTGTGATATAAGGAGTTTGTTTGGATTTGATTATTAAATAATCAAAATTATTTAAATATCATTTCATTTTCTCTCAGCTGCTTAACGTATCTAGATAGTGGGGTAATTTTAAAAAAAATATAGAATTGACTTAAATAAATAATAACGAAAATTTTTTGAATAAAATAAATAAATAAAGATAAGTTTTATTATTTTTTTAATAATAAAATAAACAAAATAATAAAAAAAATTTATTTAATGTATTTTTTTTTCTCGCGGAACCTAAGTAAATCCTTCAATGATTCCACGTTCATCACATAATTGAATTCAAATACGATTTTCTATTTATTTTAGGGTTGAGTTTCAACTCAAAACTTTTTTTATTTATTATTTGTTTAATAATATATTATATAATTGATTATGTGTAATTAAATAATTATACATAATTTATTATATAATATATTAAAAAAATTTCGAACAAAAATTAAATTCAAATTAAATTTAGTTTTCGAATTAACTAAAAAATAAATTCGAATAACTCAAAATAATGAACTCAAATAATCCAAAACAAACCGAACCGATGAACACTTTTAATCACAATTTACATCACTAAATTAATTAACAAAAATACTTTCTATAAAATAATTATTATGTATTAATGACCTTTAAGTTTTTTTTTTTTTAAAATCATACATTTTAAAATTATTATCTATTATTTATTTTTTTTCCCTCCAAATATTTTAATAACCTCGAACTAGGCCTAGGAGTAGAATATTATTATTAAGACTTATGTGATATTAATTTACATCATTAACTTTTTATCCCTTGTATTATATATATTCTCTTTTATACGTTATATAAATATATAAACATATTTTTTATAAATAATAACTCATTTTTTTTCTTAATTATTTTATTTTTATTATTTTCTCTCTAATCTCATGTTTTCATATATATTATATATTCTTTTTCATAATTAATATTTCTCAACAAGTTTTTGCTCTCCTAATTTATTTATTTATTAATATGTTTTCTTTTCTAATTTTTTTTAATTAATTTTTTTATTACTTTATTTATTGTCATATATATATATATTATTTTTTATCATTAATTTTTTATCTTTTATATTATAAATATATATTTTTTTTAATTAAAGAGAACTAGTTTAACATTCACGGTCATAGCTTCAATTCAAAAAAAATTCAGTTGAAATCGAACTAATAACAATTTTGATATTTTAAGATTACTCTTACTACTATGCTACATTAGTGAGTTAATATAAATATATTCTCTTTTATAAACTATATACTATAAATATAAACAAAGTTTTAATAATTTTATTACAAAATTAAAAATATAAATCAACAATCTTAAGTGATCCGTGGTTAAAGTTTTCATGATTCATAATAAAGACCGTGGTTCAAATTTCGTTAGGCGCAACTTTTAAACTATTGAAAAAATAATGATGATTAATATGTGAAATAAGAACGTTCGTTTACCTAAGTGATGAAAAAAATGTTAATAGTGGTTAGAATATGCGAGAAAATTGATGGGTTGGTAATTTGACCGAAATGAAAGTCTAAGCTCACGATATTAGAGGTCGATTGGGGGTAAATAAATATGGAATTGGTTTGAAGTTTGTTGATTTGACCGAAGTAAAAGTGTAAAATCACGAGATTAGAGGTTGATTGTGATTAAAATATGCAAGTAAGTTGGTGGGTTGGTAAATGACATTGGATAAATTGACTAAAGTGGAAGTCTAAGGTCACGAGATTAGAGGTCAATTGTGATAGATAAATTTGAAAATATATAGTTTGGAGTTTATTAATTTGACCGAAATGAAAGTATAAAATCACGAGATTAAAGGTTAATTAATGGTTAAAATATACAAGGAAATGGGTGAGTTGGTAATTTGACCGAAGTAAAAGTCTAAAGTCACGATATTAGAGGTTGATTGGGGTAGATAAAATACGAAATTAAATGGTTTAGAGTTTGTTGATTTAACCGAAGTGAAAGTGTAAAATCACAAAATTAGAGGTTGATTGGGGTTAATAAATGTTGAATGAGATGGTTGGTTAGCCGAAGTGAGAATAATAAAACAGATTGTATATTATTAAATTTATTGAGGATATGGGCCACGAGATGAGAGGTTGATCAGGAATTGGTTGACCAAAGTAAAGGTAATAGAGATTGGTAATGTTGTAAATTGTTGATTTGACCAAAGTAAAAGTGTTAGTTCATGAGATGAGTAAGTCAGGTTGTATATTATAAAATATGTGAGGAGATAAGTTGTTTAACCAAAGTTAAAATAAAGTCTCGTGATGAGAGATCGATTGAGATTGATGCATCAAAAATGTTGAATGAGATGGTTGGTTAGTCGAAGTGAGTAAGGATCGAATTGAGGATAAGTAAGTCAGATTTTGTATAGTCTAAAATATGTGAGGAGGTGTGTTCAAAATAAGTAAGTGTCGAAGTGAGGATAAGTAAGTTGGGTGGTATATTGTAAAACATGTGAGGATATGAGTTGTTTGACCGAACTGAAAGTAAAGTCTCAACAATAGATGTCGATTAAGATTAGTGGATAAAAAGTTGGAATGAGATGGTTGGTTAGTCAAGTTGAATAAGGTCACGCGATGAGAGGTTGATTAGGGATTGGTGAGCCAAAGTGAGAGTAAAAGAGGGTCGGTGGAAGTTTCATCTTCCTCTTATGATTTTTTCTTATTGGGCCTCTTATTTGTTGTTCTCCAACCACCATTTGTAAAGAATTTTTGCTTCAACCTCCACTATAGGTGGAGGTTGAAGGGCTTGTGAATGTTTCATCTTCCTTTAAGATTTTTTTCTTATTGGGCATCTTGTTTGTTGTTATCCAACCACTATTGCAGGTGTTTTTCACTACTAACCACCATTTGTAAATGATTTTCTACTGCAATCTCCACTACGGGTGGAATTACCACTTCAAATATTTTTTCAACTAGAATCTTCTACCACCACTTTGGGTGTTTGTACCACTATTTCAGATGTTTGTACCATCACTTTGGTTTTTGTACCAATACTTTGGGTGCATCGGAGGGTGTCTATGTGAAGAACTTTTGGAGGGCAATCCTAAGATTTTCATATATGCGCATATCATCGTATAGTACTTGTATTGATGTCTCATACATTGTCTATGTGTCCCTTTTTTTTTGCAGACTCTCTTATATCTGCCAACATTCGTGTGGCTTTTGAAAGATTCTGGGTAGAGGTAGCGATGAGCATGAATGCATCACTGACAACCTGGCCTAGATCAACCTCATCCTCTACAATATTATGCTATTCCTTCTTAGGTGTTACCTTCCTAGGTGCTACCTTCTTAGGTGCTATCACTTTCTCATGCATCCCCATATGCCCCTTCCTCATGCTGCCCATCCACCCCTTCCTCATGTTGAGGCACCTCCTCATTTGTCATTTATTGGGTGTTTGGAAGTGGAAGGTGTCCAACATCTCTTCCACATCTGAATCCTCCTTTTGTCAACTCCTTGTCCAACATATTCTTCAACTTACTGTCATTTCAACATAACAATATCGAAAATCGACGTTCATGAGGTATTTAAAGTTCAAGGTTGCAGACCCTATACAAGTAGCACAACTGAAAACATATATATTCAATATGTTAAAAAAACGTTTACATTTGAATAAACCACCAAAATAAAGTATTGATGACAACAATTACTTACGGGAAGAAATGATTGTGGTCTTTGGAAATGACGACTTTCATTTATGGCATGATTCAATTAATTCGTCAAGTATGAATTTGCACCAATTCAACTTTGGGATATTATGAATATCTAAAATAGATTTCAGAATTGTAATCCTATAGGTACAAAAATAGATTTGAGGATTATTAACAATCCACATAGAAGTGTATATAAATGAATGATGCTTTGAAATGTAAGTTTTGATGTTAACTCTATACTTGGATTGTTGACTTGACTGCGTTGTCCAAAGAAAGCAACTAAAAACATATAATACAAAGCTTATCTTAAAATTATTGTGAGCTGATGTATTCTCCAACATTTTATCTGCATTTCGGTCACTTTAGGACTGCCACTTGTATTTGTAATTCTCCGTCGACTCCTAAACTCCATCAACTTATAGTCGGGGCACATAGTCTTGTTTCCTACGTATTCTACAATCTCTATCTCCCCTCTAGGGATGTCCAATATGTATGGAACATCCTCTTATTTGATTTTTACTTCTTCGTCACTCTTTAGGATGATCGCACATGTACTATAGTTAAACGACCTGACGAGGTATCGAGAGAGTTCGCTGGGGAATTTAGAAAGGGATAGTGACAAAAGACTTCTAAAGCCTATGACATTCACCGTCTCTCTTTGTTGATTAGATATTCGTTGAATAAGATGGTAAAGACCATAAGTCGAGATCCTAGTCAAAAATATGTTGTGGGCAACTTTTATTTTTTGGGGGATGGTTTAGTTGTAGTTCTAATTGTACTCTCTATTGTCTCTTTTTTGGAAGGGTTAGTTCTTGTCTTCCTTTTATATACTCTAAAAAAAACAAATAAATGAAAGATGAAGCTCGTTAAACAGATAAACAGTTATACATATAACATATAAAATTTGGAAAAAACGGAATTTTTGGGATTAAAATGTCCCAAAATGAAATTTTTGAAAAAAATTGTCTTGAAAGATTTCATTTTAAGGAGAAAACGTCCCGAAAAATGAAATTTTTAGAAACTTTCGGGAAAAACATCTTGAATGATTTCATTTTCGGGAGAAAACGTCTCGAAATATGAACATTTTCGAGACATTGTAATCCTAAAATGCACATTTTAACTAGCTTCAACCAAAATCGCAAAAACCCTAATCGAAAAATGTTAATCGCTAAACAAAAACGAAGAGTCATAGATTTTTTTTTGGGAATTAAATGTGAACTAGCATGACACCCTGCAATCATGGACCTTCGCTTAAACTCATAAGTTAATGCATGTAGATTCGGGATTTTACCTTGGTGACCGGTGAATGCAGGAATAATCTTCTCCTAAAACGAAGACGAAGAGACATAAGTTTAGAAACGAAGAGAAACGAAAATAAAGAGCAAACATAAGATACTTGAAGACTTAACATTTCAAACTTTTAAGTTGAAGAATAAGAAAGAAGACGACGAAGAAATAGTCGGAATCGTTGACTGAAGAAGAAGGAAGAAGACGCCGAATAAATAGTCAAAATTGTTGATAGAAGAAGAAGGAAGAAGAAGATGTTGAAGAAGAGGTTTCGCCGAATAAATAGTATGAAAGGAAGAAATCAATCGTAGGAGACAAAGAGGGAACAGAAAGAAGAAAGTGAAAAATGAAGGAAAATAGAAAAAAAAATTAATATCTTTTATTTCTAAATGAGCGACATAGGGCGACGCGATAAACCACGTCGAAATTGTGGTCTTGCTTCGTTGCTAGTTCGTTGTCCCTATCATTTTCATAGAGAAATATTAAGTTGTTTTAATATAAGTTTTTGTTTTGTGTAAAGATAAAATTGTAAACTAAATAAAGTTATAAATATATTATAATTTTACAAAATTATACCAATATATATATATATATATTTTATAATAGGAATCATGACCATAGAAAATCTTCAACCAGATAAAAGAATTATTTGATTTTTATTTTAATTATTTTTAAAATGAAATTGTTACTCTAACATAAAAAAAAAAATTAAATAGCATTGTTATACTAGGAATACTTTTGTTTTTTAAATAGACAAATGAAACTGAAATGCTAGCACTACCTAGGCCCTTGTTTGGTTGTGGGTTTTTTTAAAAACTAAGAGAAAGAAAAATTGAATGATGGTGATAATTTTAAGAAGGTAATAATTATTTTTGATCAAAAACTTAAAAGGGTATTGATATATATAAATAAAATAAAAAATAATAATTTAAAATAAAAAATATTTTAGTATTTTGATTAATAAAATAAATAATATTATTGATGAGAAGTAATTGATCGAAAAATTAATTTAATAAAAATTAAAATAAAAATATTTAAATAACAAGCCCTACAAAAATAATAACTTTACTAGACTCGCGGATCACGACAACCTTTGATGAATCACGTATTGGTGATAATTTAAATGCTAACACTACTTTAGTGCGGTTTGTTTTAAATAATATTAACTTTAATCAAATATATTTAATTTATTTTATCATGTCACTCAGTTTAATAATTAAAATATTTTTTGTTTTTTTTTAAAAAATTATTATTATATATTAAACTCTTTAAGAACTTGTTTGATCTTTGTTTTTTTTAGTTTTATCAGGATTTTCTTAAAGAAAAAAAAGTAAAAAACATATTTGATCTTTAATGATAAATTAATTTTAAATAATTAAACAAAGGATAATTTTGATTTTTTGTTTTTGTCAGAAAACAATAGTAATTAGATAGATTGATTGATGATTGAATTTTAAATAAAAAATACTTTAAAAATATAAAAAAATAATAAGAGATAAAATAAGGTTTAAATTTTTTTTGTTTTTCTTTAATTACTTCCTCAAAATCATCACTATTAATTACTTTTTTAAATAACCGAGGTTATTTAAATCATTGAAATTCTAACAAACAATTAGAGCGTTTGATCAAAAAATTACATGAGAGAAAAAAATAAAAAATAAATACACAAAAATCTAAAAATAAGAAAAGAATAAAAATATTTTGTCCAACGGTTATCAAACTAGTAAATCCTTAAAAATAAGGATTAACTCCCTAAACTAATTTTACCGACTTTCTTAATAATAATAAAAAATTGTATATATATATATATATATAAATAAGAGAGAAAATAAAAAATAAATTAAATAAAAAAGAATGATTAATATTATTGTTAGAGAGAAACTTGTTGAGTGCGGTATTTGTACCTCCATATTAATATAACTTATAATTAATTATGATAATTTGAAATCGTTTCGCGAAAACTGAATCGAATTGTTTTGTTTGGGATAGTTTTTCCCCCGAAACTAAACGGGAATAGAGCGAGAATGTTATTTATGTCTCCGCCCTAACATGTCTCGATCTCACATCGATTCTGCCCCGAACACTATAAACATAATTAAATATATTAAATCAACAATATATTATTTATTCATTATATTTTATAATATAAATTTATTTCTTTAATAATATAAATTTTTAATATATTATAATATGTATTATACTAAAAAAATTCGTTTATATAATTTAATTGTATAATTTTTAAAAAAAATATTTTATTAACGTTGTCTTGCGGGAATTTTCTGAAATCAAATGTTGCGGGGATAATATTAAAAAAAATTCTAAAATAAAAACAGGACACGATGATAATTGTATTCCCCGCCCCATTATCATCCCTACTTATAATTAATTATTATATAATTTATATTTTTAGTTATTCCTTATATTAATATTATATTATTAATATTATATAAATAAAAATATATATTCATAATTTTATTGTATCAAATTATATTTTCTTAAATATAATTAAAAATATATAATTTAGTCAAATACTATTATATATATATATATATATATATATATATATATATATATATATATATATATATATATATATATATATATATATATATATATATAATGATACTTAATTTTTAAAGTGTCCGGATTGCCGGGTTGAGAGCTGTGGTTAATTTGGATATATGTGAGAGTAAATGGATATTTGGGTCGGATTGTGGGTTGACTCGCCATAAACTTAAAACGGTTAAAAATAAAATTAAAAATATTATAGGTATAGTTCGAACTTGCAACCTAACAAAACATGTACAACCTTTTAATCAACTAGGCTAATAACACTTTATGTTTTAAATTCAACCCAAAATTTAATAAACGCGTGACATTTTAACAATATAAGTTCAAATTTTTAACTAACTAATCTATATATGTATAATGATGCTTAATTTTTAAAGTGTCCGGATTGCCGGGTCGAGAGCTGTGATTAATTTGGATATATGTGAGAATAAATGGATACTTAGGTCGGATTGTGGGTTGATCCGCCCATAAACTTAAAACGGTTAAAAATAAAATTAAAAATACTATAGGTATGGCTCGAACTTGCAACTTAACAAAACAAGCACAACATTTTAACCAACTAGGCTAATAACACTTTATATTTTAAATTCAACTCAAAAATTGATAAACGCGTGACATTTTAATAATATAAGTTCAACTTTTTAACTTACTAATCTATATATATATATATATATATAATGATGCTTAATTTTTAAAGTGTCCGGATTGCCGGGTCGAGAGCTGTGGTTAATTTGGATATATGTGAGAGTAAATTGATATTTGGGTCGGATTGTGGGTTGACCCGCCATAAACTTGAAACGGTTAAAAATAAAATTAACAATATTATAGGTATGGTTCGAACTTGCAACCTAGCAAAACATGTACGACATTTTAACCAACTAGGCTAATAACACTTTATGTTTTAAATTCAACCCAAAATTTGATAAACGCGTGACATTTTAACCATATAAGTTCAAATTTTTAACTAACTAATATATATATATAATGATGCTTAATTTTTAAAGTGTCCGGATTGCCGGGTTGACAGATATGGTTAATTTGGATATATGTGAGAGTAAATGGAAACTTGGGTCGGATTGTGGGTTGACCCGCCCATAAACTTAAAACGGTTAAAAATAAAATTAAAAATGCTATAGGTATGGTTCGAACTTGCAACCTAACAAAACAAGTACAACATTTTAACCAAGTAATCTAATAACACTTTATATTCTAAATTCAACCCAAAATTTGATAAACGCGTGACATTTTAACAATATAAGTTCAACTTTTTAACTAACTAATCTATATATATATATATATAATGATGCTTAATTTTTAAAGTCTCCGGATTGTCGGGTCGAGAGCAGTGGTTAATTTGGATATATATGAGATTAAATGGATACTTGGGTCGGATTGTGGGTTGACCCGCCCATAAACTTAAAACGGTTAAAAATAAAATTAAAAATATTATAGATATGGTTCGAACATGCAACCTAACAAAACAAGAACAACCTTTTAACCAACTAGGCTAATAACACTTTATATTTTAAATTCAACCCAAAATTTGATAAACGCGTGACATTTTAACAATATAAGTTCAACTTTTTAACTAACTAATCTATCTATATATATATATAATGATGCTTAATATTTAATGTGTCGGTCGAGAGTTGTGCTTAATTTGGATATATGTGAGAGTAAATGGATACTTGGGTCGGATTGTGGGTTGACCCGCCCATAAACTTAAAACGGTTAAAAATAAAATTAAAAATGCTATAGGTATGGTTCGAACTTGCAACCTAACAAAAAAGTACAACCTTTTAACCAACTAGGCTAATAACACTTTATATTTTAAATTCAACCCAAAATTTGATAAACTCGTGACATTTTAACAATATAAGTTCAACTTTTTAACTAACTAATCTATATATATATATAATGATGCTTAATTTTTAAAGTGTCCGGATTGCCGGGTCGAGAGTTATGGTCTATTTGGATATATGTGAGAGTAAATGGATATTTGGGTCGGATTGTGGGTTAACCCGCCCATAAACTTAAAACGGTTAAAAATAAAATTAAAAATGCTATAGATATGGTTCAAACTTGCAACCTAACAAAACAAGTATAACCTTTTAACCAACTAGGCTAATAATACTTTATATTTTAAATTCAACCCAAAATTTGATAAACGCGTGACATTTTAACAATATAAGTTCAAATTTTTAACTAACTAATCTATATATATAATGATGCTTAATTTTTAAAGTGTCCGGATTGTCGGGTCGAGAGCTATGGTTAATTTGGATATATGTGAGAGTAAATGGAAACTTGGGTCGGATTGTGGGTTGACCCGCCCATAAATTTAAAACGGTTAAAAATAAAATTAAAAATGCTATAGGTATGGTTCGAACTTGCAACCCAACAAAACAATTACAACATTTTAACCAACTAAGCTAATAACACTTTATATTTTGAATTCAACCCAAAATTTGATAAACGCGTGACATTTTAACAATATAAGTTCAACTTTTTAACTAACTAATATATATATATATATATATATATATAATGATGCTTAATTTTTAAAGTCTCCGGATTGCCAGGTCGAGAGCTATGGATAATTTGGATATATGTGAGAGTAAATGGATACTTGGGTCGGATTGTGGGTTGACCCGCCCATAAACTTAAAACGGTTAAAAATAAAATTAAAAATGCTATAGATATGGTTCGAACTTGCAACCTAACAAAACAAGAACAAACTTTTAACCAACTAGGCTAATAACACTTTATATTTTAAATTCAACCCAAAATTTGATAAACGTGTGACATTTTAACAATATAAGTCAATTTTTTAACTAACTAATTTATATATATAATGATGTTTAATTTTTAAAGTGTCCGGATTGCCGGGCCGAGAGTTGTGATTAATTTGGATATATGTGAGAGTAAATGGATACTTGGGTCGAATTGGGGGTTGACCCGCCATAAATTTAAAACGGTTAAAAATAAAATTAAAAATGCTATAAGTATGGTTCGAACTTGTAACCTAACAAAACAAGTATAACCTTTTAACTAACTAGGCTAATAACACTTTATATTTTAAATTCAACCCAAAATTTGATAAACGCGTGACATTTTAACAATATAAGTTCAACTTTTTAACTAACTAATCTATATATATAATGATGCTTAATTTTTAAAGTGTCCGAATTGCCGGGTCGAGAGCTGTGGTTAATTTGGATATATGTGAGAGTAAATGGATACTTGGGTCGGATTGTGGGTTGACCCGCCCATAAAATTTTTATCGTAATATTGTTTTCACGATTTTTTATATTATTACTCGTGCAAATGCACGGGATACATGTTAGTTATATATAATACATACTATAATAAATTTGTTATTATAAAGTAAATACTTACTACTAGTATCTATTTATTTGTATATTATACTATTATTAAAACTACTGTTTTATTTTATATACACCCGATCAATAGTAATTAACTAAATTGATGTTGTAACTATAATAACAGTACAAATATATATTACAAGTGGCCTTTATGTTAAATTAAAATATATCCTTAATTATTTAGAATATAATAGTTAAAATCTTGAGGAATAGTTTCACAAAAATAGAGACGTTAATAAAATAAAATTAATAATATTTAAAAAGAGGAGTGATAAAGAGTAAAAGTGGGGAAGAGAATGTGAGAGGAAATGACGGACATCATATGCCGAAAAAAAAATATAAACAGGGAAAATATTAAACCACCCAAGTTATTCCTCACATATTATTTCTTCCAAATTCTCTCAATCATTTTTTATTTAAAAATAAATATCAGACAAAATTATTTCATAAGAATAAAGATTTGAATTTCATTATTCTTTTATTTTTTTAAAATAATATCTAATTTTAGACTTGCTTTAAGTAAAGATACCCAAAATAATTAAACTTGTATTTTTAAGTATGTGTTTTTTATTTTAAAATTTAAATGAGAAATAATTATATATAGAAATGAAGACAAGTTGTATAGAATGGTTTCAGACAGGATATCATAAATAATAAATATCCAAGTCCTTATCTTTGCAGAACTAATTAATAATAAGAATATTCATGAAGTAACATCAAACCAACCATATTTCTTAGCTCGAAAATGACTATTCCAAGTAAGAGTTTTGAGTCTTCATTAATTTGTATTTTTCTACATTTTTATTGTTAAGTATTATGCTAGGAATGTTTTATTATAAAAGAAATTAATTTTGTAAATAAAAAAATATTTGCTTGTTGTTGGTACTTAATTTGATTCCAAGGGAGTTATAACAAAAATAAAAATTATTAATTAAGCATAAAAACACCAATTGTTGAGAACTATCATTGTAATGACTTGTTGCTCATGTAAATACCCTTCTTTACTTAAGGAATTAAATGGCTAGAATATATATTTTCAATTAAATATAATTAATTGTTTTAATTTATGTCCATTCCTTGAACTTTATTAAGGGGTATCTAGATGGTAATATAATTCTGAGGCGGCTGTAAGATGGTCCCAAAAAAATTAATATATTTTATTTTGTATATTTGGAGTTTTTCTTGGATGGTTTCTTAGATGAATGGAGTATAAGAAAATTCAGGTTGACTAGAGTTGACTTACATGAGCTTACGAAATTGGAATGAATTAATTTCACATACTCGGGATGGAGGGAGTTTAGGACCTGGCTGAGGTGAATTGGTCTTGGTTCATGCGAATTCACTCGAGTTTAATTTATAAATGCCCCAAATAATAAATTGGGGTTTCTTATTAGGGGCTAATTGTAATTTGAGATCTCTTCTTTTGAATCTCACAATAGTTTAAGGGTTTTTTTTTTTATTGGAAGTTGATTGCGATTTAGGACTTCTTATTGAGGTCAATTACAATTTGGGACCTCTTATTTCGAGACTCACAATTTGAGGCACCGCATTTTTAGGTTTATACAAAATGGAGTTTTGCCTTAAAAGATATGGACTTTCGTCAAAAAAATTATTACGTGGCTACGTTAGTATTATTTAGAATTAAATGTCAAGCCAGGTAATACATTTTTTTTACGGATATTCATGTCCGTTAGGGAAAACACGATTTTGTACCAACCTGACAATGTGGAGCCCTAATTTGTGAGGTTCGAAAAAAGAGGTCTCAAATTGCATTTAGTCTCAATAAGGAGCACCAAATTGTAAAGTTCGAAAGAAAATGTCTTAAATTACAATTTACTCCAATAATGAGCCCAAATTGTGAAGTTCAAAATAAGAGGTCCTAAATTTCAATTAGCCCCAATAAAAAGTCCTAATTTGTTGTTTCGGCCATTTAAAAATTTTGTTTTTTTACTTTTTTTATTTTAAGTTTGTCTAACACATTATTTTTTACAATAATAAACTTTGTTTAAATAGAATGTTATTAATGGAAATCAAATGTAAAATAGTCTCTTAAATAAGATATTATTCACTTAAGCTATGAGATTTCAATTCAAAAATCTAAGGCTTGTTCGAGTTCATGGATTGAAAGTTTACTAAAGTTGCTAAGTGATTTATGACACTTTGATCAACAAGTTTCGAAAAATAATATGGATGAAATGAATTCATGAATTCGTAGCAAATCGGAAACTAATGAAGTTTAAATAATATTATTCTATAATGATATATAGTGCTGAGATCATTTTGTTCGAATTTATTGTTTGTTGTTAATGACTTAATTTAGATTGATTCAGTTAATAGGAGGAGATTCAAACCTCAGACATTCTGATTAAAAAGAATAATTAAACTTTTACTAATTAAATTCTTATATTGTGTAAAATTTACAATGTTATTATCTTAAGATAGTGAGGTTCGTTTTAGGAAATTTGTAAAATTGGTTGAAAAAATTATTTTCTTTATTGAGGGAATTTGTTCATGTTAATGTGTTTTCTTTGATCTCTTTCTTTTTGTCTTGTTTTTTTTTTAATGTTTTTTTTTCTATTATCATGCTGTCGTATTTGTATTGGTTTACTTAACTGTCTCTTATTTTATTTGTAAGTATATTGAATTAATCATTTTTATAAATGAGAAAGAGTAGATGTAATCTATTTTAATTGACCAAGCCAATATTCCTTGTAGACATTTTTGTTTCTAGAAATAATTTTTTTAGTCGTTACATAAAAAAAGTCTTTGGATAATAATAATAATAATAATAATAATAATAATAATAATAATATATATATATATATATATTTATTGTATATTCTCATATTTCTCAATTAGCTTCATTATACTATTCTTTTGTATATCTTTAATATATTATCAATCAGTTAGTAGCTTCTAATTAGAATTTTGTTCTACTAGGAGAATGTGGTTACCATTATCAATATTTTGAATTTGAAAATTGTTGTCATTTTTCACATTTACCGTTTATATATCTTTAGAAATTTACAAGTCTGGATTAAAGTTCTATGGTTTCATTAGTAAATCTGCTACAAACTTAGTTAAATAAAGTCATTCAAATAAATGAAATATACATCAAAATTTAAAATAAAAAAGATAGGAACTCCAACCATTAAAAGTGCATATTATGATGGTATATTTGTAAGCAATTAAAGTTAGAGTGAAGTTGAGTTTGAACGAACAAATGTTATTAATTTGAGAACTATCTAAACACTCTCAAAAGTGTTTCTAATGAAACAAATAGTAAAATAATTTAAAAGAAATGTTTACCGCTTAAGGCTGGTTTAATTTATTGTTTTTTTGTTTAAAAAATTTTGTTTGATAAAAATTAAGTATTAAACAAAATTGTATTATTACAAAATTTGTATTTAAAATTTAATAAATATAAAATAATAACATATAAAATTTGTTTTTTGAGGTGATGATTTTTTTCTTCCTAAAAAGACTTAAAATGATAAAATAATAATTTAAAATATAATAAATTTTAATATATTGGTTATTGTATTAATTGAGGTAGAATAAAGGTGAAATAATATTTGATTAGTTTGAATTATTTAAATAAAACAATAAAATTATTAATTTTCATACAAAAATATCATAATCAAATTTACCTACTAAATTTTATTGTGTCTCAATTTAAAAAATAATAATAATAACATTATTTATTGGTTAGTAAGATGAATAACTTATATATTGTATTGAGTTCAATTTTCTTCTAATGCATTTGTTTTGAAAATTTATTATATATATATATATATATATTATAATTGGTTTAAGCTCAAAAAATTTAAATATGACATCATAAAAAATATAAATAAAAGATAGAATTCATAAAAATAA
Organism: Impatiens glandulifera; assembly: GCF_907164915.1. Lineage (NCBI taxonomy): Eukaryota > Viridiplantae > Streptophyta > Magnoliopsida > Ericales > Balsaminaceae > Impatiens > Impatiens glandulifera. The sequence continues at coordinate 14,515,058 of NC_061862.1, read as the reverse complement.
AAATTAACTTAGTATCCAAAAATAATATAAATTCATTTTTAGTGATACCCAAAATAAATTAATATATATGTATATATAACAATAATTTGCAATCCACCTAAAGGTTCATATTCAATTTCTTTTAAAAGTGTCAAATAAAAATCAAACTAGTTTTCTATTTTATTTTTAAAACAATGATATATTTTTAGTTGTTTTTAATGTTGTTATGCATAATATAATTTCTATGGTTAATATCTTGGTTAATTCTATTACCATATATATATATTTTTATTTATAAATTATTTATAAATTAAGAAATATATACCATATATATTATCATTTCTATAGTTGATGTTAAGAGTGTGTTTAATATATAAGATTACATGTGACAGATATTCATGATTATTTAAAAGTATATTAATTATCAAATTACCAAAATTATAAATATTTAATATTTAAAAAATATTACAAAGAATAAAAAATAAAAATATTTTGTTATTTTAATTTATTTTCTGAATGTTAAGGGGAGGAATTACATATTAATTTATTGGGACTATTTTTGAAAAAACAAAATATTTTTTAATTTATAGACACAATTCAAATGCATTATATTTTGTATAAAGAGCAGTGAGACCAGTTTATTTATTTAATTAATTCAATGCATTTATTTCTTTAAATAAAATGAAAACCAATAGTCAAGAAGAAACTTGGGGACTTTTTTTTTATTATTATTTGAATTAATATTAAATTATTATTATTTTTTATGTGAACTAAAATTTTGGATGATTCAAAATAGTCATTATACAAATCTATTTAAATGATTATTTTGCATATATATTTTATGGCACAAATATTGTGTACTTAAAAAATATTTTTGTTATAAACCTTGATTTTTCAATTAATGAGATTATTAATTACCCAGATTTTTTTTCCTTCTTTTCCTTTATTTAATTAATTTACTATAAAAATGATATAACTCTGAATTCATACAATATATTATTTAAAAGGTGTTTGAAATACTTTATTGATATTGATATTAATATAAATATTATTATCAAATATATTTTTTTAAACATCTTACTTAACAAATTCAAATATTGTCAAATGTAATCTCATCTAGATTTATTAAAATATTAAAAAGTTATTTTAATAAAAGTTATTCACGATCTTGTAAAATTAGCCTCAAATTACAAAAATGTTTTCAATTAGGCCAAATATATATAATATTATAAAAAAAGAGTTTAACTTTTAGATTTTTACAAAACTACCCAAAAAAATGATATAAACCAATTTAGGTTAAAATCCATGTTACTTCTATTTATAAATATAATGTCCCATCAAATTTTATAGCATTGAAAGATATAAATTTTAATTTGTTATTAAATATTCAATTATAAATTGATTTGTTAACAAGAAGTTTCTATTTTGTCATTACGTTAATATAAGCAACCGTCTTCCATTCAAATAGTTATCGCAGTTCTCGTAACTTTATTTTGTCGTTACGTGAATAAAAACAACTGACACTTTCTTACATTCAAAAAGTTATATTAGGTCTCCTAAATTCTATTTTATCGTTACGTAAATAAAAACGACGGTCACTCTTCAAGAGCTCTCATAGACATTTATATTATTGAAAACCTATTTACACTTCCTCCTCCCAGAGATGTTTTGTGATCTCAATTAGCTCGCAATATAGATTTTTAAATTTTGTTTGTATATCTTTAATATTATTAATCAGTTAGTAGCTTCTTAGAATTTCGTTCTATTAGGAGAATGTGGTTACCATTATCAATATTTTGAATTTGGAAATTGTTGTCATTTTTCACATTTACCGTTTATATATCTTTAGAAATTTACAAGTCTGGATTAAAGTTCTATGGTTTTGTTGGTAAGTATGCTACAAACTTAGTTAAATAAAGACATTGAAATAAATGAAATATACACCAAAATTTATTAACTTGGGAATTCCAAATATTCAAAAACTGGCAATTGTCTTGGTTTTTAATCAATCAATGGAAGAGATAGAAAACATCTAAAAAATAATTAGGGATGGACTCCAACAATTAAAAGTGCATCTTAATAAGTTTGTTATAAGCAAGTGAAGTTAGAGTGAAGATTTTGAACGAACAAATATGAGAGTTCATATGCAAATTATCTAAACACTTTTAAAAGCGTTCCTAAAGAAACAAATAGTAAAATAATTTAAAAGAAATGTTTACCGCTTAGAGCTTGTTTAATTTATTGGTTTTTTGTTTGAAAAAATTTGTTTAATAAAATTTATATATTAAAAAAATTTGTATTATTAAAAAACTTGTATTTAAAATTTAATAAATGTAAAATAATATATTTTAATATTTTAGTCATTTGAAACTAAAATAATGAAAATGTGATAATTGTTTTTTTAAAACTAGATAAAATAATAAAAAAAGTTCACATTAAACAAAAATACCTTTAGATCCTCTAGATCCCTGATTTTATTTTCTTAGGTGATAAATTTTTTCTTCTAAAAAAAATTTAAAATCATAAAATAATAATTTAAAATATATAATGAGCTACTAACCATATACCATTGACTTTTGACTTAATGAGTTTATTTTGGTTATTGAATTAATTGATATAATTGTTTAGAGTAAAACTGAAATAATATTTAATTAATTTGAATTATTTAAATATCACAATAAAATTATTATTTTTCATTTAAAAATATCATAATCAAATTTATATACTAAACTTTAATGTGTCTCAATTTAAAAAAAATAATAATAACATTATTTATTGGTTAGTAAGATGAATAATTTATGTATTGTATTGAGTTAAATTTTCTTCTAATGCATTTGTTTTGAAAATTTGTTTGGATCACGATATCCTATTTTTATTATATATATATATATATATATATATATATATATATATATATATATATTATAATTGGTTTAAGCTCAACAAATTTAAATATGACATCATAAAAAATAAAAATAAAAGATAGAATTCATAAAAATAAAAAAAATAACTTAGTATCCAAACATAATATAAATTCATTTTTAGTGATACCCAAAATAAATTAATATATATGTATATATAACAATAATTTACAATCCACCAAAAGTTTCATATTCAGTTTCTTTTAAAAGTGCCAAGTAAAAATCAAACTAGTTTTCTATTTTATTTTTAAAACAATGATATCTTTTTAGTTGTTTTTAATGTTGTATACATAATATAATTTCTATGGTTAATATTTTGGTCAATTCTATCACAATATTGTTTTTTAATTTATAGATTATTTATAAATTAAGAAATATATACCATATATATTATCATTTTTATGGTTGACGTTAAGAGTCTCTTTAATATATATAAGATTACATGTGACAACTATTCATGATTATTTAAAAGTAAATTAATTATCAAATTACCAAAATCATAAATATTAAATATTTAGAAAATATTACAAAGAATAAAAATTAAAAATATTTTGTTATTTTAATTTATTTTCTGAATGTTAAGTGAAGGAATTACATATTTATTTATTGGGACTATTTTTGAAAAACAAAATATTTTTTAATTTATACACAATTCAAATGCATTATATTTTTATATAAAGAGCAGTGAGACCAGTTTATTTATTTAATTAATTCAATGCATTTATTTCTTAAAAAAAATGAAAACCAATAGTCAAGAAGAAACTTGGGGGACTTTTTTAGTATTATTATTTGAATTAATATGAAATTATTTTTATTTTTATGTGAACTAAAATTTTTGGATGATTCAAAATAGTCAATATACAAATATATTTAAATGATTATTTTGCATATATGGCACAAATATTGACTTAATATTTTTCTTATTAGCCTTGATTTTTCAATCAATGAGATTATTAATTACCCAGATTTTTTTCCTTCTTTTCCTTTATTTAATTAATTTACTATAAAAATGATATAACTCCGAATTCACACAATATATTATTTAGAAGGTGTTTGAAATACTTTTTTTTGATATTAATATAAATATTACTATCAAATACTTTTTTAAAAACATCCGATTAATAAGTTCAAATATTGTCAAATGTAATCTCATATAGATTCATTAAAATATTAAAAGTTATTTTAATAAAAAATTATTCACAATCTTTTAAAATTAGCCTCAAATTATAAAAATATTTTTAATTAGGCCAAATATATATAATATTATAAAAAAAGAGTTTAACTTTTAAATTTTTACAAAACTACCCAAAAAATGATATCAACCAATTTAGGCTAAAATCCATGTTACTTCTATTTATGAATATAGTGTCCCATCAAAATTTTATATCATTCAAAAATATAAATATAAATTTGTTATTAAATATTGATCTATAAATTGATGGTTTATAAAAAATTTATATTTTGTCGTTACGTTAATAGAAGCAACCGTCTTGTATTCAAATAGTTCTCGCAGGTCTCCTAACTTTATTTTGTCGTTACGTCAATAAAAATAATTGACACTTTCTTACATTCAAAAAGTTCTATTATGTCTCCTAGATTCTATTTTGTCGTTACGTAAATAAAAGCGCCTGTCATTCTCCAAAAGTTCTCGTAGACATTTCTATTATTGAAAACCTACTTACACTTCTTCCGAGAGATGTCGTGTGATCGTAAACTCAACATGCTCGCAATATCGATTTTAAAATCATTGTATGAATTATAACATTTTCTTTATAACGGTAGTTTTTAGGGTTTAAGTATTTTTTTTATAGAGAACAATTTCTATGTTTTTTATAATTTGGCGCGCAAATACTTTCACTCTAAAATAATGATTTTAAGATTATTGTGGGAGATGTTGGTATGAATTTTGGGTATTTTATAAATAGAATGCAATTGTTTACAGCAAATAAAATATAGGTAGACAATTTATAAATAGGTAAATAATATGAACCTAAATGTAATAATGGATTAAGGTTTAACAAAACAAAAAATAAATAAAAAATTTAGCTATATATATAACTTCCCCACTTATGTATTTGCTTCTGGTCATTCTACAATCTTCATCAAATCTGTTCTCTTCTCTCTCTTCTTCTTCTTCTCTATAATCGTAACAGCTTTGGTTTCGCGAATTTAGATAAGCTTCTCAGGTGGGTGTAACTTCAGGTTCATTATCTCATTGTTTTTTCTATGCGAAGCACTTTAACGTTAAGAAATTTATCATTTTTGCTGTCTTTGATGTGTGAATGTTACCATTCGATCTTTTTTCTGTATCGGTGTAAACAAATGATTTTAGCTGTGAACCGATATGATTTTAATCCAATTTCGTTTATCTGCATGTTTGATACACTGATGTTCTTACTGTTTTCCAATTTGATGTGTGTTTTTTGGTTGATTGATCCATTTTTACGGTAAACTGTTCGACAGTTGATAGATATACCAATCAGGGTTTATCTGATTTGTTCATTTGAGGCTATCTGGGCTTCTTCTTTTTTTTTTCTTATGGCGTTTTTTGTGTATAGAAGGCATGTACCGAAGTAGTCCTCACATGGATACGAGTTTTTATGAATACCTGAATTATGGATCTGTTCAAATTTGATTTTTTTTGACAGAAACAACGACTTTGTTACATGGAATGACTGTGTTTGTTGTTTCTTATGGTCAGGCGAAGCTGTGTTTTCGGAACGGTTGGGATTATGGGTGAGGGATATGGAAAGGGAAGGTATTGTGATGATGCTTCATCTTCCCACCAGCACTGTCAACATACTGATGGAATGGGAGAATGGAGATTCTCTAATCTAGAGGAAGATAGTTCTGACCCACCAATTTCTTCACCATACTGGGATATTGATGTTAATTATGATGGTAAGTTGTCTGTTTATTTCAATCATTCATCTTAGGCTGATTTCTATTTTTATTCGGTTTCCTAAATTAAGTAATTGTTTGAAGATTGCATTTTGTATGCCATCTACCAGTATCTATTGGACTGTATGCACTGAATGCTAGCTAGTTGAGGATACAACTTGCTTATGCTGATCTATGATTCAATTGTGTTATGTAGGAATCTAAAGTTCTTGATTTCTTAGGTTCAGGTTACCTTGTTGATAACGTTACCCAAGATTCTCCATTTAATCTATTTTTAGCTGTGAATGAACCTTCTATTTGGAACTTTTGTTAGTCATCTTAGTTAATCTGAAATGCTTCTTATGTCAATATCTATATAATATTATGATTTTTGGGGATTGTATTGCATGAGATTCTTTGACATCTTATATTCAAGTACAATTTGATCATTTTGCTTGGTGCTTCATTAGAGTTGAGGGTATCACTAGTACTTGATAATCGTATACTTACTCCGTTCGTTTTGATGCGATCTTTATTTGTATCAACCACAATATCAATCAATATTTACTATAATCATTACTGCTTTTTCTCTCTTTATTTTTTCAAGGCATTTAGGTCCAAAATAATTGCATTCAACCCTTCCTTAAAACTCACTCCAAAATCCTAAGGATTCCATAAAATGGGAAAGAAGGAGAATAGAAATGTAACTCTCATGGTAGTATCATAAAGATCCAACTTTAGGTTTTCATCATGGGGTTGTTATGTATTTTTTTGTTGCACAAAGTTTCTACTAAACTTGTTGTATTTTGTATTTTATGTGTGATGAGCCGAAGTTTGAACTATCCTATAACTTTGCAGGCCCGAAGCCTTCAAGTTTGTATAAGAAATTCACTTGGCAAATAGATAGATTTTCGCAGGTTATGAACAAGAAAGAAATCCGTAGTAAAGTTTTCGAGATGGGGGGCTATGAATGGTTTGTTCTATTTCCCTCTTGCACTACTATCATATTCTTAGTCTCAGTAATCATTACTTCTTGCGATACCAGTACACTGGAAAACAAAAGCATCCATATGGGATACATCAGTGATTTTTTTTTTCTAAGTCATCATTTATTATGTAAATAATGCGTTGACGCGAATTGCATCCACACATAACAAGAAGAGAAAACTAGGGCAAAGGGAAAGAAAACGAACAAAGGCATTTGTTAAGGGAAATAAGGTAAATGTTATATATCTTCCCAAGGGATTAATAAGGAAAAGTTGTGTAACCCATTTAATTAAACTTAATTTTTTACTTGGCATATGTTGATAATTTTAGCTTTAAAGTATTCCTTTCGTGGCATCAAACAAGCTCTTAATATTTTATATTTTGGTTTCCTTGTGCGCAGGTACATCCTGATTTACCCTCAGGGTTGCGAAGTTAACAACCATTTGTCATTGTTTCTATGTGTAGCTAATCATGAACAACTTTCTCCAGGTACTGTCACATCCTAAAATGAGACCCGCATTCGTAAGAAGAATTTGAATTACCAGATATGGATTCTAACTTTAGGTGTATATTCACTGTGTGTGTTATACTGAACAGGCTGGAGTCATTTTGCGCAGTTCGCAGTTGCGGTAGTCAACAAAGACACAAACCGGGCAAAGTTTTCAGGTTGGTAATCATTACATACGAGTTGAAATGCTGCAATAGCCTTTCTGTTTTATGCTGTTTGGAAGTTGTGATCTAAATTGTAACTTTTCAGATACCATGCACCGCTTTTGGAAGAAGGAACACGACTGGGGCTGGAAGAAGTTTATAGACTTGTCTAAAGTTCTAGATGGGTACGTCAGTAAAGATACTCTCATCATAAAGACGCAAGTACAAGTAATAAGGTACACCTTAGTTTCATAATATTCTCTCTTTTAGTTTTATCACTATTTGGGCTATTTGTGTTCAGAGAATCATTATTTACATTGTGTGTTTTGTTACTGTAGCCTACCTCAAATTTGTGGTATTTTAATTTTCCTCTCTCTTTACTTTCTTTATGGGAATTTGTTAGGTTTAGTCCTGCATTGTGTACTTTGTCATGTATTCCATAGTGAAAGGTTTAAATTGAGGTTTGCAAATTTGGTATTATAAGATCTTAAGCTTATGTAGATTTTGAGGTCATTTCATTGAGTAATATGCATCTAGCTGAGGACTACCATAATTGTACATACAAAAATGAATACCTGGAACTGCAGTTTGATATTATACTACCAGATAAGAAGAGGCATCTCTAACTCTAATTTTTGTTTCTATTTATAGGGAGAGAACAGATCGACCCTTCCCCTGTCTGGATCCTTGGTTTAGGAGAGCACTGCTTCCGGCCTATCTGTCAAATGTTGAGCAAACTTTTCTCCGCTATGTGGATGAAAGACAAAGTATACTTGTAAAGTTGAGAGAAAATAAAGTGAAATGGTCAAGGTAATAATTTTCTTTCCTGTACCTATAAGATCAAAGTATTTCTCTGACTGAGTTGTTAAGAATTTGATCCTCCAGTCCGAATTATCAGTTATGGCCTTTGTCTTCTGGCACTATTCATTCTATGATTGGGTGCTATTTACTTACAGTTGAAGTTTACTTACTAACCTTCACTCATTTTGTTGCAGCTTCTATGATTTTTGGATGGATATGAATAAGTACTCTAAATACCTCATGATGAGGGTGAGATCTGACATCATTCTGAAGTTGATAGTAAAACATTTCTATGTAGAGAAGGAAATTTCATCGACATTGGTGATGGATTCTTTGCACAGTGGTTTGAGGTATCTCGAGGACCATGAGAAGAACAAAGAAAGGGGAAAAGTTTTTATTGATGGAGAAAGGGCACTTGTGCCTCTAGTTCGTGCAGAGAAGGGTGTGTTTGTTTTAGTTGATGATCTAGTGTTACTTGTTGAAAGGGCTGCTAAGGAGCCTTTGCCTCCAAAAGTGGACAGAGGTCATCTCAATCGTGCACAGGTGAACTAAATGATAGAAAACATTTTTAGCCTAAATGAAAATATATGTATCTGAATATATCCAACGTCAACTATTTTCTTTTCCATCTGTCGTTATCCATTGTCCATGTCTGTTGTCTAATCTGACTTTTGCTGCAACTAATTTTTATTTATTTATATAGTTGAAACATCTAACATTGACTCAGTTCTTCTTTGATGTCTCTGGGTATCTTTTTGGAATAATTATTTTTAGTGTATTATTTTTTTCCTGTCACTTCAGGCATAGAAAAGTACTAATGCATCTGGGAAATGTTATTGTAAGGTTAATTGATATTCTTGGTCTCTATAACCATTCGATACAGAATTTAGGTTTTGAATATGCTGCACCTAAATTAGATGTAACTAAATTTAGATTTTCTTTTCTGGCATTAAATTATCAATGTGATTTTTGCTTGGTGTATACTTTGGTTGTGCTGCAATTTATTATACAATTACATGTAGGATGGAGTTCTTGCAAAGGAGTTGAACCAGAGTGATTTGTATTATGAGGAGACACGACTTACAGAAATTGGTCGTAGAATTATTGAACTATTTTCCTTGATACATGTAATCAGGTATGTATTATCATCTGCTTTTTATTCGACTTGTCATGTTCTCAAATTCATTTATTGTTCTGTTGCATGGAAGTAGCAGCTTTTTTATTTTTTTCCTTTAAAGATTTGTTTCGTCTATATGCTTTTTGTTTAACGTATTCATAGTCCAAGGTAGTTAGCCTTCAGATATATCGATTGACGTTAATTTTGAAACGTATGATATTTGTTGTCCAAGGTAGTTAGACTTCAATTTTATGGTCAAGTCCTTAAGATTATGTGGTGGCACTAAACCAATTTTTTATATTTTCTGTTGCACCAATGTATGTATTAGTGGATTTCCAAGACTTGGCATATTCATCTAAAGTTTTATAACTATGTGCTTGCTTAACATTCCATTTCATCATTTCAAGCAGTAAAATTGAAGTGGCATATCAGGAGGCCATTTCCTTGAAAAGACAAGAAGAACTCATCCGTGAAGAAGAGGAGGAGTTGGTAGCTGAGGCAAAACGTGGTGCAACTGAAAGAGATAAGAAGTCAAAAAAGAAACAGGTGATTGTCCTGCAGTTGAATGAAATACCATTTTCTTCTTTATAAGTTCTAGTTTAGGTAGAGAAATGGCCTCATCTGAAAATATTTATAATTTTTGTTTTTGTATCCGACTCCAGATGAGAAACAACCAATAAAATTCTGATTTCATCATTTGACTAAGATTAGTGTTCAAACATAATTTCATCAGATATGTTTCTAGATCTAGAATTTATGTATCCAGGTTATCTGGTCTGGTGATTCTCTCATTTGGTTTTCAATATTACCTTCAGGGTAAACAAAAGCGAAATAATAGGAAGGGAAAGGATAAGGGAAGGGTTGAAAAGCAGCCTAGTCTTGCAGATGAGGAGTTTGAAGAAAGAAGTATTCCTGACGAAACAAAAGACAATACTGAGGAGTCAGAACCTGGAGTTGAAGAGATTTCGGATGCATCTGATTCAGTAGATTGTGCTCCTGAAGTTCACCCACCTGATTATGTATACAAAGATGATGGTCCCATCAACACAGAAACTGCCATATCGGAAGTCAACCCTTTTGAAGAGGCTACAAATGATGGAACAGGCAGTAACCAGTCATATCCAGTCAGGGAAGCTGAAAGCCCATCAGTTGTTGATGATAGTTCGTTTACTTATTCAACTGATCCAGTTGAGTCAACATTGAATGAGCATTCTGAAGGGGAATTTCTTGTCAAACAGAAGAGACAAAGGTCTTTTAACAGGTAATGTCATCATCGTCAGTCTTTCATTTCCAGAATATCCATATCTTCTGTTCTATTGATAGAAGGAACGCTTCATTTGGTGAGCCGAGGTTCTGCCCTTTCACCTGGGTTTATTTTAAGCATATATATTGATATTTGTTGGTGATAATTGGATAATGAACCTTGTAAACATTTGAAGGAATAAACAAGTTACTTTTTGATAAATATGATTTCTTCTTGATATCTACAGAAGATGGAGCAAACAAGGTGAAGTGGTTAGCAATGAAGCTGGTTGGACTAATAATAATGTATTTAGTCGATCAGCTGAGCCTGTAAATTACCCAATGCAGCCAAATTACCCATCTGGAAGGTCTAGAGGTCAACAAGAAGCTGTTTCCCATCATTTGCCAGGAAAAACAATTCGGCCCTACTGGCGACCAGTGAAGGTAATATATGCTTATTTAGGGAAATGAGTTTTTTTAGCAAAAGTGATCATTGACTTGTAGTTTGAACCCCAAAAATTTAGTCTAGATTTCAAAATTGACTAATACTTTGAGAGCTTATTGATGTGTTACTCCTTAAACTATGCACATAAGCACATCTTGTACACATTTCCTATTGATATATCTGAATTTTGATGCCTCTAGGTAGAAGAGGCTGCGCCTGAGCAAAATAGAAGACCAAGCCTTGACAACAACCAGATTGAAGTCAAAAGATTTTCTGAACAACCGACAGCAGCAGCCGTAGTTCCATCTTTACAAAGCAGTTCTTCAGGAGAAATTCAATCTGCCCATCTGCCGAAGCCACTCATTAAAGGAATTGACTCCTCTACAATTAGGAATCCATCTTATTCAGAAGTTCCCCGTTTAGATGCTATATCAGTTCCGGCCAAATCCAAAGTTGATTCACTTCCAATAGAAAAAACTCCTTTACAAAATGTCCCTATTGTGTCTAGACCACTAACCGTTTCTACTGAACCTGCTCCAAGTCCATCTGCTCCCATTGCCTTGCCGGTCAAAACAACAACCCCTCTGCTTTCACGTTCTGTTAGTGCTGTTGGTAGGGTGGTTTCAGTTTCATCGGTTCCTACATCGACAACCCAAAGTTATCTTCCCCGTTCTTATAGGAATGCCATACTTAACGGTCCTGTTTCGGAAAGTTCAGTTGTAGGACATCAATTGAGTGAGCCAACTTTGTGGAGTAGCATTAATCATCAATTGAGTGAGCCAACGTTGTGGAGTAGCAATAATATATTTGATGATGTGGCTGTTGGAAGTCAAAGTGTTCCGGTTCCTGCTGAAGAATTTCCACATCTGGATATCATTAATGCCCTGTTTGAAGATGAACACAGGATCGGAATGGGAATGCCATCGGTGAACAATAACTTTCAAAGCTTAAGCAACCTACATCACTACCTGAACCGACAACTAAATCTGTCTGGACCTAATGGCCGCTCAAATGAGTCGGTTCCATCTTGCAGGTTTGACCAAGAGCGAGGTTACCATAGCGGCTATGATGCGGGTAGATATGATTCTTATGGTCTGTTCTATAACAACCAAAACTACTTGCATGGCTATGGGGATGGACAGATTGCTGGTTTAGGTTCAAACCAGAGGCAGATGATAGGTGGAGGCTCAGATATGATCCCTCACATGGGAATGGGGAGAATGGAGTTGGAAGGTTCACATTATCGTCCTTCGGATTATTCTAACTTTGCATGCAGGGTTGATGGATATGGAAGTACGATTTTCCGACCTTCAGACAGGCGCTGAAATGGAAGCTAGTGGCTGAGGAGAAGTGTTGTGTTTAGATCTGTACTCAACAACAGAAGTCTTTCCCATCTTGCCTTTCTACAGTTAAGCAAAGAGTGGTGGTTTTATCTATACTTTTTTCTTTTCTTTTCCTGAGTTTAATTTATTTTTATAGGATTTTATTTCATTTTAATGCAAAATGGCTGGATTTTGCACTCAACCTCCTTTCTTGTTATATTTGAGAGAATTGACAATCTCAAAAACTAGATGATCATGGTTTTATCCCTTTATACAAAAACACACACCATTGTGGGATATTTGACATTTACTCCATCTCTATTTGCATTATCATGGTTTTCTTCTTCCTCTTCTCCTTCTTCTTCTTCCTCCTGTTCTCCTCCTTCCTCTTCTTCTTATTAGTTATTATTATTAGCTGTTAACACATGCATTATATGTATATGTTTGGAAACCTTGTATGATGTAGAGTTTTTTAAAAGAAAATCTTAGTTTGGGTTAAAATTTTGTATCTTTATTGAGTTGTTGTTGACTGATGAACAACTTTTGGTGGTCTGAGGCGAGTCGAATTGGGTCCGTTAGGCCTCAAAAGATTAGGCTCAAACTAATCTTCAAAATTGCCTTAGACCCATTAGAAGAGGTGCAAACTAGTGGTCTTTATTATATATTTAAATTTCAAGACAATGTTGGGTGAGTTACATTTTCTTTCCAACTATCAAATCACTCAATTTATATCAAAACAATCCTTTGTTTAGATCAAATTATTCAGGGCCAGATCTCATTACAAATGTAATATTAAATTAATATGCTGTTTCATTCAAAAGAAATTCCTTGTTATATTTGAATTTATTAAAATCTAAGTTGTTACTTAAAATTATTATTCTTGACCATTACTATGTGTCATACTGCCTACCTAAAAATAATAAAAAAACTTGTTTTTGTAAAAGAGTAAACTAATCAGTTGTTAATTTCATAACTTGCTTAATTTTGCATTTTAATCTATAATAAGAAAAATGACATAAAAGTCTATATATTCAACCAACAACATTAATTGTTCTGCCTTTCTGTAATTTACATTAGAGAGTCCTTTAAGTTTGAAATACAAATTTTCCTATTTGGTCCATCAATTTTAAACTACTTTCTTTTTATAACACCTTTGTTAAACATCTTCTTCTTCTTTTTTTTCACAGAGGTCGCAAACTATAAATCCAAAGCCTTGACAATAAGCACAAGTTGCTCCTTCCTCGACCCAATCCATAAACTGTCATACAACACCCAAAACCCAACAAAAATTATACATACATACAACCAAACAACCAAAGTTTATATGAAATCTAACCTCTGGCTCCAAGTTCGGTTCTCCAGTTCCATCACATCCTGCACGATCAACACAAAATCATCGAGCATGTCTTTTTTATTATCGATAAGTGTTGAGTTGTAACATTGTATATATATATATACCTGTGCATAACAACCTGCCTTCTCCCCTACACTGAAGGCACTTTCCAATTAGCTTAGATGGTTCTTCCCATCTGTTCTCTTCAACAACATACACTCCATGATGATCTTCAACCTCTTCTTTCACTATTGCAGCTTCATTTTCAGCATCCTGAATAATAATAATAATAATGATGCTTGCTATTCACTAATGTTTCAATCAAAACTTGTTTATACCGTATTGAAGGAGTTCAAGTTCTTCCCTTTTGAATTCATATCTGCGATAACTTCGTAAAATAGTCTCTCTTGGAGATCCGAAGTCATAATTCCATCTTCTCTTATACCAACTGAAGCCTGCAAATAAGATTAGACAGACAAAAGAGTCTAAGTTTCCATATGGGAAAGCAAATTCTTACTTGCCAGGTTTTAACTGCACGTTCTGTCCCACTTGAGAAACTTGAGTATTCTATATCTTCTTCACCTGAATAAAACCCTAATCTTTGCAGTGCTTCCTGTAAACAGAACAACCCATCTTATCTTATCAATCAGTTGATCTATCCTAAGCTAGATAAGTGCAAACAGACCTGCATCAATCGAACATATACTCCTTCTGAACCCTTCCTCAACGTCTCCCTCTTCTTCTTCTTCTCATCATCTTTTTGCGACAAGATGACTACTTCTTTCACCACCACTTCCTCCTCCACTTTTCCACTTTCGACGGCACTACTCTCTCTATGGCAATCTACTTCGTCCGTCTTCAACACCTGCATGTTCTCCATCGATTCCGAAGCGGTCGTGCTTTCCAATTCCTGAATTTGGAGCTTTAATGATGAGATTTCGCGGATAAGAGATTCGCGCTCAGCGTTCCAACGAGATTCTTCACGAAGCCATCTCTGCTCTTCGCGGAGCCACCGAGCCTCTTCTCTATCGTAATTGGAGCTGCTGCTGCTGCTTGATGGAGAAGTGGAGAAGCAAATCATCAGAGGATGTTTGGTGGGTGGAAATGGAGTGAAAGTGAGATGATGTCTACGGGAGAAAGGAAGAGGAAAACTCAGATGTAGATAAGAAGAAGACATTAGAGAGTGAGAAAGAGGTTGATGAAGACATGGATGTTTATTTTAAAAAAAACACAAACGATGGATTGTTTGGGGGTTAAAAATGTAAAATTGACTTACAAAAATAATTATATTAATACATAATAATTTTAATAAATAAAAACACATTTTCTATATTTTAACCATTTTTATAATATTAATAGAATATAGGGAAATTTGAAGAGATGACCCTCAATAAAGGGTGAAATGCGGAGAGTGCAGAGATTAAAAAAAAAACCCTAGTGACCTTTTACTGTTTTTAGACGAAAATGTTCCAGTTGCGCTGAAGTTGCGTGACGCAATTTTTTATTTTTTTATTTTTCAAAAAATTTTAATTATGAATTTTTTTGGACGAAAATGCCCCAGTTGCGTCACGCAACCGCGAGACGAAAATTTTTTTTTGAAAAAAATAAAATTCGATTGCGTCACGCAACTGGAGTTGCGTTAAGCAAGGGTATAATTGTCATTAAAAAAAGAGGATCACCAGCTCTATTTAATTTATGCCCTGCGCTATCCGACTATTAAGCCTAAGTGGGGTCATTTCCTCAAATTTTCATAGAATATAACAGCAAAATCATGAAATTTAAATTATTTAAAGATTTACAATAAAAATTATATTAACTTATTTGATATTTTTTTTTTTTTATTAAAAAAATTTGGATAAATGTGCAATGTGAAGCCCAACCAATTAAAAAAATAAATTGTGAGAAAACAAACAGAATTTAGAAATGATTGATAGAGAATAAAGTATAATTGTAATTTAGTTAGTGGAACAAAATAAATAAATTATTTTGACAAAATACAAAGAAATTTATCTAAATATCAACATTTTAAAAAATATTTTATAAAACCGTAACAGATTTATAAAAATCACTTCTTAAAAAAATAAAATAAATAAATTTCCAGATATTGAACTTTTTCTCTTTTTATTATTATTTCCTAATAAGAATTTTTTTTTTCAAACAAGAACCTTATATTTAGTATAGGCCCAATTTAATCAATGGCCCAATAATTTCCAATTATTATTGAAATATATATATTTAAAAAAAGAATAGTGATAGGGAGGTCGAGATTATGGGCTTTGACGTACGACGAATCCTGTGGTTGTTAAGAAAGTTTTGCCACACCGTAAAAAAAAAATTATATAAAAGACAAATAAAAGTTAAAAAGTAAAAACTTCTCTATTTTTTCTCTATCCTCTCTAATAACGACCAATTTCCTGTTACAAACCTTAGAACGGATTCGGCTGCTCTGGAGATCCCTATCGTCGGTGTCCGGAATATAACTCCATATAAATACATATCGACGGTGGCTGCTCCGGAGAACCCTATCGACGGTGTTTAGGTAACTCCAAATAACTACTGTATTTTGATAATGTGTTTCTTTCATCGTTATCTTCTACTCGGCGTAGTTATCTTCTAATCAATACAACTTGATATTGACACAATTATATTGAGCTCTATACACGGATATATTGAGCTCAATACACCTTAAAACTAATTTTAAATTAATTAGATTTGAATAATATTATTTCATCTAAAATATTTATAGATAATTAATATTTTGTATGCATGATTCATTCATCCCATATGTATTAAACATAATACATATAGTTAAATATTTTTATTTTTTTGTTTGTTTCCAAAGATTATGTATCAAATCATTTAATTTTATATTTCTAATTTTTTTGAATGATTCTGTTTGGTTCATTTTTGTTTTCAAATTTGTTTGAGTTATTTTTTATCATTACAAATATGGTTACAAGCTCCAAATTTATTAGCCTCATTGAGTTGTTTTGGTTACAAACATTTGTATTCATACTCTACTCGAAAGAAAACGAAAAATATTAATAATAGTTAGAAGACTTACTTGATTTCTTCGAAAACTTTTTCTTTATTTTTTATTTATTCTTTCAAATTATTTTTTGAATATCTTGTAATCATCCATAGTTTCTTGATCATCGTTCTTGGATGTTCTTGAATCGAATTGTTTGATGATTCATCTTCATTAATGAAGTTAGGTTTACGAACTTCTTCTGATACGTCGAGTAAGTTTTTAAAGTCAAATAAGTTATTATCCTTTAAGCCTTCCTTTGAATTGATCGTTTTTGGATGTTCTTGAATTGAATTCGTTTGATGATTCACCTTCGTTGTTGAAGTTAAGTTTACAAACTACTTTTGATTCGTCGAGCATGTATAAAAAAATTAAATCTAGAATAAGATGAACAAATTGTAAGGCAAACTCATGAGAGATTATAATGTTATGAAATAATTACCTATAATTAAATACACATGATCTTTGTAAGTAAAATAGAGAGTAATCCTTGCATATGAATTACTCTCCATTATTTATATATATATATATATATATATATATATATATATATATATATATATATATATATATTTCAATAAGTCTCCTCCTTTTCATTTTATATATATAAAATTGATAATATAATAAATTTATTAAGATAGTAATAATAAATGTTTTAAATCTAATATTTATAAAGGGTATATAACTTAAATACTGTGTTTAAGCTCAATTGCTATTTGAGGCTTGAACTTTGATCATTTTATCAAATGAGGCTCAAATTTTAAATTGTGTCATATATGGTCTAATTATAATAATTTTAGCCATTTAAGACTTTTTCACCGACGAGCTTTCTTCTTAATTTAGTATAGTAGTTTTATTTTCTTAAATAATTTATCATATTTATATAAAAAAATAACACATTTTTTCCCCGAATTTTAATATATTTTCACATCACACATTTTTTAAGATATTCAAACCGCATTCGTCAATTTTGAACGTATATATCTTAAAAAAAATACTCAATTTAAAACATAAATACGTACAAGTTGGTAGACTGTACACATAATGTTATGTCGTTAGGAAGTTATTTGAAGAAAAAATACTATATTCAAAATTTCTAAAATATTTTTTTTATTACACATTTTGTAATCACTCAGATTAATTTTAACAAATTAAAATTTGTAAATCTTGAAAACAATACTTAGTTTAAAAAGTACATTTAAAAAAATAAAAATGATGTATTAAAATAAGATAACACACTTTTTTTTTTTCCATTTGAGAAAAAAAAATTAATTGTTAAAATTTTGATAGTTCAATTTGAGCTAGTTTCAAATTGCAATTTGGCTATTTATTATATCTTCCTTTATTATTTATATCTTCCTGAGTGAGATCATCATCAAAATAAACAACAAAATACTTCCTCTCATTGTCAATTGTCAATTAACAATAACTAGTCCTTCCATGTAATATGACCCATTATTATAATTTTGCAGTCATATATACTACCCAAAAAGAAACATGAGGTTTCTTCATGCTTTGTCTCTTTCTTCGCTGGGCTGAATTATTTGGGACAATTTTACAAATGTTAATGTACATCTGTATGGGTTCATATATGTTTCTTCTCAACCATTGTTCTCCATGTTCTATGTTTCTTTTTCTTGTCGATTAAAATGAAAGTTACAATTCGTGCTTTAATGTAAACTAATTAGGACATTTTAAGTTAGTTGTGAAACGAAAAACTGATCAAATCGAATAATCTGAACCGACTAAATCGAAACGACGGTTTATGCAATCGTTACAGCGAACTCAATGAATCAGTTACTCGATTTAGAAACCAACCTATCAAGATTAGAATTTTAAAATACTTAATTTAGTTATATCTTATGATTTCTTATAGTCATTAAGTTTTCAATCATTTAACTATTTCTTATTTGGTTTTGAAAGCTCATATATTTGATATAAGCTCATATATTTGATATTTTAAATGAGAGTGAGGGTTGAGGATTAGTCCAAACTTTATAAAATTCAAATAATTAGTTAATGTTAAGTATACTATAAATGAAATTTTGTATATGGCAAATGGAACCAAACTACTATAATTGCTGGCAATTTGTTTCAGCTGCAGCACTAGACCCTACCTAGCAAAAAGTCATGCAAGAAAAATAGCTTTCAACCAGCTAGATTTTGGACATATAAGACATGACATTTTTAGCCTATTTATATTCCAAACAAACCAATATTAAATTATATATATATATATATATATATATATATATATATATATATATTATATCTTTAAAATATCTCCCTCGTTATCTTACTTAAGAAGTTTAATATTAAATTTTTAAAATTTAATATTATATTTAACAAAACTGAAAAAAAAAGGAAAAAATAGATTTTACAAAATGAATATTTGAAAATAAATTTAGTTGAGACCTCCAATAAAAAAAAGAAAAGACATCAATGTAAAAACTACAACATAACATTTTATTTTATGTTTATTTGAACTACAATTTGGAATTAACATCGACATATTAGATCTCTATTTAATATAATTAGTAGTAAGTTTCAAATATATATTACTAAAATATATAAAAAGATTGTACTAAATTGATTATTGAGTTAACGTTAAAGTCAACAACAACGTCCAAAAAAATGTCTGTTTTCTTTGTTAATAGAACTTTAGAAAATCATCACATTATTGTAACACAAGACAAATTAATTGACTATATATATATATAATAAGTTTATAATTTCTTAATACCTAAAAGTACTTTTCATCATTGAACAAAAAGGTAATCTTGTTGTTATAACATATAAACATCTTTAATATTTAATAAATTCGCATTTATATCTTAAAAGGCCATGTGAATTAGTCAAAAATTGTTAATTTATTGATATTTTTAGAGAAAAATAAGTCAAGATTGATATATTTAATTACCAGGCATAATATGTCAATTTTGTATTAAAATTTTTAATTTTTTTCTCACCTATATGATTAATTAAGATTATCCTAAGTATGAATTTAAGTACAAATATGTTTTAATTTACTAACTAGTTATAATTATGTAGTTTTTTATTCTAATTAATTATGATACACTTATAACTTAAGAAAAAAACTGAATAATTACATTAATTTTTTTAAACAATTCTATAAATAAATTATTTCAGATTTGTATTTATGTACTATAAATATAAATCAATGAAAATAATTATTCTTTTAAAAGGATTCAGATTACATTAAATATATCTATTTTTGTGGTTTGCTTTCATTTATACTTTTTCTTTCTTCCACCTTTTACATATTTGACTAATTGGCATCTTTTTAGCTAATATTAAATAAAGCCGAAGATTGACATAACCCTAATTAACTTAATCCACAAAAGGAGGAAAGGTATCAATTATACCTTTAATTTGTCCACCCTATTTTAGTGGGGACAATTATATATGGGCTAAATATCAATATATATATATATATATATATATATATATATATATATATATATATATATATATATATATATATATATATATATATATATATATATATATATATATATATATTATATCTCTAATCTCTAATCTCTTCTTCTGTAATTTAAATTTTTCTCTTATTTCATTTATCACATTATTCAAATTATTAACCAAAAATTAAAATATTTCTATTTAAAATTATATTATTTTATTTATTTATATATATCAATATCTTTAAGATTTTTTTGTATAAAAAATAATCCTCATTTCTTTAAAATTATCCACAATTATTATTTTTTTCTCCTTTTAGATTTTTCAAATAACTCCAATCCAAACAAGTTTACACTGGTAAGAATTTGAATTAAATAATTCATTATTAATATCAAATATTCTTCCATTCAATTGAAATATAAGACAATGACTTGTTTTTAATAGTTTTAGACACTTGATTATAAAAATAAAATAAAAATTTGTGTACGTGGCATTATTACTTTTGCCTACTATGTCTACATGCAAATAAGCAATAATTGATTTAATTATTTAATAAATAACTTTGTCAAAAAAGTATCAGATTTTCACTCGGTCAAATCTTACCCGTCGCCCATATAAAGTTGAAAATGGACCCCGTAATTTGCGGCCTCCAGCTATTACTATTACTCATCCATTCACTCATAATATATATATATATATATATATATAGGCTAGTTATATATATATTTTTAATTTAATAGTGTATTTTTATTTTATTTTTAGTTTAAAATATTAACATAATCGCAAATCATTACCCCCACTTCAGTTTAAAATATTAACATAATCGCAAATCATTACCCCCACTTCAAACTTAAGATATTTAAGTGTGAATCAAGTTTGATCTTTAAAGCTACAATTTCAAAACTTATATTTGTCTCGTTTCCTTGATGTCATTTTTTTAGACTAAAATGGAGTCAAAAGCGTGAAGAGCGAATAAAATTGTGCTTTAACTTCTTTTTTTAGTAGTTCGGTAAAGTCTAACACCCCTAACCTAGATTTAGCGCGAAAACTCTAAAACATTGTTTTATGTTTTAAATGTGAAAGAAAAATAAAAAAAAAACTTATAGAAATGTGAATTAAAAATCCCGTAAAAAATAAAAGCTAAACTTCAGCAATAAGAAAAACTAACATTAGTATTGATTTAGTTTTTATGAGATGTGATTTTGTTTCTTTCTTTTGTTACGATCTTGATTTTTTTTTCTTGTAGCGTTATTTTGTTGAACTTGTAACTAATCAATGTCACAACTTAGATTATAGTGATGAATTTTTTTCGCGCAATAATTTCTATTATTTTTGTTTTGCTCTCACATAGATGATAGGTCTGGTCTAGTCTCCCAACTAAAAAAAGCTAATAGTTTCATTCGACTTTCCAACTTTCAAATTAAATATCTTATGGTTCAACAACCTATGGAAGATCAATGAAAATGCATCTTGTTTAATAAGATATCACAAGCAACTTGAAGACGACCAGAAACCGAAAGTTAATAAAAAAGAATGATTTAACTAATTAGAGAATAAAAAGAAGAATATATAGACTTATGAATCGAAAAAAATCTCCTGCCGGGAACTTTGGAATATTCTAATGATCTCAATTCACATTATAACTTCCATTTTCAACCGCACATTGAGGAGAATAACATTTCATGAATCAAAAGCAAGCATAAACATCTCTATAATATTTTCAAATCTAGATGACTTCCTTTTTGTAATTAAAATATGTATAATTTATTTAAGCTTCTATCGCTATACCGTGGGGCAGACTACGTCGGAATGATGGGCTAAAAAAGACTTTTTTGACCTTGGCCGCGCCTAAGATAATATATATTTTGAAAATTGTATAATATAATTTGTGGGGACCCTTTGCGTCCAAACATGGAGACAAAGTCCTGAAGCTTTCACAAGCTATAATAGCAGAAATGCAGCCAGCAATATTGATCGATAAAGCCTTTCTTTTATCTGCAACCTCTTTTTTATATATATATTTATCTAATTGGTAAAATTAGAAAATTATTGGGTCATGTCACATTTTTATCGTAAAAATAATATCTTCAAAAATTTATATAATCTTTTTGCTCTAACATAAATTCGTCCTAACTTCCGTAACTATGTCTTATTTTTTTCTTTCAATATTTTTCAAGCTGAACTCACATTTTTTTTCATTAATATTTTTCAAATCCATCCTTCCTTAATATAATTTCTGGATTGAAATAACTTTTATGGAACAAATCCCAAGTAATAATGGCTGTTTAATTAATTTCCAAAGATTGTCCCATGCAGCAAGTCTAGAAGAAGTGGCCAAACAAGAAAAAGCCATTATCAGCCTTGTTCGATCAATTACTTTATCTTTACAGATTCTCTATCCCCAAGGAAATTTACCAGATTAACCCCCAGTGGATCAAACTGTCCTTTATTTTATTTTTTTAATTGTATTTATATATTTCCTCTACTTTTTAACGTTATATATGACTTTGATGACACCCTAAAATCAATGTCCATCGTGTAGTAGGGTCATTTATTAATAGATAATTAAGTGGGTGAGTAGTCATTAGTCAAGCTCAAAAACTTATGGTTTCCATGCAGAGATTCATTTTCTTAATTTAATTATTTTTTTTATTTCCTTGCTAAATAAGTTGTAATTTTTCAATTTTCTTAAGGGCATATAAGTAAATACAAAAAAAATGGATGAGAGAATGTGAATATATACCTTCTTTGTTGTAAAGGGTAAAATATGGTTCTGAATTTGAAGGAGTTGGATCCATTCTTTTGTCCCTTGAACAAACGAAAACCTCCATTAATTTTTCTCTCAAGATTGTGGTAGAGTACTAGAACTGGTTCTTCTTCTCCATCATATTGGCGTCCGAATTGGTTCATGGATATTGTTCTCTGGAGGACATCTGGGGGGTGTGGCTTAAATATTATTACTACATTAATATTGATTATCATTCCTATCTTATGGCAAGATCACAGCTTTTGATCAAATTCATCTTTCTCGGGTTGTTGTTGTTGTTAATCTTAATTTCCCACATCACCGCTCGCCCTCACACCATGGAAAACGTTGTTCATCCAATTAATCGAAACAACAACTATTCTTCGTTCGCCAGCACAACCGGTACCACCACCACCGCCACCACCGTCGGCGGTGGGGATAAAAGCCGACATAGAGAGTTTGAAGCGGCCGCTCACGAGGTTCCTAGTGGTCCAAATCCGGAGTCGAATAGGTAATTAAGTATAAGTATTAAGTTTGTGTATCGATTATTAAAGAGTTATATATATGTTATTATTATTAATGCTATTGTAAGGGTTGGATCGAGACTTGAGAGGACTTTATATCATTATCATATTACATGTGTATTAATAATTTGTTGATGCTACTCATAAATACTTTATTTGCTTTTCATTTGGTATGAAATATGAGAGTGTACTAAACTTTTATTGAAATTAAATCTGAGTGTTTGTTTAAAAAGAAATTCACACATTTTAATTTGGTCCAATTTTATTTAGCTAGGTTTAATTGAGATTTGGGAAGTTAATTTAGGGTTAGAGAAATATAGGAAAGTTTTAGGACATGTCTTGTCGAAGGAGCAAGTGGACCATGCAAATGCAAAGAAGTCTGACAATTAGGAAAGGAGAAGGTGACAGTACAATTATTTGGCAATTATGGGGTTTTGTTGATGCAAACCTTTTCTGTAATTTGTCCCCCCAAATGTAAATTCATGATGTGGTACCTTTCACAAGCTACTTTTTCGAAATAATTTGACAATTTTTTTATTACTTACTT
This sequence comes from Impatiens glandulifera, assembly GCF_907164915.1. Lineage (NCBI taxonomy): Eukaryota > Viridiplantae > Streptophyta > Magnoliopsida > Ericales > Balsaminaceae > Impatiens > Impatiens glandulifera. The sequence goes on along the minus strand of NC_061862.1, from coordinate 14,491,091 downwards.
GTTTGATATTGGTTATTTGATAATTTTTAATTGGTTTTGTTCAAAATTTTGTTTGATGTGAAGATGGGTTATTTGTGTTTTTAATTAGTTGAATTATTATTATGTCTATTTGTATTTAGTTAAGGTATTTTTATATTTTAATTGATTAATTGAGTAATTTAATAGTTGGAAAAAAGAATAATGGAATAGTTAAAATTTGAATGAAAATCTTAGAAAAATTAAATGAAATCAGCTCTTAGAGTTAGATTAGATGTGGGTTATTTTTACCTAAAACTCATCTATCTTATTGGAGTAACTATTCATGTTTGAGATTTTTTTTAAGGAAATGATGTTTTATTCCATGAGTGGAATCAAAATTTGAAAATTAGATCTTCTATTAGATTTTTGTAGGTTAGATGAGTGGAATGGAATCACACATCATTTCTTACAAAAATTCATTTTATTTTTTATTATAAATTTTAAATGTAAAATTAATATTATAAAAATTCAATCAATTAAAAATCTAAATAACATAAGTTAGATTGTAGGCCTTATATTAAAAAAATTGTTTATTGTAAATGTAAGTTATTATGGATTTTAATTGATTAAATTATTATATTTAAATTTTAAATTTTATAAAATAAAAATTAAAAAATGTATTTTAAGATGTATTGAGTGATGGTTGAAAATAAATAAGATGTGATGGATCATGAGTTTCTTTGTTGATAAAAACCGAACATCAAACTGTTAAAAGGAAAATGCATGTTTAATATTTGGTTTTATAAATTAACGAGGTTATTTATTATAATGAAATACTATAAAATAAAATATTATCATGAAAAAATAAGCTTATTTTTAGTTTCATTAGAGAGTGGGGATTGTGTATCTCTCTTTTGTATAAACAATAGCCAAATTATTAAGCTGCCTTATATTGATTATTATTATAGTTTATGATTTTAGTGATAAAATTGATTTTTAGTATTTTAGTTTGTAATTTAAATTATGGGATTGAAAAATTATGTTTAAATGTGACCTTGAATTATTTGAGTATTCTTTATGTAAGCAATCTTCAACTTTTAATGGAAAGAGTTGAGGAGAATTAATTAAACATAATTTTATTTTTAGGCTAATTGTTTTTTATAATCAAAATTTTATATTTACCCTTTCTCGGTGTTAGAATATTTAATTTAGATCTTTATTCCTTATGTCTAAAATTTTAATACTCTATGTCGATAATTTGAAAAATGAACTTTAGTTGCATAACCATACCTGAATTTGTAATGAAGATTGATTCAGTAAGTCGTTCTTCAAATTTTTTGTCTCGATCTCCTAATTCTAGATTTGGGCTTGTGTCGGATAATGTGGTTGAGATTTAGGTCTTCCAACCTCTATCGATAACTCTTGAGTGTTTTTGAGAATGAATAGATCTCTACCTTAAGTCTGATTTAATTAACATAATAAATAGACTATATATATGGTTTGAGGATCTAACTTGAAAATGTTCATTTAATATTCGGTTCATCAACAAAATAATAAATGATATTTTTATTTCTACACAAATATATCTCTATAATTATTATAAATATATAAATAAACTTATAACCTTTATATTTTAATAAATCAATTTAATTGCGATTTAATCCTTATATGATAACAATTATTATACAATTACTAAATAATATATATACTCAAATATTGGAATTAACTCCAACACTCGAATCTCATAAATTTAATTAAAAATTTAATTAAATTTTTAATAAAGAGCTAGCTTTTATATTTTAAGAATCGCTAATGGATTTTTATAAAATCAATAAGAGGTTTTATGTATACAAACGTATATCAGATATTCTTTTCGGGTTCGATTTTTTATGACATTCGGGAAAAGGCTCTCGCGTTATATCATTCGTAGATATTAAATAACGATATATACTTTACAAAATTTTAATTTTTTTAGAAAATTAAATTCTTTTATTTTATTTTTCAACTTTTAGTCATAAATTTGGATTTGAAATTTTAAATTTTAAAATATTAAATAAATGTCAATATCTGTCATTGATATTGATGTAAAAAATAATGAAAAACGGTACTGTAAATATCAATTTAAGTATGTTCAATTTAAAATAAATAAAATATACCATTAATAAAAAAAAGTATGAAAATATTTTATAGTCGTATTTTATATTTTAGAATTTAAAAAAAAAAGTTTCTAAAAAAAAAAAAGTTTAGGGGCTCTAAATGCTATCTCTAAATGTTATCGGGAGTGAGTTGGGGGCGGACAAAAGTCATTACTGTCTTTTGTCTTGGTAGGCCGAATTCTATCCATTTAAACAATAATTCGGACTAGACTCATATATGAAATATGATCACGCTCGTAGGACAATTATTTTGCTTTTTGAACTCCACCATTTGGTCAAGAATTGAGCAAGTTTCATGTTTTGCGTGGCCTAGGCTTTGTTTGATTTGGATCAAATGGTTTTAAGTTAAATTATTAATCAAGTTAAATTAAATTCAAAATTAGACTTTTCTTAAAGGAGATTTTCTAATTTAACTTGGGCTTTCTTCTCTTTATTTTTTTTTATGAGGATCGATAAACTCAACTAAAGATTCAACGAAAGTAGGTCCACGAATCCGATGTGGCCTGCCAGGTGTCTCCACGTCCCCAAAACGCTCATTTCGGGTCCCGAAACCACTCATTTCGAGAAGGAAAAAATTAGTATTTTTTTTCTTCCAAAATGACCGTTTCGGGTCCTGAAACCACTCATTTTGGGTCCCAAAACGGTAATTTCGAAAAGAAAAAAAAATATTTTTTTCCCGAAATGGCCGTTTCGGGACCTGAAATTATCGTTTCTGGACATTTGAAAAATTTCTCTCTTCTATCCACGTGTCATGCCACGTTGATTTATGAACTTACTTTCATTGATATTTCGTTGAGTTTATCATTTTTTTTATACATATATTTTTTTATTACAGGTAAAATACATCAAATTAATTAATAAATTTTATGCTTATTTTATTTTATATTTCAGGGTTTTATAAATAATTATCTTAAGATTTAAAAATTTGTCCAAGAATAATTATTTAGTTTAATTAAATTTAAATTTAATTAATTTAAGATTAATGGATATAGCATTGTCCCAAATAATTATTTAATATATTTACAAACTAAATTTTAATTAATTTTAATTAATGTATACACCATCATCCCAACTAATTTATTTAATTTATATGTGGTTCATAATTTTGTTTTTTTTAATTATTTTAAATTTTAATGAACACAACATTTATCTAGAATATTTATTTAATTTGTACTTATTACTTTAGAATATAATATTTATCTAAAACAATTATTTTATTAGGGAGTATTTTAAAATAAGACATTATTAAATACTTAAAATTTTATCAAATTAGATGAATAGTTGAATTTGGGTGTCTACTCTCCTATTTTGGGTTAATATGATAATCATGGACTTGTTTTAAAATAATTTTATAAGATGTAGCTACGTTATTTAATTAAAGTGTTATTTGGATAAAAATATATTAATTATGATTAATTAAATACATATATTTTAATTATTAATTTGAATGATTATTGATGACGTGATTTTAAATTATTTAAGATTAAACTCAAATAATTCAAATCAAACGAGGCTACGTTTTTCACTTTTGTCAAAGAATAAAAAAAAAGAGGTTATACCACATCATAATTCCTTTTTTAATTTTGGTGAAAAACCTAGCTATCACAAGTAAAAACTCATAATTACAAGGGCACGTTTGAATGATTTTTCTTAAAAAAATCAAATATAATTAATCTTTATTTTATCGTACTCTCATCAATCACATCAATTAAATTATTAATCAAAATACTAAAATAATTTTTTTTCTCCCTAAAATAATAATTTATTATTATATATTTATATTTCTTTTATCAAAACAAAAATTACATTTTCTCAAAATCACCATCAATTAATATATTTTTAAATAATTAAAATTATTTAAAAAATTTCTATCCAAACAAGCCCAAGTCAAAAAAAAGAAGATATTGTTATGTGAAAGAAGAAAAATCTTATCAAAAAATTATATATGAAGTTGTCTATTATCATATAGCTTGTTTAATTTATTTATTTTTAAAAATAAAATTTGTGTTTTTAGTAAAATTCTTGTTTGATTTTTTTAATTTAATAATTATTTTATTTTTAAGTAAATGAGATTGAAAAAAGAGAGGAAAGATTAAATAAATAATATTTTAATATTTTGATTGATAAGTATAGTGATGGTATAAATGGAGTGAATTAAGAAAAAATATTTTATTTTGAATATAAATTCCAAAAAACTCAATATCAAACAACTCTTACGGCTCATTTGATGTAGTGGTTATTGTGATTTTTTTTAGTTTTTATCCCCCAAACCAACCATCATTTCAATCATTTATTCATTATTTTTATATATTTAAATATCAAAATTATCTTTTATTTAATTATATTAAATTAATTTTATCTTTAAAAAATAAATGATATTTTTGACTTTTACCATGAAAACTGATTTTTTAGAAAATTTAATCAAACATGGAATGGATAATCGTTTAAAAAAAAATCATATTAAGTAGGGAGCAGATCGACTATCTCACAAACAGTCCAATATTTATCCCAAACTTAAAAAACTTAGTTCATTTTAGAATTAAGGTAGGTCTCACATCTCTATTATAACGTGTAAATTTTTTCAGAGCCTGCCATGGGATAAGCCCTGTAAGTTATCAGGTTATGACAACTTATTTATTAAAAATAGTAAGATATTTTATTATATTTGTTATAATTCTAAACATAAATTGGTGTAGTTTAGTGGTTAAAGATAAGAATGTTAAAATCTATTTTTTTAATTAATTTTTCTAAATTAAACTTGAAAATGTCAATTTTTTTTTTATCCGAGACTGGGGCAGCACAAAATTCGGAGCCGATTCTGCTTGTGAGACAGCCTATCAACCCATTAAATATTACTAAATATTAATATAGAGAACAATGAAAATTTCACGGTCATCCTATTGAAGAGTTTTATTAACTTAAATATTAAATTTGTACTAATATTCAAAAGAAAGCATAAAGGACACCATGTTAAATTTATAGACAGAAGAACATTCCTTTTAAATTTCTTTTAACTTATGTTGTTAAGTGTCAAGTTGAGTGCCTTAACAAGTAAGCCAATTTAAGTTTTTGAAAGTGTAGTAAGCCCATGTCCAGTTAGAAAACTAAGTGCAAGCCAAATTTTCTGATAGCAAATAGTCTCCGCTCTTGTTAAGATAAGCAGTATATATAAGTAATGTCTGAACATGGCGTAAAGATGGAGAAAGAGTTCAGATAGGCGAAAATACCAGGACCTAATCGAAAGCGTACCTTAATTCATCTTATCTTTCTTTAGAATAGAAATGGTCTTTAATCTACTATTTCCTTAGACTTTCTTTTCTTTATTAGAATGGTTCTTCCAATTTGATGAGCACGTCAATGATTTTCTCTCTCGGTTGATGAGAACGCAAAAGAAAATTGTCTGTACTTCATATATGGACCATTACCGTTATCAAATAATCAACATTAAGATAGTTATTATAGTTATGTCATTTCTAATTTAGCTCCTTCATAAAATTCGAAATGCCATTTAGGCATCCTCACTTTATATTCATGACAAATACACCTATAAGCCATAAACATAATTTCACATCAGATCACATTATTTTGGCTTATATTAAATATGACATTTGCACAATTATTTATTATACTAGTGATCCCATAAATTTCAACAGATTCAACTACTAAATTATAGAATAAGTAGTATAATAACATTTTGCATGCGGTTAAAATTACTAAGTTGAACTAATTCATAGCTACAAATTTCTGCTAAATTCTTATCGAAAAGGTTCTCTACCTTCTTCAAGAACAATAACAAATATATTTGGTAACAATATAATTGAAATTAAATTGTGCGATATAATTTAAATTCTTAGATTGAGGAGAGCTTTTATAATTAAGAATTGAAATTAAAATTAAAATTTCAATAAAATTTAAATAAATGTAATTTTATAATTCTTAGTTTCACTTTTTTTAACTCTAAATTTTATTTAATTATATATATTTTTTGTTTTCAAAATAAAATATTTTAGTTTACAACAAGTTCACTATGTTGAATCTATAATTTTTTTTTAATTAGGAAATTAAAATTTTGAAACAATATTTAAATAAATAAATTAATAACTTAAGATTTTCGATTGATTTTTTTTTATTTGTTTAGAAAGTTAAAATTTTAAACCGATATTTTGTTTTTTTAAATTTAAGAGTTAAAATGTATATTTTATTTAATAAGATTCAAACCCTTAGACAAAACTCTTCATATTTGAGTTATCCTAAAAGATTCTGTCAAACAAATATCTTAAAAATATATATTTAAATTGTTTTATTATATATTTTTTTTCAAACATAAAAATTTAAATAGATTTACAATTCTATAGTTTTTTCAAATATAAAAATTAAATTGTAATGCAAATTCGGGTGAAATTGAAACTAAAATTTAAAATTAATTACACTCTCACTTTCACTCATTCAAACTCAAAAAAATCTTGAGATTGATGACATTATGAATTAAAAAATATATATTTTATTTGCTTAATTATAAGAAATTAGACCAAATTTGTCATTGATAATGATCAAATGCTTATAGCTTATAAATTAAATAAATTTGGTATTTTCTTGTTGGGTGAGTACTAATTAATTCTTATCTAATTACATATTATAGTAGAAGAATGGATGAAATGGAAAAATAAGGCTTTTATTCAAATTTGAACCCAAGAACTTTGTGCAGTTAAAACTCTTTCAAATCTCTTTCTATTTGATGTGAACTAATGTAAATGTTTTAAGACTAATGAATATTCTATATTAGAATTAGACAATGAAATAGCACACAACTCTAATTAATCAAGCTCAATAATAGAAGTACATACACAATTAATTGCTTATTTTTCACTTGTAAGGATGGAGGTCTTAATTAGAATCTTACCATTACAAGGAACATAACCTTACACTTTCAAATATTAACTTTTAAAACATTAACAAATACTTTTTTTTCTTAGCCAAACTAGCTAGATGCATATGGCAGGCATTTAATTCAATGGCCTCCTCCACCACCACCAAATCCACCACCACCACCTCCACCAAAACCACCACCTACACCTCCTCCAGCTCCAAATCCACCTCCAGCTCCACCACCACCGCCTACTCCACCACCACCGCCTACTCCACCACCACCGCCTCCACCAAAACCACCTCCTCCACCAGCACCACCACCTAAACCTCCTCCCACACCACCACCGCTTCCAAATCCTCCTCCAGCTCCACCACCTCCACCGCCGAGACCACCTCCCGCACCTCCTCCTAGTCCGCCTCCAGCACCTCCTCCTAATCCACCTCCACCACCAAGACCACCTCCAGCACCTCCTCCTAATCCACCTCCACCACCAAGACCACCTCCAGCACCTCCTCCTAATCCACCTCCACCACCAAGACCACCTCCAGCACCTCCTCCTAATCCACCTCCACCTCCAAGACCACCTCCCGCACCTCCTCCTAATCCACCTCCACTTCCAAGACCACCACCCGCACCTCCTCCTAATCCACCTCCACCTCCAAGACCACCACCACCACCTAGCCCTCCATGATGACCTAAACCACCTCCACCACCCAGACCACCACCTCCTCCTAATGCTCCATGAGGACCTAGACCACCATGATGACCTAAACCACCTCCACCACCTAATCCTCCACCAGCTCCACTTCCTAAGCCACCATGATGACCTAAACCACCTCCAAGCCCACCGCCTCCTCCCAAACCACCTCCACCACCTAATCCTCCACCAGCTCCACCTCCTAAGCCACCATGATGACCTAAACCACCCCCAAGACCACCGCCTCCTCCCAAACCACCTCCACCACCGCCTCCCAAACCACCTCCACCCCCACCTCCCAAACCACCACCACCTCCAAGCCCACCACCGCCTCCCAAACCACCCCCACCTCCAAGCCCACCGCCGCCTCCGAATCCACCACCGCCTCCAAACCCACCGCCGCCGCCAAATCCTCCGCCACCACCTCCTCCTAAACCCCCTCCAGCTCCTCCACCTAATCCGCCACCTCCACCAAATCCACCACCTTTGCCAAACCTATGCCTGAAGCCCTTTTTATATATCCCATGCCCTAATCCTCCTCCAAACCCTAGATGGTGTCCTAAGAGAAGCTTGTCACTCTCTACTTCATTATCGACATTTGCAAGAACGTGACCAAGGATAACCAAAGTTGACAAGATCAAAAGTCCACCCAAACGAGACACAACCCTCATATTCTATAAGTTAAGAGAACCCTTAATTATTTAAACCTTTTGATATATGCAATGCAAGAAAGAAACAGAAGAACAGTAGGTGGAGAGTGAAGTTCTGTCTGAAGAAGAAATGTAATGTGAAGAAGACTGTATATATAAGGGATCGAGAAGGGATAGGATCAGATCAGAATACAGTGTCTCATTAAACATTGATATAATATTGTATTTGTAATGAAAAATGAAATGATGATCAGGTTTTAATATGAGAAGATGGTAGGTCCAAGCTAACTCTGCACCTTCACGTGAGTAAATGAATGCTGGCCAATGTGTTATTGGACAAGTTATTCATTCTTCCCAACTGCCCACTGTTATCCCTCATATTAGGCTTTGTCATTGGCAGCCTTTTCATTTTTCTATTTTCCTTAGCTTCTAGGGCATGCGAGTTTTGTTTAACTTCCTTTCAAAATTCTTATAAATCTGGTTACTTCAACTAATCAAGGCATTGTTCTCTTTGGGTTTTTTAAAAAATTCATTCAAAATCAATTTTCCAATCAATCCTTAACAATCAAATCACTCATTTTATTAATCAAAATACTAAAGTAGCATCTATTTTAAATAATTATTTTTTATTTTATTCATATATATCAATACCCTTTAAGTCTTTTTACCAAAAATAATCATCACCTCCTCAAAATTATCACCAATCATTAATTTTTTCCCTTTTTAAGTATTTTCAAAAACCCCAATCCAAACAAAGCCTAAAGTATTCTTTGATTTAATTATCAGAGATAGTGTGATAATTAAATGTAGGAAAAATAATATCAAATTAATAGGCCTTATTTTATTTTTTATTTGATTAAAAAAATAATTCTTATTATTTCAATTAAGGAGTTTGATATAATAATTAATTTGTAAATAATATAAAATAATATCTACAAAATCAAAACAATTAAATGTGAATCTACATGTTAAAATGATAAATTTGTAAAAACTAAAACTGCAATATATAAAATCCAATCATCTTAAAATTTGTTGAGAGTGACTTTAAATACGAACTTGTTTGAGTCCACAACGATAAGTAAGAAGTAGAGCAAATAGAATAAACTAATTTAACGGTATTTGAAATTTTTTTACCAAATATTTTGAACAAAAGTGAAATTATTTTTGTATATAGAAAATAAGTAATTGACATGTATGAACAACAAACTATAAAAAAAAAATTAAGAATATTATTTTGATTATTAAATACATACAAGTCCGATCTTATTAAAAGGTATATTAGATCTAACAAAAAGTAACATTAATTAAGTATAAGTGGTAGAAAGAGAGAAAAAAAATACTCTCTCTAATTTTAAAAATAATTATAGAAGAAGGCAAGAAGAAAATGAAGTTTCACCTTCTCTTCAAAAATATTTAGAGAAAAAAAAACTTAATATCCATTTGGTATTTTTATTCAACCGGAGTCAAAAAAATAAAAATAAAATTAATTAGTAAATAATATCAAATAAAACTTACAAAATCAATATAAACAATTAATGATCTAGATATTAAACTATATGAATAATTTATAAATTCTCAATAGACAAAATCTAACCGCGACTCTAAAGTCGAACTCATTTGAGTTTCTAAATAGTGAGTGTTGAAGTTGTGAAAGCCGAACGAAACAATGAAACGGTGCCTAAAAAATACGTATAAAATATTCTGAGCGGCAATTAAAATTATTCTTAACCGGAGTTGGTAATCAACGCTGAAAAAATGTAAAAGGTAATTCCATATGAAAAAATAAATCAGAAAACTCATTATTGAAAATATAAAAAACAACTCGATATCGATCCTGATAATTTCGTCTCCTTTGCTAAAAGGGCATGGACACATATCATTAACACAATCGGAAAGTATTAGTAGTAAACGACCTAAAAAGATTAAGATTATTATTCGGATCACAAAAATCCGGGATACAAAATATAATTCGGTTAAATAAGATATCGATCAAATAAAACACAACACCAACCCACATTTGAGTCGTGGAAAGAAAAATAAGACACCACAATGCTTAAATAGTCATGAATAGACAAAAAAAAAATTACTTTTCTATAACTCTTTTCTCCGAAAGAGAAAAAAGAATGCAGTAATATGTCATTCATTCTAATTGAAATTAAGGCTCAAATATATATAGTCAACGTAATTAACCATTGATCCTTAATTAGGTATTATTCACAAGTTTTCAAACAAAATAATATAAGTGACCGTTTTAGTTGTGGTTTGTAATGAGGAAAAAAGAAGATAAGTTATAAAAATATAGATGAAACTTTTTCACCTGAGAAATAAAAAAAGACAAAAAGAATAAGAAAGAGTTGATTAATAAAATAGTAAAGTGAAAATATTTTATAAGGGAGAGATTAAAATAATAATATATATAAAAGGTCTGGTCTATGTTGAAACAACTGGCTGGCTGGTTTACCTAGCTATAACTATAAGGTCGATTGATCTCATACCCAGCTGGATGTTGGATGAATAAATGCATTTGATCAGAGAGAAGAGAGAGATATATCATCACATTGGTGGGTGTCCACATTTATGTATCGATCCATCCATCCAACTAATTAATTAATTAAAAGATTGAAGAAAGAAGAAGAAGATCAAACTCATCATCATCAATACTAACTTAATTACTAACTATAACTAGACTAGCTAGCTTCCCCACCCACCCACACCCACCCACCAAAAAATAAAATAAAAAGCAGATCGATCGATCGATCATTTCATGTTCTTCATGAAACTGCTCGCAGACTCTCTCTCTTTATGTATGTCACAGTCACACCAATTTGTTAAACCGTGTTGACAGAGCATGCATGATGCACCTCAGCAATATTATAGATCGACTTGCTGTAAAGAAGGCGAAAATCATCTCTTGCAATTAATATCATGCATGATTATACAAAAATATATTGATTCAACTTCCCCGGAGATATCCATTACAATACTTTTGAAGTGAAGTATAAAGAAAAAATTAAACATAAATTGCTTGAATTTGTTTTCAATGACTGAGTTTACTTAGGGATACGCTGGCTAGCATTACCCTTTTAAATCAAAATGTTTTTAGAAGAAATATTAGCCACCGAAAAAAAAATAGTTAAAATTACAACATTTTAAGTAAAAAAATGTAAGTTATAGGTTATTGATTCATATCGGGAAGAATTATTTTCTGTCAACTGTTCGTAGTCATTGAAAAATAGCTACCTTTCAGTGCAGATTTTAGTTTGGCTTTCTATTCGTTTTTGGGACTAGTCTTCCATCCTTATTCCTTTTTTATTAATTTTGGGAAGATTTCTTGAATAATGGGAAAGAAGACATTAATTAAAACTGTTATCGGAATTTTACTTATATGTTTATCAGTTAGTTTAGTGTCTTTACTCATTTGATATTTTTGTCGGTACGGAATTGCGCTACCTATTGGCTTCATCTACTTCTTGTGCTCTCTTATAGCGTAGAAGGTAGTTGTGCTCTCTTATAGCGTAGAAGGGACACTATTGGAAGGCGAAAGACAACGAGTGTACCGTGAAAAAGCTCCTGCTTCGTTGCTTGATCTTTAGAACACAATAACGATGGTAAAATTCAAAATAAGCATCATTATATATATATAAAGAAAACTTTAAGATTCTTCACAAATGTTTATGAAGTAGAATAGGTCTCCTGTAAATAAATCAGAGGGATCTTCTGATCAGTACTTTTGATACGATAGAGTTATTCAAATTCCTATCAAGTTAAAATTATAGTTGCAACTAAGCCACTAAGTTATGTCTAGAGTAGGTGTTTAAGAAAATTGGATTTCATTCTCATTTAAAAATATCTTAATGATAGTTTAAAAAAAAATATTTAAATTGCAACCAATATTTTATTTAGCTAAGTTTTTTTTTTAATATGCCTCTCTCGTAATGACTTCTTTCTATGTATATAATTTTAGAGTGACTCTCTCTTAAAACCTGTAGGGAAGTCCGCCAGTAAAAGTCTCCTTGAATGATTGTTTTAAGTCAAAGTCAGTCAATTTTTACAATCAATTAAAATTTCTGCTCTTTTATATCAATAAGATTTATGGTCAAACTTCCATTCACTGTTATGCAGAGGTTACATTTATGAATTTAGGTTTATTGACATGGGATTACATGAAAAAAAAATATTAATCCTAACTAAATAATTAAAGATTAATGATATAGAGAGCGAATCTCCCACGTGGCTGCCTAGATAGAAAAAACAAACTACTGTAAATAAACATATAAAAAAATTAAGTGTGCGACCCTTAGTTCATTTTGATCAAATCTTAGTCTTCTCTATGATCAAACAATGAACCAATTCCCAAACTAACTTTGTTTTAGGTTAACTTCTCAAACTAACCTACTTTGTACATTCATTTTCAAACTAATCTACTCTACTATTCAAACTCAGTTTTCTTATTTATTTTTATTTTTAAAAATTTATTTATATTTAAACTTATTATATATATATATATTTAAATTAATCTTTTTTTATTAAAATATTTAAATTATTTTTTTATAAATTATATTATTTATATTTTGATGTATATATTTACATTATTATTTACATTTTGAATTATTATTTTTATAAATATTATAATTATAATTTTAATATATACATTTACATTTCAATTATTATTTATTATATTATAATAAATATTCACGTAAAATCCTCATAAATAATTAATAAATACTAATATATTTTAACCATAACCATATATAATAATTTATAAAAATAATTACAATCATTGACAATTTTACTCAAAATAATCTTTGACTACGTTTCGTATAACCTTCTTGGCCTCACCTCTCACAAATTATAATGTGATTATCTATGTATAACCTTCTTGGCCACACCTCCCACAAATTGTAATCTTTCGTGAGTTATCCATCTCAATTCGAATACACTGACTTTGACTTCATTAATTTTTCTCTTTCTCAAAATTTCACTAGAATAAAATTATCATATTTCTCCCAATTGAGAACATCCAATATTGATTTTCTTGAACATATCTGAAATCGTTAACACTATATTTTATGTTATGTTTGTTCGTTCGTTGATAAATATTTTTTACTTATGTTTTTGTTATTGTTTTTCAGATGTTTAATCTTGTTATTTTTTAATTTATTTGGTGACACTTTGAACGATCGTGTTTTTTTATAATGTTTTTGTCATTTTATTTAAATCATTCTCGTTTATATAATATATTTTATAATAAAAATAAAAAGTTATATAAAATAATAATAAAAATTAAATATATATTAAAATATAAATAATCAAATTTATAAAAAAATAATAATTTAAATATAAATAATAAAATTTATAAAAATAATAATTTAAATATTTTAATAAAAATAATAATTTAAATATATATAATAATAAGTTTAAATATAAATAAATTAAAAAAATAAATAAATAAACTGAGTTTGAATAATAAAGTAGGTTAGTTTGGGAATGAATGAACAAAGTAGGTTAGATTGGGAAGTTGAACGTCAAACAATGTTAGTTTAGGAATTGGTACCATAACCTTCTCTTATAGAAAACAGCTCACATCAAAAAGTTTGATCGAGTTTAAAATTTCTCGCTATGAAAAACTCAAAGCAAGGAAGACGACTACTGCGAAGAAGAAGACTACCGCGAAAAGACGATTACCGCAAAGAATACGACTATCAAGAAAAAAACTACCCTTCCTCAGACACTGAGTTCTTGAACAAGTTTGTATAGACGGATAATCAGACAAGTTCCTCTACAGACCCGAATACCTCCAAATAAAATAAAACTCTACTATAATGTGTTTTAATCTGAATTGTAATGTGTTTTCAACTAAACTATATTAATGTCTAATAAATTAAAATGTAATGTCATTTAAACTAACTGCACTATTTTATAAACTGAACTATATAATGTCTTATAAATTGAACTATTATGTTATTTAAACTAAACTGTAACGTGTTTTAAACTGAACAGGAATGTATTTTAAACTAAAATATAATGATATTTAAACTGAAATATAATGTTTTTTAAAACTGAATTTTAATGTGTTTTAAACAGAACTTTAATTTATTTTAAAGTGAATTTTAACATTTTTAAACTGAGCAATAATGTGTTTTAAACTGAATTTTAACGTTTTTAAAAATTGAACAGTAATGTGTTTCAACTAAAATATAATGTCATTTAAATTGAACGGTAATGTTTTATAAATTAAATTGTAATGTCTTATAAACCGAACTGTAATGTGTTTTAAACTGACTTTTAATGTGTTTTAAATTAAAATATAATGTTTTTTAAACTAAACTGTAATGTTTTTTAAAACGTGAACTGTAATGTGTTTTAATTTTAAACTGAACTGTAATATGTTTAAAGTGAACTTTAACATTTTTTTTAAAAAGAACTCTAATTTGTTGTAATGTTCAATTGCGTTGTGAAGTTATTTGGATATTTGTAAAGTATTATAAATATTACATTTAAGGCAAATTCCACTTTTTATTTAGGCAAATTCGTTGACAACAAATGCAATAGTGCATGATTCAATATCAACACAACAAAAAATGGAATGATCTAGTCCCAACTCAACTTTCATTCATATCACTTTTGTCTTCTCAACTTTCTCATGTAGCCGATAATTTTTTCCCGAAGATAGTTCTTGTGTGGACAACATTCAACGAAGATATTAACTGTATGAACATATTGTATGTTACAATATATTTGGATATTTGTAAATTGTTATAAATACTATATTTCAGTTTATAAGATTATAGTTCAATTTTAAAAAAAAATACATTATATAACATTTCAGTTTAGTTTATATAAGACATTATAGTTCAGTTTATAAGACATTATATTTCAATTTATAAGACATTACATTTTAGTTTATAAGATTTTATATTTCAATTTAAAACATATTATAATTCACTTTTAAAATATGTTAAAGTCCAGTTTAAATAACAATAATTTAGTTTAAAACACATTATATTTCAGTTTTAAAAAATGTTAAAGTTCAGTTTATAAAGACATTACAGTTTAAATAACATTATAGTTCAGTTTTAAAAAACGTTACAGTTCAATTTATAAGATATTACATTTCAGTTTATATGACATTACATTTCAGTTTATAAAACACTACATTTCAATTTATAAGACTTTTCAGTTCGGTTTAAAATATATTACATTTCCATTTATAATACTTTACATTTCAGTTTAAAATACATTATAGTTTAGTTTTACAAAACGTTAAAGTTTAGTTTAAATAACATTAAAGTTATGTTTTAAAAAATATTACAGTTCAGTTTTAAAAAATGTTATAATTTAGTTTAAATAACATTCCAATTCAGTTTATAAGACATTACATTTCAATTTATAAGACATTACAAATCAGTTGAAAACTTTACATTTCAGTTTAAGTAACATTACATTATCGGTTTAAAACATATTATAGCTCGATTTTAAAAACGTTAAAGTTTAGTTTATAAGTTTAATGTTTAGTTTTAAAAAACGTTATAGTTCAGTCTATATAACATTTCAGTTTAGTTTATATAATTTATATAAGACATTACAATTTAATTTATAAGACATTATATTTTAGTTTATAAGACATTATAGTTCAATTTATAAAACATTACATTTCAATTTACATAAAACATTATAGTTTAAAAAAAAATTAACAAAATAAAATCAATGTTTAAAACAGTTAAAATGGAAAATCAAAACAAAAGAAAGTGAATCAATATCATATGTTCACAAATCAATAGTATGTATGTAGTTATCTAAGACCAATACAACAACTATTAGGTTTTAGTCTAAAACCTAATAGTTCTATTTTTACTAATTACTTAACTACAAGAATCGTTTGTCTATACGTTTGATCAAGAAACAAAATGTACTTGTTTAACATTTTCTTAAAAAGATTGGTAAGTAGCATTTTGTTCTATACATCTTGTCACAGCCTAAAACATAATATAGTTGGTCAAAACTCAAACAATTTACAAGACAAGGATGATAAAACAATGTATTATGTAAAAAACTAATTGTTCGATAACATAGAGCCAAGCGATGTAGGAAAAGAATGTCATGACAACGGATGATATGGATGTGGAAAAACTAGTCTTCGATTTTCATCTTATATGATTTGGACGACGAAATTGTTGTTGTTGGCAATGTCTCACTATAAGAAGAGTTATTCATTGATTGATTTGGTTAAAAAGAATCTATGCTGAGATGAAGGAAATCAGAACGATATTCAATCGAACGAATAACGGAAATGGTAGGTGGCGAAGGGGAATGAGAAGAAAAAGAGTCGAGATAGAGAGAAGAGAAGACGGAAAGGGAACGAGAGGAGGGGCTAGAGTTTGATGGAAAGGGAAAAAGAAAAAAGAATATTTTTGTTAAAAAAAATGATTTTTTTTTTCTTTCCATTACCACTAAGGCAGCCACGTTGGGGGAGTCACTGACCCTGATCGCTCCCTATATCATTACACATAAGTAAATATCCAATATAAGATTACATGTAAGTTCATTTGCATAACAAAACCCACTGTACAAGTACATCAAGTCAAAATAATGATTTCTAATAGACCAAATAAATATCATGATTCATTCTCACATAGAACATTTTATTACTTTTAGGTAATGCTAACATTCTATATTAATTAGTCTAAGAGTGTGTTTGGTAGGTCTAATTCAAATTACTAGGTTTGATAGAATTTTTAAAATTAGGAGTTGAAATTAGAATTTCAATGGAATTCAAACTAGTGTATTTTTTATAATTCTCAATTTTACTTTTTTTTAGCTCGAAATTATAATTCAATTTTTTTTCTCTATATTTTTCAAACAAAAATATATTGTTATTTTATCATTTACAATACGGTTAACCTGTGAAACCGATAATTATTTTTTAATTTTATAAACTTAAAATTTAATAAGTTAACATTTCGAACTAATATTTGTTTTTGAATTTAGAAAGTTAAATGTCGAAAGAATATTTTGCTTTTTGAATTTATAAATTTAATATGTCGAACCGATTTTTTTTTTATTTAGTAAATTAACATGTCAAACCGATATTTTGTTTTCATCGAAATCGACTTCTAAACGAAAACTTTTGATACTTGAACTATCATAATAGGTTGTTTCAAATAAATATCTTAATAATATAGATAATCTATATTCAAATTATTTTTATTTTATTTAAAATATAGGAATTGAATTTGAAGTACAATTCTAAAGTTTTCCTAAACATAAGATTTGAATTGTAATTTAATGTCAATTCTTGTAAAATTGAAATTCCCTCGTCCAAACACACACCCTAAAAGTGTTTGGATGAGTGAAATTAGAATTGAAATTGACATTAGAATTCAAATTCCAATTTCACCATAATTGACATTGAATTGAAAATAAATTCTTATGTTTGAAAAAACTAGGACTGCAAATGAGTCAAGGTGAGCTTAATGTCACGGCCCATTGGTATGGGGTGCACATGTCAAGCCTACAAGGTGAATTTTCCGGAATATTCATGTCTTGGGTCATTTCTAGAATCCTCTAGGAGTTCCTGGATTTTGTTAGTCATGGAACTCTCTAGATTTATCTAGGAGTTCCTCTTTTGTAAGTAGGGTCATGGAACTTTCTAGAATTCTCTAGGAAGTTCCTTTTGTATGTAAGGTGGGAGAACTCTCTAGAATTCTCTAGGAGTTCTCATGTATAGGTACTAGTAGAATTCTCTAGAAACCTCTAGGAATTCTTAGAATTAGTTTAATAATAGAAGAGTCTAGAAATGTCTAGGACAAGGAAGATCTAGAATGATCTTCCCACATGTATATAAACAAGTCTAGGTCATAGGACACTCAACTCAACACAACCATTGTTCAAAACACTCAACACTTGTAATACCTCACTCTTGTAATCAATAAACAAGATATTCTCCAAGCTCTTTTCTCTCTCAAGTATTCCATCTTCTTGCATATTTTAAGAGGCTGACTAGCTAGGATTGTGGCAATCTAGCCTAGTGCCGCACGGGACGAGGTGATATTCGGCGACCGAGTTTTTGCCCGTGACATTAATCTATCTTAAACACGAGCTCGACTTGACTAAGTATTTATTAGCTTAACTTGAACTCGAGCTCAAACGAGTTTATAAATTTTGAGCTCGACTATTTACCTACAAACTCGGTTTTACTCAAAAAAAACTTGAATTAAAATTAAATTTTCAAATATTTGTAAAGAAAAAATATTTATTTTAAATATTATATTTTAATATTAAAATAAATTAAAATAAAAATATTATTTATTTTCAGGCTAAAAAAAGCTCGGTAAGACATCGAACAAGTATTACATGAACTCGAGCTCGACTCGAATATTAAACGAGTCGGCTCGAGCTTGACTCGAACTTGGTCAAAGTCAAACTTAAGTCGAGCTTTGATCGGACGGCTCACGAGTAGCTTGACTCATTTGTCGCCCTAAAAAAACTATAAAATTTTAATTCAATTTTAATTTTTATATTTTAAAAATAATATAATAAAATTAATTTAAATATATATTATCAATATAATTAAGATATTAATTTTACACCCATATTAAGATAGTTTAAGTGTTAAAGGAGTTATTCTAGGGTTGAATAATTAAATTACTAAAATTAAAGTAAAAATATCGGTTCACCATTATAAATTCATAAATTATAAAATAATAAAATATGGATTCAACATATTAACTCCCTAAATTTAAAAAATATATATCTATTTAAAATTTTAATTTACTAAATAAAAATAAAAATTTCCGTTCGACATTTTAACTTTTTAAATAAAAAAAATAACAATTCGATATATTAATTCTGTTGTAAATAATAAAATAAATAGATATTTTGTTTTAAACACATAGAAAAAGTAAATATTTGAATTATAATTTGAATTAAAAAGAGTGGATTTTAAAATGATAAAATTACATTAGTTTGAATTAATTGAAAATTTAACTCCAATTTTTAGATGGTCCACAAAACTTAAGAATTAAAATTATACTATTCAATTAGGAAAATTTCTGTGCATTGCACACGGATAAGAATAAAAACAAAATAAATTATAATAATATTTATTTAATGTTTAAAATTATTAAAATACAAAATATAACACTCTCATTCCACATTTTATTCATTCGATAAAACAACTTATTTTCTTACATGTTTGTTCACATATTTTTTCCGAATGAATCACTCATCCCGTGACTTTACACTTTCACTTTATCAATCAAATATTTGATTCATATTTTTTAATAATTAGCATCCTGACCTTATACTTTGGTCAATCAAATATTTGATTCATATTTTTTTAACTACTTTCAAATGATACCGGTCTATTATCCCTCGACAAACCATATCTCAATCACATTTGATTAAAAATTGTACTTGTTTTTGTTAGGTTGCAAGTTCGAAACATATGAATATCATTTTTAATTTTATTTTTAACCGTTTTAAGTTTATGGGTGGGTCAACCCACAATCCGACCCAAGTATCCATTTACTCTCACATAAATATCCAAATTAACCACAGTCCTCGACCCAACAATCCGAACACTTTAAAAATTAAGAATCATTATATATATATATATATATATATTTCATGATTACCAAGATTTAGTCGAATTTTCAATAAATAAAAACTCTTTGATTTAAATAAAATTGTGACAGTAAAAAATTATTAGGTTCAAAAATAAATATACAAAATAAAATAAAACAAATGAAATGTCCCGGACAAAGTTTGGGCTTTATTAAATAGCTCAACTTTTTAGCCCAAAATAAAATTATGTTTAATGAGGCTCAACTTTTCAGCCCTCAATATGATTATGTTGACCGGATAAAATTCACAAGTGATTTTTATTTATTTATTTTTCCCAATCTCCAATTTGTCAGTCTCAATTCATACAGAAAAATATCAAATTAACAATTTATTTAAAATGTTGAATACAACCATAATGGAATGTTTGTTTTTTTAAATGTAATCCATTTAAATGAAAAATAAAAATTATTTTAATATAATTAATAGAATAAACCCAAGACAGGCACAAGACAGGCACAAGACAGGCACGGAACAAGAACACATACCCACACTATCCTCACAAAACTCAAACCCAAAACCTATTACCAGTGAACCCTTATATATCAACGTTTCGGTAACAATTTATTCAAATAGGATCCTCTTCGACCAAACTCTTTTATGTGCTCGTGTGCCCTAGAGAAAATTTTGGTCATAAAGGATTCTCTTTAAATTTATTATTGTAGGCCTCAATAAAATTACACAAAAATATATTATTTAAAAATAATAATAATTTGAAAAAATTGTAAATTCAATTCTCATAACTTGTTAAATTATTGAAACAACCTAAATAAAATATAAATAAATAAATTTTGGAAGTCACATGTATCATGTTTTGAAGACTAAAAAAGTCACTCTCAAAAAAGAAAAAAAAGAACATTGAGAGTCAATTTCACAAACCTTATAAAATAATGAACTCATTTTGAACTTTCTCACGGAATTAGTGGGGTACCCTATAATATTTTCCAAAATATACTTAAAAATATTAGATATATAAAAGGAAAAAAAATTAGAAATGTGACGTGAGTGACAGGTAGAAAGTTTTAAAAAGAAGATATAAATTACATGATCCAATATATAAATTAAGAGTATATATTGTTTATTTTTATATAATATGAAATAACTTTTCCACGTGGCCTTAGAAAGGGTATCCAATGCCAAAGAACTAACGTCTTCAAGTTGCCTTCCTTCCGCTCGTGTCAAGCCATAACTTCAAAATTATGATCAATGTCTCAAAACTTTTTCACCAATCCCAATATTTAAAACAAATATTATATTTATCAAAACTATTAAATTCTTTTCATTTATTATAATTTTTTTTTTTAAAATTCAACTATAACGTCACTTAATTTACTCACTATCATTAATAATATCACTTAAAATAGTATTTATTTATCTTCAATTCTTTTTTATTATATATATTAATATTTTTTATAAAAATTTATCAAATATATTTACCTAATCAAAATCAACCACCATTAACTTTTATAAATAAATTTTTTACCATGAAAAAATGTTATCATTTTTTTTAGATATTTAAAAAATTAATACAATAAACTCCACTTTAATTTTTAAAAAATTTATACTTACAATTAAGTTTTCATTTTATTTAACTATTATTATACAACTAATGACTACCAAAAATTATTATTTTTTTTAAAAAAAACTAGATTCATTTTTAAGTTTCTTTTAATTAAATAATCTAGATTTAATAAAATTATATATATATATATATGATGGATTTTAATTAATATGATTTAATACTATCCTTTAAAATATTTAATGACAAAATTAATAAATAAATTATGTATTTTCTTTATGGGTGTGTTAATTTAAATAAAATAATATTATTTAATTATATATATATATTAACCAAATTGATTCGATTCAAATTCAAATTGAAATTGTTTTCTTTCGGACATAAGTTTTCAAATAATTTATGTATGTATATGATAAAAATATGAACGTTAAATTTGAGTCTTTCCTATGTATATCTATCTATCTATAAAGCGCAGTAAAAATCTTTCATATTTCCGTCTTCTCTCTCTTTGAGTCAGTCAGTCAGACCATCTAACCAACAACTGCAAACCGCCTGCCCTCAAAAGAGTGAAAATCGGCACCGCCCCCCTTTCTTATTCTTCTTCGTTTGAATCTATCTATTCTACACTTGGGTTTCTCTCCCCTCCCCTCCCTCCGTCTTCTTCCATCTGGGTTTTTCATTTCATCACTTCTGCCTCTCTATTTCCTTCTCTATGAGATCAGTTTCTTGATCACACCTTTTGTTTTACTTTTCTACTCATGGGGAGGTACATAAAGAAGTCAAAACCAGTTGGGGACCTTGTTCTTATGGAGGTCTCCCAGTCGCAGTCTTCTCTCGGTGGGGTTCGTACCCGGGCCAAAACCCTTGCTTTGCAGCGCCTTCAGAAACCCACGTCGGCGGGGACTACGGTAGCCGGTTCCCCGGTGGTGAACGGAGAAGACTCGTACCTTCAGCTAAGGAACAGGAGATTGGCAAAACGCCCAATTCGTGCTGTCCATTCTAAGAGGCAAAAGATTTATCTATCGAATTCTAGCCCTAGTTCTAACTTTATTCAGCCTAGAATGGGGGAGAAGAATTTGGGTGTGTCGGTTTCCATTGGTGGATCGGAGAAGGTGGAAGAACAAGTGAATGGGAAAACAGAGGTCAAGGAGGAGATTGAAGGAAAGGAAAATGGTGGTGATTTGAGCATAGAAGCTTCTTTTGGTGAGAATATGTTGGAAATTGATGGCAAAGAGAGGTGTGTTTTCAATTCAATTCAAATCAAATCAAATTTTATTTCTATTGCATGTCTGTCTGTCTGCTAAAGTATTGAATCTTGTTCTATCCTTCTCCATTTTCGTTGAATTATGCAATAGAAAGGAGACAATATTATGTTAGAACTTAGAAGACTGTCCTGTTCTGTCCTATCATGTCTTGTCATGTCCCCTTGTTTGTTTTCGAGAAGAGGGTCTGATCTGAAGAGAGAAAAACAGACCATGGAATAAAAGAGGATGATTTCTCTGTTCTTCTCTCAAATGGTGAAAAGCAGACCATTTTTTTTTGTTAAACAATCTCTTCTTAAGATAGTACAAGTTTAAGAAATTGAGATTTTCTTCTATCTGCATTTATACCACCATTATTGTTGCTTGTCAGCTTTAACTACTCAAGGTTACAAACATTCTCTTCAGTTTCAGAGAAATTATTACAGATTTTTTAAGTAATTCTGTCATGGATCTTCTGCAGGAGCACAAGGGAAAGTACACCTATCAGTTTGATTCGAGATCCTCAGATGGTTACAACTCCTGGTTCTACTACTAGACCCCAACCTCGATCGAGCCTAACTAATTCAATGAGAACACAAATCCCAACCTCAGAGGAATTGGATCTCTTCTTCGGGGAATCTGAGAAATTACAGGAGCAACAATTCAAAGAGAAGTAAGTATATACATACTGCCCTTTCAACAACTTTCACTTTCTTTTAAAGTTTTATGTAGATTTCAGGCATCACTCTTAATTTTTCAGGTACAACTTTGACCCTGCGAAAGATGAGCCTCTGCCTGGACGTTTCAAATGGGTGAAGCCGGATCTGTAGAAGAAGAAGAAGGTGTAATGACAACTGGATATGTTTGATGGTCTATCAGTTATCTTACTGTAAAGAAACAACAACAAAAGTAGTTGTAGCAATAGTAGGGCTGTTAAGTTTAGTTTGTTGATCATGATCTCCTGTAACATTACAGAACCTATGACTTAGAAAACTGCAGCATTTTAGATTTTTTTTTAGGTTTCCATAAGAGGTGGTACATAATTTACTAATTAAGTTTAGTTCTATCAACCAAAACTCTTGTTAGGATGATGATGGTGATGATGATACATCTTGAATAAAAACAGAATGCTTTCTCTTTAATTCTTCTACTTCTACTTCTTGGGTAGGTTTGAACTGTAGAAGGGGAGTAGAACAGATATATGATACTACAATTATAATATATAACAGGGTTTTGATGTTTACTTGTGACGGTGGTGGTGGGGCATGCAGGTTTAGAATCTTATCTCTCCCTCCATTATTTTGTCTCTAGATCGATCTACCAGTTTCCAACTCTTTGACTGCTCCAAATTGAAGGGTTTTTTTTTGTCTGTGGGTTAAAAAGATATATAGATGATGTCTCTTACTTTTTAACCTCGGGATGGATCAAAACACCCAAAAAGGAACAAACTTGAATTAGTAAACATAACAAGGTGAAACAAACTAAACCTACTCCTCTTTCACACACAAACAACACACTTCTGAGTTATGTCCCACCACTAGTGGTTACACCATATACCAAACCAAATGAGGACTAGTAGCTAGCAACTATATATAAATACAGCCGACAAAGACAAGTCATGATATGTAAACTACAATTAGATCAGCCATCAAACAAATATGACGAAAGTAGGAGGAAAAGATTGAACCTTGACAAACCTTTACAGCCATTGAAGCAGTGAAATGTGGTTTTGTGGTCCTGATCATCATGAAACTCAAATTCCTTCATGTGGCCAAGTAGTGATTGGTGTTCCTTCAGTTATCAATTGAGTCATTTTCATGTTACCAAAACAAAACCCACACACAACAATATTATCAATTGACCTGTACTACTCCATCAGATATCACAAGCTAATATTAATTCATGCTAGCGTGTAAGCTTTAATTGAATAAATTTGTTTGAAGAAATATATTACACCAACCTAATCTTAGCCATTTGAAGAAATAATATATCTTATGCAGATTCGTGAATCTGAGAGATGTAGTGACTTACATGACAAAGCATATCATTTACAGAACCAGATAGAACATGAGTGGAAACTTTTGTGTGAAAGCTTGATTGGGTGAGAGATCAAACCATTCTCATTCCTTTGGGGGGGGGGGGGGGGGGGGGGGGGGTGTGTGTGTGTGTGTGTGTGTGTGTGTGTGTGTGGGGGGGGGGGGGGGGGGGGGGGGGGGGCTCCTCATGGTTTGATAAAAGTAATTGGTTGCATGAGATAAGATCAAACTGTCATAAATCTGATAGGGGTGTGAATAAACTCACAAAGAGACCAATAGGGATGAGTAGATTAGATTAGATTCAAAGTGAGTGATGGCAAAAGGATCTCCATTTAGAAGGAGCTTTGGATTTGAGATGCACCCAACCGGAGTATACTACGGTCTCTCTTTCTTTTTCTTTTGTCAGCAAATGGGTGGTGTGGTAGAGCTGGTGTATTGTGCAACAAGGAAGAAGAAAGCTTGATCCATCTTCTATTTTATCACAATCACCATTAATAAGTTGAGAAGCAAAAGATAAGTAACAAAAACAGGATATAAGTAACAAAGGTTAGCCTGTAAGAAGTAACAAAGATCAGCAGGAACTATCAAAAACAGTAGCACCTTTAAGCAAGAATCGTGTCAAAATCATTGTAATTTTTGTGCAGGTGGTCACTAAGTATTGGTTTTGAAAGGGCACGGCTAAGATATAGTCACGAGGATCAAAATACTTGTGGATTTTGAGTAACATTTGGTCATAGTATTCAAATCTCTCGAGTATTTGGAGCTGAAAAGAAAGCAAGCAATCAGGAAGATGTTCAATCAGAGAATGGAAACAACAGAGAAACGCAATCAAGTGAAGAATACAGAGGAAGGGGGAGAAGAGAGAAACAAACATTGATGTTGCTTCCAATCTGTCCGTTGATCCATGTTCAATCAGAGAATGCAACGGTGTTTGGACTACACGCTTGCTGCATCAGGAACCCGAATGACTGAAACGCCGCCCTTCACGGCGAGATCGTCTCCCTCGGCCATGGTTGGGTCTTCGTCTGTCTTGGGGGCCATCGTCTCAGCCCTTTGGCTGGCGAGCGAGCGTCATCTTGTGGGTTGCGGCCGTTGTCTCACGCTTTTTTGCCAAGCACATCGATTGCGGCTAAAACCGGGCCATTAGTCACTCATCTGTAACTTTTTCTTCTTTTTTTTTTTTTTAAGAAAAGAATAGTACTTTTATTAGAATTAAAAGAAAATACGTTAAAGATATTTTTAATATTTTAAAATTATTTCAACTTTAATTTTTATATTGAAAAAATTGTCGATATTATCATTATATTAAAAATATCATATCGCAAAATATAGAAAAAATTGATTTTTTGCGATACACTGAGAAAAAAATGTAAGATATAAATAGAGAAGATATTAGCAAAGAACTTGTTGTTTAATAATATATTTTCAAAGTATTAATTTATATAAAAATAAGAGAAACTAAAGAGTTATAATATGGAATATGAAAATCAAGAGACTCAAATGTGTTGTTATTTAATTATAGAGTTTTTAATACCTTCTCTCAAACAAAACGGGAGGCACACACCTTGAGTTTGTTACGTAATGAAGAAAATCCATTTTACGCAAGTCCTTTGGCGAGGATGTCGACAATTTGATCATCAGTATGTATGTATCAGATGAAAAGAGATTTTTAAGCAACACGTTCACGAATGAACGAAGTGAAAAACAACCTCTATATGTTTTGTACGATCATGAAAAATCGGATTGCCAATGTTGTCACACCATAGAGTGGGAGGTTGAGGTGGGGAGATGCAAAGTTCACGCAGCAAAGATTTGAGCTAAATGAGTTCAGCAGTGGCATGAGTTAGAGCTCGATACTCGGACTCGGTACTAGATCGAGCAACAACTTGTTGTTTCTTTGAATTCCAAGATATAAGATTGTCACCAAGAAATATGCAGTAGCCAGTTGTGGAGTGACAATCATTCAGACAACCAAACCAGACAAAGTTAGAAAAGGAAGATAGATCGAGAGAATATGATGGACGAATGAGAAGTATGACGAAGATATCAGAGTATTCTTTTTAAGGGGGAAATGTTGTTAAGTTGAGAGATGATTAAAGAGAAGTGAGAGGAAGAATTGCTAGTGAATATAATAGCATCCACATAGACAAGAAATGATGATATAATTTATGGAGTGTGGTACATGAATAATGAATAATCATTTTGAATTCTTGAAAACCAATGGAAAGAATAGCGGATTTTAATGTAGCATACCATACACGGGGAGTTTTCTTGAGTCCATAGAGTGATTTATGAAGTTTGCACACATGATTAGAATAATCAGGATGAGTGAACTTAGGGGGTTGAGACATAAAAACTTCCTCGTGTACAGTTCCATTTAGAAAGGCATTTTTAAAATGAGTTGATGAATAAACCATTGACGAGTGACGACAAGTGAGAGGATGGTTCAAATGGTAGTATGTTTCACAACTGGGCTGAATGTTTCAAGATAGTCAATGCCTTCTTGTTGATGAAATCTCTTTGCAGTTAAACGAGCCTTGTGACGTTCAATGGAACCATCAACTTTTTGTTTGATTTTGAAAACGCATTTGTAACCCACGATATTCTGCGAGGATCGAGGAACAAAAGACCACATCTTGTTTTGAATTAGAGCATTAAACTTATATTCCATGGGGGAATGTCATTGAGTGTCTTTATTGGCATTGGAGAAAATGTGGGTGGAGAGGTGGAGATGGTGGAAATGTTGGCTTTGTGAAGGGCACGAGTTTTGGCACGTGTGATCATATGATGAGAGAAACATTTAGGAGCATGTATAATGCTGGAAAATCTACGTATAGGAGTAGGAGGATTGATTGAAGATGTGTTGGTTGCTGATGATGGTTGATAGGAGTTTGATGTTGGCGAGTTGGTTGGTGAAGATGGATTGTTGGAGTTTGATGATGATGGTGATGAGTGTTCGGATGTTGGAGAAGATAGTAAATCAGAGATTTGTGACGTTAAAATTAGAGAGATTAAAGGTGATGAACGTTGCAGAAAAGGAAAATGCGGTGTTGGAGAGACTAATGGTGTAGTATGATTGGTAGATTCTAGTATTGTATTTTTAAATGGAAATGTTTGTTCATCAAAAGTGACGTGACGAGAGATATATATTTTGCCGAAAGGAAGGTGTAGAAAATGATAGACTTTGTGATTTAGACTATAACCAAGAAAAATACATTTTAGAGTTCAAAGATCAATTTCGTGAGAGTTATATGATTTAGTGAATGGAAATCAAGAGCATCCAAAAGTTTTGAGGAATAGATAGTTAGGAGGACAATTAAAAAGAATATCATACAGAGATTGACGAGACTTACCATTTGAAGGAAGACGATTAATGAGATACGTACTTGTCAAAAAAACATCATTCCAATAAGATACAGACTTAAAAGTATGAGCAAGAAGAGTGAGACTCATTTATGTAAGGTGGTGAATCTTGCATTCATCAACACCATTTTGTTCACTTATATGAGGACATGGTAGACGGTGTTGGATTCCATGAGTTTTAAGATAAGATTTCAGACTCCTATATTCACCTCTTCAATCAGATTTTAAGAGCTTTAA
The DNA here is from genome assembly GCF_907164915.1 of Impatiens glandulifera. Classification (NCBI taxonomy): domain Eukaryota; kingdom Viridiplantae; phylum Streptophyta; class Magnoliopsida; order Ericales; family Balsaminaceae; genus Impatiens; species Impatiens glandulifera. The sequence continues at coordinate 14,462,745 of NC_061862.1, read as the reverse complement.
TAGATGTGTAGAATTGATTTTTAACAATTGTCTTAAATTTTATAAAAGTTGGCAAGACATTATAGAATGATAACCAGGCAAGTAAAGAGGTTGTAGTCTTCGATAAAATGGATAAAATATCGAAAACCGTTAGTAGAGAAAAGAGGAGCATGACCCCAAACGTTAGAATATATTAATTATAATGGAGACTTACAACGAGATTGAGAAATAGGAAAAATAATTTTGTGTGTTTTTCTACAAAAACTTAATTTCGTGTTGCCAATAATATGTAAATAAAAAGAAGACATAATACAGGTTGATGTTGATGATGAAGGGTGTCCAAGACGATGATGTCAATTGAGTTTAGGCGATATAGCTCATTTTTAAGTGTGTCGCGAAGGAGTTCCCTCTTTGTGACCTAATCCTTAACAATGCTATAATTTGGATAAAATTCAAAAAAAATATTATTATTGGAAAAAAAATTGGAAATACTTAAAAGATTTTTGGTGATTAAAGGGACATGTAATATATTACGTAAATGAAGATTTTTATTGGAGCATAGAATAAATGATTGTCCAATATTAGAAATATGAAGAGGGTTATCGTCGCCCATTTTAATAGTTTTATACCATTATAAGGAGTTGAGATGCTAAGTTTGTCAAGATTTGCCGTGAGATGGTCTGTGGCACTAGAGTCGGGATACCAGTCTGAGTCATAAACAAAAGAATGTGTAGTCACCATAGTAGAGTGTGTCATTGAATTTTGGTTCTAACGATGTCGACAAGTTTTTAATCGAATGACCTATAAAGTTATAAATCTGACAAAACAGACCCAATCGACAAACATTAGCTACGTGACCAAAATGATCACACAATTGACATTGTATTTTATTTCTATTGGGCCCATGAGACCCACAACCCAAAATAGAAGGCCCATTAGTAGGACATCTTAACCCGATAGTAGAAGTCCGGTTGGAGTGTGAAACTTTAGATGAACTTGAAGGCCCATTTATTTGATATCTATTAGAATTATAGGAGCGCAATCTATTTGGAGTGTGAAACTTAGATGAACTTGAAGGCCCATTTATTTGATATCTATTAGAATTATGGGAGCGCAATTTATTGAAAGTTTCATTTTCTGCACTATAATCACTCGGACAGGAGACCAAACGTCGCGATCGTTGGAAGTGGGATGGTTTCAAAATCTCTCTCGATCCAAAAGCAAGATTAGCGGTTGGAGAGTTAGGATGGAGTGATTCAAGGAGAATCTCATGTGTAAGAAGCATTCCTTGGAGGTCTTTGATAACGATGGGGTCGAAGCGAGTGGTTACCACTATAGTGAGTGATTCGTATTTAGGACTGAGTCCTCCCAAAGCATAAAGAATGAAATCTTGTTGAGATATTCTTTGCACAGCACCAGCGAGACTATCAATGATTGATTTTATTTTCTACAAATATTGGACCATCGAGAGTGAGCCCTTCTTTACCGTATGGAGCTGAAGACGAAGCTGCATTAGACAAGCTTGAGATTGAGAGGCAAATGTGCATTCTAAATCAGACCAAAAGGATTTAGATGTGGTGCAAGATTCACCAATCACTTGGTCTATGATGGATTTTGAAAGGGTGGATAGAAGTCATGAAAGGATCCTCTGATCTTGTTCCTCCCATATAGTAAAAGTAAGATTTGAAGTGAGGACACTAGATCTGTCAACAACATCGGTTTGGAGAAAGACTTCAAGGGCAAAATTAGTTCCAGTAACATATGGATAGAGGCTATAACCTTTTAGGGTATTTAAGATTTCCAAAGAAGAAAGTTTTTGTGATCGAATTTAATGGATGTGAGATTGTGGAAGAGATGAATGGTTGAAACGAAAGAAAATGAATAAGAGCCCATGGATACAGAGGTTTGGTAAAACTGAATAATGGCTCTAATATCAGGATAGAGAAGATAAGTAGCAAAAAAAAACTTGTTATGAATTAAGAATGTATTTTAGTTTGTTATTACAATTACAAGAGTATGAATTTATACAAAAAAAAAATAAGGGAAATTGAAGAGTTAGAATATGTAAAGATTTTAAATACACTTAATAGCTAAATAGAATTGGTATCAACATCAAGTTATTGGTACGATAAATGTATAAGATTTTCAAATTTTGATATATATTCAATTAATATTTATAAATTATATATATATATATATATATATATATATATATATATATATATATATATATATATATATATATATATATATATATATATATGCTATGCTTTAATTTTCATTTTGAAAACTAAATTCACACATCCATGATGAAATTTTATCAAGATCAAATGGTCATCAATTAATCAACCAGTTTTGGTAAATTTATTTTCATCTCCAAACATATTTAAACTCAACTTTCAAACTATTTATTTTGTTTCTCTAAACATAACAAATTTATTTTCATTTATAAATAAATTTATTGTTAAATCAATTATAAAATCATAATTTTTAAAAATCAAATTAAAATATAATAATACTGTAATATTAATCAATATATGGCGTTCCATAAAGCTGGTAAAGTCTGTTGGAAAGTTAATCGTTCTTATCGAGACCTATTGAGTAACGTTTTTTTTTTTTTTCATGTCATGCTTTTTTGTTGTGTTTAAATAGATTTTATCATTTTTAATATACATAAACATTTTTAAAACATGAATTAAAATACAAAACATTTGTAACTAAATTTATTCATATTAATTTAGTCAAAGTTGAAGACTATAGCAATCTTACTAAGATGTTTTTTTATAAATAATTATTATTTTTAAATATTAAAGGTATATACTGTATCAAAATTTAGGTAAAGATATGAATTTTCTTATACTAACATTTTTGAAAAGTATAATTAAAATATGAATAAAAAATTAAATTATACAATATGGATCTACCCATACTCTTAACTACGCCAGGTTTTAACAAATATATATATTTAATATTTTTTTAAGTAGAATATTAATTTATATAACATAATATTTTTAAATATAACTTAATATATTAACAAATTTAATAATAATAATAATAATAATAATAATATTAATGTTAGGTTCAACTAAATTTCACTTCAAATTTATGTGTTTTCAAACGAAGTTATAAGAAATGATTTTATTTATGGAAATGAATATATGGTTTTGGAGGAACTAGGCATGAGATTGAAATACATTATCCAACTTTAAGACCGAGTTCATATTTAGAATTCTTAGAGTATAACTAACACATGGACAACTAACACATGGACGGATTCAGAAATTTAAGTTTGGGGTGAGTTTGAAAAAAATTGGAGTGGATTTAAATTAATAGTAAGAAAATTATGGATAAAACAAGAATAGATAAAAGTATTTTTTTTTTTTAAACTTAGATAAAAAGGAGTGTATTAAATTAAAAAATTTATGAAATTATAAGGTAATGTTACATTTATACCGTAAAAAAAATTTGGAGTGGATTTCAGCACACCCGATATCCTACCTTGTTGATATGTGAAGATTTAAGTATGAGTGTTCCTTCATTCATATTGGTATATCGAAAATACTGTATTAAAAAATATCGAAAATATAAAATAAATCGGTATACCAAAAATAATATAAGATATATCGATACTGAAATTATCGGTACATTAAATGTATGAAAATGTTAAAATATCGATATATACCAAAATAATATTTATAAATTAAAAAATATATAATACTGGTATAAATTTTAATTTTTATTTAACTAGAGAAACGCAACCCTGAAAACTTTTCAATAAAATAAATTCGCTATCAACTAATCAACTTTAACAATTTATTTATTTTAATAAATTTGAGACTCAACTTTAAAAGTATATACTTTCTTTTTTACCCTAATAAATTTATTTATTTTCTAAACAGATTTGATTTTAAAATTTGAAAATCAAATTAAAATATAATTAAATTTTAATATTATTTGGTATAATATCGAAATCGTGCCGAAATCGCGGTATACCGTCAATATTTGGTATGGTACTTGTATCATATTGAAATTTCGGTATACCCGAAATAACGGTACGTTAACGATATAATTTTTTCTATACCAAAACTTTCTATACGATCTACGTTATAGATAAAATTTTACATGCCGACCGTTAATTGAAACAAATCACATAATTAAATAAAGAGATCATCTGCAAACCTATTTACAATATCAAGATGAAAGAAAATCTTATAAACTCCACACGCACAAAGAACGCAAAATCTTTTGGCATTCTATTCCCCAATTAAACAAAAGTTTGAGACAAGTACTTTTTTTATTTTGGTTGGATGTAATGTTCATTTTATTTCTTTTTCATTTATTATTGATGGGTGTAATGTTTTTTTTTACTTTGTCTATTTTTTATTGTTTGAGATTTGTTTTTGAATGAGGTTTAACCATTTTCTCTTTGGCCGAATTCAAAAATATGAAATAAAAAAATTGTTTCACTTTAAAAAAATCGGGATAGAGCAGCTGTTAAGGATCAATCAATTGAACGATATCAATAGAATTAAACTCTCCAAGTAAGGGAGGATCTATATTAATTTGGACTAGCCCACCTTTTTTTAAAGTAAAAACAGTGACATGTCTTTTTAATTTTTAAAATTTTAAATTTAATTAATTAATTATTTTTATAATTCTAATAAAAAAAAGTAAAATTTACATTTATTTACTCATTTTATTTCTAATTTTCAATTTATTTCCTTAAACTTACCTAATATTTATTTAAACTCACCAAAACTCTAATTTCTAAATTCATCTATGTTCTCTAAGTTATTGTCCATTTTTCACAAGATTAGTTCATTCATTTCTTATTTTTTTTATTTTTAATCTACCTCATCTATGTTACATTCCATAACCCTAAATATAAAATGTGTAACACAGAATGATTATGACACAAGATGCAAAATAAACAAAAATAAATAAATAAATCCCAAATCAAATATAAAAGAAAAGTAGTCATTTGAATTTCATATATAGAGGTGTGAATTATGACATTACTTTAGTGGACTACATGTACTTAGTTTCTACTCTCTTTTTTTTCTTCTACATATAGGGTTTATTTTAAAATGTAAAAAGTGCATATTTCTAAATAGATATTTTTCTTATGAGCTAGTTAGGTAATCAAAATGAATTTTTTCACTTATAATAAAAGTATTGAAAGTTCAAAATTTCAAGTTTGGCTTTTGGGGGAGGTGATAATGATGAGATATAGTTACATTTAGGGCGGGGAAGAGCGTTGGCGGCCCTTGTGACCATCATTAATTAAAAGAGGTTAAAAGTGAATGTTAGCTGCTATGCTATCTCATCATATCTGTGACTTCCAGATGGAATTACTCCATAGGCTCCCCGCCACCTCTCTCGATCTCTTTCTTGATCACAAATATATATACATAATTCAACCATCCCCCATTCTTACGTACATATACCATTTTCCTTATTCCTAGCTAGCTAGGGTTTCTATTCCCTTCTTTCACATGGACAAAGAAGACAACAACTACGTGGTGAGTCCTAGGGTTTCTACTTATAAATTCTTCCTAGCAAATGATTATCCAAACCCTAAATCCTTTTTTATTTGTTATTGATTACAGGAAGGGCTTCATGGAAAATATTCGGGTTTTGGGTATCATAGTAGTAGTAGTACTTTTGATGATCGTCACGAACATGAAGCGCCCAATGGAAACAATAACCAAATCGTGGATTACATGCTCAATAATTTATCTCAATCGACACAAGCGTCGCCAGGATTGAGTTTCGCAGATGTTATGCAACTCGCAGATCTTGGCCCTAAGTTAGGGCTTAATCACACCAAACTTGCCACAGAAGGTGACGGGCATGTAGATCATGGAACTGGAATTGTCGACCCGATTGACTTCTTGAAGTTTCCCGTCTTGAATGATAAGATTCAAATGGTTGATCATCGTCATGACCAATCTCTTATGGTGTTTAAACCTCAAGAAGAAGAAAGTGGAGACGTTAGCAAAGATATTATTAGGGTTAGTGATGAAAAAGTGGGAAAATGTCATGATAATGAAACAAAGAAAAGCTCTATGCATCAAATTCTAGCTATTCATGGTGACATCCCATCTCAAAGCCCGACCGGCGAGACAAAAGGCAAGAGAAAGAGGCCGAGAACGATAAAGACAAGCCAAGAAGTGGAGAGTCAAAGGATGACTCACATTGCCGTGGAGAGGAACAGAAGGAAGCAAATGAACGAGCATCTTAGAGTTTTGAGATCTCTTATGCCCGGTTCATACGTACAAAGGGTAAGTACCTATAATATTCATCTATTAATGAGTTAATGTAAAACTAATCTCATTTTGCAAAACCATGCATGTGTAATTAGGGTGACCAAGCCTCTATAATAGGTGGAGCTATTGAGTTTGTTAGAGAATTGGAACAACTCCTACAATGCCTCGAATCTCAAAAGAGGAGACGTTTATATGGAGATCTCCCGAGTCAACCGGGGGACCCTTCCTCGTCTTCCCCCGGACAAGCTCTTGCAGTTGTCGGCGCACAACAAACACTACCTCAACTAATCTTTCCAAATAACCACGATCAACTTAGGCTCATGGAATTGGAGGCGGCGGGGATCCAAGAAGAGATGGCGGAGAGTAAGTCATGTTTGGCTGATGTGGAAGTAAAAATGTTAGGGTTTGATGCCATGATCAAGATCTTGTCTAGGAGGAGGCCAGGTCAACTAACTAAGGCCATTGAGGCATTAGAAGAACATCTTCAGATGAATATTCTCCACACCAACATTACTACTATGGAGCAAACCGTTCTCTATTCCTTCAATGTCAAGGTATTCATTATATAATTAATTGTTCTACAAATTAAAAATAAGGAATTTATAGGTGGGATCATATGTCAAATAATTATATGTTTTTGAAAGCAACTTACAATTCTATATAATATGCATGCATATGGAGTAATATTATTGTATTTGCAGGTCGGGAGTGAAGCAATGTTTACCGCAGAAGATATTGCTAATTCGGTCCAACAGATATTCGGCTTCATCCATGCTAATACACTAGAAGTGCTGCATCCGTAAAATGTGATAATTTGTTCTCGGATGAATAACAATATTTAGTTTGATGTCGCAGTTGTTATTGTTGTGTTCTTGATGATTTCATTATGCATGAAATTGATGATTAATATTGTAATTAATTAAAGCAATATTGCTAGCTGCCTTGCAAAGTTTATGACAACTATCTTTTTATTTATAAACATAACTATGATATTTCTTGTCTTGTGATTAGTACTAAATTGAGTTTTTCATGAACATTTTGTTTACATCTATTTTATATTGAATAAGTATTTTTTTTTAATTTGCTACTCATTTCAATTATATAGAAAATAATATTTAAATTCGATGTTAGAGTATATATAGTTTTTATTGAAGTGGAAAATGTTATGGATAAAAGATCAAATATCTCTAATCTCATTTTTATAAAGATGCCCCAAATACTCCAATGTTAATTTATGATTTCTGTTGAAAATTTATATACATATGTTGTTCTTTTTCTTCTTATTGTGATTATCTATGCTTAATATATATATATATATATATATATATATATATATATATATATATATTATATTTGATATTTTAAACAAAAATCAATTATTTTTACTTTGGATGATGACGTCCATATTTTGTATATTAGATAAATATTTTTTAATGTAAGTGATGAATATAATGAACGTGAGAATTAGTTTAATATATGCATAATCATCATTAACCAATGAATATATTTTAATATAATTAAAGGTGTATAATCTGTATATCAACATGAATAAAAAACATCAATGAAATCCGATTAACGTTATCAAATGAATAAGATTCAATTTCATAAAACTTCCAATAAATAGTTAGTACTAATAAATTATCAATTATCATACATATATATAATTATATAACCCTTTCAACTAAAGTCGTTTTTAATAAAATCAAATACATAATTATTATTTTTGTGTTTTAGACTCAACTTTTAATGCTTGAATTATTCTAATGAGTGTACAAATATTAATCTTATAATTAAAAATTATTACTTCTCATATAATATACATTCACAGAAATATTTTATTTGTTTCAAAGTTGGTTATGATGTCATTTTCAGCTGCACCATTTATTTAATCAATTGCATCCAATTAGGAAGTGTTTTTTGAACTTAGTTAGAACTTGGAAGTTTATAATACTTGATTATAAATGCATATTATTGCTTATTAATTCAATGTATGTAGCGGTGGGTATGAAGGACAATGATAATCTTATTATAAGTAAACAACAATATTATAATACTTAAACAAATAGTTGGTCAATCAATGGTCACATTAAATTAACCTAGAAATTAAAACTATTTTTGTTTATAGTTCTTGTTCCCTTTATTTACATGTGACAACTGCCCACTTCTAATAATTCTCTATATAAAATACTCTTTTTTTTTATCTTTTAATATTATACATAGTTTTGTTTTCTTTCCCCCCACCTTCCAAAAAAATTAAAATAAGTGAACATTGTTTGATAAGGTGGACATGCATACATGGTATAATAACCTCTTTACTGATTTTTTTTGAAAAAAAAATAAAAAAAATCAAGTTGACACTTGACAGAGAGGCTAGTACTAGTATTACTGCACATATGTATACATAGAGAGAGAAAATAAAAGAAAAACAAGAACGAGGAAGAAGAAGACATAGACATAACTCCGGCCCCTCCTCGTATTATACGGTCGTATTCTCCTGACCAGATTCATTTCCAAAATCTTCCGACCTGGGTTTTGAATTTGAGAACCAGAGGTAAAACAAATTCTCATTACCCTTTTGTTTATTATTTAGTCATTTACTTTTTCTGAGGGCTTCTTTCTTGCCGGCGGCAAAAGGTGGGAGTTTCCGGCGAAAATGTACTCGGCGATTCATTCGATCAACCCTTTAGATTTCCATGGTTCTCTGGACGGAACTAACTTATTGGGAGACCCTTGTTTGGTATTAACATCGGATCCAAAACCCCGTCTTCGGTGGACGGCTGAGCTTCATGACAGATTCGTGGACGCCGTTACTCAACTGGGTGGACCCGATAGTGAGTCATCACTCTCTTTTACCTAATTTGATTCTAGCTTATGTTATGATTTGGCTAATTTCTTTAGTTTTTAAGTAATGTAGAAGCTACGCCGAAAACAATAATGAGAACAATGGGAGTGAAGGGTCTTACTCTTTATCATTTGAAATCACACCTTCAGGTTAATTTCATCTTCATTTTCATCTTGTTGGTGTTGTTTTAGTTCTAGGTTATTGATTTCTCTTCAATAATTTACACAACTTGTAGAAATATCGGTTGGGGAAGTTGGGCTGCAAGGATTTTCCTGAGAGCTCTAAAGATGGTAATATTGTAGTATTTCAATCTTTTGTGGGAGTTATCTTTACAAACAATTTTCTTTTCTTTTACAGTTGAGAGTATAGATACAGGTTCAAGCACTCCAACTTCATCTTCGACGAAAACTGTTCATGACTTAAACGAGTATGTAATGAAATGTGTTTTAAAATGAACTCTATTAGGTTAGATTACAGTTTGTTGGGTGAATAATTTTTGTTTTGTTCATAGAGGGTATCAGGTTACAGAGGCTTTGAGAGTACAAATGGAAGTTCAGCGCAGATTGCATGATCAGTTAGAGGTTATAACTTATATATATTGAAATCTTCAATTTGAGAATCAAAATATTCATGGGTTTTACTCGTTTGATTAATTATGGTGGAATGGAACGAACCAGGTTCAACGTCGTCTCCAGCTTAGGATTGAAGCGCAGGGGAAGTATCTGCAGTCAATTCTGGAGAAAGCTTGTAAAGCTATTATAAATCATCAGGGTTCTTCTTCTGCAGATCTTGAAGAAGCTGTTCATGTTGTTAACAACAAGAATGTTATTGCTTCAAACATGCCTGCCCGATTCAGTGACTGTTCAATGGAGAGCCCGATTTCTTCGCCATTGTTGAAGAAGAGAACTAGGCCTTCGTTTAACAATGATGATGATGATGGGATTGTCGACACTTTGCCGCTGGAAAATGGTATGAGGCAGATGGGATGGATGATGACTAATTAAAACAATGGCTGGATTCTGAAATGATGTCTTAGTAAAATTTCTCTTATTAACGGTATTAACTACTTACAATTACTACTGTGGCTTGTATATTACATTCTCTAAGAAGTGGTTTTTAGGTTTACTGTATTCCAAGTGCTTGTATTCTTCTCACTAGTGTAATGGCAGATGCATATTTTTCTCTCCATTCTGCCCGGCTCTCCTTTCTCTTCCCGAATTCCATCAAACATTCGTCGTTCCCGTCCAGTATGTTGGTGATCTGCCCGATGGTCGGCCTTGATTTGGCCTCCGACCGTATGCATGCGATCCCAAGTTTCACCAATCTCGATAATTCAAAGCGATCATACACCCCATTCAATCTCATATCAACCAGATTGTCGTAAAACTCATTTTCTTCAAACTTGAGCATTCTGCTCACTAGGAAAACCTCGGGCCTCCTAAAGTCTACTGCTGTCTGCCCTGTTACCATCTCGAGTAACACCACCCCGAAACTGTAGATATCTGCCATCGGAGTGGCTTCGCCTGATTCCATATACTCGGGCGACATATACCCGAAAATCCCCCTTACCGATCTCTTTGTATCTATGGGCACATGGTGGCCATTTCCGTTTCCATGCTCTTTCCTTGCTAGGAATTCCGCCAAAGCAAAGCTTCCAAGCCTCGGGTTCATATCGTGATCAAGAACGATGGCGGAAGTGGTGATGCACTTGTGGATCACCTGTTCGTCCCATTCTTCGTGCAGGTATCTGATCGCGGAAGCCAGCGATTTGACAATGTTGTAACGATGATGCCATCTCAGGGGCGAAGAAGAATGTGTGGCTTTTCCAGTTTGGTTTTGAAATAGGAGGTTGCTTAGCAGGCGTTTGGCTGAGTAATCATAGATGACAAGCATCTCGCCTTGCTCGGTGCACCAGCCTCGGAGCTGAACAAGGTTTCTGTGGCGTAGCCGAGTTAAGTTTCGAAGCTCGTTGGAGAATCTTGCACGGAGAGCAGGGCATGTTTTCATCCCGAGTCTCTTTACCAGGACGTGTTGTTTGTTCTTCGAAAGGAATCCGTAGTAAGCCGTGCCAAAGTCGATCTCCGCTACACGATTTGAATCGGAGAAGTTGTTCGTTGCTGTAACGAGTTTGTTGAATGGAATCTCGTTCGGAGTGTCCACGATCATGAACGGGCTCGGTTGTTGTTGTTGTTTACGGAAGCTCTGTTCGGGTTCGGTTAAGGAACCGCTGTAATCGGCCGTCAGGTATATAGTACTTTCACCATTAGCTGTTAAGAAATTTGACGACTTGGTTAAAGAGATACTGTTTGAACTGGTTTTGGTGGTGGTGGTGGTGGTGCCGGAGCTGGAATCAGAGGAGTCGGAGGAAGTAAGAGTGATGTACAATGGTTGGGTTTTGAAAGATGGAACTGCCGGCAACTTTCCATACATCTTACCGGAAATTGCTTCGATTACCCATTTCATATTAGGTCGAGAAAATGGATTCTGAACAGTACACAATAACCCAACTTGAAGAAATCTTTCCATATCGGATAAACGGTAAGACCCATCTACAATTCTACTATCCCCAGCTTGTAACAATCTCCCCTCGTCGGACAATCGTCGGATCCAATCCAACAGTACAATCTGATCATCGGAGAAGGACAGATCAACGGCTCTCCTTCCTGACACAACTTCCATCAACACGATTCCAAAACTGAATACATCTGATTTGGCCGTCGCCGTGCTCTTCTTCTGGAAACTCTCCGGCGGAAGGTAACCGATGGTTCCGCCGATTTTAGTCGTTTCAGAGAGATGAAATCGTTGGTGTTTCAAAGATGGGTTTACTCTGTTCTTGTACACAAGCTCGTGTTCTAGCCACCTGGCCAGACCGAAATCACCTAGACGGGCATTGTAATGAGAATCAAGCATAACGTTACTGGTTTTAACATCCCGATGAATTATCTGAGTCTCCAATTCTTCATGAAGATAAAACAAAGCAGCCGCTAGACCATTTATAATATTCCTTCTCCTCTCCCAATTAAGCACCGGCGCTGATCCTCCCTTCTCCGGTCGCCTGAAATTACAAAGATTAAGTTACTAATCAATCGAATAAATTAAACTGTAAGCCCAAAACCCATCAAGTACCTGAAAAGAATCCGGTCAAGGCTCAGATTAGGCATGTAATCATAAACAAGTAATAATTGATCTTCATGAACACACCATCCACGGAGTCGGACAAGATTCCGGTGACGGAGATGAGCCACAGCAGCCAATTCAGCTTCGAACGTTTTCTCAAACCGTTCACCCTTCTCGGCCAGACATTTAACAGCAGCAATCGTTCCATCGCTAGGCAAAACTGCTCGATAAACTCTACCAAATCCCCCGCTTCCTAGTAACTCATCTTCGCTGAATCCATCTGAGCCGATATAAAGCTCGGCGTAGCTAAATATCTTAGGGTTTCCAATCCCGGCCCCGACTTTCTCAGAGAAACCCGTTCCGGCCGTGTCGTGGAAAGCCCCGGAGAATTGGCTATTGTTGGAGTGACGGAAACAGGAGGCGAGAGAACTTCGGATGGTACTAAATAGTTCGCCGCCGCAGTGACGGCGGTGGTGAGATGTCGGTGGTTTGGATATGGGTTTTGGGGACTCGATATCGTTATGGTGGTTGTGGTCGTCGTCGAAATCCGGCGGCGGCAGAACGAAGCAAAGGCGGCTGAGCTGCATTGTTATGGCTCAAGTGGCATTGGGCGGTGGATCGGTTCTAGATGGTTGAGATAATTAAATATATATAGACAGAGGAATTTATAAGTAAGATATGTGAAATGAATGATTTTTTTTTGGTCGGGATTATTTTAGGTTTTGTTTGGTTTGGTTTGAATTAATTTGTCAACTCCGACCTGCCCTTTTTTACGTTTCACTATAAAATAAATAAACAAACATTCACACGTGTATTGTGTGTGGCCCACACGGATATATGCATTCTTACCCTTGAATTTCTTCTTCAAGAAGTTAAAATGTTGTTTAAATACTTTTTAATTTTGTACTTCAATTCTCAAATAAAAAGAAGTTATATATTAAATATCCATTAAATAAAAAGATATATTTATACATTTAAATTATTATTTTTGATATAATATGATATAGTATATAATATAATATTTTTAATTTCTAAACTTTTATATTTTATTTTTTAATATTTGTGAAATTTTAAGTATATAATTTTAAATTTTATATTAAACTATATTCATAATATAAAATTAAATGAATTTGGTACATTTTCAAATATACTATTAATAAATAATAATACGGGTAAGAATGAACGTGGTCAAGCTAACTCAATTCTTTATGAAAAAAAAATAAGTGATGATAATATTTATTATATTATATTATCCAAATTTAAATAATTAAATTTAAAATTTATTTAGTAATATGTTAAAATATAAAATAAAAATATAAACAAAAGAATAAATGAATTTGAATAATAAATAATGTTAATTTGGATAAGAATGAACAAACTAGTCTTTAAAAAAATTGAAATTTGATCAAACAAAATTAGTTTGGTAACCTTCTATTAGAATTATTATGATCCATATTGTTAAAAAGTTTCATAGTTTGAACTTTGAAGCATATGTACATGCATTCAAACACCATTTTCAAAGTCAACTAGAGAATGAAGATCCAATTAGAAAAGATAATATATATATATATATATAGTATGTATGAAGTATCAATTGTATGGTTTTGGATAATAAAGAGACACTAATTAAATAGATTGTTAGATAACTTTTAAAGATTAAAGAAAAGGAGTTCATTCTTTTTGTACTACCCTTTTTTTCTAGGCAAAGATCTGGATTGATTTTTGCACAAGCACATTAATTGGGAAATTTGATGAAATGGCCCCCATAACAGGGGAAATTCCAAAAAGGGCCCCCGCCTACTAATGTTGGCAAAAAGGGCCCTTTTGCCCTGCGAAATGTCAGAAATACCCTTTCGGCGCCAGTTTTTACGTTCATAGACGCGAATTACCAATCACGCGATTAAAAACTGGCGCCGAAGGGGTATTTCTGACATTTCGCAGGGCAAAAGGGCCCTTTTTGCCAACATTAGTAGGCGGGGGGCCCTTTTTGGAATTTCCCGTTATGGGGGCCATTTCATCAAATTTCCCCATTAATTAGCTATATTGGTAGGTAGGGGTCTATTTGAAACATCTTGCACAAGCTTGGATAAATAATTTAATATATATAAATTTCCATGAAATTAAGTTGAAGGGTTAAGTTAAATATCCAGTGTAAATTGAAGGAAATTTTTGATGGTTTTGGAAAAGAGTGTGAATCAAAAGTAATGTTATATTCATTACATTTTTTATGATTATTCATGAGCTTCAAATTAGTTTTTTTTTTTTATAAAATAATGTGTATTATTTTAGTTTAAGTTTACATTTCTTCTTTTGGATATTAAATAAATTAGAATTTTTTACAACCACATATATGGTTTGATTGACTATATTTCTTTCTTCGTATACTTTTATTATTCTTATGACTATATGAGTGATGATGTTATATTTGATTTCTAGAAACATTTTATTCATTCAGATTTTAAGGTCTGGTAATTTGAAAAAAAGTAATCTTGTTTATTTAAAAGTGAATTATTTGAATAAAATAATTCAAAACATTAATATTTTAAAACATAATAAAAATTAAATAAGAAAATTATAATATTCTAACTTTTGAATTTTAAAATTATGATATATATATATATATATATATATATATATATATATATATATATATATTTTAAATAATCTAAGATAATACAAAATTACAAATCAAACAAGGTGAAGAGTCTAGTCAATGAAAAACAGGTCATTCAAAGAAAAAATTCTCTTATCTAGCTGTATTTTTCTTATTTGAATAATCAATTGTCTTTAATGTACAAATTATATTTGAATAAAATAATTAAACTGGTATTAATTAAAGAAGTATTGGGTTATTTTAAATACATTTGTAACTTTATTTTATTTTATAATATATACCACCTTAATCTAATTTAATTTGCAGTTCAATATCGTGGCGGTTCCGTCATTTAATAATACAATTGATTTAATTCAAACACTTTTACTTATTTATTTGTTATTTTCTGGACTTTATGTAAATTTATTGATATCTACTATCTAATACGTCTAGAAAGTCAATGCACAAAAAGTGTTTTGCGCCCACCTGGCTATAAATCTTCTTTTATAATAATAGTTTTTTTTTATAGTTTAATTTAAAATTTGAAAAGTATACCATTTATGAGTAAAATGACAGTTCTCAAATAACTAATTAAGATTAACAAAATTAACTATAAAGTTGTTTTCAAACTAAGCTAAAAATGCAAAACTAATTCATAGACTAAAATAATCAAACATTATTTTTATTATTATTATTATTATTATTAAAACATATATGGTAAGAAACTCACAATGGCAAAGGCTTTAAGTTTACCAATTTTAATATATTAATAAAATAAACCAAACATTTATAAATTTTATAAAATTCTGCTGATTTTCATGGGACTATTTAATACTTGATAAAGTCTCGTTCGTTTAAAACCTCATATAAATCAAATATTATTTCACTACACTCTTATCAATCACATCACACAATTCATTACACAGAATATTAAAATACCATATATTTTAAATTATTATTTTTTATTTTATTTATATATATCTAATACCTTTTAAATATTTTATCAAAAATAATCATTACTTCCTTAAAATCATCACCCATCATTTAATTTTTTTTCTTGTTTATTTGAAAAACTCAGTCTAAAAGTATGCTCTTAAATAAAAAAAAAAAATATATATATATATATATATATATTAGAAGATACAAATATTACAAAAAAAAATGTGAAAAATAAAATAATTATTATTCAATTGCTATAAAATAAGAGATAAATTGTGTTTGAGTTTTTTTTTTTTTTTTTTTGTTAATCATGATCATTAATGTTACTTATAAGTAAATTTTAGATAATTTATAACAATTCATGTCATAATTTGAATTTTTTTATGATTTCCACTTAAATTAATTATATGTGTTTTATTCTTTAACAAGAAATAAAAGATAATAAGACATAAATGATTTCAACCTTAAAAACTCAATTGACATAAAGTATTTAAAAAAATTGAATATTATTTAATTTTTCTTAATATATATATATATATATATATATATATATATATATATATATATATATATATATATATATATATATATATATATAACATCTCACTTTTTCAAAAAAAAATTATACATATTTTATGCAAAATATAATATTATATTTATCAATTGATATTCCATGGTGAGATTAATTAGCATTAATTAGCATGCAATAATGTAGATTAAAGTATTTAGATTTCAATAAAAGATTGCATTTGCCACTTTTCCACTATAAAGTTGGCTCAAATAAGAGTTTATTTTATACTCACTTCAATCCACATTGAAAGCTCTTTTACTTTCTCATAATTTCATAAACCAACAACCAAATGGTTTAATTTCTTAATGAATCTTTAATTCATCATACCTCACAAATTGAATATGTTAAGCTGATCTCGTTAGATGCTCAAAAAATGAGTTGAGTTGCGTCGAAAATTGGCTTTAACACCTAAAATGCAATGATTGTTTTAGACTAGAGATGAATTATTTTATGTTGGTAGACTACTTGGGTGACTAAAACATACCAGATTAGTTGAGTTTATTTGTGATTCAAATTAATAAATAAAATACTCAAAAATAATGTAGAGTGGTTGTGGAATGTGACCTTTGGATTATGAGTCATGAAGTGGGGAAGCAACTCTTCGGGTTCAATGTCATACTAAATTATAAATAGTTACAATATATCAATTAAAATCTATATAAATTAATATACAATATGCCAAATGAAAAATATGATTATATTTATATAAGAAGTTCATTCAAAATTATGTTTGTATATAGGATAAAGGGTATGATAGAGGATAAAAGGTATGATAGAGAGTAGCTTGACAGAAATATATAGGAAAATGATGTGTCATCCCTCAATTGAATTAAAAATGTAATAAGAAAAATAATTTTAAAATTTCAATCCAATAAAAGGATGAAACATCATTTCCCTACATATTCCTGTCAAAATTTTTCTGCTCTCTATCATTTCCCTAAGATAAATTATAAACTATTATATATATAACCATACGGTGGATCATTTAGCTTATTCAGCTGAAAATGTTGGTAGTTTTTCGATGAAGAAGGACTTGGGTAGAAAGTATATGGGAGGGTGAAATCTCGTGCACATTGGGCTAAACTTCAGTCTCTAATTCAATGACCTCTTTCATGGTTTGTTTTCATCCATCGTTATATTATGTGTCGAGAATTCTACTTGGATATTCTCGTTGACATCATAATCTGACTCAGAAACCACTAATTCCTCATCAAACACATAATGAAAATTGGTGATTCAAGAATATTAATTTTAAGCTAACGGTTTAGCATCATTTCATTAAGAAACCCAAAAAGTGGAAGTGTCAAGAATCAAAACTAGACAAACCTTAGTTTTGATTATAAGATGACAAACAAACGACCCTAGAGTTTCTGAATGGTAGTAATAATTTTAGGTTAAACTGTTCTAATAAGATTGACTTGGATTAATGAGACCATAATTTATTTTATACATCGTCAATCGTTTCTTTCTCGGACAACAAATTCAAAATAGGACGAGGATTTGATGAACTCACCTCTTGATATACCACCACCTGCCTATTCTCCAATTTTTTGACATTCGGGGAATCATCGCAACCCGAGGTGTGTGAAGACAAATGCTCCATCTTGTCCTCACGGGAAACTATTGAATAATTTAATTCATCCTTGTCCTGCTCAATCACCTTACCATCCATATAAAATATTCCAAAATTTGTCATCTCAACAACTAGTCTTTCAACATCAGTAAGGCTAGTCATACATATCCGATTGAAATAAAATTGTGTAATAAATGACTCTCTCGTTAGTCCAAACGAAGTCGATGCCTCCGACATATACATATTTGACGATGAAGAGGATCCCGGTGAAGGAGACATGACAATAGGACGTTAATGTCTCACCATCACTTTATATACATGTGTCTCGTTATCACCCAAATAGATTCAAGGTAACGACTATGTGGATCAGAATGATGTACCTTAATTCTAACACAACCATTCTTCTATACTAAATGAGTTTTCTCATCGAGTTCAATAAATCCCCCAAGATCATTATGAAGGAATTGTGTCCTTTAATTTAATGTGCAATGACTAAACTTGGATAGGACAAATTAACAGATATAATTTAATCCGATTATTTTAGGAGTCGTAGTGCTTTGCTAGAAGCCAACTACGTACGAATAATGGGTTAAACCTATAACTATTATAATCGGGTCCTATGAGGTCACACACTTAGAGTTGACCGACTAGATAAACGAGAAAGATGATTAATTATTAATACATATTAGACATTATTAATAATAAGAAATATTATTTATTTGTGAAATAAAATAATATATAATTAATACATATTAGGTATTATTAATAATAAGAAATATTATTTATTTGTGAAATAAAATAATATATAATTAATGGTTAATTATAAAGTTAAGATTGTGAAATAAAATAATATATAATTAATGGTTAATTATGGAGTTAAGATTGTGAAATAAAATAATATATAATTAATACATATCAAATATAATTAATAATAAGAAATATTATTTATTTGTGAAATAAAATAATATATAATTAATGGTTAATTATGGAATTTTATTTAATACAAAAGGATTCACTTATTTGCAAGAAAACGCAAGTGAATAAAGAGAGAATTGTTCCTCTTTTAAAACGGTTTTTGCGATATTACAGTGAGAACTCCAAGAGGAAGAAATCATCTTTTAATCTAACAATTGGATTGCTTCCCCTTTTTCTTTTTCGTCATAGCAGTCGAAAGTAAAGAGATCTAGTCGGGCTCGTGTGGACCAAGTAGAGAGCCCCACGTGTTGCTCCTCTACTTGGTCCACACGAGCCCGACTAGATCTCTTTACTTTCGACTGCTAGGACGAAAAAGACAAAAGGGAAGCAATCCAATTGCTAGATTAAAAGATGATTTCTACCTCTTGGAGTTCTCACCGTAATATCGCAAAAGCCGTTTTAAAAGAGGAACAATTCTATCTCTATTCAATTGCGTTTTCTTACAAATAAGTGAATCCTTTTGTATTAAATAAAATTCTATAATTAATCATTAATTATATATTATTTTATTTCACAAATAAATAATATTTCTTATTATTAATAATATCTAATATGTATTAATTATATATTATTTTATTTCACAATATTAACTCCATAATTAAGCATTAATTATATATTATTTTATTTCACAATTTTAACTCCATAATTAACCATTAATTATATATTATTTTATTTCACAAATAAATAATATTTCTTATTATTAATAATATCTAATATGTATTAATTATATATTATTTTATTTCACAAATAAATAATATTTCTTATTATTAATAATATCTAATATGTATTAATAATTAACCATTTTTCTCGTTTATCTAGTCGGTCAACTCTAAGTGTGTGACCTCATAGGACCCGATTATAATAGTTATAGGTTTAACCCCATTAATCGTAGTTGACTTCTAGCAAAGCACTACGACTCCTAAAATAATCGGATTAAGTTATATCTGTTAATCTGTCCTATCCAAGTTTAGTCATTGCACATTAAATTAAAGGACACAATTCATTCACATTACTGGCCCGACTAATTAGATCATTATTCCACATATTTGTTGTCATCCTAAATAATTGAATCCATGTACCCTCCATATCTACTAGTGTTCTTATTTTGTGTTCGATTGCTACAACACGTGTGTTTTCAGTTTAACTGATCGGCCGTTAATGAGTCATTAGATTCCTTTCTCGACTAAAGGTTTAATACGCTTATCAATTGACATAATAAATGTTATTTTAAATTATTTCCATAGAACAACGTAGCTTCCGCAAGAATTGAATCCATACCAAAAGTCGCTCTCAATAGCTCCAATCGCAAGACTCTCTTTGTTCCACGTCGATGTCTGAAGGACCCGACATAACAATTTTAATTGAACCAAATCAACATCAATCGCTTTTTTTCCATTCTTAATTTCCGATATAGCCACAGCTGTTGAGTTGCCTCCAATGTTTGAAATTCAAAAGATTTAGATCCGACGTGAACCGCCTTCGTCTAGTCGACCCAAACAGACTATTTATTAGCGACTACTTACCAGTACTGTTATAGAGGTATGAAGTTTAGCCTTACGAATGTAAGTGTATATATAATATAATAATATATTATATTGATATATTATTATATTATATAATATATTATATACATCATATTATATTCTATAATATTTCATATTATATTATAACGAGAGACATGTATATAATATAATAATATATTATATTGATATATTATATATTATATAATATTCTATAATATATTATATTATATTATAGTTTTTTTATATTGTTAATGTAACTTAAGTATAAATATTTTTATTATATTGAACAAAGATGCACATAATTATTTTTTTTCTTTTAAACGTCTGACAACGAGGATTTAGTTGCACCACTCTGAGCATAATTTGCTACATAGGTTGTGATCATTTTTCTAGAATCCTCCATCTACCACCAATATCATTCATGGTACAATTTATAGCCTTCCTGGACTCAAATGCGAGAGACGCTTTTAAGAGTTGTTGAGAAAATCGATTGAAGACCGATATTTGATTTGACCATTTGATTTCTCCTGATCTCTCACGATATTTTGTTTTTCTTTATCCTGAACATTCACGCGAGGTTGTCCGACTTAAATTAATTATATATGTTTTATTTAAAAATAAATAAATAAAAGATATTAAGAGATAAATGATTTCAACCTTCAAACTAATATATGAGTATTTAAAAAAAATGAATATTATTTTTTTTCTTTTATATATATATATATATATATATATATAACATCTCACGTTTTCAACAAAAAAAAATTATATTATATCAATCAATTGATATTCCATGGTGAGATTAATTAGCATGCAATAATGTAGATTAAAGTATTTATATTTCAATAAAAGATTGCATTTGCCACTTTTCCACTATAAAGTTGGCTCAAATAAGAGCTTAATTTATATATACCCACTTCAATCCACATTGAAAGCTCAATCCTTTCTCTCTTTTACTTTCTCATAAACCAATAACCAAATGGTTTAATGTCTTAATGAATCTTTAATTCATCATATCTCACTAATTGAATAAGTTAAGTTGATCTCGTTAGATTCTCAAAGAATTAGTTGAGTTGCGTCGAAAATTGGCCTTTAACACCTACAATGTAATGATTGTTTAAGACTATATATGAATATCTTATGTTGGTAGACTACTTGGGTGACTAAAACATACCAGATTAGTTGAGCTTATTTGGGATTCAAATTAATTAATTAAATACTCAAAAATAATGTAGTAGTGGTTGGGGAATTATGTGACATTTGGATTATGAGTCATGAAGTGGGGAAGCAACTCTTCGGGTTCAATGTCATAAAATAATGTTTGTATAGGCCATGTTTGGTTGAGGGTAGAAAGAGGTACTATACTATTGGTATAGTATAAGCTATACCAATAGTGTTTTAATATGGTGTTTTTTACATTTTTACTATTGGTATTAATTTATACCCCTATATAATTTATACTTCATATTTGGTATAAAATAGTAACTGGTCCCCTTAGGTACAACACTATTCTTATATATATTATTTAATTTTTAATTTCTTATTATACTCTTTATTAATATTATATAATTATTATTATATAATATATTAAATATATTTTATTAAATTTTAATATTTTATTATATATAATCATTTTTAATATAAATATTTTTAAAATTGTTCAATATTTTAATTAAAAAATATTTATTTATTTTTACAAAAATAATTTTATTAATTATTATTTTCTATATTTACTTATATTATAAATAATATTTTTATTTATATTTATTTTATTACAATTATTAATCATATTTAAATTAAATAAACATAATTTTTTTAATTTTAATTAAAATTATAATTAATTTTTTTAATATATTAATTAAAATTATATTAATTATTAAATAATAACGATACAATACCTTATAATAATAAACAATATTATTTATAATATAAATAAATATAAGTAATAATATTAATAATAATAATTATTTTAAATTATTTATACAAGTTATACTACATTTTTATAATATATACCAAACACAAAATTATAAACCATATATAACTTATACCATTTCTTATAATTCATACCAAACAACAATAACCTATACAACTTATACTACCCTTTATTATTTATACCTCGTTACAATTTATACCTCTATACCACTTATACCTTATATAAATTGTACCCCTTACCGAACGCTACCATATAGTATAAATATATAGAAAATTATTATATATGTATTAATTTGAATAAGAAGTTCATTAGAAATGATGTTTGAATATAGGATGTTATAAATATATTATAATAATCTTGTCTTCTTGAATGAAGTAATTAAACCAAAGACCCTTATGTCAATTGTGGTTGAATCAAATGGTCCCACTAAGAGAAATTAAGCCAATATTAATCATATTTTTTGGCATTGTCATATGTCTTTGGTTGGTTAGCCAACTCTATCATTCCTCTTATAAGAAAAACTATCATTCCTTTTCATTTTTCTTTTGACAATTAAATAATTAAAAATTTATTAATAGTACATTTATTCTTTGTACAAAAAAAAGTCAATAAAATATTGCTATGTAATAAAAACCCGATTACACAATTTTTTGTTTTTTTTTTTTTATGTGAGACATTTCTTCATTGAATACCTACTCATAAAAGTTGTGAAGATTAATGACAACATAATTCAACCATAAAAGTCAAAGTTTTAACACAAATTATAACTTAGAATTGAAAAAAGAAGTTACCACGATAAATTATTAAGGTTTTAAATAACACCAAAATGTAAAGTCAGTATTTAAGATCCGAAACATAGATTAGAATATAGGCCGGTTGAAACAAGACTTCTAGGTAATGGAAGATGACAAGTTAAATAGGTCTGAAGAAACCTTACCGGGTATACTTTTCGATAATGTTTTGTGACCTTTAACCGACCTTAAACTCAACTATGGCGACAATGGATGGGATGCCTTTCTAAAAATGCTAAAATTGGACAGAATGCTTAAAAGATATGTGCAATATGTTGAAAGAGAATTTCAATACCTAGAACGAGCAAAATCCAACCGGACCAAGACCACATAACCTTTGAAAATAGGGTCGGGCCTGAAGAGTTGCGGTATGCACAAATTTTAAAACTATTCTTCGCAAATTTTAAAAGAAATATAGAGTTGTAAAATATTTTTAAGGTAAAACTAACTTAATAATTTGACATAATTTGTTAGTTATGTTGTTTAAAACTCTTAATGTATATATATATATATGGGCGCACGGAAAGGGTGGGCTGTAACGGAGCAGCTTCAGACCCACACATCCCAAATATAATATAATATATTAGTTGGATAAACTTAAAAAACTTTTAAATTCACTAATAAAAAAAACTTAAATTAAATTTCAAATTAAAAAGCCAAAACTATATTAGGTGCGTTACTTGCATCAATTTTTTACTCTTCGGTCCTCAACGAATATTTTAGTCTGTCAATCCAGAGACTATTCACCACTCATCAGTTCAACACTCAATATTTAGTCTTTTCTTTGGTTTATCGTTTAATAGAGCTGACTTTAGTTTTACCGGTAGGAATTGCATTCGTTAAAAGAGTATTTTCTGCAATAAAGACTGTGAAGACTGATTGCATAATCAAATGGAGAGACGAATTGATGAATGATAGTTTAGTAGTTTATGTTGAAAACAATTGAAAATGAATAAATATTGCAATATTTTCAACAAATGAAATCTCGTAGAATACAATTGTCTTATTTTGTACTGACTAATCGACAAGAATAACTTTGTAATTATGTTTATTAAAGTATTTTTCTCGATTTATATTATCAATCTAAAGTTTAATTAGTAAATACATATTAAAAAAATAGTACAAGTACAACTAATTTAATCCCTATAAATTATTTCTGCTTTCTTTTATTTTAGTTAGCCCGCCATATGAAAGAAAATGAATGAAGCAATTTTAAAAGATTCAATAGAATGAATTAATTTGTTAGGCCTTGTTATTTTAGAGGATCTTAATTCTTAATGAGAACTTCCATTAAGTTGATTTGGGCTTAATTGAGACCATTTAGATAGGGTTTATTTATTTTGTAAGGCCAAGCAAAAGACAATATACTTTCAAAAAAATCAAATATCAATATCAAGCCCTAGTTCAAATCCAGCCTTACATTATAGGCTTAAAGAAATATGTATAGGGACCACCATGAAGATATAGATATTAAAGATGGGGTTGTCACAATTTCTAAAGTCGAAATAAAGCTTTCATTGTCATAATTTATGTAACTAAGGTGAATTAAAGTGGGTTTGTATTATTTTTTTAATATATGAAATTTATAATTCTTTAGATTTGGTTTAAATTTATTGAAACAAACTTAATTTATTTAAAAAATGTTGAACGAGGATGATTTAAAAAAGGTATGTATTTTGTTTAGAAAGATTTAAAAGATTTTAGTATATAATAATAATAAAATAAATTTTTATTTTTTAAATAAAAAATATTTTAATTAATAAATTCAGTTACGTTATTAATAAGATTTGAAAAAAAAATAATATTTTATTATAATTATTAATTTTTTAAAATAACCAAAAGCCTCTTAATTTGAGTTTTTTAAATAACTTAAACAAAATCAAACATCTACTCATTTTATCCAACAAATTACTTAAATCATTAATTTAAATATTAAAATATTATTTATTTTAAATTATTATTTATTATTTTATATCTTTAAATCTTTTAAAAAAAATTATTATTAAATTTTCAAAATTATCAACTATCATTATTTATTTCTTTTTCTCAATCTATTTTTTAAATAATCCAAATCGATGAAGACCCCGAAATATCCCAAATGTTATCTCATGTTATTAAGATCTTTATTTGTAAGGTTTTGTATGACATTGACATTTGACATAATAGAAAATGTTGAATTTATGACACTTTCTTTGAAACTTCTTTTAACGAAGATAAATAATAAAATATTCAATGACAATATTGGTAATGGATTTCAAAGAAGACAAGAGATTTTATTAGTACTAGACTAACTAGCATTTAGCCCGTGCATTTGCACGAGTAATAATATAAAAACCGTGAAAAAAAATTACGGATAACATTTTTTATTTTATTTTTAACCGTTTTAAGTTTATGGGTGAATCAACCCACAATCCGACACAAGTATTCATTTACTCAACATCATTATATATTAGTTAGTTAAAAAGTTGAACTTATATTAATATTAAAACGTCCCGCGTTTATCAAATTTGGTGTTGAATTTAAAATATAAAGTCTTTGTAGCCTAGTTGGTTAAAGAGTTGTACTTGTTTTGTTATGTTGCAAGTTCGAAACATACCTCTAACATTTTTAATTTTATTTTTAACCGTTTTAAATTTAAAAACGGGTCAACCCACAATCCGACCCAAGTATCCAAATTAACCACAGCTCTCGACCCGGCAATCCGGACACTTTAAAAATTAAGCATCATTATATATATATAGATTTTAAACTATGGGCTTAATGGATTATTTAGATAATGGTAAATTATTTTTAAATAACTTTATTCACTCTAAATTAAAAATGGAGTTATTTTAAAAAAAGAATTATTAAGATAAATTTATAATAAAATAATATTTTAAAAGATAGAATGTTTTAATTATTAGTTTAAAGATTTAAATAATAAGACAATTGATGATTAAATGTTTCATTTTTTTTAATCGTAATAGAATTTATGTTTTCCTTGAAAAAAATATTAATCTTTATTTGTTTTTCATATTTCAAGATAATTAATACAAAATTTAACTTAAATAATATATCTTTTAAGTAGAATTATAATGGAAAGATATTTGTTTTCCATACAAATTCAAAATCAACACAATTTTAATATATTTTAATTTATTATTATTATTATACATTAATATCCTAATTTGGTTCGATATTTTTTTAATTTAATCATAATTATATATTATTTCATTATTTTCCCATTCATCACATCAATCAATTTATTAACTAAAATATTAAAATATTTTTTATTTATATAAAAATATATATATATATATATATTTTATCATTATATATTAATAATACTCTCAAATTCATTATATAATAACAACAATTTTTATTCAAATTCAACACCAATCAACTAAAAAAAAAATCAAAGTTTATTTAAATAACCATATAAAAAAAAATTCACTTTAAAATAAAAATAAAAAAATAAAAACCACTGTCAAAATAACAACCCATAAACATTTTTTATGAACTTATTTCTAGATAAAATCTTATCTTGGTTTGACTTAATCTTTTTTAAAACTAATTTTTTAAAATTTATTACCATTATGCCCTCTTAATAGATAAGATAGAAAGTCAAAATCTTATATTTGGATAAATAAAATGGGGTATAAAAAGAAGAAGTAAAAATAGAAAAAAATATTAAATTTGGAATAAAATCTAAAAAAAAAAAAAAAACCAATATCAATCCAGCTCAGCTCTAAATGTATATTAATGATTCCAAATAAAAATAAGAACCATTTACCGTGGCCTGGCTGTGTGATAAAAAAGAGAAATGATGTTAAACGACGTCGTAGGCCATGAAAGCTGACAAAAACAACTGGAAGTGCATCCTTTTGCTCTGAACGACCGAAACATACCTGTAAATGTGCAGTCATAAATGAGAACATCGTGTTCTTCTCCTCTTTCTCTCTCTACATCTCTCCTACTTTCCGTAATCCCACATGTAAAAATAAACCATCTTTTCTGCTAACTTAGATTTTTCTACCAGAAGAAGAAAAATTGACCACGTTCTGAAGAAGAAGAAGAAGAAGATAAAGGAAAGATCCTCTTTCCAAACACTTTTCCTTAAGTGGGTAACATCGATCTCTCTCTTCCATGTCTGATTCTTGATCCTTTGATCCCTTCTTTCTGTTATTGGGTATCAAGAAAGAAAGAAAGAAAAAACAAGATTTTGCAAGAATTGGTGTTTGCCCTTTGATTGTAGTAAGTACTAGATATGGCATGCCAGGCTATTCATTCTTGGACATTTGCTGGTTTGGTGGGAGCTTTTGTAAATCTTACTATTGCTTATTTCTTATTGTGTGCTTCAGCAGTTGTCTATTTCGCTTCCAAATTTCTGGGTTTTCTGGGTTTATCTTTACCATGTCCTTGCAATGGTTTGCAAACACTATTAATAGATTGTCCAAAAGAAACTGTCTCTTCAGTTATGGTGTCTGTGAAGAGAAGTTTCCCTTTCAATTCCATTTATCAAGAAGATTATAGTTTGAATTTGAGGTTGATTAGTGATGGGAAGAATGAAAATGTAGGAGTTGTTCAAATTGATGATGGTGCATCTTCTAGTTTAGTCACCCGGAGGAGGAATTCTCGAGATTCTACAGGGAATGGACCCTTCACGCCCAAAAGACTTGAGATTGGTTTGGGATGTGATGAATTGGGAAATGATGCCCCGGAGAGTGGAGAAATTTCTCCATATTCATCCTATATTTTCTCTTCAACAGAAATGGGAAGCGGTTGGGATCAGACTCATTTCATTGGTAAAGGAGGATCAATCGAAGATTCTGATTCTGATCCTGGTGAGGACCATGCCATTAAACGTGAGTCTGAATCTTTTAAAATCATGATTTTGCTATTATTGTTGGAAACTTGAACAAAACAGTTTCCCCATTTGGAAACACCTGATCCACATAAATGTATTATGAGCTAAGCTTAGTGATTGATAGGCAGTTCAAAAATGGTTAGTTGTAACTTTCGTGTTGTTTGACTTACAATGCGGTTTCAGGGGATGATAAAGTGGTTCATGCCAATCCGACTATGATGGAGGAAAAGAGTGAATGCTCTTGTGAAGAAGAACAAGAAGATCATGATGCAGAACTAGAGATGATAAAACAAATCGAGGAAAAAGAGGCAATCAGAATCCTTCAGAGAGCATTGGAAGAGGAGCGAGCCCATCGTGCAGCTCTCTATGTGGAGCTTGAGAAGGAGAGGATTGCTGCTTCCAGTGCTGCAGACGAAGCCATGGCCATGATCTTGAGGCTGCAGGAGGAGAAGGCATTGAGGGAAATGGAAACGAGACAATACCGAAGAATGGTGGAGGAGAGGACAGCTTACGAAGAAGAAGAAATGACAATCTTGAAAGAGATAATCGTGTCCAGAGAAAGGGAGAAACATTTCTTGGAGAAGGAAGTTGAAGTTTACAGGGAGCAGTCTGCTTCTGCCCAAATCCACGAATTTTAACATGGGTTCCTTGCTGATCTAGGAAAGGGGTGAAAATTCCTAGAATCATGTACCTTTGTAAAAGTAATCTTAGTATCTGTAAATGTGATTGCCGTGTGTATTTGTAACATTGTGATTAGAAAAAAAAAAGAGTTCAAGTTTGGCTTCAAACAGAACACTGTTAAGTCTTTTGAAGGTTTTCGCAATTCAGGTAAATCCGAAACCAAACAAAATAGTAGCGATAAGGCAAGAAGCAACCCAAGATCTGCAATTTGGCTCAAATGAAATGAAATGTAACCCCTTGTTCAAGGGGATATTCCTCTTTTAGCCAAAATAAAACAAACATAAACTAAGTAAAACATTCAGATTACTTGTCACACTGAACACCAAAAGTCTCACCCACAACCAAATTATTTCTTACAGGCAATTAATGGTACAGTTTTGGGGGATTTAATTTAACAATAAGTAATAAGATGATCTCTCAACCAGCAGTAGTCAAGAGAGAATTTATGAGAAGTTTTTGGTACAAAGAAAATGACTGTTTAGAGTTCTCCTTTCAAACCATAACTGAAAAAAATGCATATATTTCAAACCTCAAGCAGCCGCTGCCTGAAGCAACTCCCTCTGAGCACGATCCCTAATTCTCCTCTCAAGCTCGGGCCTAAAATGACGAATAAGACCTTGAACAGGCCATGCAGCAGCATCCCCCAAAGCGCAAATTGTATGCCCTTCAATCTGCTTTGTAATCTCCTGAAGCATATCAATCTCTTCAATCTTCGCCTCCCCAACTTTCAGCCTCTCCATAACCATCCAAAGCCAACCTGTACCCTCCCTACAAGGGGTACATTGCCCACAGCTCTCATGCTTGTAGAAATACGACAAACGAGCAATGGCATCCACAACATCAGCCGACTTATCCATCACAATAACCGCTGCAGTTCCCAACCCAGATTGGACAGCCTTAAGTGCATCATAGTCCATCAGCACATCGTCGCATATATCCTTTGGAAGCAAGGGAACTGACGACCCACCAGGAATCACAGCGAGAAGATTGTCCCAACCACCTCTGACACCTCCGCAATGCCTGTCAATCAGCTCCCTTAACGAAATACTCATCTCCTCTTCAACAGTACAAGGTTTGTTCACATGACCGGAAACACAAAACAGTTTCGTCCCAGAATTGTTCTTCCTACCGAAACCAGCAAACCATTCCGGTCCGCGTCTCAGAATTGTGGGGGAAACAGCGACGGTTTCCACATTAGTGACAGTTGTTGGACAACCGTAAAGCCCTGAGTTTGCAGGAAAAGGCGGCTTCAGCCTCGGTTTTCCTTGTTTACCTTCCAGGCTTTCGAGCAACGCGGTCTCTTCACCGCAAATGTAAGCGCCAGCACCGTAATGGATATGCACTTCGAAGTCGTAACCGGACCCACAAGCATTCTTTCCTAATAATCCAGCTGCGTACGCTTCTTGTCTAGCTTTCTCAAGGTTAAGGCGCTCGTTAACGTATTCCCCTCTTATGTAAATGTATGCAGCGGAAGCTCGCATTCCCACGCCAGCAATGAGGCAGCCTTCTAACAATTTATGAGGGTCGTGCCTCATTATTTCCCTGTCTTTACAGGTTCCCGGCTCACTTTCGTCGGCGTTAACAACAAGATAGGAAGGACGGCCGTCTGATACTTTTGGCATGAAAGACCATTTTAGACCAGATGGGAAACCTGCACCACCACGTCCACGAAGACCAGATTTCTTCATTTCATTCACGATCCAATCAGCACCCTTGACTACGAGATCTTTGGTCCTGTGCCAATCGCCTCGTTTCAAGGCACCCTTGAGAAATGGGTCGTGCACCCCGTATATGTTGGTGAAGATTCGATCTTCATCTTTTAGGCCACCAAAATGTGTTCTCTCAGGTGGTGGGGGAGGAGGAGGGGTCTGGGATGCAGTAGCATTTGGAGCAGCTTGAGTATTAAAAGCTTTCCTGCCTAGAACTGATAACTCACTTTGACGATGAAGCAGGGCCGCTCTCCGTAAGCCAAGGATGGCCCTAGTAGGTACCTATCAAAGAAAAAACATAAAATTTGCATCAATAAACTTGTTTTTAGAGTTTATGTATGTCCCACCCAAAATACCCTAAGAATGCCTTCAACACAACACAAACGAGCATCTCAAAGAAGATACACAGGACAAAGACAGAATTGACTAATCTTTTTCTTGGCCATCATTGAAGTTCATTTGGTCTTGTTATTAGGCCTCACAAATCATTAAAATACAATTTCTTTACACAAGGAATAGTGACAAAAATGCACAAGGTTCAAATGAAGTTCTAATTCAATTGCAATGTGTTTCAGGAACTACAGACTTGATATTTTCGTTTACTCCGGTCTCCAATTAGTCAGCAGATGCATTGTTTCGCGGGGGACAAGATCAATCAAATACATGGATCCCTCAAAGTAAGTTTCTGTGATATGTCATCTTAAACACAATCAAGAAACCCTGCCCAATTAGACATAGTGGCATTCAACAAATAGTCCTGATACAGAATCCATGGAACTAATAAACAGTCTGAACCTTTCCCCCCTTCATCTAAGAGAATGACTCTCAAACGACTATTCCCTATTCCGATCCCAATCTTTGGATTACAAAATGCAAAAGTCTAGGAGCGTGCCCTAATATTTAGGTTATAGTAAATCTCCTTACAAATCGTGAGAGAAGATATAGGAGAAAAAACTAGTCTCCATCAAGAGTAAAACGTAACATGATTCATCCATTGTAACGAAGCAAAAGACGGAGAAGTGTATATCTAGTATCAATCAATCTAGTCCGATTATTTGAAAAAATGGAACATTTGCGCACAAGGATTACATTCGGAGAAAATAAAATCGAAGAAACCCTAAAGAATGAAGACATACCATGACTTGTGTGAGGCCAGAAAGCTTCCACAGATCAGCGATTCAGCTGGGTTCGGAATGGGAAATGAGAGAGAGAGAGAGAGAGAGAGAGAGAGAGAGAGTATATAGAAGTGTTCTTGGTAGATATGTTTTCTTATGGACGGCAGAGATGTGATAAGCTTTGTATTCCGACTAGGGATTGTTTGTACGTGATTGCTACCAATAAAAGTTATTAATTTTCATTAAATATCACAAATATAAAATTTGTCACTTAAAAAATGTTAAATATATTTTTTTTTTCTAAGAAACTTAACTTGAGTTCTCAATTTATATATATATATTGCTTAATTTTAAAAATATTCGGATTGTCGGGGCGGGGTCGAGAGCGAGAGCGAGAGCTGTAATTAATTTGAATATATATGTGAGAGTAAATTGATATTTGAGTAGGATTATGGTTGACCCGCCTATAAACTTAAAACGGTTAAAAATAAATTAAAAATACAATCTAACAAAAACAAGTACATCTCTTTAACCAACTAGGCTAATAAAACTTTATATTTAAATTAACACCAAATTTGATAAACGCGAGATATTTTAACAATATTAGTTCAATTTTTTAACTAACTAATATATATATAATGATGTTTAATTTCAAAAGTGTCTGGATTGTCGGGTCGAGAGCTGTGGTTAATTTGAATATATATGTGAGAGTATATTGATATTTGGATCAAATTGTGGATTGATCCGCCCATAAGCTTAAAACGGTTAAAAATAAAATTAAAAATCTTATATGCATGTTTCGAACTTGCAACGACTTGAGAAAACCTAAGGATTTGTCCATGGAGGGAATGTCGGCTTGAGTAACGCAAACATTGGTGAGAAAACTAAGAGTTTGTCTATGGAGAAAATGTCGGCTTGAGTAACACAAACATTGGTGAGAAAATGTAAGGGTTCATCCATGGAGGGAATGTCGTCTTGAGTAACACAACCATTGGTGATAAAAATCTAAGGGTTTATGTCTAAAGGTGTAATTAAATGTTGAAAAATGCACCCTCGAATTTAGTTATTAAATAATCAAAATCATTATAGATATTATACAAACTTAAATGAGTTGGTTAGTTGATTTTTTTAATATTTTTATTTTTTAAATAAGTATATAATAATAAGTAATATTAGACCCCATTAGATAATTTATATAATAATTCAAAATTTAACTTACAAAATATATATACATACACAAAATTATAAAATTATTTCAACAATCATAAGCGGTCTAGCGGTTAAAGTGTTAACATTTCATACTAAAGATCGGTGTTCGAAAATATTGGTAGATGAATCGGAAGCGATAACGTTGGCTTGAGAAAACTTAAGGGTTTGTCCATGGAGGAAATGCGGGCTTGAGTAACGCAGATATTTATGAGAAACCTAAGGGTAATTTGTCCATGGAGGAAATGTCGGCTTGAGTAAATTTGGTTATTAAATAATCAAAATCATTATAGATATAAAAAATATAAAAACTTAAATGAATTGGTTAGATGATTTTTTTTAATATTCTTATCTTTTCAAATAAGTATATAATAATAAATAATATTAGACCGAATAGAACTTTATATTTGATTGATAATTTGATCCAAAAATTAATGTTTGAAGATTTATTTTATCGAAACTACTTTTATTTCCATCCAATGAATGTTTTCAATTTACATATTTTGGGTAGGTTTAAAAAAATAACAAAACAATTTTAAATAAAACGAGTGGATAAATGTAAGTTTTGTCATATTTTTTAATAATTAGATAAAAAAAACATATGAGTTAAATTATAAAGTCAAAACAATTTTAAATAAAATGAGTGGAGAAATGTAAGTTTTGTCATATTTTTTAATAATTAGATAAAAAAATATTGAGTTAAATTTTAAAGTCACATTTTTAACGTATTTTTTTTCTTATTTTTATATATCATTTCTCGTGCATATGCACGGGCTACATTTTAGTTATCTAATTTTGATAAGTGTTTAATTTTATCTTTGTACATATATTATTTGAAATATTTATCTTTGTACTTATATTATTTGAAATATGGTTGTAAATGAGGCGAGTCGAGCTCAAACTCGACTCGATTAAGTATTTATTAGTTCGACTTGAACTCGAACTAGTTTATAAATTTGAGTTCGAGCTCGGTTCAACTTGAAAGATTGAACAAAAAATAAATTTTCAAGCTCAAATTCAAGCTCGAATTCAAACCAATATTTATTTTCAAAATGAAAATATCAAACTTTCATATCTATTCAACATTAAAAACATGATATTTTAAAATGAAAACATGAACCATCATAACTATTCAAAATTTCAAAACATGATATATAAAAGAGTTTGTTTCCTTTTTGTCGCCAATTTCCTTAAAACAAAAAGAAATTTGAGTTATCTAAAAAAAGATAGTGATTTAAGAGAATACTACACTAGTGAATAAATGAAAGATAATATGAAAAAATGAAGCAACATCTTCTGAACGAGTGAGAGAAATAGTGTAAGTGAGAGATAATATGAAGAAATAAAGAAACTCTTATGAATGAGTGAGAGAAATTGTGTAAGTGAAAGATAATATGAATAAATGAATAAACTCTTGTGAATGAGTGAGAGAAATTGTGAAGAGGAATTAGAGTTTTGATTTTTAACTTTTGGATAATAAAATATAATAATGTGGATTATGGGCCTCATATATGGACATTGAAGAGAGAATAAAAAAATTTGTTTTAAGTTTTTAATATTAAAATAAATAAATAAAATATATTATATATTATCAGGCTCGAAAAAGTTCGACAAATCATCGAACAAATATTATATGAGTATTCTCTCTTCTAGTTTAGCAGAAATAATTAGGGATGTAAATGAGTCGAGCCAAGCCGAACAGTATCATGCTCGAGCTCGGCTCGTCTAGTATATATTCGGGCTCGAGCTCGGCTCGAGCTCGTTTCGAGTTTTTACAATCGAGCTCGAGCTCGGCTCGTATGGATTTATTTGAGCTCATGAGCCGCTCGTGCTCGGCTCGTTTAAAGCTCGTTTAGAAAGCTCGTTTAGAAAACTCTATTTATTAACCCTAAGTTTAATTATAGCTTTATAGGTTATTATTATATTAATATAAATATAATCATGTAATAATATTAATCATTATAATATATATTTATATATTACTGTTTTTTAATAATTTACAAATTATATTTAAACAATATTATAATCGAACGTGTTCGTGAGCCTATAAACGAACTTGTTCGCGAGTTTATAAGCGAGCCTATAAACGAACATGTTCGTGAGCTTACGAGCCGAATATCGAGAAGTTCAAGCTCACTCGTTTAAATTTTCGAGCTTTTAAACGAGCTTGAGCTCGGCTCGTTAAGACTAACGAACGAGCTCGAACGAGCTTTTTGTCGAGCCGAGATTCGAATAGCTCGCGAGCATCTCGGTTCATTTACATCCCAAACAATAATAAGTGGATATCCCCAGCCTCTTTGGGAGGTCCTAGGTTTAAGCCCGCTAGACAACAATATCTATGCCTAGTTAAATGATTAAGTGTGTTTGCGGGCTATGTGATTAACCCCTTGTGACCACATTTTTATCCCCTCTTCTAGTCTAGCGGCAATAAGAGGTGGATATTCTCACCCCTAAGATACTAGATTCGAGCCCGTCAAGAGGTAGGTTTTGTGCCTAGTTAAGTGTGTTTGTGGGATATGTGCTTAACCCCTTGTGACCACATTTATCTTTATTTCTAGCCTAGAGGCAAATAGAAATGGATATCCTCCGGTCTCCCTGAGTTTTTGGGTTCGAATCCGTCAAGCGGCAAGTTCTGCGTCTAGTTAAATGGTTAAGTGTATTTGTGGGTTATATGTTTAACCCGCGATGATTAGAATAGTAGATTTGAGCCCCTCTAAAAGACAAACTCACTAAAAATGTGGAAGAGGTGATCGATCTCAAATTCTAAGTCAAACTCTCGAAACATCATTCAAGCATTTAGAAAAAATCGGCTAACCTTTGTACATAATATTATAGGTGTACAAATGACTTTGTACAACACACATCATGTACTACCTCAAAATAATAGGGCGATGTGCCCAAGATCATAATCAATGCACGTAGAAAATAGAAAGACGAAGTTGGGTGATATACCATTTTTCGTCTTTATTTATTATTATTATTATTTTAATTTTTGATTTTTTTGGTTGAAGGTGTAAAACATTATTCTTAAGAATTGTCAAAAGTTTATTTCAAGTTAAACATTGATTACTCCCCATCATAGTCGCCAGAAAAGTTGTAACGCCACAAATCAATCATTTTTGTAAAGGGGTTTTAGAACTCGATATCCGTGTTCCATAACTCAAAGGGTGCTTGGTTCAAATAAGGGAATGAAAGTAGGATTGAGATTGATAGATGTGTGGAATGAGAATAAATATGATTGATAGAAGTGTAATGTTTGGTTAAGAGTTTTAATCATTCCCATTTTCATTGATAATGTTTGGATTTATAAAAGAAAAGTTATAAATATAATTTTGTTATTAAAAGTAGGATTAATATTTTAATTTTATTTTTATTTTTATTTTTATTAATAAAATATAAAATATTATTATTTTTATAGTATAATTGTTTAAAATATATAAAATATTTAAGTAGCATAATTTAATAAAATATAAACATCTAATATTTTATCATATTAATTATATTTTTTCAAAATAAAAATAAAAATACTTATAACAAAAAATGTTGAATGTTTCAAATTTTTTATTAATTATAAATAAATAATTATCTATTAAATATAAATAATATAAGACAAATTCATTAAAATATTATATACTAATAGTAGATAAATACATTTAAATTAAATATAATATTTTATTTAATAATATATTATAACATGGTGTAATTTTTTTAATAATAATTTTTATTAAAATATTTCATATTTAACTTTTTTAATATTTTTTATATAAAATTGTTATTTTATTTTTAGTTTTATATTTTATATTTTAATTTATTTATTTTAATTTTATTATTAATATATAATATTTAAAATTAATTATATTATTATTATTAGTGATTGTAATTATTACTAAAATTTTATTTTAAATGATTTATTAATATTATTTATATTATTTCTTTAATAAAAAAATATAAAAATATTATTATGTTAATTATAAAATAACGTATAATATAACTATTTATATATATATATATAATATTATAATTATAATTATAATTATAATTATAATTATAATTATAATTATAATTATAATTATAATTATGAGAGGAAGAAAATATGAGAGAAAATGTATATCGGGATACCTCCCAATTTAAAGAGGATTGAATGATTCAAGAGTATTCGGGAATCAAATTAATATCCTGAAATCAAAATCACCAACCAAACATTTTAATTCATTCCATTTCCCATTTCTGAGTACAAAAATCACATAACAAACATGCCCTCACATTTCTCTCAGTCTCGAGTGAGACAAGAAACCAGAATGGTAAGTTTAACTAGAGTGCATTTAAAAACGTCGATTTAGACTATCTTTGATTTTTTTATAGTCACCACCTAATTTACTTCTCAAGAAATTAAGAAAGAAAACATTTTGCGTGTTCAAATGCGTTACACGTGAGAAAAGACATCAAGCTATGTCTCACGTGCTCATCAACTGATGGTCTATATACTTTAAACTTTTGGTCATTTAAAAGAATATTATTTTATACCTTAATTATTTATCCAACCCTAGAGCAACCCTAGAGCATGTCTGTAAAGGTAAATCTAAGTTTAAATATTTGTCTAGTTTTGTATCATTTCGTTAATATAACATGCGTCTAAGTCATTGGTTCTAAATCTAAAAAATAAATACTAAT